>NC_081172.1:17922500-19122500 GCF_012432095.1 Onychostoma macrolepis | reverse complement strand
TTTGGATAAAAGCATCTGCTAAATGACTGAATATTACTGGCTCATACTATTTTATAGCACTTGGTATTCAATACTGTATATTATTATTTTTAAGGAATTATGTAGTTATTTAATTGTATACACTTAATTATTGTCCTAACCAACTCCTAACTCTAAACATACCCGTTGGTAACCCCCTTGAAATATTTAACCTAATTTATTTCAATATTCAATATATTCTGGTTTAAAATTCAGTTTTCTTGGAAAGAAGACTTGTGTATGTGCGAGACTTCAGTTAATTAGCTGCAGCGCTTCACGTCTGATGTGCTGTTTGTTTGCATCTGTTTGTTTAATGTTTGAATCAGGTCTCTGTTGGAATAGATGGTGCTGTCCCAAAAAATAGGGTCCTATGCAGTCCTAAAACTGCAGCCTCCAGTATTGCAGGAACATTGGGTTGTTTTTGTTCAGACCAATGTTTTTACCCTGCAAACACGCAGAGCTGTAAATGTGAACTGGTGGATCGATAAGGAGATAATTCATTATAAAAATCTAAACACTAAAATGTGTTTGTATGTTATTTAATTAATGTGTGACCCTGGACCACAAAACCAGTCTTACGCCGGTTTCACACTGCACGCGTAAGCAGACCGTAGGCAGCGCAGAAGTGGCGCGCGCCCATTGTGCTTTCACACTGGCAGCGTTTGTCACGCTGAACAGCGGCTTGTACTGCAATACAGACAAGCGTCATTTCTGTCATATGATATTTCCCCACGTGCCTCCGAACACTGTGCCATGTGCTTTGATGTATGATATGGCCAGTATACTGTGATGCGACCCTTCCCCTCTGTCCCACACATAAACTCGTGGAAGTGGTGTTTTCGTGCATTTTATTTTTTCATATGGTGATTGTGAAACACGAAACACATCACTTACATGATTTTATGGTGAAATTTGTTATTTTTAATGTTAATCGGGTCAATTTTGATCAAGAACAATGCACTGTGACTTTAATTCAGCATACGCGGCGCAGCAAAAATAGACTCGGCGCCGAAACTATCGCGGCACTCTTCTGCTCTGCTCCTGCTATGCGCTGCCACGCCACCTCTGCGTGCGGTGTGAATGCTCTAATCTGTTAACATGGACGCCGAAAAAAATACGCCCTGCATACGCATGCAGTGTGAAACCGGCGTTAAGTGTCAATTTCAAAATTGAGATTTATACATCATCTGAAAGCTGAATAAATTAGCTTTCCATTGATGCAAAAAAAAATCTAAATATTGAAAAAATCGCCTTTAAAGTTGTCCAAATGAAGTTCTTAACAATGCATATTACTAATCAAAAATTACTTTTGATATATTTACAGTAGGAAATTTACAAAATATCTTCATGGAACATGATCTTTACTTAATGTCCTAATGATTTTTGGCATAAAAGAAAAATCAATAATTTTGACCCATACAATGTATTGTTGGCTATTGCTACAAATATACCCCATCAACTTAAGACTGGTTTTGTGGTCTAGGGTCACATGTTATAACTTATTGATAATTGTTTAAATTAATATAATTAATACTTTTGACTCATCCATTTTCTTAAAAAATGGTTTAAAGGCTGAAATGTGAAGTGTATAATTTTATAAAACTTTTTGTTTCGTGAAAACTTCTATCTGAACTGTAAATCATTCATTTTACAGTTTACCATAGACATTGCCCTACCCTGCTCATATGGTATTAATTTTATTTGTGCAGGTCTTAAAAAGTCTTAAATTTTAGCTTTTGAGTAATCAGTCTTGTAGGCTAGAATATTTACTTCAAAATTATGTGAAAATCATTCTGCTTACTCATTCACAGAAAACAATATATTGATTTAAAATTTTCAAGACATGTTTTGTGGTCGAGGGTCTATATGCGAGGGAGTGGCAATGGCCATGAATATTAAGTGAGTCTCACTTAAGAGACAAAGGGCCCTCCCCTAATGGCCCATCAGTGTGACTGTGACTGTGAGGCAGGTAAGAGAGAATGTGAGGAGATTGAAAAAAAGGTTTTTTTTAAATTATTTGTATTTTATTTACAACACAGTATAATCAAAACATACATAATGAAGGTCAAAGACACATTATTGTGCACACTGATCTAACCACAGAGATGTGAACAGACTTTGAGTCATTCCTGCAACAGATTCTGTTCAGCAAGTGAAACAAGTAAATCATACCTGATATGTACGTGTGTTATTTAAGTGTTTCTACTTCTTTCCATGGATTCAAGAAGAAAAAAACATAATCAGTAGAAAAGGAGCTTGTTTTAACATAGAATATCAGTGTAGTTGAACATCTGATGTTGGTGCAGTTGGAAAACAGTTTGAAGAGACATCAGGATACATCTGGTGCTGGTATCTGATTCAACAAAATACAAAAAAAAACAAACATTTGTGAGCATGTTAATATCAGGAACATCTGTATGTATGTATATATATATACACACACATAGGTTTTGTAGCCATAGACTCACACATGCTTTGTACTATCATAAAAAAGAGAAAGAAATCTTATATCTGAGAAACTAATTATTGTTTAGCACATTATTAAAATCTATTTCTGAACAGAGTAGGCTATTAATAATAAACATGTACTAAACATACTTAGACTCGTAGGGTTCATCATGTTACAGTGTACACTTATTACTTTTATTGTTTTATATAGAGCATGAAAACATCATCGTGCCGTAAGAAATTTAAATACAATGAATTGCCCCTCATATTAAAAATGTTTTACACGATTTCAAACATTGTAGTCAGGAATTATAGTTTGGGAAAAACCCAACTATGATTTTGTAGTCATGTAGTCTAGTATGTATGATTTTATAGTAGCCTATGATATGATTCTGTAGCCACAGACTCAAGCATGCTTTGTACAATAAAACTGTACTTTGTACTATAAAAAATGATATTTTATATCTGAGAAACTAATTATTATTGTTTAGCACGCTATTAAAATCTATTTGTGAACAGAGTATTAATAATAAATATGGTCTTTACATTCTTAGACGCGTAGCATTCATCATGTTGTCGTTTGGGAAAACCCCAACTAACTGTTAGTAATTCTGTTCAAGTTTATGTCACAATAAAAGGTTAACTAATGCAAAAAAGAAACATTACTTACTCATCAGATTGATCTCCTCTGCTGGATGAAATCGTGTTCTTCTTTCGAGAGAAATCCTTCCTTTATTCAGTGGGAACAGTAACAGTAGCCGCGATGAGGATCTCTTCTTTGTTTGTGTTGGGCGTTTGCATGTGCGCACGTGCCACGCGGCTATTTACATATGAACGGCGCGAGCCGCGCCAGGGCGGGATCTCATTAGAGATAATGAGTCAGACGGGACAGACTGAACATCGTGTTGGTTTCATACTGATTACTCCATCACAGAATGTTTGTTTTCGATAAGTAGACACTTCAGGCTTTCTATAGATATAACTCTCATGTCTCTGTGTGAAGTATTTGCTGAGTTACCGATCATTTTAGTGACGCGTTTCTAAAAACAGTTCGCGGAGACGGAGAAGACAGAGAGCACACCCTGTTTGTTTTCTTTATTCTTCAAAAGCACAAAGTTTAGTTGTTATTATGAGTGTATACAAATAAAAGTAGACCCCTTACAGATTTGAATGGTGTATTGCTCTTATCTGTACGATCAAAAATGGCAGAGTAATTCAAGCTCATTTCGGCCTTATCAGGAAAATCTGCCTCAAAACGCGTATACGCGTTTGTCCACCCCAGAGGGTTAATTTGGCCACTCGAGTCGAAGGCTGCCTCCGCTTACGTCAGCGACGCTTGGCACCCCACTCGTCCTGGAGGCTGGAGGAGACCCAGCCTTTCAAGGGCCACCCACCACCTCAATCACCCTTGCCTGATCCGGAGCCCATGCAGTTGGGGCAACTTCGATTGTCGGCCCGAGAGAGACAGCAAAGGCTGGTTAAGGGCCTTTGCCTCTACTGTGGGAGGTCGGGCCACTTTCCTCTATCGTGTCCTTTAAAAGCCAAAGCCCACTAGTTAACCGGGGAGTCCTGGTGGGCGTTTCTTCTCTAATCTCCCCTCAGTCACACACCCAGCTCTCTGCCACCATCACTTACCAAGACTCTGTCCACTCCTGCAAGGCTCTGATTGATTCGGGCGCTGAAGCCAGCTTTCTGGACTCTAGCACAGCCAAGAGCTGGGGCATCCCTGCCATTCCTCTCTCCTCTCCTGTCTCTGTCTGGGGCCTCTCTGGCCAGCTGGTAGCCACCGTCACCCACACCACTCCCTGTGTAAGTCTTATTGTGTCGGGCAATCACCGCGAGTCGGTTGTGCTGCTCCTCATGGAGTCCCCTAATGCTAGTCTTGTTCTGGGGCATCCCTGGTTGGTGCAGCACAGCCCTCAAGTAGATTGGTCCCGCAGTCAGATTATGTCTTGGAGTCAGTCTTGTCATGCGTGTTGTCTAGGTGTTGCCTCTCCCCCTGTGTCTGTGTCTCCTGTGTTGCAGGTTGAGGCGGCTGATCTCACCGGGGTTCCGGAGGAGTACCTTGATCTGCGGCTGGTTTTCAGCAAGTCCAGAGCCACCTCGCTTCCCCCCCACTGGCCGTTCGATTGTGCCATCGATCTCCTTTCAGGCACTTCTCCGCACCGGGGTCGTCTTTTTCCCCTGTCTGGTCCTAAACGAGAGGCTATGGACAAATACGTTCAAGAATCCATCAAGGCCGGACTCATTCGCCACTCGTCTTCCCCTGCTGGAGCTGGGTTCTTCTTCGTTAAGAAGAAGGATGGCTCTCTGCGTCCTTGCATTGATTACCGCAGGTTGAATGACATTACTGTTAAAAACAGGTACCCCTTGCCTTTAATGCCATCTGCCTTTGAACTCTTGCAGGGAGCCAAGGTCTTCACTAAGTTAGACCTCCGCAACAATGAGTGGAAGACAGTCTTTAATACCCCCACTGGACACTATGAATACCTGGTCCTTCCGTTCGGGCTCACTAACGCCCCTGCTGTCTTCCAGGGCATGGTCAATAGCGTGCTGGGAGACATGATTAACCAGTTTGTCTTTGTGTACCTTGATGATATTCTCATCTTTTCTCCATCCCTCCAGGTACACACTCAGCATGTGCGCCAAGTCCTCCAACGGCTGCTGGACAACCAGCTTTATGTCAAGCCGGAGAAGTGCGAGTTCCATGCTAAGTCAGTTTCATTCCTGGGCTTTATTGTTTCAGCTGGGGAGATTAAGCCGGATCCGGCCAAGGTCGAGGCTGTCGCTAAGTGGCCAGTCCCCGACACTAGGAAGGCTCTGCAGTGTTTCTTGGGCTTCGCCAACTTCTACCGGCCATTCATTTTGGCCAGGTAGCTGCACCCTTAACGGCGCTCACCTCCATTAAGGTCAGGCTCGCTGGGCACTCTTCTTTGACCGATTCGACTTCTCCCTTTCGTACCAAAAATGTCAAACCCGATACTCTATCCCGCCAGTTCGAGCGCCCAGGAGAGGAGACCCCGATCGATGCCATACTCTCGGAAGGAGTGGTGGTAGGGGCTCTCTCCTGGGACGTCGAGCGTCGGGTGGAGGAGGCCGGACGAGGGGTGGAAGTGCCAGTTGAGTGTCCTGCGGGTCGGTTGTTCATGCCGGAGGAGCTGCGCCCTGAGGTCCTTCAGTGGGGTCATGAATCTAGGGTTGCCTGCCATCCAGGAGTCAGGAGGTCACTGGCTGCCATCCGCCAGCGATTTTGGTGGCCCTCCATTGGCAGTTTGTATTGGCTTGCTCTGTTTGTGCCCAGAACAAGGTCTCAAACCGTCCCTCCGTTGGTCTACTCCAGCCCCTGCTCATCGCCTCTCGTCCCTGGTCACACATAGCCCTAGATTTTGTCTCTGGCTTACCCCCTTCAAGAGGTTACATCGTTATTCTCACGGTGGTGGATCGCTTCTCTAAGGCGGTCCATTTCGTTCCCCTTCCCAAACTCCCTTCTGCCAAGGAGACAGCCCAACTGGTAATTGACCACGTCTTCCGGATCCATGGTCTTCCGGTGGACGTGGTCTCTGATAGTGGTCCCCAGTTTGTCTCCCGTTTTTGGCAGGAATTTTGTAGACAGATCGGGGCCTCCACGAGTCTGTCATCAGGTTTTCATCCCCAGACCAACGGACAGTGTGAGCGAGCCAATCAGGATCTCGAGCGAGTCCTCCGCTGCCTGGCATTCCGCAATCCTGTCTCATGAAGCCAACAGCTCACTTGGGTTGAGTATTCCCACAATACTCTCCCAGTAGCATCCACAGGTATGTCACCATTTGAATGTTCCATGGGCTATCTACCTCCCTTGTTTCCCTCTCAGGAACCCGATGCTGCGGTACCATCTGCCCTAGCCTTTATCCGAAGATGTCGTAGTGTTTGGAAGAAGGCTAGGAAGGCCTTGGTCCAGGCCTCCAGACGGACCAAAGCAGTGGCCGATCGCCACTGGATTCCGGCACCCCGCTATGTCTGTGGTCAGAAGGTATGGCTGTCTACCAAGGACCTGCCTCTCAAGGCTGTCTCTCGCAAGTTAGCGCCTAGGTTCATTGGCCCATACCAGATCACCAAGGTCCTTAATCCGGTTGCGGTACGGCTCAAGTTACCTTCCTCTCTTGGTCGGGTACACCCTGTTTTTCATGTATACAGGGTTAAACCTGTTTTCAGGTCTCCTCTCAATGCCAACGTGTCATCCCCTGCCCCCCCCTCCCCCTCGTCTAGTGGATGGTGCTCCTGTCTATTCTGTTAGGAGATTACTAGACGTTCGTTTTCAATACCTGGTGGACTGGGAGGGTTACGGTCCGGAGGAGAGGAGTTGGGTTCCGGCTCGGGACATTCTGGATCGGTCGTTGATCGAGGACTTCCGCCGGAGGCCAGGTAAACCCCCCCCTTATGTCGCCTGGTGGCGTTCCTTGGGGGAGGGGGTACTGTCACGATCTCGGTGGGGGCTGCCTTGCTTTTGTTGTCCTGGAGCACATGGCCTTTTTGTTTTGACAGCTGGCCATGTGCTCCGCTGTCGTATGGTGTTTTCTCTGCCCCTCTTGTTATCCGGGTTACTAATTCTCCCTCCTCACCTGCACTCACTTTTGTCCTCATTATCTCCCCTTTATAAACCCCTCATGTTTGCTGTCTGGTGTCAGTCCGTTATGCATTATACTGATGTTCAGTTTATCTTTCTGCCGGTTGTGTTTTCTGACCCTGTCTCGTTTTGTTTATTTTTCTAGTCCTGTCGGTCTTGTGCTCCTGTTTTGCTCCTGTTTGTCTCTCCGCCGTGGCTTTTTGCTGCCCGTGCGCCCATCCCTTCACAATCATCCCTTCCGATTCTCCTTTGCTCGCGCTCGGCGCCTCCTCTGGATTTCAGCGGCTGCCATCTGTTACCTTCTCGCCGCCGCTCTGCCCTGGTCTGATCTTCGCGCTGTTCAATTGGACTATTCACTGGTGGGTTAAGCCATTCGGCTTATTTTTTGGGACTGAGCTTTTTGTTGTTTTTCTTTGTTTCAATAAATTCGTATTATTCACCTGCCATTGGATCCCAGTCTCGTTCCTGACAATTATTCTGTTTTATAAACATTTTCAATATTTTAAATATTTATTGTTTTGAAAAATGATGTTTATATAGTCTACTTTAAGTACTTTTGTTGGTAACACTTTACAATAAGGTGTCATTTGTTAACATTAATGTGTGAACTAACATGAATAAACAATGAACAACTGTATTTTCATTAACTAACATTAAATAATAATAATAATAATAATAAGTTTTATTTATATAGCGCCTTTCCAGAGCTCAAGGACACTTTACAATAAACATCAGAAATGGGAGGAAAACATCGAACAATAAACAGAAAGAAAACAACATCAGAAATCCAAAGAGTAATATACAACATAAAACAAAGTAAACAGAGGTTAACTAAGAAAGATAACATTCTGAAAACAAGTGAGTTTTGAGCAGCGATTTAAATTCAGACAGGCTATTGGCAAGACAGAGTGATCTGGGTAGAGAGTTCCATAATTTAGGGGCAACAACACTGAACGATCTGCCCCCATGGAAGAGGCGATATCGAGGGATGGTGAGAAGGCGAGAATCAGAGGACCGCAATGAACGTGGTGGAGAATAGGGGTGGAGCAGATTGCAGAGATAGTAAGGAGCCAGACCATTCAAGGCTTTAAAAGTAAGCAGGATAATTTTAAACTTGATGCGATAGGCCACTGGTAGCCAGTGCAGATCAGCTAGAATAGGGGTGATGTGGGCTGAGCGGCTTGGTGCGAGTGAGAATCTGAGCGGCTGAGTTTTGAATATACTGTAATCTAGCAATAGTGGTAGCTGGCAAGCCAATGAAGAGGGCATTACAGTAATCGAGGCGAGATGAGACAAAAGCGTGAATGAGAGTTTCTGCATCTTTGGTACTTATGAAAGGACGGAGCTGGACAATTCGTCGTAAGTGAAAAAATGCCAATTTAGAGAGAGTTAATATGATACTGAAATGAAAGAGATGGGTCAAACATAACACCGAGATTTCTGACGATACTAGATGGAGTGATTAGAGTGCCAGTAATATCACAAGTAAAGTCAGCGGGAACTTTGGTGGTAAGTGCAGGAGTACCAATGATGATGATCTCGGTTTTTTCCATATTTAGTTTCAGAAAATTAGAGTTAAGCCAAGTTTTAATATCCTGCACGCAAACAGAAATTTTGTCGATTTGGGTGGATAGGGAAGGCCTGCATGACGTGTAGATTTGGATGTCATCAGCATAAAAATGATAGCTAAAGCCGTGACGCTGTAGTATCTGACCCAGTGGTAAAATGTAAATAATAAACAGCAAAGGCCCCAGAACGGAACCCTGGGGGACGCCTTGTTTCAGGGGGGCAGTAGGGGATCTGAAATCCCGAGCAGAAATGTAAAAGTGTCTATCATATAGATATGAAGAGAACCAGGAAAGAGCAGTACCAGATATACCCACAGCCGAAAGTCGAGAGATGAGTAAATCATGAGAGATAGTGTCAAAGGCAGAACTGAGGTCTAGTAACAGAAGTAACGATAGAGAGCCGGTATCGCAAGAGAGTAATAAATCATTAACTACCTTTACAAGGGCAGTTTCTGTACTATGTTTTGGACGGAAGCCTGACTGAAATGGATCAAAGAAATTATTTGCCACTAGGAAGGACCGAAGCTGGGCTGCTACAGTACTTTCCAGTAATTTAGCAACAAATGGCAAGTTTGAAATGGGACGATAATTGGATAAAACTGACGGATCGAGATTGGGTTTTTTGAGAACCGGGGTAACTGCAGCGATTTTAAGTGACTGAGGAAAAGTAGTAGTGACAAGCGAAGCATTTATGAAATGAGAGATAGGTGCAGAAATTACCGAATGACACTGTTTTAAGAGAGAAGTAGGAGCTGGGTCTAGTCGACAGGTAGAGGAGTTGGATTTCGAAATAAGCTCAGAGACAGAGGAAGGATTAGTAAGAGAGAAGTAGGATAGGGAATGACCAGAGGGATTAGGCTCAAAGTTAAAGTTGATAGTGCTGTTCGAAAAGCCCTGGTGGACGGCAGCCGTCTTGTCTAGAAGATGATTTAGAAAGGAGTAGCATAATTCAGCTGAACCTGCAGTATCATTAGGTGGGAGTTTGGTAAGTTTATTTACTGTGTCGAATAGTGCTTCAACAAAGATTAATACATAGTGTAATAAATGCATTGTTCATTGTTTGTTCATGTTAGTTCACAGTGCATTAATGTTAACAAACACAACTTGTGATTTTAATAATGCATTAGTAAATGCTGAAATTAACATTAACTAAGATTAATAAATGCTGCAGAAGTAATGTTCATTCTTAGTTGATGTTTACTAATGTTGTTAACTAATGTTAACTAATGAACCTTGTTGTAAAGTGTTACCCTTTTGTTAATATCAATACCTCTGTGATTATGGTATCTTTCCTTAATTATCTGAAATGTCTGCTAGCAAATATTATGCTAGTATATCTGTTTATAATGATGCTGAGCATGGAACGTCCTGAATGCTTTCATTCATATTTCGCTGTATATCCTATGCTTTTATTAATAATTTGGGTGTATTTTACTGTTCATATTTGTGTGTTTTTCAAAATAAATGAACTAAATTAATTTCGAGTTTATTCATCATATACAGCTGTTGAAAAAGCCTTTACATTAGTTTGGGCATATGAGGACATAAATTAGGTTAAACTACTGCATGTCCGCCCATATAAAATAAATAATTATAAACAAATTACCAGCTGATTACCAGCACACAACTATTGATCCGCGACGTTGCCACGACGTCGCAGTTACGAACTGGCAACGTCACAAAGTTACGTCGTGGCGACGTATATGCACCTTTCACTTTTTCGTTTGCCACGACGTAACTTTGGTCACCAGATTGCATTGAGGTTACGTATTTTTGTTAGCTGGGTTAAGTTTCACAATTTGAGTTGAATTACTGAAATAAATGAACTTTTCCACGACATTCTAGTTTATTGAGATGCACTTGTACATGCATGCATGTATGTATGCATACATACATACATGTCCTCCCTGCCGTTGCCGCTATCAGAGTAGCTGGTGCACACGCAGTCCTCATAGTACATGGACATTTTCCCATTGCAGCACTCTCCTCTGTCCATATCCATTTCCCGGTAATTTCATACACTTACACTGCACTTGTTGTGTCGTTTCGTCCCTGTGATGTTTGTCTCTGTGGGCGTAGTCAGTCACTACGGCGGCCGATTATGACATCACGGGCGTGGTCGCGCTGCACAGCGCAACCGGATGTTGGCGAAACCATTGTCTAGTATGAATAGGTGTTTCTGTGTGTATTTAAGTGTGGAAATTATATGGTTAAATGTATTATGTGTTTATTAATATATATATATATATATTTCGTCTTTCAGTAGCAAAGACTCAGGTAATTTGTTTCTCAAAAAAGAAGAAAATTCCTGAAGTAAAATTAAAGTTGTATGAGCAAATTGTGGAGCAAGTATCTATTATTAGATATTTGGGAGTATGGATGGACTCAAAGTTAACATTTGGAACACATATTCAAAAGGTAATAAATAAATGTAAGAAAGGAGTTAATATACTGAGATGTTTGGCAGGATTGGATTGGGGTGCGACAAGACATTCACTAAAGAGAGTATATTGCGCACTAATTAGATCATCGATTGATTATGGTAGGATAATCTATGGATCAGCGTCAAACGCTTTGCTAATAAAAATTGACACAATTCAAAGTCAAGCTCTTAGGATTTGCTGTGGAGGTGTTAGACTTCTCCTGTAACATCACTGCAGGTAGAGATGGGAGAAATGCCTTTAGATTTACGTGAGCTCCAGTTAAGACTGGTATACTGGGCAAATATTAAAGGTAATTTTTCAAATCATCCAGTTAAAATTGTTTTGGGAAATTGCTGGGAATATGGACAATCACAGGTGAAAACTTTTGGATGGATAGTAGAACAACAAACTCAGCAAATAGGTGTTAATAATATACAGTGAGGAAAATAAGTATTTGAACACCCTGCTATTTTGCAAGTTCTCCCACTTAGAAATCATGGAGGGGTCTGAAATTGTCATCGTAGGTGCATGTCCACTGTGAGAGACATAATCTAAAAGAAAAAATCCAGAAATCACGATGTATGATTTTTTAACTATTTATTTGTATGATACAGCTGCAAATAAGTATTTGAACACCTGAGAAAATCAATGTTAATATTTGGTACAGTAGCCTTTGTTTGCAATTACAGAGGTCAAACGTTTCCTGTAGTTTTTCACCAGGTTTGCACACACTGCAGGAGGGATTTTGGCCCTCCTCCACACAGATCTTCTCTAGATCAGTCAGGTTTCTGGCCTGTCGCTGAGAAACACGGAGTTTGAGCTCCCTCCAAAGATTCTCTATTGGGTTTAGGTCTGGAGACTGGCTAGGCCACGCCAGAACCTTGATATGCTTCTTACAGAGCCACTCCTTGGTTATCCTGGCTGTGTGCTTCGGGTCATTGTCATGTTGGAAGACCCAGCCTCGACCCATCTTCAATGCTCTAACTGAGGGAAGGAGGTTGTTCCCCAAAATCTCGCAATACATGGCCCCGGTCATCCTCTCCTTAATACAGTGCAGTCGCCCTGTCCCATGTGCAGAAAAACACCCCAAAGCATGATGCTACCACCCCCATGCTTCACAGTAGGGATGGTACTCATCATTCTTCTTCCTCCAAACACGTTTAGTGGAATTATGACCAAAAAGTTTTATTTTGGTCTCATCTGACCACATGACTTTCTCCCATGACTCCTCTGGATCATCCAAATGGTCATTGGCAAACTTAAGTCGGGCCTGGACATGTGCTGGTTTAAGCAGGGGAACCTTCCGTGCCATGCATGATTTCAAACCATGACGTCTTAGTGTATTACCAACAGTAACCTTGGAAACGGTGGTCCCAGCTCTTTTCAGGTCATTGACCAGCTCCTCCCGTGTAGTTCTGGGCTGATTTCTCACCTTTCTTAGGATCATTGAGACCACACGAGGTGAGATCTTGCATGGAGCCCCAGTCCGAGGGAGATTGACAGTCATGTTTAGCTTCTTCCATTTTCTAATGATTGCTCCAACAGTGGACCTTTTTCACCAAGCTGCTTGGCAATTTCCCGTAGCCCTTTCCAGCCTTGTGGAGGTGTACAATTTTGTCTCTAGTGTCTTTGGACAGCTCTTTGGTCTTGGCCATGTTAGTAGTTGGATTCTTACTGATTGTATGGGGTGGACAGGTGTCTTTATGCAGCTAACGACCTCAAACAGGTGCATCTAATTTAGGATAATAAATGGAGTGGAGGTGGACATTTTAAAGGCAGACTAACAGGTCTTTGAGGGTCAGAATTCTAGCTGATAGACAGGTGTTCAAATACTTTTTTGCAGCTGTATCATACAAATAAATAGTTAAAAAATCATACATTGTGATTTCTGGATTTTTTTTTTTAGATTATGTCTCTCACAGTGGACATGCACCTACGATGACAATTTCAGACCCCTCCATGATTTCTAAGTGGGAGAACTTGCAAAATAGCAGGGTGTTCAAATACTTATTTTCCTCACTGTAAATATTAGTCCTACAGTATCATTGCCAATATCTCCACCTTGATTTTTTTCAATGCCTTCAGTGGATCTCCAGATATTTAAAACTATAAAGGATAAACAAAATCAAGTCCCTAAAGCAATAGAAGTGAATATCTTGAAAGTGAATATTTCCATTATTTACAAATATTTACAGATGGTTCTAAAGACCCAGTAACTGGACGAACAGCTGCAGCTATGTTTATCCCTCTTTATAAGTATAGAGATGGAAAAAGAATTACTAATGATATATTTGCATATACTGCAGAGATGGTGGATGTTTTGATAGCATTACAGTGAGTAGAAGAAGTCAAACCGTCTGCTGTAGTAATTTGCTCAGATTCGTTTTCAGTTCTTAATAGTTTAATAAGTGGGAAATCGGATTCCAGACAAGATATATTAATATAATTTTTTCAAAATATGTATAGAATTTGCCAATTAAGACTTTCAGCAGTTTTTGTATGGGTGCTGGCTCATGTTGGTGTGGAGGGTAACAAAGATGTGGACAAGATAGCTAAACAGGCCCTTAAACATAATGTTATTGATTTAGATATACCTTTGGGTAAATCTGAAATGAAAGGTATTTTAAAAGGACATTTTAACAGCTATTAAAAATATGTGGCAGGAGAGGTGGGATAAAGGAAATAAAGGTCATCATCTGTACAATATACAAAAACAAGTTGGTTTAGTTAGAAATAGTTATGGTAATAGAAAGGAAGATATAGTAATTTCTCGTCTGAGAATTAGTCATTCTACTCTCAACAAATCACTTCAAATGATAGGGAAACATGATTCTGGTCAGTGCAATAAATGTGGACTTCCAGAAACTGTAGAGCACATAATAATCAATTGCTTGGCATATGAAAGTGACATAATTCAATTGAAAAATAATTTAATTTCTGTTGGCATAGAATCTTTAACTTTGCAGAACATACTTAACAGTTCATACAAAGGAAATAAAACTCTTGTTTCTTTTTTGAAAGTAATAAACTTATATAAAAAAAAATATAGAAAGGTAGTGTCATGATCCGGTCCAGGATCATTCACCCATCGACCACTAGATCATCATTTGGACACGAGCACTACACAGACTGTTGCATCACACAGACTACATTTCCCATCAGTGACTGCATTACACGATCACCTGATCTCACAGTCACAGCTGCTTCCCATCAGCAATCACACCTGCACCTCATTTACAGACTTGCATATAAGCCACTCACACCTTCAGTTCGGCGCGAAGTCTTGTTTAGCCCAGTCTGACATTTCAGAGCGTTTTCCTTGTGTTTGTTCCTGCCGTGTATTATCTTGGACTGTTTGTACTCCTTGTGATTCCCTGCCGCCTGCCCCTTTGACCATTGCTCTTGTTTCTCGACCTTGTTTATGCTGATTGCTGCCTGACCCGACCTCTGACTGGAATACGTCTATGTCTCTGGATTATCTGTGTTATCCCTGACGCTGGTGATTGATCATTGTTTTGGTGACCTTGAACTAATAAAAACTGCAAATGGATCCGCTCGCCTTTGACTCCTCATTACAGGTAGGATAGTGTTTTTTTTTTGTTTTTTTTACTTCTGATATCAATGCCTCACACTCCATCCCAGTAGGTGGTGGAAAATGCACCAAAGTTGGTTTGCCAACCACCATTAAACGTCAAAGAAGAAGAAGAAAGACAGTACTTGTTTACCAAGTCGATGCAAGAGTGCTACTGCAGTGCCTCAAGCAAAACCCCTTCGTATATTGCGTCCTCCGACCACGGACAGCCTATTTGTCCCCCTGACCACTTATGTGATCACGAACAGCCTATTTGTCCCCCTGAACATCTATATGACCACAAACAGCCTATTTGTCCCCCTGATCACCTATGTGACCATCTCTAAGTCATAATTTATGATTATAATGATTTTGTAATGCAAAACACGCAGTACAGTACACAGAAAACATGGCCTGACAGGTTAATGTACAACTCATCAATATTCATAATTAGCTCAAAAAGGTCTGTCCATGGAAAGCCTGTGTAGGTCCCATCAAATAAGTTGCAGGTGGGACAGTCCTACTTGATCAGTCCACTTTTGTGGTCAAACATCAAATAATCCAATAATAAACCCTTTTAGGTGGCTTCTCACCTCCTCTTGAAGCACCTAGAGGTGTTAAATCCTCAGAATTCCACTGACTACGAACAGCCTATTTTTTTATAATGGGATAGATTGTACGTGGGATGTCCAGATCTCGGCTTCTAGAAGAGATATCAAGCTAAAACCTGCCTTTTTGTGCTAGTCTGGACATGCCGTACTCATGGTGTGAATTTCAAGAACACTGGAGAAACTTGAAAATTCGGCTTGAGTTCTTTAGGGTAAAATTTTCAAGTTTCTCCAATCTTCCTGAAATTCACCACAGGAGTAGGACATGTCCAGGCTAGCACAGAAACACATGTTTCAGCTTGATATCATGTCCAGAAGAGAATCATGTATGGATCATGCCAAACCGCTGACACGCACACTTAGGAACGACGTAGAACTTTGAAACTCTGGGTCGCAACCTGGGGCCCCCTCGGCTACCCTCATATAGAATTCCGAGGTCCTGCGACCTTTTGAAACTGATTTAGAGATACCTCTCGCTCTGACAAAAAAAACAGGTGTTTAGGGGGCATGAAAGGCACCTCGTGGTCGTGCCCACACTGTCGACTGGCCACGATAGACACTTGGTGTATGTGATGAAGAGTACGATGGAGTACAGGTGGGTAGGAGCCACAGTAGGCACTCAGCGGTCATGAGGAAGACTATGGTGAAGTTTAGGTGGGTAGTGGTCAAAATAGGAATTACGCGGGCATGAGGAAGACTATGGTGAAGTTTAGGTGGTTAGGGGTCAGAGTAGGCACTCAGCGGTCATGAGGAAGACTATGGTGAAGTTTAGGTGGGTAGTGGTCAAAATAGGAATTACGCGGGCATGAGGAAGACTATGGTGAAGTTTAGGTGGTTAGGGGTCAGAGTAGGCACTCAGCGGTCATGAGGAAGACTATGGTGAAGTTTAGGTGGGTAGTGGTCAAAATAGGCACTCTGTGGAAGATGAGGAAGACTATGGTGAAGTTTAGGTGTTTAAGGGTCACAATAGGCGCTCTGTGGCACTGAGGAAGACTATGGTGAAGAATAGGGCTGGGCGACACAGAACAACTTCACGAGGTTTTACAGTCTCTGCATTGAACCAGTTTCTTCCCATGTATTGGGTAACAGGTAATTGGCGGGAAGAACTGGCTGGTGTCACGCTTGCTGCGCCATTCCCCCTCACGCGGGGATGTAAGCGCCTTTTTTCTTCTCCAGTAAACCTTGGTGGAGTATCCTCTAGCATCCCCGGCAGTCAGATTGGGTGGAGCAGTCTACCAGGCCCAGTATTGGCGTTAATTTTCCTGGGTCTCTGGTCAGCTCCTGTACTGGGCTAGGTGTCCATATGACTTGATTCCCTGCAGACAATCCCATATGTGTATTTTTCTACGGTAAGGTTCCTCTCTCTGTGAACCCGTGTCTTCCCTTTGACAGATCATTCTGTCAGTCTCTGCTGGCAGTCGTTCCATCCCTACGCTCAGGAAGGAGCTGCCTCAGAGAGCCATTCCATATGTAGTTCTGCACCAGGCCTGGTTCAGTCCATATCAGTGTCTCCACATGATACCTCCCTACGGGTAGGATGTGGCCTCCATAGCGCCCTTCTCTGGAAGGCTTGCTTCCCCATCATTGCTGTCAAGTTGTAACAACAAATAGGAAAGACTTGAAGCAAATATTTCATTGAAAGTCGAAAGCCCTTCTGTTTAGAAATTTCTGTGGTGAAAGGAACAGCGGCTTGGCTATTACCAGCAGCGTTATACTCCCCTCTGGTCCCTGAAGGTACCAAGGGCAACAAATTGCGCTGGGGCGGTGGGAAGGTTACGACCTTTGCATGGCATTTGTCTGTCACGCGGCTGCTTGTTAACATTTGCAATGCCGTAGGGTTGTGACAGGGTTCAGGTTGTGGCACTTTCCATAGACCCCTAATGTCGTCATCGACATAACTCGAAGTGACCGACAGATAGGGAACGTCTCGGTTACGTACGTAACCCTCGTTCCCTGATGGAAGGAATTGAGACGTGATGTCCCCATGGCACAACCTCGAACCATCGCTGAAGGCCAAGGACAAGTTCTCGGCTCCTCAGCGTAAAACCTGAAGAGTGGAGTGGCTCAGGTATGCAAAATTCACTAGCCAATATTCATTGGCGTTTTCTCTTAACCCTTTCACACGTGAGTTTAAAATATTCTAACTGAGCCCGGCATGAGTTTTTTTAGGCGACCGTTATTTTAGAATTATAGCCTTATTGTTTCCATGGCGACGCGTCATGCTTGTCATGTGACACACCGCAGCCACAATAGAACTGTATGATACATGGATTGCTTTTACTTCGTTTTTCATTTTTTATTATTAATATTCACAAACATACTCACTATATTATGAAATATCTGATATTCTGATTCTGAAATATGTGCAAGTAAATGTATTTGGTTGTTTAAACACTTTTATAATGACCGTGTTAGTTGATTTATACCGGGAGATGGGCGCCGCCATGTTTGTTCACGCTGAATCCGAGCTGTGGGATTTACACCACGTAAATGCATCCTCTCCTCCTGAAACACATTAAAGTAGGTCTCCAGTAAACTGGGAGAAGAACAGAGTAAACTTTATTGTTACCTACACTATGTGTATATGATATCAATAAAACATGTCGTCAGGTTATATTTGTAAGGATCATTATTGCTGCTTCCATAGACATCAGCGCATATTTTACAAACTATAAATGTGTGGTTTTGCTAGTACTTATGTGTATTTAAATGTCTGAAATCTAAAATAAGCATTATATGGTTGAAAACACTGAATAAGTGATATGACAAGCGCTCGCGTGTCTGATCTGGCTCCATGCCAGAAAGCAGATTTGAATTCAGCAGTTGATGACGTGACGCACTGAACGTTCTAATCACACTGGTGTGATCGTACGCGTTAAAGGGTTAAAGTCATAGATGATTGGGGCTCCCAAGTGAATCCCCTAATGTTGTCATTGACATAACATCTCCATTCCCTCCAATAGGGAACGAGGGTTACATACGTAACCGAGACAATTTATTTTATTCATGGAATGAGTCCAAGAAAATAGCTAAATTTGTATGTTTGTGCAAATTATCACAAGACTGCTTTGCAAACAAAGGGTCATTGAAATTCAGGACTTACACAAAAGTTGATTCTTGAAGATGGATTGTCACAAACTGTTCCTGATCTAACTTCATATTTGGGACATGCAAGTACATCACTTTATATTTTGTGAATACTTGCAAATCACCTTTCCGAATATGCTTGTTAGCATGTTGTATCGTACTGTATTCACAGAGACCAGAGCTATGATGTTGTTTTTATTTTTAACCTGAAAATGCTCACAATCTGTATAATTCATAAACACACCTTTATTGCTTCTTAAAAATATGACGACATAGCTCTGGTCTCTGAGAATACAGTCAGAGACAATGGTAACTTTAGGAACAATAGCCATGCTGAATGCTGACAAACACATTTAGAAAGGTGATTTGTAAACTCTCACAAAATATGAAGTACTTACATGTTCTGGATATGAAGTTGGAACACGAACAGTTGATATTGATCCATATTTGAGAATTATATTGTTTGTGTGACTGACATTCTCCAGTTTTGTTACTGGAGTATTAAGACGCGTTCGACTTGAGGTGGCGCTGCGCAGAATGGTCAGTGTATGACATCAAAGTACAGCGAGAGCGATTCGAAAGCATAAGAATCCATCTGCTGTCTTATCACTCTCGCGGTACTTTGATGTCACACAGTGATCATTCTGTGCAGCACTGCTTCAAGTCGAACGCACCTTACGTCTTAGTCTCAGATGTCACGCCCATGGACCATTGGCTGAACATTTGATGCATATGTAGTGGGTTTGTTTCTGCGTTGTGTGTTGTTGATAAAAGAGACTCCATACAATGATGCAGGTGTCATGTGATTTACTTTCGGCTTCTCAGTTTCTGCATTAAAACATAACAGACACCATCAGACAGAAAAAGGAGAATCTCAGGTCTAGCCGTGCCTCTCATCGCCATGACATCCCGCGAAAGAGAGAGCAAGTGAATTACTACATACTTTGACAAAAACTACGATGACATAATATTAAGAAAAAGGGAAATACAGAAAAACAATACAATACTACAATGATCCATTTACATACCTGCATTAAAACATAACAGACACCATCAGACAGAAAAAGGAGAATCTCAGGTCTAGCCGTGCCTGTCAATCATTACAATAGTTTTTCAAAGTATATTCATTTAACAGGAAATGCATTCAAACTTCTCATGGATCATTAAAAGTAAACAGATATAACTTCAATCGATCTTAAATTTATAACTCATAACACAGATGAAACTGTTAAACTATTTTACCAAAAAAATGCATCATTAAATAACGAAACTCAGTAGCATAACGCACGTGTAATGGCGGCCGTTACACAAGCTCATACTCTGAATAAACATACTTTTACAACGTTCATAACTTGAATTACTGATCTTTCAATAAAGAAAGGGTAACAAACAAACATATTTCACACAGAAATTCCATAAACAACGAGTAATTAATAATAGTTAAGCACTTTTCTGAAGAGCTGATAAAACACACCTCTCATCGCCATGACATCCCGCGAAGAGAGAGTGTTACCGAAATTACATCAGCTCTATCCTCGCTTACTCACGACATAACTTGCGTGGCAGCACTTCCTGAACATTTTGACTAAATTAACAAATTTATAAAAGGAAAACCAAAAACAATATGCAAGAAATACAAATATACCTATATAAAAAATGAAAATAATACTTAATGTTGTGCTTGTAACCACATGACCGTGCATCACTCATGCAATCTCTCCTAATTACAATTTCAAAATAAAAGTCCTGTATATTAGTACCATTAATTAAAAGTAATTACAATAATCTAGTGTAACAACATTACACTTGCCACATCCACCCCTACTGTTTTACACTTGATTATTGGACAGATCAACGTCTGGACTTGTCAGTGTTGTCATTTCGCATAAACCACCTTAGGTTATACAGCTGTAAAGCCATCTCATTAAAGATTCAGATAAATCAAGGGTAGCTAATCCCCAATCTACCATGTGAAAAACCATGCCATATACATAGTCTTAAGTATGACATACACAAACAATCACTCTCTATGCTTATTTTACCAAGCAAACTCGTATATCAAAGACCAAAAAAACAAAAGATCATCTTTCCACCTATAAGTTAACAGGTGCACAATCAGTCACGAAAAAAAAAAAAAAGTAATACAAAAACAAAAATCTGATGGAAAAGACAATTAAGAAAAAAACAAAATTACACTTCAATCACAGGACTAACCCTTTTAGTCGACATTATTTGTATCAATCTGCTCACAGGTTTAATAACCCTACCAAACCTTGTACGTGTTTTGTGCTGTTCATGAAATTCTGTTGCAACATGACAAGAATCTTCTTTATGTTGAGATGAATCAACAGGTTTCTCTCCTGAAACGTCACAATCATGATCAGCAACAGGAACTACAACTGGAGTTACAGAGTCTTCATTCTGAACATCTGGTACAGGTGAAACCTCATCATGTGATGTATGGCACAAAGACACTGAAACATTAGATATACTATCAGAATTGTCCTGACACTCCATCCCACCATCTTGTTCAGTGTGTTGCCCCACCTCATGATCACAAATCTCATGTTCACCACTGGCAGTCAAATCCTCCAATTCATCATTACCAATTCCCGCACCCTCATCCAAATCAACAATCCACTGAGAAGTTCTGTCTGCAGTGTCACTTTTCTGACAGTCAATGTCTGATGAATCACAGTTTAAACTTAGGTCACACTCTGAATTAACTGAATCATCCCAAGCAGGCAATGGTAAAAAGTTCACAGGCATTAACAAATTCCGATGGACAGTTTTGACACGTCCTGTAACAGGGTGACGAATTTGGTACGTATTCAACGAACAGTTCTTCCTCACTACAATATACACTGTGCTTTCCCAACGGTCAGCCAACTTCCTTTTTCCTTTCTCCCCTTTGTTGGCTAGAAGGACTCTGTCACCCAACTCCAAAGCATGACCCTTGCACTTGCGATTATAGTGTTCAGCCTGTTTGTTCTGTTGTTGGCGCGCATTTTGTTGTGCAAGTTGCATTGCCTCCCTTAAATCCTTTCCCAGGGACTGAACATATTTACTTACATCGACCGTCCCCCCATCCAAAATTACACTCTCAAACAAAACATCCACTGGCAATCTCGGGGTACGGCCAAACATCAAAAAGAAAGGTGGGTAACCAGTAGTTTCATGCCTAGTGCAATTGTATGAGAAAGTCAGTGTGTTCAGCATCTGAGGCCAATTAACTTTAGACCTCGGGGGCAAGGACCTTATCATGTCGCCAAGAGTACGATTAAACCTTTCAGTTTGACCGTTACCCATAGGGTGATACGGTGTAGTACGAGATTTAGACACACCAGACAATTTTAGCATTTCCGCAATCAGAGAACTTTCAAAGTTTGCACCCTTATCTGAATGGATTCGTGCCGGGAAACCATATATACAAAAGAAATTGTTCCACAGAACACGGGCAACAGACTTTGCAGTTTGATTTGGACAAACGTACGCACATGCAAGTTTAGTGAAATGGTCGGTTATTACCAACACATCAACTGACTTATTATTGACATCCTCAGCAGTCCAGAAATCGATACAAACCAACTCAAGTGGTGCGGTTGTAGTTATCGACACGAGTGGTGCTCTGGCCTCTGGCTCAGGAGTCTTACTTAATACACATCTCTTGCATTGCGACACGTACAATTTTGTGTCGTTCTCCATAGAAGTCCAGTAAAATCTCTGCCTCGCAAGCCAAAGAGTGCGGTGCTGGCCCTGATGACCTGCGTCATCATGCACCCCTTTCAAAACCAAACCTCTTAAAGCTGCTGGCACAACATACTGAAAATTCTTTTTCTTGGTTGTCGGATTCTTAGACACACGGTAAAGTATGCCTAACTTTATCGTGAATTTGCCCCATTGTCGAAGTGTTCGTACAGTTTCTTTCGACTCATTACCTCTTTCTCTCCTAGAAGGCCGTCTACCTCGCTCAACAAAGAACCTCACCCTACTTATGACTGGATCCTGACACTGCTTGTCAAGTAACTCAGCATGGGTAAGCTTATCAAGTGGGTACTGCACGTCATCCTCCAAAACTCTCAAATGCTGAACATATGCGACTGCTCTTGCTGCAGCACCCTGCTCCCAGTGACGATGAGAACGGATCACAGCTGACATCTCCTCACAGGAAACTTTCCCTTCAACAAAACTCTGAACCAGGTTAGTCACTTCATTACACTTCTGTGACCCAGACATCTCCTCAACAACCTCCCCTTTTGTATGATCACAGGACAAATGAAACATACCCTGCACCTGCTCAACCCCAAGCGTCTCCGCCTCTTGCTTCAAAATGTCATATGGCATTCTGGTCAGTCTGTGTAGAATCCTGGAAGCAGCAAAAGGCTCTCGACTCAACGCATCGGCTACAACGTTTTCGGTCCAGGTATGTACTGTATGTCAAACTCAAAGGAGCCAGCTTGACCCATCTCTGCTTGCAAGCATCAAGCCTCGGTTTGGTCAGAATATACTTGAGCGGGTTGTTATCTGTCCAAACCGTAAATTTGTGCCCACGAAGCCAATGACTAAATTTATCGCAAATGGCCCATTTCATAGCCAAAAATTCAAGCCTATGAGCTGGATACTTAGACTGAGCATGATTAAGTGACTTTGAAGCAAAGGCGATTGGCCTTGCGACCGCACAACCCTCCTGAACTTGGGAGAGCACGGCCCCAAGTCCACTCGTTGAAGCATCCACCGACAGTATAAACGGTCTCAAAAGTCAGGGTGAGCAAGTAAGACCTGATTTACCAGTGCAGTCTTAAGATTCTCAAATGCCCCTTTGCATTCATCTGTCCAGTCGTCAGGAGTGAGTTTCCGGACAGCTGCTGACCTCTTTCCAACACCCCTCCCTTTTCTAGGTCTCTTCTGACCGGTCATCAACTGAAAGAGAGGCTTTGCGATCATGGAACAATTCTCAATGAAATGTTGATAGTATATAACCATCCCCAAGAAGGACCTTATTTTGCCCACTGAAGGGTGACACCATCAGCCTCCATTACATCCCTTTCTGTCACATTCGTAATAGCCTCTACTTTCATTGGATCACTAGCCACTCCCTCCTGTGAAACAATGTGACCTAAAAATTTCACTGACCTCTGTAAAACCTACACTTGAAGGCGACAGCTTCAAATTATGATCCTTGAGACGCTGAAACACCATTTCTAGCCTCTGCAAGCTTTCTTCCTCATTCTTACCAAAAACCAACAGGTCATCCAGGTAGCATAGCAAGCTCAGGAAATTCTGATCACCGAAAATAGTTAGCATCATTCTCATGAACGTCGCGGGACTGTTACAAAGACCTTGCGGTAAGCGGTTGTACTCATGCAACCCAAGGGGAGAGCTGAAGGCTGTAAATTTTTTATCCTCTTCATGTAAAGGGATGTTATAGTACCCAGACGTTAAATCCATGGTACTGAACAAAGCATTCCCCCCCAGTGCTGCCAGTACATCCGCCTGGTGAGGAAGGGGATGCGCGTCCTTCACCGTACGAGCGTTCAGCCACCGAAAGTCAGTGCACAGTCGCAAGTCCCCATTCTTTTTCCAAACTAACACTAACGGTGATGCAAATTCACTGGATGATTTTCTGATGATCTCTTTCTGCTCCATTTCATCTAGAGTCTCCTTTAGCTTGTGGTAGTGTGCGGTGAGAGTCTGCGGTAAGGTGGCGAAAAGGTCTGTCATCCGTCAAGCGAATGCGATGACAGAAACCCTTTGCCTCACCACAATCCAGCGAATGTCTAGAAAAACACACTCATATTTCTTTATCAGATCAATGAGCTTGCTTCTCCAGAAAGGTATCACCTCACAATCAGTCACATTTAAGTCTTTGAGGCCCAGCTCATCCAACTGACTGTCACTAAGGTGCCTGGCACCAGACACAGAGTTATTTGCTGACAAGCTACCACAAGAACTGCCGCTACTCATGGCCACATTCTGGAAAACTCTCTGCTCTGGCACCTGATCAAAATCTTCCAAAGCGATGCATGGGTAGACATCAGCCAGTTTCGCATTTCTGCGCAGCACAATTTCAGAGTTTGTGGGGTTTATCATTTTCACCGAGCCAACCATCACCCCATAAAGGCGAGATCACTCTACCGACGAGGACGTTACGATGGACACAACGAGAAGTACTAGGCTCAATCACAACCGTGCTACCCACTGAAAGTTTCAATCCTGGTGGCAGCCGACCCCAGACAAGGTGCTCACTCATCGGCTGCAAAACCACAGCCGATTTGGACTTTAAAGTACCAACCTTGTCAGGGATAGTGCTACCCTCCACCTCTCAATGCTCGAAAGCATACGTGAAACTGACAATCTTCACTCTGATTTGATTGGTCTGGTTTATCTAGTACTCTCCAGAATCTGTCATTAGATTTCATCTCTCTGATCAAAGGTTTCAGCACGTTGGTACCAATGATAAGTTGGTCCACTTGTCCACCCACAATAAGGACTGGGACACTAAACGGACCCCATATACCTCAAGTGTCAGATCACACAAACCTTCAGGACTTGTCTGTTTCCCACCACACCCAACCAGGACAATGTTCGACGGAGGAAACAACTCCTGATCCAGGACTCCAGCTCTCTCAGTTGAGGTACCACATCAGCACTCAAAGTAGTTGCCATGGAGCCACTGTCCAGCATCCCCTCAGACGAACTTTGTCCTGTACCAAAACACTTGTATAGAACAGACTGTCATTCTGCATTGACTGAATAGTATTTTGAAAAATCACAGTTTTGTCTTTGCTTACACTCTCACAATGAAATGAATAAATCGACTCGGCATCAATATCCAAGGAGGAACTTTCATTTTGCCCCACATTGCCCTCCCCACAATGGAGGCTCTCTAGTTTCCTGAGGCTCGTCATCTCCTCGTCTGCCAGTGGTTTCCTGGGCACAGTTTTCTCACAATTAAAGCTCATATGCCCAGAAGAAAAACACTTAAAGCAGAGATTGTACATCTTGCAATGAGCAGTAGTACTGTGATCTTTGCTAGTACAAACTCTACATTCCGGCTCTGTCTGTTAGGATTCTTAGACCAGCCACCGCA
The DNA here is from genome assembly GCF_012432095.1 of Onychostoma macrolepis. NCBI lineage: Eukaryota > Metazoa > Chordata > Actinopteri > Cypriniformes > Cyprinidae > Onychostoma > Onychostoma macrolepis. Next base: position 19,097,084 of record NC_081172.1, on the reverse strand, counting down.
TAGACTGTGCATTACAAACAAGAGCTTTCTCCAACATGGTCAAGACTTTGTCTAGAGCGCCATTATCTGTTGCTGGAGTGGCTGTTTCTGACCTATGAGACAGAGGAGTTGAATCATCAATAGGCTCAAGAACTTCGCTGTTTGTTGACATACAACTCGCTTTGTCGCTTTCTGTTCCCTAAGCATCTCATCCAATCTCTCTTGGACCTCAGAAGCTGTCCACGACTGTGTAGGTTTGCTTTTGAACACTAGAGACAGTTCCTTATCAGGGCAGTGTCGAATAAACATAACAGCCAGTTCTCTACTTCGATTTTCTAAAGTTCTGCCCTCCTCCCTAAGGCCCTGCTCAGCCACCTCAGCCGCTTTGTTCAACCTTATCCAATAATCCAGGGGACTTTCATTGGAGTAAGGTCTCACAGAGTAGAAATCGGCTAAAGGCATTCCTGAGCTACTGGAATCACTGAAATGGTGTCTCAATACTGTGAAAACAGCATCTACAGTTGGAGTAACCATTCTGTTACTCAACCAGACTTTTATGATATCTCTAGCCCTCCCATTAGTCTATTTGTGACTTCTTCAACCCTTTCAGAGTTTACCACTTCTTTTTTGTTAAGGTATACTCGCATCAGTTCTTCCCACTCCATCATGGAGCACTTATCTGTACCGTCTCCCCGATAATACGGTGGTGCAGTTATCTCAGACTTCAGTATCAAATTTAACTTGGAGGCATCGATAATGGTTGCATTCGACATCTTGGTGTCAGAAACATTACTGCTTTCTCCAAGACAACCACTAGGTGACAGACTTGAATGTCTAGTCTGCAACAGACTGTCTCTGATAGCTTCGCCAATTTCAGATCCAATTTGTCTGACAAGGTTACTCATGTCACTTGGAAGTCCTGAATCATGTTTGGTATACTCTGGGTTGCCCGATTTCGTTATTGGGCTACAGCCCACGTCAGGCCTAGCATCAACTGACAATCTCAGCAATCCACCCCTCCCAGTGCTTGCATACTCAGGACCCATAAACTGAAAACCTCTGTCAGGTGTGGCTAGTAGTGCACCCCTTCCTCTACCAGCCATCATTATGCGGTGTTCGAATGCTAACTTTTCCTCTTTGTTATCGGTCATAATGAATCCCTCAATTCGTAATGCACACACAAATAAATTTGATCCGAAATCAAAATGACTTTAAAGTAAAATGTCCATAGTTCCTTTACAGAAAGAATCGTCCCTTTGAAAGAAAGAAGTTAGAGTTCAAACCAGTCACTGATGAACCGCTCCAATCATGCAGATCAACGATGACATCAACACAGTCCCAGGAAAGACAGTCACTCTTGCAGCGTCCCAGGCGGTCAGCAACCCGCAAGCCAAACTACTCCAGTCCCGCAGATCACCAATGAAGACGTCGACAGAGTCCCAGGAGATGTTCACCCTCGCAGCATCCCAGGCGGTCAGCAATCAGCAAACCAAACGACGGGTCACGGCACCAATATGTAGTGGGTTTGTTTCTGCGTTGTGTGTTGTTGATAAAAGAGACTCCATACAATGATGCAGGTGTCATGTGATTTACTTTCGGCTTCTCAGTTTCTGCATTAAAACATAACAGACACCATCAGACAGAAAAAGGAGAATCTCAGGTCTAGCCGTGCCTCTCATCGCCATGACATCCCGCGAAAGAGAGAGCAAGTGAATTACTACATACTTTGACAAAAACTACGATGACATAATATTAAGAAAAAGGGAAATACAGAAAAACAATACAATACTACAATGATCCATTTACATACCTGCATTAAAACATAACAGACACCATCAGACAGAAAAAGGAGAATCTCAGGTCTAGCCGTGCCTGTCAATCATTACAATAGTTTTTCAAAGTATACTCATTTAACAGGAAATGCATTCAAACTTCTCATGGATCATTAAAAGTAAACAGATATAACTTCAATCGATCTTAAATTTATAACTCATAACACAGATGAAACTGTTAAACTATTTTACCAAAAAAATGCATCATTAAATAACGAAACTCAGTAGCATAACGCACGTGTAATGGCGGCCGTTACACAAGCTCATACTCTGAATAAACATACTTTTACAACGTTCATAACTTGAATTACTGATCTTTCAATAAAGAAAGGGTAACAAACAAACATATTTCACACAGAAATTCCATAAACAACGAGTAATTAATAATAGTTAAGCACTTTTCTGAAGAGCTGATAAAAACACACCTCTCATCGCCATGACATCCCGCGAAAGAGAGAGTGTTACCGGAAATTACATCAGCTCTATCCTCGCGCTTACTCACGACATAACTTATGCGTGGCAGCACTTCCTGAACATTTTGACTAAATTAACAAATTTATAAAAAGGGAAAACCAAAAACAATATGCAAGAAATACAAATATACCTATATAAAAAAAATGAAAATAATACTTAATGTTGTGCTTGTAACCACATGACCGTGCATCACTCATGCAATCTCTCCTAATTACAATTTCAAAATAAAAGTCCTGTATTTTAGTACCATTAATTGAAAGTAATTACAATAATCTAGTGTAACAACATTACACATATGACACACACAATTGGAAACACTTCAGGAGTTTCTGATTGTCGTCATCTGATTAGTTGAATTCTACAGAATTTCTTGGAGACGTGTGTGTAGCATTCTTTAACATTCCACCTGGAAACAAAGATGCCGTGGTGCCAAAGCTCCTCATGAAAGAACAAAGCCATTGTGTTTACAACTGTGACAATGAAAGTTTATCAGGATCAACTAAATGCTGGATTTTCAAAAGTATGTGAAATATGTTAAGTTCTTGGCATAGACTCTTTAAAATACGTCCAAGAGTTTTACAAACCAGTCTGTTATTGTGGGGACATTTCCACGCCCCTAAACATGACGCAGCACAAATGACCTCTTGGACGGTCCTTGGCCATTAAAAGCAGCCAAGATTCCCAGACCTTCTGCTGTCAGTCTTAAGATCTGGCTATGCGAGACTACTGGAGTATCTGAAGCACGAGATGTAAAAGCTCCGCCCTTTTCTGAAAGGGAGTGATACTCCCGTATCAGCTCATTCGCATTTAACCCTTAAATGCATTCCTTGGTTCTTAAGCGACCCGGGACATCATTCCCATCCTTCCATCTCACCTGTGTTTTTCACACAAGAAGACCAGCGCCCCTCTTTGGCTGTGAGCGGCTTGGTCTCATTTGGCGCATCTGAGGAGGACATCATCATCAAGGACGTCACCGCCAACGACTCCATGTCCTTGGTGGCATCTGATGCAGAAGAGTGGGGAGGTTCCAGTGGGGAGGTTCCAGCGGGGAGCCCGAAGCCATTCCCCTTTCTCAACCTGTGAGGCCGAGACCAGACACTGAACTCATCCGTGTCCTGTCAAAGGCGGTAGAGGATCTGGGCCTCAAGTGGTCGGCTCCAGAAGAGCCCGCCCACGGCCTATTGGAGAAGTGGTACCTGCCGGGAAGCAGTCAACAGTCCTCTCGCCAATGTCCCACCCCATTCTTGCCTGCAGTTCATGACGAACTAACCAAGATGTGGCGTGCCCCTTACTCAGCAAGGGTTAATCCCTCTTCAGCAGCGGCTCTCACCACCATCGACGATGCTGATGACAAGGGATACAGCAAGCTCTCCCCTCTGGAGGAAGCGGTTGCTGCTCATCTGTGCCCACCATCTGCCCTGGGTTTGAAGGTGCATGCAGCGCATCCAGAGGGTGCTGGCCAACAGGACTTATGCAGCAGCCAGTCAGGCCAGATCAGTGCTGCATACAATGGTGGTATTCCAAGTGTTTTAAGCTAAACTTCTCCGTAGTATGGACAAGTCTGGCCAACGACACCAGGAGGCTTTCAAAGTGCAGCGCATAGCAACAGATCTGACTCTGCAAGCTCTGAAAGCAACGGCGCAGGCAATCGGCAAGACTATGGCCAGCTTGATAGTGATGGAGCAACACCTCTGGCTGAACCTCACTGAGATCAGGGACACAGAGAAGATGGCTTTCTTTGACTCACCAGTCTCGCCGAAGGGCCTGTTTGGCCCTGCTGTGGATGGGTTTGCGGAATGATTTTCAGGCACAAAAGACGTTGCAGGCACTGTGTCACTTCCTCCCCAAGTGCGCCAGTAGACCCCCACCACTCAGCCTGCAAAGCCGGTGCAGCCTCAGCGAAAAACCGAGCCTGGGTTGCAGCAGCGCCCCCGGACGGTGAAACGTGAAACACCCTCGAGTAGTGCTGGACTCTTGAGTCTACTAAGCTAAGCTACTAAGCTAGGTTTCTGAGTCTGCTTCCAGTGAGGGCACTAAGAGTATATATAGAGTGCTCTAGCCTGTTTAGACAGTCAAAGCAGCTCTTTGTTTGCTTGGGAGGACACCAAAAGGGACTGCCGGCCCCAAAGCAGCGACTTTCTCACTGGATTGTAGATGCAGTAGCCTTGGCTTATGCCTCAGAAGGCTTACAATGCCCTATAGGTGTGAGAGCCCATTCCACCAGCAGAATTTCTATTGGTGAGATTTGTGCGGCTGCCGGCTGGTCGTCGCCATCTACGTTTGCCAGATTTTACCTCTTAGACATCCCTCTTCTGCAGGCCTGGGTTCTTTCTGTTTATATTGCCATTCTTCCCCCCTTGGGTGAAGCTGGTTATATTCGTGCTTCTCAGCTACTAGCTTGGGGCACAATGTGCTCACGAATTTAGGGGCCCTTATTTTAGCGCTCCGAGACTGGGCTCGCAGAGCAGACTGTTCTGTATTTGCTCATAGCGCAGCATGATTGGATGCGTTCCCCATATGTGTTCTATGCAACAGGAGAGACCGTTCGTAAGGGAATGCTCCGGTTACTGACGTAACCTCGGCTCCATGAGATAAGGGAACCAGCGTTGCATTACTTGCCGCGCTATAAGCTGCATGCGAATCGATGACTGTCGCTACTGTCGAATGATCTGATGAATGGCGCTCCAAGCCAACTTATATAGTGGTCGGCTCCACCCTTTCTGGTGGGCTAAAGTGACATTGGTTTGTGAAGCTTCACAAACGTGAACAAATCAGGCTTCAGTACAGAGTAAAACAGGAGTTTTTCCCATATCCATTCTACGGAAGGCTCATTCCCTTATCTGAGGGAACCGAGGTTACATCAGTAAGCAGAGCATTTTCTTTTTACGTGAAATAATGATAAATATCAATTTGATTTAGCATCACTGATGTGCACTGCTGACACAAATTAATTAATTACTTTTTTTTTATCATAAATCATGTAAAATTTCAGTACTGGAATCTTTCTTAATTCTTTATGTAAGGACCAAACACCCGCTTCTGTCAAGTTTGTTTTGCGGTATAGTTTTTATTCATTCTCCCCTCGCTAGTAAAATTGTGGTTGTGTGATGTTTGCTTCAGGGAGGTGTTTTAAGGGCGGGTTTTAGAGTAGTGCTGGTGCGACAGAGGCAACGCAGCTTGGCTTTGGGCTTGCGGCTTGAGGTGCGAGGCTTGCCGCACAATGCAAGTTGTTAATCTTGGTTCACACTGGACCAACAGTGGAAAAGCAGCTTATAAGTCAGGTCCTTTCAGGCTAAGGCTGAAATGCATGGCTCTAGAGGGGATAGATTTTTGGTCTGGTTGGATTCGTTCATTTGGTTTGCCAACTCTATTTATTTATTATTATTATTATTATTATTATTATTTAACTTTCCCCTATCTCCACTCCATTCTTGATGCAGAAATTGGTGTTTTAACCCCTGTGAACAAGAATAGTATTGTCTGTTTGATACCTGACTCTGAATGCAAACAGACTAAGGAATGCACCAAAAGCTCTTGTATGAAAGCACCCTTTCAGCACATTCAAATGTTTTTTTTTTTGTTTTTTTTTCAATAGATCAATGATGCCAGCATTTCTCGGTTAAAATTGACTTCATCCAGCTGCAACAGTTCTTGTGTTAACTAAATATAACATTTATAGAAAGAACCAAAAAAAATAAATAAATAGTGAATTAGCAGATATTATGTTGGTCAAGCTACTATTTACTATTTTAAATTACTGATTAATTTAGTTTACAATTTTTCTATACTTCTGCCCCTACCCCTATAGAGAGTTCTGTTTATGCCTCTCAAAGGAGTCCTGACTATTTACTGCCCCGTGATCTCCTGTTCAGTGAAAGTACAACCCGAATTCTGGAAATGTTGGAACGTTTTTTAAATTTGGATAAAATTTAAATTTGAATAATTTCAAATCACATGAGCCAATATTGTATTCACAATAGAACATAGATAACATAAAAAATGTTTAAACTGATACATTTTTACAATTTTATGCACAAAATGAGCTCATTTCAATTTTATGCCTTCTAAATGTCTCAACATAGTTGGGACGGGGGCATGTGTAGCATCTCCTCTTCTTTTCAAAACAGTTTGAAGACGTCTGGGCATCGAGCTTATGAGTTTCTGGAGTTTTGGTGTTGGAATTTGGTCCTATTCTTGCCTGATATAGGTTTCCAGCTGCTGAAGAGTTTGTGGTTGTCTTTGACATGTTTTTTGTTTAATGATGCGCCAAATGTTCTCTATAGGTGAAAGATCTGGACTGCAGGCAGGCCAATTCAGCACCTGGACTCTTCTACTACGAAGCCATGTTGTTGTAATAGTTGCAGTATGTGGTTTTGCATTGTCCTGCTGAAATACACAAAGCCTCCCCTGAAATAGACGTTGTCTGGAGGGGAGCATATGTTACTCTAAAACCTTTATATATGTGACCACCCTGCTGTGTAGAGTTTGTGTCATAAAAATATTAAATTATTTGTATATATTTTATGTATTTATGTATGTCTATTTCTATTTGCATGTGTATATAAGTTTAATTTAAATTACTTTAATGTGTTATAATGAGTTTGCACTGGACAGTCCAGCTGCATTTTGCGAATTCCTGGTGGCAGTTGAGAGAGAGAGTAGAGTTACCGTGACAACTGCAGCGCATCCTCAGACAACAAAGAGGACTGCTTGGGCAACCACTAACTCTTGTCTCTGTCTCTCTCATTTATTGTTAAGAGAGTGCTACATATACCTTTCAGCATTCACAGTGCCTCCCAAAACATGCAAGCTGCCCATACCGTATGCACTTATGCGCCCCCATACTACCAGAGAAGCTGGCTTTTGAACTGAACGTTGATAACACGCTGGAAAGTCTCACTCCTCTTTAGCCCGGAGGACACGGCGTCCATGATTTCCAATAAGAATGTCAATTTTGGACTTGTCTGACCATAGAACACTTTTCCACTTTGAAACAGTCCATTCTAAATGAGCCTTGGCCCACAGGACACGATGGCGCTTCTGGACCATGTTCACATATGACTTCCTTTTTACATGATAGAGCTTTAGTTGGCATCTGCAGATGGCACGGCGGATTGTGTTTACAGACAGTGGTTTCTGAAAGTATTCCTGGGCCCATTTAGTAATGTCAATGACAGAATCATGCCGACGATCATGTCGTCTGAGGGCCCGAAGACCACAGGAATCCAACAAAGGTCTTCGGCCTTGTCCCTTACGCACAGAGATTTCTCCAGTTTCTCTGAATCTTTTGATGATGTTATGCAGTGTAGATGATGAAATTTGCAAAGCCTCTGCCCATCTTTACTTCTAAGACATCCATTTTATAGCTAATCATGTTATAGACCTGATGTCAATTAACTTAATTAGTTGCTAGATGTTCTCCCAGCTGAATCTTTTCAAAATGTCTTGCTTTTTCAGCCCTTTGTTGCCCCTGTGCCAACTTTTTTGAGACCTGTAGCAGACATCAAATTTGAAATGAGTTAATTTAGTGGATAAAAGTGTAAAATTTATCAGTTTAAACATTTGTTATTTTCTCTATGTTCTATTGTGAATAAAATATTTGCTCATGTGATTTGAAAGTCTTTTAGTTTTCGTTTTATTCAAATTTAAAAAATGTCCCAACATTTCCGGAATTTGGGTTGTAAGTTGCACTATAAGATTTTTGAGTCATGATTGCAGCCTTGAAAATACTCTGAAGTAAGCATCCTTAAAGGGATAGTTCACCCCAAAATTAAAATTATGTCATTAATTACATCACCATCATGTTACTCACCATCATCAAATGTTGTATTGTAATAATATTGTAATAAGAATTACAATAATATTTTGTAGTGCAAAGGGTTTTCTATACAATGACAACATTTTTTTTATATTTTTTAATTTATTTGTATTTTTTAATTTCCTCCATTGTATATGTGCAGGGTAAACATTTGAAATTTAGTATGTCAAATTTAGGCAAAAAAAAAAAAAAGTGTATTTTATGGGTATGACATTATGAATCAGCAAATTAAGACATTTACATTACATTTATATTTAATCATTTAGCAGATGCTTTTATCCAGAGCAACTTACAAATGAGGAAAATAGAAATGAGGCAATCAAACTAACGTAAGAGCATAATTATAAATGGGAAAATTATTTGTAGATGGCAAGGAAAGACAACTTAAACTTTAAACTTATTAATTAACTTTTATTTCTGCTAATGATTAGGGTGTTTGATAATGTACATTGTTTAGTAGATACTTATCTTAAATAAAATATAAAAATAGTCCAGTCTTCAACCCCCATACACCCCATACTCTTTTCTCACTCACATGACCTTCTGCATTACATATTTATCTAAATGTGAAAAATTTAATTGGGCTCAACTGATGAAATATCTCATTTGGCTCAACTGACAAAATTGTATTTATTTTATTTTATTTTAATAAAAAATATATATATATATATATTAGTGCTGTCAATCGATTAAAAAATTTAATTGCGTTAATCACAGTCATGGACTGTGATTAATCATGATTAATCACAAATTTAAAATACTAGGATTTACCTGTAAATGTGTTGAAATAAAGGGTAACACTTTACAATAAGGTTCATTAGTTAATATTAGTTAACAACATTAGTAAACATGAACTAAGAATGAACAATACTTCTACAGCATTTATTAATCTTAGTTAATGTCAATTTCGGTATTTACTAATGCATTATTAAAATCACAAATTGTGTTTGTTAACTCTAGTTAACTGTTAGTGGCTGTTGTCAAGTTTATTTCTGCTGTGTAAAAGCCTTAACTTGTATGCTCTGGGTGAAACTCGCGTTGTTTGTGATGTTACAACCGCCTCTCTGTTCTTAAGTTGCCAGGGATACATTCAAAGTATAATACACATTAGTAAAAGGATCTATTTTAATTTTTAATTGTCTATATTAAACCTTGGGCGGCCGTGGTACATTATAAAAGTATCCCAAAAAAACGCAACCCACGGCTCTGTAATTTTTTCCCGCGAATGTATTTTCAAAATAGCCCACTTGTGCCGCTGCCCTGGCAACACTGGTTCGCTGTACCCTCATCACACAATGATAGATAACCTTCTGCGCTATGATGACGGGAAGAAGTTGGGGTCAAACCTTATCAAACGATTAATTTGCATTAAAAAAATATTAACGCGTTAAAAAGTTTGAATTAATTGCATGCGTTAATGCATTAACGTTGACACCCCTAATATATATATTTGCAAAGTCAAAGATATACTGCAACATACAGAGGCATTTGTATTATTTTATTATAAAATACCCACATGTTCACATTTCATACTCAAGTACTTAAGTGTCTATAATGTGCACAGTAAAAATAAAGCCCCATGTATCAATTTTTTAAATGTATTTATTTATTTATTTTACATTGTTGTGCTCTGTGTCTTTGCTGTGTAGATAAAGGCAAATATATCCTTCAACTGAAAATTAATTAATTGATTACAGTGATCTGGGAATTCAATAATAATACCAATAATAGGCAACTTGTCTTTATTCAGTTGAAAACAAAATAAAAAAAAGTGGACTACTACTGTATTTTAACTGTAGTGTATTATTCCAAATGTTTAAAACTTTTTGTTGTTGTTATTTTTTCATCATGTGCTTTTTGTCATTTTTCTCAGGTTTCAGAAGTACAATATAACATTTAGGAGCAAATATACACAGCAAGAGACCAAAGGCAGATGCTAGAATAGCAAAGACATGGACAGCAACCATATACTTTCCACGTGAGCTCACATAAACTGGAATGAAGGTTAGCCACACAGCAAAAAATATAAGCATGCTGAATGTGATAAATTTAGCCTCATTAAAGTTGTCTGGTAATTTTCTGGCCAAAAATGCCATTAAGAAACACAAACAAGCTAGGAGTCCAATATAACCCAAGACACACCAAAATCCAGCTTCAGATCCAACAGCACATTCAACAATTATAGTTGCACTCATAAACTTGGTGTTATATGATGCAAAAGGAGGCGTAGTTGTTAACCATATGATACAAATAAGTGCTTGCACCAAAGTGCACAAGATTACGCTTGATCTTTGTTTGGCAGGGTCAAACCACTTCATGACATTACTGCCAGGAAGAGTGGCTCTGAAAGCCATTAAAACTACAACAGTTTTTGCCAAGATGCATGAAATACAGAGAGTAAAGCTTATTCCAAAGGCTGGATACCGAATCTGACATAACCAGTCAGTGGGCTTCCCTATAAATGTTAGGCCAATCAGAAAGCAAGCGCAGAGGAACAGGAGGAGAAAGAAACTTAACTCTATGTTGTTTCCTCGTATGACTGGAGTCTTTCTATACATTATAAACACAACAATCACTGCTAATGATGCACAGGCTCCGAATGCTGAAAATGCCCATAGAATTATTCCCAAGGGCTCCTGAAAGGACAAAAACTCTAAAGTTTTGGGAATGCACTGGTCTTGGGCTTGGTTTGGCCATGTTTCTTTTGAACATGTCAGGCAATCATTTGAATCTGTGGAAAAATTGTTGAAAATGGGGTGCATAAAATGTATTTATATTTATATTTTTATCATTTACATTCCAAACCCCCCGCCCCCTCAAAATACTAAAAATTGAGGAGCTTTGAGGAAATTCACACCTGTTTGATTACTGATCTCTCCTTCAGCACATGGTATACAGTCAAAGCAGCAGACTGGCTTTCCTTTCTGTCTGGCCTTCCTGGAGCCTGGCAGACAGCTTTGACTGCACAGTGATTCTGGTGCCTAATGACCACAGCAGAGCAAGCAGTAGAAAAACACTACATAGTCTCAATGAGAGTGCATGTCACTACATAACACTACATACTAAATGACATATTTTCATTTCATAAAGAAATATGCGACTTAAAAATCTAAAATGCTTAGTACAAATTAAAATCAATAGTGCATTTCCATTTCAAATTAAAAAACTGGATTTTATTTAGTTCTGCCATAACTACTGGGTAGAGTTGAAGGAAAAACAGGCAAAGCAAGCAATATCGGGTGATGAGTGGGATGGCACACACCTTCTCTCCTCTGTGCCACATAATTACTGGCTCATCTATTACTAGGTCCTTGTCATCTTCAAGGGAGGCATCATAGAATCCCACCCTCACTAGCTGAAGGGAGCCATCTGACTCTCTTTGCCAATTCATCAGGTCATAGGATGCAATGGGATCACCGTTATCATCAAATCTGACCTCTTCCCCTAGTGATGTGAAATGTGTTCTTTTCATATAGTACAGGAGCTTAGGTGAATGTTGGGAGATAGGATGATGCAAAACAAATCATTAAAATGCATGGATGTCAATATATAGATGCATAGATATTATATTTAACCTTTGTTTTAAAATGTGTACAGTGTTTGATAATTTCTTATTATCACAATATAGGCGGAGAATGTAAAATGGTGAGTAACACACACCTGCCATGGCAGAATTTGAGATAGACTCCCACATGTCCCATTCTGAAAGGGGCCTTTTCCTGGTTCACATGTGCTCATGTCATGTAGTGCATGTGCTATGAGATACACGGCCTTGTAAACATTGTAGGAGACTCTGAGCTGTGAGACATCTGAATAAGGAGTGTATACATCATCCAAACTCTCACTGCCATCGCAGGGTGGCCAGTTCTGTTCTGCTTCTCCGTGTACATGAGTATTTAAGGACCCATTCAGCCGGCAAAGGAAAGTCTCTTCCCAAAACTCAGAGAGAAAATGTGACTTCTGAGCAACAGAAACATTTACTCTTCTGAGGTAATTACCAAGATGTGAGATATCAGCTCTCCGTATGGCAAACCCTAATGTTCCCATTAACAAATCACCAAAATCATACCAGAGGGCTTTTGATGTGGCCCAAGCCTCACTGGCAATCCACTGAAGATGAGTGACATTTTGCCGTCTGCACTCTTTTAGTATACTATGTAGTTCTGATTCCCCAGAGAAGTTTACTATGACTGTGGCAGAAGAAGATTTTAAAATGTTCACAAGTTCCTCAGCTGCATCTTGCATCAGTACAACAGGATAGAAGTGAACATAAGCGGGACAAATATAAAATCTTTCGGATTCCTTTAAGAACAGCTGGATAGCAAAGCGAGCGTAATCTGATTCCACACCGATCACCCCAACCCATGTCCATTGAAAATAATGAACAAGTTTTACCAAAGCTTTAATCTGAAATAGATCACTTGGCATTGTCCTCATGAATGCTGGAAACTCTCTCTTGTTACTGAGACATGAACAGGATGCAAAGTAGCTCACCTAAAATATGAAAACACAAAATTTCAGTAAGATTAAAAGTAACTAATAGGTAAACTAATAAAATACAACCAACTGAATGCTAACACTGTTAATTGACAATTTGTGTATGCATGTATACACACACACACACACAGATTGTTTACTTTTTCTTAACTTTTGTTTATATTTCACATTAAGAAAATCAACATAACACCAATCAATACAACATTACAGCTTTCATTACCAAGACAAAAAGAATGGAATTGCAAGAGATTAAATCAAAATAATTTTAAATATTTTCTTTTACCATGGGTATCTTAAAGGATCCTAGAGTTCTCAGAACAGCCATGGAGACTCCTGATGCAGCATCTCCCACGATTACAGGGCTTGGCTGCTTTTGTATATCTTCACAGCTTTGTCCACTGCCCTTCTCTGGCTGTCCATTGACCAGGAGAAGAGACCTCTTCACAGATACAGGTATGTCATCACCACTGTCCCTGATGTGGTAGCCCAGAGATAGGTTTGGCAAAAGGTCTTGCCGCTGGTTTATTTCTCTCACAGCAAAGATCATTGTCTGCATCCACCTCAGGGCTCGAGGGGTAAAGCTGCATCAGATTTCACACACACACTTGTATTAAATGTGGTCATTATTGTATTCAATGCACACATTTAATATTGTTATTAACTACATTATTGCAATGCAATGCAAAAAAATTAAAAATAAATAAATAAATAATAATAATAAACATTACAAAACATCAATCAGATTATGAAAGCATGACACACAATTGATACTTGGTTGGCTCAGGTTTGGTCTTGAAAGAAGAAAAAGATGATATGGGGCTGGAATGCAAAGGAAAAATTCCTCCCAAAACGACATCTCCCCCCTGGTAAAAGCTGTAGGTATCTTCATCTCCCTGAAAGACACACTTAATCTTGCTTTTATTCTGACTCTGCAAACCAATACACAGCAGAGGCCAAAATGTAAAATGTAAAAGCAAAATTGCATTAAACTGTGTCATAACTGAAAGAGACAAATTAATCTAATGGGTACAGCATATATATAGATAATCTGTGATTGAGGGATGGCCTTATCACCTGGAGAAAAAAAACAAAACATAAATAAATAAAAAAAAACATATGCCCCTCCTGCTGTCACTGTAGCAAGCCCTTGTGAATGTAATTATTTCTTTGAGCCAATGATAATGCACACCTGATTGACATTCAACCATGTGACAACGTTTAAACATTTAATTTAAAGGATTACAATGTTTGTAATCTTTAATGCAATTCTGGCACAATCAATCAATCAGTCAATAAATAAATGGTCACATTATTATTATTATATTTTTGTGTTAGTTAATTTATTATTTATTCTGGTGCACACACTGTTAGACATTTCTGTAATTTCTGCAGTTATTTACTGTATATCACCCAGTATAATACTGCAAATCCCCTTTACAGTAAATAACTGTAATACCTTTTGCATCATGGGAATTTTCTGTGACATTATACCCGACATATAGAGACTTACTGTATTTTTTTTAATTGCTGTATACTACTGTATTTGCTGTAACGGCCTCTTTAGCGCCATTCTATTGAGGTTGTTTTATTTTCGTCATTTCTTACATTTGAATTGACACGATTTGCCCTGCACCGTGTCTATAACGCCGCAACAGCTTGGGACTGACTACAGGATGTGTTACATGGCTTGTAATGATTGGAAAATCCGTTTGTACTTTGTGTTAGAAACAGCGCAAGCGCTTGGAGTACATCTGTGCGTCAGAAATATACCGGGGCATCAGTTTACTGTCTGCATCCACTGTAGACAGTATATATAATGGGTTCTATTGTTTTTTATCGAGTCGCGCCGTAAACTGCGCTGTCATTTCAAACGACTTTTGTCAGCTTATTGAATTAAGTTACCAAATTAAAACATTAGGTTAACTAATGTGAAATTTTATTCAGGTGTTAGTAGTCAATGTTGGCCAGTAGCCTAAGAAAATAAAATCTTATGTAGCTGCCTTTTTCTATTTTTAGAATTAGTTTGTTATAGTTTTTAATGGAATTTAAGATTTACTGCATATTTTTTGTATTTGTGTTTTAAAGGCAACTGCAATGAAACATCAAGAAAGACATGAGCAGGCCAGCCAACCTGAGACTGACAATTCATGGTAAGAGAACAATGGTTTTGAGAGATTTGTGTATTCTATATGGGGTTTGCCTTTTAAAAGTGTGTCATTTCTACTTCTTGTTTTTCAGAGAAGACATTTCTGTCACTAACAAAGTGGAGGGTGAGCAAAGGTGGTGGCCACGTTTTGGAGCAGCACCTGGGTTTTGCAGATCGCTATGTATTCTTTGGCTGTTTGTCTTTTTCCCCATTATATTTCTGTTGCCTAAAGATTCTTTGTGAGGATGAATCCAGAGGACACAACATAATGCACTGCAAAACGTCCTAAGACAGGAGAAATGGTGAAGTTGCACTTTTCCAGCATTGGAAGACTGTATTTTTAAGTGTTATACATACACAATAATTACAAAATATAAAATGCTTTATTTAAAACATTGTCTGTTTTTTAATTGAATGCCAGTAGTACCCATGTAGAGTAAAAATAAAATGAATTATATATAAAAAAAAAATAATCAAATCTAATGAAATCTATAGTAAAACAATGAATTACAGTAGTATACTGATGAATTGGATTTTTTTCTGTAATTTACTGTAAAACAGTACAATTTGCAACTGTAAATCAAATACAGTTTGCTACTGTAAATCTTAATTACAGTAACTTACTGGCAACAGTGTAAAAACCCTTTGAAATGTCTAATGGTGCATTGTACTGTGGGCTGTAAAAACTGTATGCGTAAAACATTTTGTGTGGGTTAGACCTGTAGCATTGCCAGTGTTGTCTATTCATTTTACAATTGTATATTTACATTCAGTAATTATAGACCATCATAAAATAGTGATGACGCAAACATCCCCCTAAACCTATCTCAGATATACTGACTGACTGATGGACTGACTGACTGACTGACTGACTGACTGACTCAATCAATCAATCAATAAATTATTCAATCAGAAATAATTGCTTACTTGAGGAGTGTAGGAAAGTGAATTTTTATTCTATTAAATTTAAATAAACCTAAGCATTTGGAAGATGCTTTTTATTAGTTTGTACGTTTACTGGAAACCAATTTCTCTTACTTTCTTTCTTAATTTGGGGGCTTTTTTTCAATGCAACTGATTATGGTTAATTTGTTTAATTAATCATCATAGGTTAATCACGATATTAATCACCATTATCTACTAAGTAAAATATTGTTGATATTGTAATTGTTAATTTTGTAATGTGTAATATGACACAGACACTAATAATAGTTTCAGATTGAGGCATCATGGGTAAGAAAATAGTGCACCTGATTCGATATATAACTCAGGATGACGTCATGCATAATAATATGCATGATTAACATATAAAACCAAAGGTAAGACAAGCATCTCTTGCCTTTTTTTCTTGTGGAGGTTAACAGGATAATGATTCATATTTTTGTCTCTGTATTTCATCTTTCCAGTGCAGCTGTAACTTCAAGCTGCAACCCACAGGGTGACTTTATTTTGCCAGTGTTCATGACTAGTGGAGACTTTACAATAGGAGGAATTTTTCCTTTGCATTATAGAGTAGAGCTTCCTCCAACAGACTACATAAAGAGACCTTTAGCAGCACAGTGTCGAGGGTAAGGACATGTCTTATATGTTCTTTACGTCTTTCCCAAGCTGTGATTTTAAATCTGTTGTTTATGTTTTATTCATTTTCTGAAGAATAATTATGAGAAACCCATCTATTGTTTTACAAGAAGGTATTTTCATAACATAATTTTATGCAGGTTTGATCCAAGGGCTTTCCGCTGGGCTCTCACTATGACACTTGCTGTGGAGGAAATAAACAACAGAAAAGATCTCTTACCAAACCATACTCTGGCTTATAGTATATTTGACTCTTGTGCCACTCCTGTGACTGCTCAGAAAGCAGTCCTGGCCGTGCTGAATGGACAGGATGTTGTTCAAAGTTTTATATGTTCTGGAGCTAGCACTTTATTAGGAATAATAGGGGAATCTGGATCCTCACAGTCCATCGTTGTCTCCAGAACTCTGGAGCCTTTCAGAGTACCCATGGTAAAAAAAAATAAAAAAAAATAAATGAATATGATTTTTCCTGTTATATATATATAAGTTGGCTAACATTTGTTGCTTTTCTTCTGTTTCTTTTTTTAATTATTAATTAATTTACAGATAAGTTACTTCTCAACCTGCTCTTGTTTAAGTGATCGGAAGCAATTCCCAACATTTTTCAGAGTGGTTCCCAATGATGATTACCAGGTCAAAGCTATTGCACAACTCTTAAAGCGGTTTGACTGGACATGGATTGGTGTGGTGACTGAAGATCATGACTATGGCAGGTTTGCTTTACAAGGCTTAAAGCGAGAAATTGAAAATACTAACATTTGTTTGGCGTATCATGAAATGATCCCTAAAGACTATACCAAGGAACAGGTCCTGAAGATTCTTAAAGTAATGAAGGAATCAACAGCTAAGGTGGTGGTTGTTTTTTCAGGGGAGGGTGAATTTTACCCTTTCTTAAGAGAGTTCATGACCCAAAATATCACAGGAATTCAATGGATTGCAAGTGAGGCTTGGGTTACAGCTTCAATATTAGCAGAAACATATCCATTCTTAGATGGCACAATTGGGTTTGCAATACGTCAAGGACACATTCCAGGTCTTCAGGATTACCTCAAAATGGTGACCCCAGAAAGGTACCCTTCTAACCCTCAAGTTCAGGAGTTGTGGGAGGCTCTCTATGGTTGTTCCACCTCCACATCCAGCTTGAACAGTCATTTGCCCTCCTGCACAGGAAAGGAAACTCTCAGACAAGAACACTCTGCCTACATGAACACATCCAGCCCTCGTGTGGCCTACAATGTATATAAAGCAGTGTATGCCTTTGCTTATTCTCTACATAATCTCATTCACTGTAAACCTGAAAATGGACCATTTGAGAATTTCTCATGTGCAAACCTCAACAATTTGTTTCCATGGCAGGTAAAAGTCCCTAAGGGTTTAAGGAAAACTTATTTTCACACATAATACTGATTATATCTATCATCTTTTTCTTCTTAAAATTAGTTTTTAATTGTAAATGTCTTCCCCCTCCCTCCATTTTTTTCCCCTTCTTGTTGTTTTTTTTTTTTTTTTTTCTTCTCCAAAGCTTCAGCATTATTTACAAGAAATATCGTTCTCTGTTTCTGGAGAAAAAGTCAGTTTTGATGTTAAGGGAGACTCTATCCCATCATATGATTTAATAAACTGGCAAAGACATGCAAGTGGAGATATTCAGTTTGTTAAAGTGGGCCTCTATGATGGTGCTCAGCAAACTGGGAGAGAACTGTTGATTGTGGAGCAGGCCATTATGTGGTCTCACCAACAAAACAAGGCAAGGTGTTGACTATGCACTGCACTGCCATCTATTGTTCTATTAAAAACACTGTCGCTATGTGATCTTTGAGCCAATATTCGCATAATAACATTGTGAATAATTAAAAAGGGTGACTTGTTTATGTTTAAATACTCCTAATTCTGTTGTTATACAGTCATGGCCAAAAAAATATCAGCACCCTTGGTAAATATGATCAAAGAAGGCTGTAAAAATTAATCTGCATTGTTAATCCTTCTGATCTTTTATTTAAAAAAATCACAAAAATCTAACCTTTCATTGGATAATAAGAATTTAATATGGGTGGAAATATCATTATGAAATAAATGTTTTTCTCTAATACACATTGGCCACAATTAACGGCACCCTTTTATTCAATACATTTTGAAACCTCCATTTGCCAGTTTAACAGCTCAAAATTTTCTCCTATAATGCCTGATGAGGTTAGAGAACACCTGACAAGACATCAGAGACCATTCCTTCTTCCAGAATCACTACAGACCCTTTAGATTCCCAGCTCCATGTTGGTGCGTCTTCTCTTCAGTTCACCCCACTCATTTTCTATAGGGTTCAGGTCAGAGGACTGGAATGGCCATAGCAGAAGCTTGGTTTTGAGTTCAGTGACCCATTTTTGTGCTGTTTTTAAGGTTTGTGTTTGGATTATTTTCTGGTTGGAAGATCCAGACATGGCCCATTATAAGATTTCAAACAGAGTCTGTCACTTATTGATTTTTTTTATCTGTTGGTATTTGATAGAATCCATGATGCCATGTGTCTAAACAAGTTGTCCAGGACCTCCAGCAGAATTATTGGCCCACAACATCAAAAATACAGCAGTATATTTAATTGTACACATGGGGTACTTTTTATCCCTGTGTTCCCCAAACGCATCTTGAGTGTTAGTTGCTAAAAAGCGAATTTTTTAGTTTCATCTGACCATAGAAGCCAGTCCCATTTGACATTCCAGTTGTGTTTGATAACTAAATATGCTGGAGTTTGTTTTTGGATGAGCTAGGAGAATTTTTCTTGAAACCCTCCCAAACAACATGTGGTGATGTAGGTGCTGTTTGACAATTTTTTTTTAAAGGTTTTCTGACCCCGAGACTCAACAATTTTCTACAATTCTCCAGCTGTGGTCCTTGGAGAGTCTTTAGCCACTCAAACTCTCCTTCTCACCGTGCATTAGGACAATAGACACACATCCTCTTCCAGGCAGTTTCATAACATTTTATGTTGAATGAAAATTCTTAATTATTGCCCTGATGGTGGAAATGGGAATTTTCACTGATCTAGCTCTTTTCTTAAAGCCACTTCACTAATTTGTGAAGCTCAATTATCTTTTGCTGCACATCAGAAATATATTCTTTGTTTTTTTTTTCTCATTGTGATGGATGATTAAGGGAATTTGGACTTTGTTTCCCCTCCTATTTATATTTCTGTGAAACATGAAACATGAATGTGAAGCCATGGCTGGATAATTTCATGTTCATAATCACCCTGGAGTGCTCAAAATTGTGAATATGAATGGGAATATACTTCAGAGATATTTTACTCGTAAGAATTTCTAGGGGTGCCAGTAATTGTGTCCAATGTGTATTTGAGAAAAAACATTTATTTCATAATGATATTTCCCCCCATTTAAAATTCTTAGTATCCAATGAAAGGTTAGATTTTTGTGATTCTTTTAAAATAAAAGATCAAAAGGATTAACAATTCAGATTAATTTTCACAGCCTTCTTTGATCATATTTGCCAAAGGTGACGATATTTTTGGCCATGACTGTATATATATATATATATATATATATATATATATATATATATATATATATTTATTTATTGCATTTTATTTTATTTTTAGGTACCTGTGTCTGTATGCAGTAACAGCTGCACTCCAGGATTCAGGAAGGCTGTACGTCGTGGGCAACCTTTGTGCTGCTTTGATTGTGTTCCATGTGATATTGGCAAGATCAGTAATCAGACAGGTGAGAGCATCCTACTGTGTGTTTTCCTTTTGACAAGAAAATATAAATACTCCCATTATTTCTTCATGTTCTTATTAAATTTGTCTTCTTGTTTTCCTCATTTGCCTTAATTGATCTGATTTGATCATTTATCTTTATTTATAGATTCAGTAGATTGTCTGTCATGCCCCGAAGATTATTGGTCCAATGTGAATGGAACAATATGTGTCCCGAAGGTAGTTGAGTTTCTCTCCCATGATGCAATGGGAATCACCCTGACTGTGATAGCTGTAGTGGGAGCATTTCTGACTGTCACAGTGCTGGTGATATTTCTTTACAACAAAGGAACCCCTATAGTCCGAGTAAATAACTCAGAACTCAGTTTTTTCATCTTGTTATCACTGACTCTGTGTTTTCTATGCGCTTTGGTGTTTATTGGGGAACCCACATCCTGGTCCTGCATGCTGCGACACACTGCCTTCAGCATTACTTTCTCTCTCTGCATCTCCTGCATCCTGGGCAAGACTTTAGTGGTGTTGGCGGCTTTCACAGCTACCCGACCTGGAAACAATATAATGAAATGGTTGGGCCCCACGCAGCAGAGAATAATCATCTTCTGCTGCACTCTGGTCCAGGTGGTCATATGTACTGCTTGGCTTACAATATCCCCTCCTTTCCCCTATAGAAACACTAAATATCAACAGTCCAAGATCATCCTGGATTGCAGTGTGGGCTCTGATCTGGCCTTCTGGTGTGTTTTGGGATATATAGGCCTTTTGGCCTGTGTCTGCTTTTTTCTGGCTTTTCTGGCCCGGAAGTTGCCAGGCAATTTTAATGAGGCCAAATACATCACCTTCAGCATGCTTATATTTTGTGCAGTGTGGCTGGCATTTGTACCTGCATATGTCAGTTCACCTGGTAAATTTACAACTGCTGTGGAAATTTTTGCTATTTTAGCTTCTAGTTTTGGCCTACTCTTCTGCTTGTTCACCCCCAAATGTTACATTATTTTATTAAAGCCTGAGAAGAACACAAAGCAACATTTAATGGGGAAAATTATAAAATAAAATACTTTTGTGCAATTGCATTGTTAAAAATATTTGAGCTTTAATGAATGTGAAAAAAAAAAAAAACCTGTACAATTTCAAGTTATACATACAGTAACTGTGGAAACCAAATAAAGCAATTATATCTGTAATATTCTAAATTCTTCAATATTAATATTAAAGAACATTCTATATTCTCTACGATTATATATTTAATACATTTGTTAATAATACTATCATATATATGATATTATTATAATTAACAAATATATTAAATATATAATCTTAGAGAATATTGTTACGTGTTAATACTAATAAAGCGCACAACGAGGGAGTATCCACAAAACAGAGTCTTTTAATGAGAATTCACACAAGAAACAGAAATAATCCAGGAGCGAGTGGTAGCAGACACGTAGATCAAATAAATAATAGCAGACAAAGAAACAAAGATGAACACAGGCGTTAAATACTAAATGCAATCAAGGGGAAACAGAAACAGGTGTGGAGCTAATTAACTAATCAGGGGAACTAAGGAAACAAGGTCAACATAACATTTCGCCCCCTCCCGTAACGGCGCGGGGACAAAAGCAGTTCAACAGAAGAAGGAGGGTGGGGGTTCTGGAGGTGGGCGTGGAGCAGGTGGTAATCCAGAGGCCAGCCAGGTTGGCGGCCCGCAGTGGAGTTGACGGCGGGAGGAGCCATGGTGGAAAAGGGACCGACGACACCAGGGGACCTACTGACGGAGACTCAGCTGCTGGAGGTGGAGACCCAGGTGGAACTGAGCAGACGGAGTGCCGGGGCGAAACTGAGGATCCGGAGGGCCAAGGCAGAGCTGAAGGCTCAGGCGACTGAGGCAGAGGCGGGGATCCGGAAGACCGCGGTGGAGCCGGTGCGACTGAG
Source organism: Onychostoma macrolepis (assembly GCF_012432095.1). Classification (NCBI taxonomy): domain Eukaryota; kingdom Metazoa; phylum Chordata; class Actinopteri; order Cypriniformes; family Cyprinidae; genus Onychostoma; species Onychostoma macrolepis. Next base: position 19,075,104 of record NC_081172.1, on the reverse strand, counting down.
GCTGAAGGTGGAGCTGGAGGGAAGGGGGAGCCTGACAGAGCCGGAGGGATGGAGTGATGAGGCAAAGCCAGAGGAGTGGAGTCCCGAGGTGGCGGATGGTCAACGACTGACCAAGGCGGAGCCGGAGGGACGAGGGAGCCCGGTGGAGCCAGTGGGATGACGGGCCACGGTGGAGACGAGGGAGCTAGGAGCCGAGGCGGAGCCGATGGGTCTGAGGACCGAAGTGTGGTCCAAGGCTTGGAGGCTGGAAGTGTAGACAGGGGATCCGCATGTCTGGGCGGAGCTGGAGACTGGAAGTCCCGAGGCGGCGGAACAGAGCGCATGGTAGGCGCTGACTGAGGGTGAGCTGAGGGACTGACAGGCATCAGCGGAAATGGAGGTGAGGAACTAGCTGGTTTAAAAGGAGGCGGTAGAGGGAGGTTGGGAGGGAACACATGAGGACATGAGCTGGACGGAACCAGCGGAGACGCAGGAGATTCAAGGTTGGACTGAACCAGCGGAGACGCAGGAGGTTCAGGGCTGGACGGAACCAGCGCAGACGCAGGAGATTCAGGAGCACAGGTTATTACTTCTCCAAACCAGTCTATAAGGTCCATCTTGAAGATGTCCATTAGTTCCTCTATATAGCTCCCAGAAACCAGATGCAGCTCACCCTCAGTCGCGGGAGTGTGTGCGGGGCTTCTCTCCAAGCCCTCGAACACCACCAAAACTCCCTCGAGGATGGACGATGTTGCTGGCTCACGCACTTGGTCAGACGATGTTTGAGGCTCAGGCTCTGTGGCGATGATGGGCTCAGTCGCAGCGGGCTCAGGCACTCCGTCTGCAGTGGGCTCAGGCAGTAGCTCCGTGTAGCGGGGTGACGGCTGGCTGGTCTCTGGTTCGGGAGTGGGGCTGGAGATATCCTCCTCTGAGGGGCAGACAGAGAAATACAGTCCATTATTCTCCAGCACCCACTCCACACAAGCGGCAAAATCCTCCTTGGGACCGTTCACTGGCAGGCGTGCCTTACACCGACTGCTCAAGCTGGAGATGTAGAAGACGCAGAGCGAGGGGTCGGGGAAGTGGGTAAGGCATGCCAGATCGAGAAAGTCCCTGGTATGGTCCTCCAGCGAACGGTCCATCTGCTCCAGGCACAGGACGGCAGGCAGATCCATTCCGGGAGAGGACCAAAAAAATGTAAAAATAAACAAAGAAAAACGCAGCTAAAATAACTCACTTTAAGGTCTGCTATTCAGTTACGTGTTAATACTAATAAAGCGCACGACGAGGGAGTATCAACAAAACAAAGTCTTTTAATGAGAATTCACACAAGAAACAGAAATAATCCAGGAGCGAGGGGTAGCAAACAAGTAGATCAAATAAATAATAGCAGACAAAGAAACAAAGATGAACACAGACTTTAAATACTAAACGCAATCAAGGGGAAACAGAAACAGGTGTGGAGCTAATGAACTAATCGGGGGAACTAAGGAAACTAGGTCAACATATAACAAATATAGAATGTTCTTTAATATACGTATGTATATATAATAAAGTACATGTTTACAAATTGCAATTTGGGTCTTTAGAAAACTTTGTGTGTTCTTAATATTATGGTGCATTCAAAAGTATTTGGACACTTCAACCACATGTAAAAATAATAATAATAATAAAAATAAAAAAATAAATACAAGCAAAAGTCTCAAAAATGTTTATTTAGACAAAATATTTGAGAATTAAGAGGTAAACTGACTTTTATTTATTGTTTTTATTTCTTTTTTACAGAAGACACTTGTTTTGTGTATTTTTGTTATAGTTCAATGGAATATATACATATAACACTGGTATTCCCTTCTTGCAAAATGTTTTTTAATTTAAATAAAGCCTGTTTATTTTTCATTTCAAATTTTGAATGTGGATATTACATAGAGACCTACATAGAGACCTGTGTTCAACATATCAAAGAAAGTTCCACTTCTAGTTTCCTAGAGGTATATTTTGGATTTTTTATTTATTTTTTTGGATTTTAGTCTGAGGCTGGCACTCACTGGCTGTAAACTGTGGCTCTCACAGTAACATTGGCTAGGGAAGTACACACAGGAGCTATGGAGGAACCTCAAGGATTGACTCCATGGCAGGATTGGGCTTGGAAGGCCCTAAATGAGCTAGATCAGTGGTTTCCAATCTTGTTCCTGGAGAACTCTCAAGACTGCACATTTTTGCTGTCTCTCTCGTCTATTACACCTGGAATAAAGATGTGTTTTCAGTGATCCAATCACAGGTGGTCAGCCAAACCACATTGTCATTTCCACCTGATTTTAATGTGCACTTTAAATACATCTCCTGTTCAGAGGTGTAAAATACTTGAGTAATTTTACTTGATTACTGTACTTAAGTATTATTTTGGGGGATTTTTACTTTATTCAAGTACAATTTAAACTGACTACTTGTACTTTTACTTGATTACATTTCTGAAGAAAAAAACAGTACTTTTTACCCCTTCAAATTTAATTTCAATTTAAAAAGTACATTTACATTTTTACACTGAACAAAATTATAAATGCAACACTTTTGTTTTTGCCCCCATTTTTCATGAGCTGAACTTTTGAGTTCTAAGACTTTTTCTATGTACACAAAAGGCCTATTTCTCTCAAATATTGTTCACAAATCTGTCTAAATCTGTGTTAGTGAGCACTTCTCCTTTGCCGAGATAATCCATCCACCTCACAGGTGTGGCATATCAAGATGCTGATTAGACAGCATGATTATTGCACAGGTGTGCCTTAGGCTGGCCACAATAAAAGGCCACTCTAAAATTTGCAGTTTTATCACACAGCACATCAGGGTCTCGACCTGACTGCAGTTCGTCATCGTAACTGACTTGAGTGGGCAAATGCTCACATTAGATGGCGTCTGGCACTTTGGAGAGGTGTTCTCTTCACGGATGAATCCCGGTTTTCACTGTACAGGGCAGATGGCAGACAGTGTGTATGGCGTCGTGTGGGAGTGGTTTGCTGATGTAAACGCTGTGGATCGAGTGGCCCATGGTGGCGGTGGGGTTATGGTATGGGCAGGCTTATGTTATGGACAACGAACACAGGTGCATTTTATTGATGGCATTTTGAATGCACAGAGATACCGTGACGAGATCCTGAGGCCCATTGTTGTGCCATTCATCCACGACCATCACATCATGTTGCAGCATGATAATTCAAATTCAAATTCAAATTCAAGTTTATTTCTAAAGCACTGAATAAAACAACAAGGTTGACCATAGTGCTGTACAAACAGTAACACAATGAACAGGAGACAACATTTAAAAGGGATCATATCCATCTAAATGAATACTATAGCAGATACCTTAAAACAATCATAATACATTTTAAATAAGATCAGAAAAACCATATATAACACTAACAACCTTCGCACTTATCTTAGATCGAACGCTATCATAAAAAGGTATGTTTTTAAATGGCTCTTAAACTGACCAAGTGTCGGTACATCCCTAATATAAAGCGGCAAGCTGTTCAATAATTTAGGTGCGGCGACCGCAAACGCACGATCCCCTCTAGATTTCAGCTTAGACCGAGGAACAACAAGAAGTTTCTGTGATTGGGATCGTAACGATCTCGTTGTCCTTTGTTCCTTGATTAGATCAGCAATATAAGACGGAGCTAAACCATGTAGCGATTTAAAAACAAATAATAAGATTTTATAGTTAATCCTAAGAGAAATGGGCAACCAATGCAATGCTTTTAACACCGGGGTAATGTGATCTAATTTACGCGTGCCAGTGAGCAATCTTGCAGATGCATTTTGGACCATCTGCAATCTGTCTAAAACTTTATTTTGAGTACCATAATATAATGCACAGACCCATGTTGCAAGGATCTGTACACAATTCCTGGAAGCTGAAAACATCCCAGTTCTTGCATGGCCAGCATACTCACCGGACATGTCACCCATTGAGCATGTTTGGGATGCTCTGGATTGGCGTATACGACAGCGTGTTCCAGTTCCTGCCAATATCCAGCAACTTCGCACAACCATTGAAGAGGAGTGGACCAACATTCCACAGGCCACAATCAACAACCTGATCAACTCTATGAGAAGGAGATGTGTTGCATTGCATGAGGCAAATGGTGGTCACACCAGATACTGACTGGTTTTCGGACCCCCCCAATTCAGTAAAACTGCACATTTTAGAGTGGCCATTTATTGTGGCCAGCCTAAGGCACACCTGTGCAATAATCATGCTGTCTAATCAGCATGTTAATATGCCACACCTGTGAGGTGGATGGATTATCTCGGCAAAGGAGAAGTGCTCACTAACACAGATTTAGACAGATTTGTAAACAATATTTGAAAGAAATAGGCCTTTTGTGTACATAGAAAAAGTCTTAGATCTTTGAGTTTAGCTCATGAAAAATGGGGGCAAAAACAAAAGTGTTGCGTTTATAATTTTGTTCAGTGTATTTTATCTTATGCACATTAACCCATTCATGCCCAAATTTTTCTGAATCGTTTCATGCATATAGTCATGTTAATAGTGTCCTATGTGAACATGTTCTGCATTTATTTTCCCCAGGTTCTTGTTTTTTTTTCTTGAAAATTGTATTTGAACTATACACTATAACTACTAGTTGCCCGTGGGCAAATATGTTGTATTTACCCCTCAATGTAAACTTTGAATAGGAGGAGAACATTTGGAATCTAACTCAAAATAACTGCTTTCAAAAGACCAATCTTTATTCATAAACAAATATATTATGTATAAAAGTCTAAGAACATTTGATGCGAACCCAAAAAAGCTGCATCTAGCTTATAATCTCTTGAATATGACAACCCAACAAACAACAAATTTGTCTTAAAGTTGTGGAACACAGTGCAGAACAAAGTGCAGCCATTAAGCTGCCCCATCGGGGCATTGTGTATCAACGAAAAAGTTAAATAAAAATAAATAAAAATAAATAGATACGTACATTGAAATGTACACATCTTCTTGAAGAAAATGTGAGTGGTGCTTGCCGTGACCAACCTCGTCACTACAGTGGCCATAACATAGGGTAGAGTGGGGTAAAACACCCCCCTACTGTTTTTCCCAAAATAACCACAAGATAAAATCAAGATAATTTTCTATTGTAACTATGGACTACACTGACAAAAGTTAAGTAGAATTATTCACTATGAAGCTTACACTGGTGATGTACCTGAGAGAAAATTGATTTCACAATAAATTATCTAATTTTCAGCAGTAAGAAATAAAAAAGTGTTTTAAAGCTTGTTGTTTTATAGAACATCACATGTATATATGATATGAGAACAACTGAGCCTGTAGATAGGGAGTACATGTTATTTATTAAAAATATAATTATATTTTCAGAATGACATAATTTTTTTTTCTCAAACATAGTCAGTGGGGTAAAACGCCCCCAGGGGGCAATGGGCAATTACTGTAGTTATTCTGTTCTGAACATCAAATCCTTTGTTTTTCCATCAAATGTATTTTAACAAGTTGGTTGAATAAAAATATTTTGATTTTATATTTAAAAATTACCTCAAGTTAACATCGGGTAACTAGTTAGCTAGCCAGTTAGCATCAGCTAACAAAATGTTTCAAATAGGCTATTATAATTTTATAATTCATAATTATTGATTATATTCTTTTTCATTTTAAGCTAAAACTGCCTGTACTCTGATTTTGCGGTAGGCTAAATGTTTAAAGCAAATTGCTTTGTCAGATTGGGGGGCATTTTGGTACAAATTAAATTTTTGTTAAAATTCTAATAACATAAAAAACTCTGGACATTTTTCATACATTGTTTATAATATATGTAATTGTCACTAAAACTATGATACCTTTTCTGAACACATTTAACTTTTGTTTCACAGAACAAAAATACAGTCCTTAAGGGCCCTCCACTCTACCCTACCTATAATGCTAACTATATAGGCACTAATAGTAACCCCAATCATGTTAGCATTATGCTAACAACATGTTAACACAAGTAAGATGTTAAAACAAAATTAGCATGATTAGCATGTTGCTAGCATGATGTTAACATGTTTTAAACAAGCTGTTAATGTGATTAGCATGATGCTAACAACATACTAATATGATTAACATGTTGTTAACATGAAGTTAGCATGTTGCTAGCATGATGCTAACATGTTTTTAACAAGAAGGTAACATGAGTAGCATGATGCTAGCAACAGTATACCCCCATTTCCCCATGATATATGTTATATGTACTTACAAGTCATTTGCCCACCGGCAGTATACAAAAAAACTATAGATTTCTTGTAAGATTTGTTTTGTTTGGATGGTTCTAGAGACCTTCATGATTATGTAGATATATACGTCAACAAAAAATATTTATTAGTAACATGAAAATTATCTTTCTTTGGGAGGGTTTGCCTTTGCCATGGTTCCCTGAAGTAGGGGTAGGAAGTTGACAGCCTCATGTGACAGGAAGGAAGTGAATACCTTTATTTGGTTATTTGCTTGCATGTCACTGAGACATAAAATATGGATAACATCTAGAAAAATACTTACAAAAGGAAAATGACAACTATAACCTGCGGCAACTATAGTTGCCGGTGGGTTATATGGGAAACGGAAGCTCAAACGTGCGTGCTTGACGTGAGAACCAATGATCATTGTTTTCACCCATCAAGCACACACACAGTTATACTTAAGTTATGACTTTCATCAGGTCAATGTCTGGGTTCAAAAGTTCACCAGCAAATCTGAGGAAGCATGTTGAGGTAGCAAAGTTGCGTTTTCCCCCAAAAAAGTTTATTCATTATTCTTTGTTTTGATAGAGCCATTAGTCATGTAATTTATTGGCTGACTGCACAAGATTGAGTGCAAATAAAATCAGTGATAAAATCAAATCTCAAAAAAAGTGTTTAAATGAACATTTTAAGTTTACTTATTTATAATTCATGTTTAGTGATGTTCTTACCAGGTAGTGGATAAGTTGTATTAATAATATGTAATTATATGACGCATTGAGTAGGAATTTGGACTCTCAATTAATATATATATTTTTCTTAATAATTACATGATTTGGTCATTAATTCATATAATTAGTCGCAAATAATTATGTAGCACCATTTCCTGCCCCAAATAAACAATTACAAGATTAATTATCCTTTTAGACAGTGACATAGACAACAAAAAAAAGTGGCCTTTCAAAACGTTAATGTTGTATGTTTTAATTCTCTGACTCATTCTTGCATTCTGTCTGGAATATGTTTCTAACCTATGCATCACATTGTTATTATAAGTGATAGTTCACCAAAAAAATTAAGATTCTCATGTCGTCCCAGATGTTATTACTTTCTTTCTTAAGATGAACACAAGCAAATATTTTTAGTCTGTATAATGCAAGGGGACAGAATCACTTCAGAAACCACACAAAGTGAACTCGACGGTCAAGTTTAAAATATTAGTATTTGTAATTTCCTTACATATGCCTATCGTTTCACTTAAGACACCGATTCATTAACAGGGGTTGTATGAGTTTACTGTCATATTCACTTTGTGTAGTTTTTGAAGTGTCATTTTTGGACGTCCCTTGTTATACGAAGAAAGATGATTTAGTTTAGATAATTTATATCTTAGTTTGTGTTCATCTGATAAATGAAAGTCATATATATATATATATATATATAATTTAACTAACTGCATGATGTAGAAACTTAAATTTTCTGCAAAGCTCCTTTGCAACGATTTGTATCGTGAAAAGTGCTATACAAATAAATTTGAATTGAAAAACCTGTATATATATACACGGGATGGCATGAGGGTGGCAAGGATGGAGTTTCCTTTTAATCCCTTTCCCTGCAATTTTGTGTGTGTGTGTGTGTGTTTCGATATATGTGTTTGACCTGTGCCATTGAATTTTGTTTAATTTTCTCCCTTTAACCAAACTTCTGTATGTCTTCTTTTTTAATATTTGAGTACAATTTAAAGTTGTACTTTTTTACTTTTACTCAAGTATGTTTTTGCCCAGATACTTTAATTGAATAAAATTTTCCCTGAGTATCTTTACTTTCACTTGAGTAAAATTTTTGAGTACTTTTTACAAATCTGCTCCTGTCACTGGATTTTGTTTTGTCATGACCCTACCCACTTATTTCATCAAACCCAACATCATTTTCGAGGAGTGATGATTTTCACAAATAAAATGAACTAACCAAATATGCAGATTATAACTGAGCAGAAAAGAAAGCAAATAAAATGGATGATGGATGGCAGCCGCAATGTCCACTATATATTTGTATTTTTTATTTTAATTTTTTTGTACAACACAACAAAGTTTGAAATGCTTGTTTTGGTACTCTTTTATAACGCATCATAGTACTATCATGTGTTAGGTGAATGGATGGTGAGTAGATGTTTCTTTACTGTGGTCCGGGACATATTTAGAATGCATAAGCATTTACATTACACATGCAAAGTGGTAACATGGATTTCTGCATGCATTTCTACATGCATCACCTTTTGTGGTGTCAGTGATCTGATAAAAAAAAAATGACCCTATTTGCACTGTATTTAGTGATGACTCATCCAATCATACATACACACACAGGTGTAAACTTGGTCACAGTAACAGGTATAAAACATTTCTGACCTAGCGCTTTCTAAAAATTTATTTTTATTTTATTAACAGTGAATGAGACAAAAGAAATGGGATCCAAATGCAGCTTTAATAAAGAGCATAGTCAAAAACAAGCAGGGTCAAACACCAGCAAAACAAAATGGCAGAGGTAAGGCAAAAGAGCAATCCAAAAAACAGGTGAATGTCAGGGCAGGAAGAAAACAATCAAAAAAAGGAGGAAAAGGTGATGGAGCCTTCTAATGGCATGTGGGAGGAACACCAGGGACCGGACTTATGGCAATGCCATTGTTCTTTTGAATTTTTGAAATCCAGTGTTTTAAAATAGCATTAAAAATGGCAATTATATTAGATTCATAACAATTGATATTCATATCAGATAACGATGGAAACTAAAACTTGGCAAGGATATTTATAGGCAAATAGTGTAGAACACAACAATTGGTTTAGACATTTGCATTGTTACCAACATAAACCCTTTTTGTTCTTAACCTAGTCAATGCACAGCAAATGTGACGCTTTGCAAATGTGAATTCATGTTTAATTACAGGTACTGATGCTTGCCCCTTTATGCTTGCAAATTATTTTCGGTTTCAGATTCAGTTGTTGTGGGTAGGATACTTGAACTGCATATAGAAGACTTGATATTTTTTTATTTACGGATTTGACATAAACACTCACAGAAAAAATCATGAAAGTACTCAATTTCCTGGGAAATTTCTCCCGACAAAAACAAAAATAATTTTAGGCTTGACACTGTAATATGGGGTTAAACAAATGAAAATTTACACAAAATTTTCATGTGTTTGCTTATTATTTAAATTTGTTTAATTTTGAAGAAAAAAGTTACATAGAGTAGGTTTAATGGTTGATGAGGGATAGTATTTAAATTAGATTTTACATATTCATTTCTTTGCTGCATCTTGGGTGCTATTACACTTCACATGACCCAAGAGGAAGTCATACATAATGATATGCAAGATGAGTAACTATATAAAACCTTGGGAGATAGAAACACCTCTTAGCTCTTTTTTTGTAGAGCTTGACAGAACAATGATTTATATTTTTGTCTCTTTATTTCACCTTTCCAGTGCAGCTGTTACTTTTAACTGCTCGCCACAGGATGACTTTGATCTGCCAGTGTTCATGACTAGTGGAGACTTCACAATAGGAGGAATTTTTCCTTTACATTATAGAGTAGAGCTTCCTCCAACAGACTACATAAAGAGACCTTTAGCAGCACAGTGTCGAGGGTAAGGACATTTGTTATTTTCAAATAATTTATGTGCAGTTTAATATTTTATAGACTTTTTAATTGTTGTTCCATTTGCTATATTATAAGATGTCCAACCAATGTTCTAAGCAATTTTACAAAGCTATTTTTGTGAATTTAAATGCAGGTTTGATCCAAGAGCTTTCCGCTGGGCTCTCTCTATGAAACTTGCAGTGGAGGAGATAAACAACAGAAAAGACATCCTGTCAAATCATACACTGTCTTACAGAATTTTTGACTCTTGCTCTACTCCTGTGACTGCTCAGAAAGCAATCCTGGCAGTACTGAATGGAGAGGATGTTGTTCAAAGTTCTATGTGCTCTGGGGCTGGCCCCTTATTAGGATTAATTGGGGAATCTGGATCCTCACAGTCCATTGTTCTCTCCAGAACTGTGCAACCCTTCCAAATACCCATGGTGACTGTTTTTCATTCTCTTTTTCTTCTTCTTCTTCTTTACCTTAACCATTCTGATAGCATGTTATTGTTCTGTATCTTAGAAACATAGAAAATTAAAATGTATATACATTATTTTGATGCAATTTTATGGAGGAGTTTTATTTTCTGTTTTATAGATAAGTTACTTCTCAACCTGCTCTTGTTTAAGTGATCGGAAGCAATTCCCAACATTTTTCAGAGTGGTTCCCAATGATGATTACCAGGTCAAAGCTATTGCACAACTCTTAAAGCGGTTTGACTGGACATGGATTGGTGTGGTGACTGAAGATCATGACTATGGCAGGTTTGCTTTACAAGGCTTAAAGCGGGAAATTGAAAATACTAACATTTGTTTGGCCTATCATGAAATGATCCCTAAAGACTATACTCAGGAACGTGTCTTAAAGATTCTTAAAGTAATGAAGGAATCCACAGCTAAGGTGGTTGTTGTTTTTTCAGTAGAAGGGGAATTTTATCCTTTCTTAAGAGAATTTGTGACTCAAAATATCACAGGAATTCAATGGATTGCAAGTGAGGCTTGGGTTACAGCTTCAATATTAGCAGAAACATATCCATTCTTAGATGGCACAATTGGGTTTGCAATACGTCAAGGCCACATCCCAGGTCTTCAGAATTACCTCAAAACGGTGACCCCAGAAAGGTACCCTTCTAACCCTCAAGTTCAGGAGTTGTGGGAGGCTCTCTATGGTTGTTCCCCCTCCACATCCAGCTTGAACAGTCATTTGCCCTCCTGCACAGGAAAGGAAACTCTCAGACAAGAACACTCTGCCTACATGAACACATCCAGCCCTCGTGTGGCCTACAATGTATATAAAGCAGTGTATGCCTTTGCTCATTCTCTACATAATCTCATTCACTGTAAACCTGAAAATGGACCATTTGATAATTTCTCATGTGCAAACCTCAACAATGTCTTTCCATGGCAGGTAAAATTGTTTTATGGTCTTATTGAAACTGCCTAATTATATTAAATGTTCAAATATTCGTCTTGAAAAATTTTCAAATGAAGTTACCTTTTTTAATTGCAAATGTAACTGTGTCTCTGTTTCTCTATTTTTTAAAACATATTCCAAAGCTTCAAAATTACCTTGAGGATGTTTCCTTCTCAATAGCTGGAGAAAATGTTAAATTTGATAATAATGGTGACTCAGTTCCATATTATGATTTGATAAACTGGCAAAGACACACAAGTGGAGATATTCAATTTGTTAAAGTAGGCCTCTATGATGGTGCTCAGCATTCCGGGAGAGAACTGGTGATTGAGGAGCAGGCCATTATGTGGTCTAACCAACATAACAAGGCAAGGTGTTGACTGTGCACTGCAGTGCCATCTGTTGTTCTAATAATACAACTGACACCATAGTATATAGTCCTTGTGCCCCTGTTAATATAAATACAAACACACACACACACACACACACACACACACACACACACACACATATATATATATATATATATATATATACAGACACACAGTGGTGGCCAACATTTGTAGAACACTAGTATTTTCACCAGCTAAAAAAAAGGTTTTAAGTCAGTTATTTCTAGCTTTTGCTGTAGTGTGTCAGTAGGAAATATCAGTTTACATTTCCAAAGCTACCTGAAAAACTATGCGCAAGAGCCCCTAGGGCAAAAGCTGCTTTAAACGCAAAGGATGAAATGTTGACAAAGGATGACATTATTTTTGACAGCATCCTCATTTTACAGATTTTTATTACTCAAGTGCCTAAAACTTTTAATAGTACTGTAGCTTTGCAGGTAGGTTTCTTCTGGATTCAGTCTGTCTCAGTTTGTTCTGTTTCTTCATGTCATTCCAGACAGACTGGATGATGATCAGATCAGATCTCTGTGTGGAGCACTGGCTGTCGTCAGACTCCTTGTGCAAACAAATATCTCACTGGATTATTACAATTAATGGCAAAATGAATGTTTGGAAATGTAAACTGATATTTCCTACTGACACACTACAGCAAAAGATAGAAATAACTGACTTAAAACCATTTTTAGCTGGTGAAAATACTAGTGTTCTGATCATTTTGGACACCGTGTCCAAAATGATCAGAACACTAGTATTTTCACCAGCTAAAAATGGTTTTAAGTCAGTTATTTCTATCTTTTGCTGTACACTTTATTTTCATAGGTACCTGTCTCTGTGTGCAGTAATAGCTGTGCCCCAGGATTCAGGACTGCTGCCCGTCGTGGGCAACCTCTGTGCTGCTTTGACTGTGTTCCATGTGAGAGTGGCAAGATCAGTAATCAGACAGGTTTGTTTATACTCTCATTAATGTAACTTTAAATGCATTGACATGTGTTGTCATTATTATTATTATTATTATTATTTGTTTGTTTTTTTGTTGTTTGTTTTCATAGATTCAATAGATTGTATGCCTTGCCCTGAAGACTACTGGTCCAATGCAAACGGAACAGCGTGTGTCCCAAAAGTTGTTGAGTTTCTCTCCCATGATGCAATGGGTATCACCCTGACTGTGATAGCTGTTGTCGGAGCCTTTCTGACTATCACAGTTTTGTTGATATTTTTGTACAACAGAGGAACCCCTATAGTCCGTGTGAATAACTCAGAACTCAGTTTCTTCATCCTGCTGTCCTTGACTCTGTGTTTTCTATGCGCTTTGGTGTTTATTGGGGAACCCACATCCTGGTCCTGCATGCTGCGACACACTGCCTTCAGCGTCACTTTCTCTCTCTGCATCTCCTGCATCCTGGGCAAGACTTTAGTGGTGTTGGCGGCTTTCACAGCTACCCGACCTGGAAACAATATAATGAAATGGTTGGGCCCCACGCAGCAGAGAATAATCATCTTCTGCTGCACTCTGGTCCAGGTGGTCATATGTACTGCTTGGCTTACAATATCCCCTCCTTTCCCCTATAGAAACACTAAATATCAACAGTCCAAGATCATCCTGGATTGCAGCGTGGGCTCTGATCTGGCCTTCTGGTGTGTGTTGGGATATATAGGACTTTTGGCCTGTGTCTGCTTTTTTCTGGCTTTTCTGGCCCGGAAGTTGCCAGGCAATTTTAATGAGGCCAAATACATCACCTTTAGCATGCTTATATTTTGTGCAGTGTGGCTGGCATTTGTACCTGCATATGTCAGCCAACCTGGTAAATTTACAACTGCTGTGGAGATTTTTGCTATTTTAGCTTCAAGTTTTGGCCTCCTTCTCTGCTTATTTGCCCCCAAATGTTACATTATTTTACTGAAGCCTGAGAAGAACACCAAGCAACATCTCATGGGAAAAGTTATTAAATGATATATAAGGTGTTTGGGATATTGAATTAAAAAAAAAAAAAAATACAAGAATATAGTTTAAATTAACAAAGCTCATCTAATATAACATGCTATGTTTACTCTAATGTGATATGTTCATATAGAGATATAGAGCAAACAATCAGCCTGTATAAATTCTTATGCTAAAACTAACATACACTGCATTACACTAAAACAATTTTTTGTCTTTCTAATGAATACAATATGTATGGCCATGGGTCTTGCTAATGTTGTAAAAAGGAAGCATATTAATAAAGCATGTTTATACATATGAGTATTTTGAATCCGACTGATGACATATGGGTGCGACGCATAATGAGATGCATTGAGACCTGTGTCTGGTATATATAACAGGGTGTCTTACCCACTGTAGTCATGCTAAGGGATGCAGGTATTAGAGAGCATGACTATCCTGCTCCCATGGCTTCTGATTCATCATCTCAGTACACTCACTCCTGGACATGCTTCAAAATGCGTCCTGCAAAATAACTTTGAGCCAGGCCTCATGGCAAATGGAGATTATATAATAGGTGGTATTTTTCCATTGCACTACAATCAAGAAATGCCAGACCTTAACTGTACTTACAAACCGGGGCCAGTCAAATGCAATGGGTGAGTAACACAGTTTAATTAATTCATTGAATTTATTTTTTGTATTTACTTATTTATTTTTTCAGCTGCATAGAGAACATCTTGAATATAAACATCTTGAAAGTCTTGCTAGAAATATGTAAACCTGTGTACAACTTGTTTAAGTTTGAATGCCCTTTATGTCCTTACCTCTGTTTTCTTCATCTGTAGATTTGATCCGAGAGCTTTCCGCTGGGCTCTTACTATGAAACTTGCTGTAGAGGAAATAAACAAGCGAGCCGATCTCCTGCCCAACTACAGTCTGGGTTACAAAATATTTGACTCATGTGCATACCCTCTGACAGGGCAGAGATCAGCAGTAGCTGTTCTAAATGGGCCAAATGAGGAAAATGGTCCTATGTGTGAAGGTGCTGGTCCACTGCTTGCTATCATCGGAGAATCTGGGTCAGCTCAGTCTATTGTAGTTTCAAGAATTTTGAGGCCTTTCGGGATACCAATGGTGAGTCTAAAGTGAAACCTTTTTTTTTTTTTAATTTAAGTGCATTATGCTGTGTACTGGTTTAACTATACTTTTGAGGACAAAATGTCCTCACTTATATAGTGAAAGATCATGATAACCCACTAGTGAGGATATTTGACTGGTCTTCATTAGTTAAAAAGTCTTATAAATCAGCTAATATATATATATATATATATATATATTATTTTTTATTTTATTTTTTTATGTAGGTCTAGTGTTCTGCACATGTTTCTGTGTAAATTTAGGGGTAGGGGTTGGGTTAGGGGATAGAAAATAACCTGATAGAAAATCATTGGAAGTCTATGCAAAGTCCTCAATAAGATAGCAAAACAAACGTGTGTGTGTGTCTGTGTCTGTGTGTGTGCGTGTGTGTATTTTTTATTTTTCCAGTAATGGACAGTCTTCTCAGTCTAACAGCCTTATCGACTGACAGTAAAACCTGTGCACTAAAACCTAAGATTAAATAATATTCTTGTTACTGAATTATTTTCCTTTTTTCTTGACAGATCAGTTATTTTTCATCCTGTGCCTGTTTGAGTGACAGGCGAGAATTCCCCACATTCTTCAGAGTCATCCCTAGTGATGCCTATCAAGTAAAGGCCATTGCAAAACTCCTGCTGCATTTTAAGTGGACCTGGGTAGGAGTGATACGAGGAGATCACGAGTATGGTCGCTTTGCTCTTCAGGGTTTACTGAAGGAGCTGGAGGGTACAGGAATATGTGTTGCTTATCAGGAGATGATTCCTCTCTTATACGAGCGTCAAAGAGCACTTGAAATCATTCGTGTCATGAACCATTCCACTGCTCGGGTGGTAGTGGTGTTCTCAGCTGAAGGGGAGCTCACACCCTTCTTGAGAGACTACATGGAACAGAATGTGACTGGGATACAGTGGATTGCTAGTGAGGCATGGGTTACAGCCTCAGTGTTCACAGGAAGTGAATATTACCCTTTCTTGGGAGGGACCATAGGATTTGGTATACGACAGGGCCAAATCCCTGGGTTAAGAGAATATCTCACAACAGTCAACCCAGAAAGGTACCCCTCAAATCCTCTGGCTCATGAGCTATGGGGGGCTTTATATGGCTGCTCCCCCTCCAGTTCCAGCTTGAATAGTCATCTGCCCTCCTGCACAGGGAAGGAGACTCTAAGGGTGCAGCACTCTGCCTATTTTAACACTTCCAGCCCCCGCATTTCCTACAATGTTTATAAAGGAGTGTATGCCATAGCTTATTCCCTGCATAATCTTATTCACTGTACACCTGGAAAAGGGCCATTTAGTAACTCCACATGTGCAAACTTGCTTAATGTCTACCCATGGCAGGTACTCAAAATAAGGAGTGCTTAAATGTTTAATGTTAAAGTAACTGTGTACAAGGTTATGACTTGAACCATTGTAAACAAACCATCTTGTTTTTATCTCTTCAACGCAATATTTCACAGTTACAGCAGTATCTCCAAGAGGTGTCATTCACTATTTCAGGAGAGACAGTGAAGTTTGACATGAAAGGCGATTCTATTCCATCTTATGACCTCATAAACTGGCAGAGGGGCTCAGCTGGAAATATTGAGTTTGTTAATGTGGGCATGTTTGACGGTGCACAAGAATCTGGCCAAGAACTGGTCATCCAGGAGAAGGCTATCATGTGGCCCGGCCATCAGACTGAGGCAAGCTGTTCTCACAGTGTATTTCAGTACATGAGATTCCATGTTCTGAAGTTCTGTAGGGTCAAATGGAGGTAAGTGTCTTAAATAAAGAATTGTTCATCTGAAGATAGCAGTTCTATCTATGGAAAGGAAACACAAAAGGCGATTGTAATCCTTTTTCAGTCTATGCCAAAGTATGTCACATGCTCATTAATTCATTTTGGTTAGTTTCATACTATCTAGTTTGTTTCTTGTCAATAATTATTTCTGCTTTTGACCTGAAATATACACTAATATACACTTCTAATTTATGTGGATATGTTGGGTAAGCAGGTGCTGGTGTCTGTGTGCAGCAACAGCTGTGCTCCAGGATTCAGGAAAGCTGTCCGTCGTGGCCAGCCTTTGTGCTGCTTTGACTGTGTACCATGTGACAGTGGCAAAATCAGTAATAAGACAGGTTGAGAACAAATTCAATAATTCAGCAATAAATCTTATGAAAAGTGATCTTCATCCTCATTTTTATAGTCTTTCTCTCTCTTTAGATTCAGTAGAGTGTATGGCCTGTTCTGAAGATTACTGGTCAAATGCTGATGGAACAGTGTGTATTCCAAAAGTGGTCGAATTTCTGTCCCATGATGCAATGGGATTGACCCTAACAGTAATAGCTTTAGTTGGGGCGTGCCTAACTTTAGCTGTGTTTGCTGTATTTCTCTATTACAGAAACACTCCTGTAGTACGCATAAATAACTCAGAACTCAGTTTTTTCATTTTGTTATCGCTGACTCTATGCTTTCTCTGTGCTTTGGTGTTTATTGGGGAACCCACACCCTGGTCCTGCATGCTGCGACACACTGCCTTCAGCATTACTTTCTCTCTCTGCATCTCCTGCATCCTTGGCAAGACTTTAGTGGTGCTGGCGGCTTTCACAGCTACCCGACCTGGAAACAATATAATGAAATGGTTGGGCCCCACACAACAGAGAATAATCATCTTCTGCTGCACTCTGGTCCAGGTGGTCATATGTACCGCCTGGCTTGTAGCATCCCCTCCTTTCCCCTATAGAAACACTAAATATCAACAGTCCAAGATCATACTGGATTGCGGTGTGGGCTCTGATCTGGCCTTCTGGTGTGTGTTGGGATATATTGGCCTCTTGGCTTGTGTCTGCTTTTTTCTGGCTTTTCTGGCCCGGAAGTTGCCAGGCAATTTTAATGAGGCCAAATACATCACCTTCAGCATGCTTATATTTTGTGCAGTGTGGCTGGCATTTGTACCTGCATATGTCAGTTCACCTGGTAAATTTACAACTGCTGTGGAAATTTTTGCCATTTTAGCTTCTAGTTTTGGTCTCCTCTTCTGCTTGTTCACCCCCAAGGTTTATATAATTTTGCTAAAGCCGCAGAAAAACACCAAACAGCATCTAATGGGAAAAGACAAATAATAAAATTCACCATATTGTGAGCCCAGTACAAATGAAATGAAATAGAAATAATCCTTAAAATGCAAAATAAACTATATATCTAAATTACCAAAATAGAAACAGTCATTAAATAAACACAGATTATTATTATTAGTAGTAGTAGTATTAGTATTGGTATTATTATGAGTAGGAGTCAAATGCCATAATCTCCTCATTTTAATTTAACATTTATGATGTTTGGAGTTAGATTAGTTAGATTCAGTCCCAACAAATATATATATATATATATATATATATATATATATATATATATATATGAAGAGTTCAGATGCAAAAGCCTCTAAGTGCCATCTGAAATTTTCATCTAAAATTAGCATTTTATCAGGCTCCTATGTTTAGGTTCAGGAAATGTATTCTAATGGTATAGGTCCTTTTCTATGCAATTAAAGTGAAATAACTGAACAGAAATATAGGAGCCTGACAAAAATGCTCATTTTAGAAGAAAATTCAGATGGCACTTAGAGGCTTTTGCATCTGAACTCTTCATATATATACACTCTCAGAAATAAAGCTACAAAAGCTGTCACTGGGGTGGTACCTTTTCAAAAGGTACTCTTTTGTACCTATTAGGTTCAAATATGCATACTTTAAGTACTAATATGTACCTTTAAGGTACCAAAATTGACCCTTAAGGTACAAACATGTAAAGGTACCGCCCCAGCGACAGCTTTTGTACCTTTATTTCTGAAAGAGTATATATATATATATATATATACATATACTGTATATATATTCATGACATAGGTCTGTTGAAGCATCTTGGAGACGTTGCCACAGTTCTTCTGGATTTAGTCTGTCTCAGTTTGTTCTGTTTCTTCATGTCATTCCAGACAGACTGGATGATGATTAGATCAGATCTCTGTGTGGAGCACTGGCTGTTGTCAGACTCCTTGTGCAAACAAAGATCTCACTGGATTATTACAATTAATGGCAAAATTAATGTTTGAAAATGTAAACTGATATTTCCTATTGATTTAAAACCATTTTTTTAGCTGGTGAAAATACTAGTGTCCTAATAATTTAGGCCACCACTGTATATATATATAATGATAGGTGGAATGACATGCCCTACTCAATCCAAGCAGCTGAATCCTTAGCCATCTTCAAGAATTGGCTAAAAACACATCTCGTCCAACTTTATTTGACCCTCTAACTCTAGCACTCTCTATTCTAATTCTATTCTTAAAAAAAAAAAAACTTGCCCCTTTTAGACTTGCACTCTATTAATTTACTAACTGCTTGTTTTCTTAAAAACAAAATAATAATAATAATAATAAATAAAAAACCTAACACTAGCTTGCTTTACTATTGTTTCTATTCTATCTGTTTTCTTTTTTATTTATTATATTATTTAAAAAAATAAAAATAAAAAAACCTTGCTACGTGTACTGCGATAAGCTAACTGAGACTTGTTATAGCACTTGTGTATCATTGCTCTTTTGTTGATTTTGATTGCTTCCATTGTCCTCATTTGTAAGTTGCTTTGGATAAAAGCGTTACACATTTAACATTAAACATTTAACATTAAACATTATAAAATTCATTAAAATCAGTATTTTTGTCAAAGATTTATTTATTTATTTTGTTCTTTGACATTGTTTTTGAAATAGTTCCACATAATTTGCAAAAAATATAAATAAAATGTCAGAGTGTATTCACAAATCATTTATTTCAATGAACCAAATGTAAATTATTTAATTGGTTAACTTTACGAAATTAACTTTATCATATTTATATTTTAATCACTAAAATTAGAAGAAATTAAGTTAAGGGAACCATGCATTTCAATGAAGGAAACATCAAACAGGGAACCCAAACACCATAGCAGGGTTAATTTCTTATTGTTACCATTCACACACAATGAGACATTATACAAGTAGCTATCACACGATGGTTCAGCAGTGTGTGCTAGTGTATTAATTTACTGGACACTAAAATTATGATCTTCTTTTCCTGCAGAATGTTTTGGAGAGACCCTAAGGTACAACACAGGCCAAACTCAATTATACGCCTCTACTGGGACAGTAAATCCATGCTCTTTATAAGTAATAATAATAATAATAATGACGAGGACAAAGAATGCAGAGTGCAGAATATGACCTATTTTGAATAAGAGTTGAATAAGATTGTAAACTTTTAAAATAAGTAGTACAGCGGCAGAAAGAAATATATTAATGCATTTTAAAAGTAACACATTTCTCCTGGGATTGACAGGGGGTGGAGTGACTTTGATGAAATCTTTTTTTTTTTTTTTTATGATTAACCTTACGATATATTGTAATTGTAACTGAGTATTAAAATATATTAACCATGCCCTCTTCCATTTTTTTCCCTTGCAAATTCATTGTCACAGAAAACAATAGTGGCTATTTAAGCATGGCGTAATGCTCACTTGATATTTGGGGAGCTCGCTGTTCTAGCAGGAGACATGCATGTTTCAATCATTACAGTACTTTGCATTGCCAGGCTTTGTCCTGCTGTGTGTGGAGTTAATTTTGGCACCTGCATAATGCAAGGCAATGCTCAGGCCCCTGCACTTTTCAAGAGTGGAGACTTGGTTATTGGGGGGGTTTTCTCCATTCATGACTATCTGAGGACAGAGAAGCACACTTACACTAGACAGCCACAACCACTAGAGTGCAGTGGGAGGTTAGCATATACATGTAGGAAGGGATATCATATTTTTAGCATGATATTGCACATATAACCTGTTCAAAGTTTGTGAGAATTTACAATGATCTGTTATTTGTAATCTTATGAAATTATTATGAAAAATGAGATGTGCAATTTTTTTATTTTTTTTCATGTTGATGTTTTTTTGTTTGTTTGTTTTATATATTCTATATTTTATTTATTTATTTTTCGTCTGTTTCAACAGCGTGGGTTTCAGAGAGATGCGCTTTGTTCGTGCCTTTGAATTCGCCATCGAGGAGATCAACAACAGCTCCGATCTTTTACCGGGCGTCACTTTAGGGTATCATATATATGACTCTTGTGCCTCTGTGCCAATGGCAGTCAAAGTAGCCTTTCAGCTTGCCAACGGACTAGATCTCATATTTAACGACACTGATTCCTGTGCAAAATCTGCAGCTGTCACAGCAGTAGTCGCAGAATCTGGCTCCACACCGTCTATAAGCATTTCAAGACTTCTCGGTCCATTTGGAATTCCACAGGTGCGTTTTTTTTTTTAGATAGATAGATAGATAGATAAATAGATAGGTAGATTGTGCATTAACAGCTGTCGACCATGCCAGTACACAAATGAGCGCTCTGAACTCTGCGCCAGATCCGAAATAGTTTGTTTAGCGCACCTGTACAAATAACGTTTAAGAATAACGCAGAGGGAACTTAAATATGCATATAATCCTATGTGGATTGCCCCTTAGAATGTAGCGTATGCAATTAACTTTGGTGTTTTTTCCCCTTTCCTTCCACGGTGCATAATAGGTGAGCCATTACGCAACATGCGCGTGTCTCAGTGACAAGCGGCAGTATCCTACTTTCTTCAGGACCATCCCCAGCGATCACCATCAAGCGGCAGCACTGGCACGGATGGTCAAGCACTTCGGATGGACGTGGATCGGAGCTGTGCGCAGTGATTCAGACTATGGGAACAATGGCATGGCATCATTCCTGAAAGCTGCGGAGCAGGAGGGAATTTGTGTGGAATATTCTGAGGCCTATTACAGGACCCAGCCGCGCAGCAAACTGAAAAGAGTGGCTGAAGTCATTCGCAGATCAATGGCTCGTGTAATTGTTGCCTTCCTGGCCTCAGGTGATATGAGAATCCTTTTAGAAGAGCTGAGCCAGCAGCCTCCTCCCCCGATGCAGTGGATTGGCAGCGAGGCGTGGGTTACAGACCCCGAAATGCTGCGTTTTAATTTGTGTATTGGTGCTGTAGGCTTCGGAATCCCGCGGTCTGTTATCCCGGGTTTTCGTAACTTTCTACTTGACCTGTCTCCACAACAAGCGCTAAAATTTCCCCTGCTGACAGAATTCTGGGAAAGTTCATTCAGCTGTAGTCTAAAACGGCAGACAGGTTCTTCTACTGGTATGCCAGCATGTGATGGCACAGAGGATCTGCGCGCTTTACAGAACCCGTACACAGACACGTCCCAGTTGCGGATCACTAACATGGTGTACAAAGCCACATATGCTATAGCTCATGCCCTCGATGCTATTGTCTGTAACAAAAAACACTGTGACAAAAACGTGAAAGTTGAAGCCCGGCAGGTATTTTATTTATTGATTCATTTATTTTTTCCTGTTGTGCAGCAAACTGACTTTTAAATTACGATCAACAAAGAGAGATAAAAGTTTATTCTAATTAAACGTGTCTTCATGTGCCTTTATATATATATATATATGTGTGTGTGTGTGTGTGTGTGTTTAAATGTATGTGTATGAGTTTGTGTTTATATACACACAAAATACATCTGGATTTTGTTTGTCCCTCCTGCAGGTTTTTGATAAGCTTAAGCAAGTAAACTTCACTCAAAATAATTATCATATTTCGTTTGACACCAACGGAGACCCTGTGGCAACCTATGAACTTGTGAATTGGCAGATTCAGGGAGACGGTTCAGTTGATTTTGTGACAGTGGGCCATTATGATGCATCCCAACCTAAAGGCCATGAATTCCGTCTGAGTAGAGCTATCATTTGGAATGATGGCAAAGAAACGGTATACAATGTTTTGTTATGTGTCTATGTAAATGTGAATGTCTGTGAGTGCTGTGTGTACTTGTCACCTGCAGGTGCCTGTGTCTGTGTGCAGTGAGAGCTGTCCTCCAGGTACTAGGAAGGCTGCACAGAAAGGAAGACCTATATGCTGTTATGACTGCATTAACTGTGCTGAAGGAGAGATCAGCAATGAGACAGGTACTGTTTTTTCTTTCTTTTTGTTCTCTTTTTTTTTTAGGCTTAAAGCAAGCTTGCTCCACCAAGCCATCCGTCAATCAATTTTGCATTTTCACAATCCATCACAGGGCTAAAATGTCTGTGTGCAATTTAACTATTAATTCAATTTTTCAGATTCTGTAGATTGTTATCCATGCCATCCTGAGTACTGGCCCAACAAAGAGAAGGACAAATGTCTTCCAAAACCAGTGGAGTTTCTCTCCTGGGATGAGATCCTCGGTATCATCCTTA
This sequence comes from Onychostoma macrolepis, assembly GCF_012432095.1. NCBI lineage: Eukaryota > Metazoa > Chordata > Actinopteri > Cypriniformes > Cyprinidae > Onychostoma > Onychostoma macrolepis. Next base: position 19,052,089 of record NC_081172.1, on the reverse strand, counting down.
CTGTTTTCTCTGTAGCTGGAGCTTTAGTAGCTTTGAGCATGGCTTTAGTGTTCTACAAAAACAGGGCCTCTCCGATAGTAAAAGCCAACAACTCAGAGCTGAGCTTCCTACTGCTTTTCTCACTGGCTCTGTGCTTTCTCTGTTCACTTACTTTTATTGGTCGGCCCACTGAGTGGTCCTGTATGTTGCGTCACACAGCATTTGGGATCACTTTTGTCCTCTGTATCTCCTGTGTTCTGGGCAAAACAATAGTGGTGTTAATGGCTTTCAGGGCTACACTTCCAGGAAGTAATATCATGAAATGGTTTGGGCCTCCTCAACAGAGACTCAGTGTTTTGGGTTTCACTCTTGTACAGGTACTTATATGTGTGCTTTGGTTAACAATATCCCCCCCTTTTCCTTACAACAATATGCAACACTACAAAGAAAAGATTATTCTAGAATGTGGTCTAGGATCAGCTACTGGTTTCTGGGCTGTACTGGGTTATATTGGCCTCTTAGCTTTCCTTTGCTTTGTTTTAGCTTTTCTTGCCCGAAAGCTGCCTGATAACTTCAATGAGGCTAAATTCATCACATTCAGTATGCTCATATTCTGTGCTGTATGGATCACATTTGTTCCAGCGTATGTCAGCTCTCCTGGGAAATTTACAGTAGCTGTGGAGATATTTGCTATTTTAGCTTCAAGCTTTGGCCTGATTCTCTGTATTTTCGCTCCTAAGTGTTTCATTATAGTTTTTAGACCAGAGCAGAATACCAAAAAACATTTAATGAGTAAATTACCATCAAAAGCCCTCTGAGGTGCACACACACAGCTGTGTGTGTGCCAACTGTTTAATTGATAAGACATTGTTATTGTAATGTCAACTTTTACATCACTTGATATAGCTGTTTTACATGTTTGTGTTAACATGTGCTAATAAACATATACTGTATATTGTAAAACTGTTTCAACAATAGTTTAAACAGAAAACTTAAAAAAGAAATTCAAAATAAATTTGCATTAATATAGTTTTATAATTACACATGTAATTATAGATATATAATCTTTAATTTAGCATGTTTCGAGTTTTAGATATACGAATAAAATAAGATTTTATATATAACATTTCTTTATAATAGTCTAATATTTGTGATGTTTTACAAAGTCATGTAAACTATTTGTACCATTTATCTTCCTTGGTAGTTTTTCCATTCACAAATGATTTTTACAATGTTTAATTATGTAGTGATCACGAGAGAAGAAATAATGATCACAACAAACTAGACCTTTTTATAATTACTGTTGTTGTTCCTGTGAAATCACAACTGTGGGTGAGAGATGCAGAAAGAGCACTGCCACTGTAGCCTAACCACATAAAAGGAAGTTAAAACAAAACTATTAATTCCAGCGTGGACATCTTCACTCATAACAACAGAACGCTTCAATTTCTCTTAAACCGGTTTCACACTGGATAAGCAGAGCTTAAGTACCGCGTATATTTTATGGTACCTATGTCAGCAAATTAAAGCATTCAGACTAGACGCAGAAGCAGCAGTGGCAAAAATTAAAGCGACAATGCATAATTTTTGGTCAAAATACACGTTGACGTGAAAAATTAACAAATTTGCCATAAAAGAATACAAGTGATGTCTACTCTAATTTAATAGCTTATGACTTTCAGCACTGTGAGAAAATGAAAGAATTAATTAATTAAATAAAATTAAATAAAATACCCGTAAACACATTATTGCAAGTTTGTTTGCTCAAACCTCAAAAGCATGTTGAACCCTCAAGCACCCTTCATATAGTAGCCTTTAATTGGTCCTTCGTGGGCATATCACTATAATTGATAATTCATGCATTTTTGTGATTTTGGGTGTTTTTTTATTTAATTTTTAATTTTAATTTTTTTACCTCTAAAAGTACCCTATTTTATTTAAAATATGCTTATTTTTATGTTATATTTAATATTTATTTTATTTAAAAAAAAAATTCCAGTAAGTTCAGACAGCCAAAACCTCAAAATCTGATGACTTTGTCAAGTCAAGTCACCTTTATTTATATAGTACTCTAAACAATACAGCTTTGCAGTATTAAATAGGAAAATAGTGTGCCAATAGTAAACACTACATTTTTAGTTAAAGGCAGTTCATCATTGAATTCAGTGATGTTATCATCCAGCTCAGTTCAGTTTAAATAGTATCTGTGCAATCAAGTCGACGATATCGCTGGAAATTAAGTGTCCCCAAAAGGGATGTAACGATTACCGGTTTGACGATAAATCATGATAAAATTCCCCACGGTTAGTATTACCGTTTCATTTTTTAATTATCATTAAAACCATATTTGATTACCGCGATTTGAACATCTTACGATAAATAAATACTGTCCAGCATAAAGCACAGTTTTCAGTAACAGTCTCACGTGCGCACAGCAGCAGAGTAACTTAGTTTCGTTTTGAGTGAAAACACGGCGGAAAAGCTGGGAGGTTTTAAAAAAGTGCTGAGGGAATAATACAAATGCATATATGAATTAATTAATTTTATGAATGTACCTCTGAAGGTTCTGACTGTCTTCAGAAACGATTCGATGGCATTTTGTTTTCATCTTCGCTCCATGTAATACCTGAAGGAAGTGTTAATCGCAATTCTGCTTTGTCCACGGAGTTTACGGGAAACAGCTGTAATTCAGCTTTCCTATAAGCACCACCTTCTGTCAGTGAGTGGAATTACAGAGACTTATATTTACATTCAGCCTGTGTGCAGTTTCTGTCTGGCCAAAAACGGACCCAATTTGTATGCTCTGCTGTAAATTTTGAACGGTTGAGGAAAAACAAGCTTATGTGGATTCTACACATTTAAACAATTCAGATAAGTTATGTAGAATTATTTATGGAGCAGATAAAATACATATAATCATTTATTAATCAATTATCATTTTGACTTAACCCTTTTCTTAATTTAAAGGCTGAAATGTGAGGTTTACCTTTATATGAAACTTTTTCAAAGCTTTATTTGAACATTTACATTAGATATTTGAACATGATATTAAATTGTTGTCAGTAAAGTTGTAATTTAAAATCCGAACATCATTGGTAATGTTATTGTTTTAGTGATTACGCATACAAAAAGTCATTTTATTTGCTGTTTGTTGATTTTTAAATCTAAAACTTTTTGAACACTGGGGATCTATCTCTGGGGCTCATCTAGTTGTGCTGATCTCTGCTGACATTCAGGGCTGTAGAGGTCATCTCTAGGTCCTGATCCACCATCTGGGCTTGATACGGACTGGATCCGGGTGACTGCAGTGACCATCTGATCTGGATACAGACTGGATCTGGTGGCTACAGTGACCTCAGAATAAGAAAGAAACAGTCTAATATTAGCATAGATTCCATTCTTTTTATAATGTAACAAGTACATCAGGTGTTATGAGAAGTGTTCCCGGTTCCGGTTGACCTAATTAATGCAGCCTAACAATCCTTTAACGAATTTGAATAATAGAGTGTGTTAGTATGTTATGTGTAAGTCAGGTTAAAGAGATAGGTCTTTAATCTAGATTTAAAATGACAAAGTGTGTCTGCCTCCCGAACAATGTTAGGTAGATTATTCCAGAGTTTGGGTGCTATATATGAAAAGGATCTGCCGCCCGCAGTTGTTTTTTATATTCTAGGTATTATGAAATTGCCAGAGGTTTGAGAACACAATGTACGTGAAGGACTATAATGCAATAAGAGCTTGCTCAAGTACTGAAGTGCTAAACCATTCAGGGCTTTATAAGTAATTAGCAAAGATTTTAAAATCTATTCAATGTTTAATAGGGAGGTAGTGCAGTGTGGAAAGAGCCGGGCTAATATGGTCATACTTCTTGGTTCTAGTAAGAACTCTAGCTGCTGCGTTTTGGACCAGCTGAAGTTTGTTTTTTAAGCTTGCAGGACAACCACCCAATAAAGCATTAAAATAATCTAACCTTGAGGTCATGAACGCATGAATTAACATTTCTGCATTTGACATTGAGAGCATAGGTCGCAATATTTTTGAGATGGAAAAATGCAGTTTTACAAATGTGGATCAATAGAAAGTAATGGGAAGCAGATTACTTAGGGGCCACTCTTTGGCTGAATCTGGATTTCTTCCCAAGGTTATCAAGCCTTTCAACCTGACCCAGATTCCTTAACTACAGGACTTGATCTTTCTAAAGTGTGCCCAGTAAGAGCACTTTGCACATACATTGAGCGCATACAGGTGTAGTGACAGTCACACACTCAGTTGTTTGTGTTTTGATTAAAAAAAATCATTGGATGACCAGTCTTGAAACAGTGTCTCTCACACTGAATAGTGAACACTATTGCACAAGCATATTCTACCCAGAGCTTACGAATTCCAGCAAACCTGGTGTCTCATTCTACTACGAGTCTGGCCAATTCATGGACAGCACTAATAGGGTGGCAATTTTAGGGTGGCACCACTGTATAGTCCGCAAACTATGTTTCACAACCAAACGCGCATGAGAAGTGATAAGGTAATAACGCAAGATCACGCGTGAGAGCAGAATTCTCTTGCGAGACTAAACATTATATAAAAATGGTAGCCCACAAGAAGTTTGTGACACAAATTTTTGACTTTCCTCCATTTCTTGGGTTCAAATAGACAGAGAAGGAGCCTTTCTCAGAACCGAAGCCGTGCTTTCTGATATTGTGGTCTATAACTCCTCCCTGAACTTCCCGCTGCCCTGTATCTTGCTCTCTCATTGGCTGTAATAGTTCACTAATTTGCTCATATTTAATCATTTCTAAACTTATTTAACAATTTATCAACTTATTTACTTTTCTACGTATTTTACTTATTTACTTATCTACTTTAATTTATATTAGGCTACTTATTATCTCTGGAAATGACGCAGCAGAAATTTCAATCATTGTCCATAATCATAAAGATGGAGTTGGTTAACAAGAAAAACGTCAAGTCACCTATTTGGCAATTTTTTGGTTTTAAACCAGATGCGAAAGGCGAGCCCGAGGACATAACTCAAGCAATCTGCAAAATTTGCACAAAAGTTGTGTCTGTAAGAGACAAACCTGTTCATACATTTGCGTACTCACCACCCTGCTGAGGCTGCTAGACTAGCACCAAAAGCTTCAGTCACAGTCAACAAAGATCCAAGTCAGCCATCCATCGTCGGAGCTTTTGCAAAAAGCACCAAGTACAAACAACACAGTGAAAGGTGGGCCCGGTGCACGGCAGCTGTTTCTAAGTATATTGCGAAGGAGATGGTTTCCTATCATACTATTGAAAAGGAAAGTTTCAAAGAACTACTTCAGACATTTGACAAACAGTACGAGCTGCCGGGGCGCAAGTACTTCACCAAAACTGCTATCCCTGATCTGTACAATAAAACGATGGAGATCATTGCGAAAGATTTGAAAGCGGTTGACTTTGTCGCTTTGAACACAGACATGTGGTCAAGCATAAATATGACCCCCTACATGTCTGTTACAGTCCATTATATTTCAGAGGATTGGAAACTGAACGCTAAATGTCTTGAAACAACATTCGTCCTGGAGAACCACACTGCAGAGGTACTGGCTGAGGTGTTGACAGAGGTCGTGCATGATTGAGACATAGCACATAGTACATCAGAAATTAAAAAGGGGAACTTAGAGAAACTGATGCGCAAAGCCACTGATGACCAAAACACTGGGACGTCTTCTGGGCAGAGTGAAGCAGTCTATGTCCACAATCCCACGCAGACCAGCAAACAAAAATGGCGATCACATCCTACTTGCAAGAGGAAGTTAATGATGGAGATGACAAACCACTGGAATGGTGGCAAACATTTGAGGTGATAATGTAACTATTTTGATCATTCATTTAGTTCGAGTTCTTTCATTGTCATTTTTTTATTTATTAAAGCCTATTTTGTTATTTATTATTTTTAGGTTACCGTCCACCTGCATCACAACCTGTCTATAATGGACATTATTTTTGTAGCCCTACATCGGGCTGGGGCTAAGATAGTATGCGATAACTAGCCTATAGGCTACTGAAATAAAAACATTTAATTGCACTTTAACAAGAAATCTAAACGAAATATTTCGTGTTAATGTGTTGTTCTTAAGAAGTTAAGTTGTTTGAAATAAAGCTGCTTTTAATTTTAATTGTTGACTGATTGTTGTGTGTTTGGACCTATTAGACTGTTATTATAGTTTATAATTTTAATTATATAATAACAGTAGTAGCAATTTGTTATTGTAGCCTATTATTTTCTATTAGTATCATGTTCAACATCCCTGTTCGCATGTTTATGATCATGTTCACGGACTAGCCGAATTCTCATTTTAAAACTCAAATGCGCGTGTTGCAAGTGTCGGTTAGGCTATGTGGTGCTGTTAAAGTGAGCAATTTAAGCTATAGCTGGGCACATTAATTGTAATTAATTCATTATTATTAATAATAATAATAATAATGATGATGATAATATGTTCTATTTAGTAATAAAAATTATGTATTTAATACATTCATGGGAAACAAGCCAAATATCGTCTTGAAATCACCAAAGGCCTCAGCTTTCGGCGATATCTCTGCCTATCGTCGATACACGATACTATCATCTATCGGCACAACCCTAGTCTGTTAACAGCATTTGGCATACCTAATGAAAGACTAAATGTGTATTCAGATTGTTAATTCTGTAAAAACCTACAGCTTTGGGCAAAATCTTCTTTTCTACCAAAGGACTTGCTCCATGTGGTCGTCAGACATTATGCTTCGAGATTATGTTTGTACAATTCCCCCATAACCAGAGATGGCAAAAGTACACACATCATTTACTCAAGTAGAAGTATAGATACTCGTATTTAAAAATACTCTGGTAAAAGTAGAAGTACTGACTACACTTCTTTGCTCAAGTTAAAGTAAAAAAGAATGGGCTCTGACATGTACTTAAGTAAAAAGTACCCATTACCTGTTTTAGTGTCATGCTGGTAACTGGACCTCTCATCATATTGACATATTTAATATCAAATTGAATATTGTTAGCTAATAAATGTATCATGACTGAACAACCACCATGTAGAACAGGGCAGGACTGGAACAAAATTTCAGGCAAGGAAATGTCACACTCATCCAGGTCATCCCATTTTTTTTTTTTTTTTTTTTGTATAGCCATCACATAAAAAAAAAAAAAAAGGTTTAAAACCTTAGGCTGGTGCCATGCAAAATAATTAAAGGTTCTCTACTGAACTGCACCTTCACTTCCATTGTCCTTTTCAGTCTCTTAATTTCCCATTATATCTCTCTACATCTCACTTTGTGTTTTTACTTTTTTCACAAATTTTCTTATACCTGTCACTTTTCCCATCAGCCATCTACTGTTATGAACAGAACTGTCTCCACCTTGTTGCAAAACAACCACCTCATTGTATTCTGTTTGCAATAACATAACTTTATTTTAGTTTAATTTAATGTATCACATTATGGCCATATGTTGTTGTTATATCTTAAAATGACTTAAATACTATAGATTTAACGTAACTATACTTTCTAAATTGCCTAAATGTCAAAATTTGTACAATAATAATTGCATCATGACAATATCTTTAAAGAAAAATCCTAATACTTTACATGTTATTGCATTATCATGAGTCATATTTTTCTCTTACCAAAATTAACCATGGTTTATTACAGTAAAAGTGTACTGTAATTTACAGTTTTAATTTACAACCATAGTTTTACTACACATTTCATGGTTAGGCTATGGTTAGTGTAGCAAAACCATGGTTAATTTGTGGTTACCATGGTTTAACTATAACCATGGTTTTTGGTTTGAATTTTTGTAAGGGTTGTGTTGTTATCTGTCCGAGCTCCCTCTAAACGCTTTATAATAAAACAATGTTTTATAACATTTGTCTGCTAAATTACTACTGTAACTTTACAGTATATAATAATGATGTTCTTTATCATACAGTATTTTGGGTGATGATAGTAATTTAGTTTAGTTTAGTTTACAGTAGACTATTAATCATCTGGCTGCTACTACTGAGAGTTGCTAGCAGTTTAATTCTTAACTAAGTAAACAAACACAAAACTAAAGCCTATTTACAGATGAAACTGACCTGCACTTGAAGTCATGAACAGGTCAGTAGTTTTGCCTCTCTGATCCACTCCATTCTCGAGTCTCTTGCATTGATTACTCTGATAGAAACCGTTAGAAACCTTTTGGTGGAGACGCGGAGCGCGCGCGAGCCGAATCGCATTGCAGTCACTAACCGATTCATGATTTATTATAGATTTGTTATCGAATGGTGATCCACCAAAACTAATGTAACGAGCCTGGTTTGAAAATGTAAGAAGTAGAAAGTACATTTGTGTAAAAATGTAAGGAGTAAAAGTAAAAAGTAGTCAGAAAAATAAATAGTGAAGTAAAGTACAGATATCAGAAAAATCTACTTAAGTACAGTAACGAAGTATTTGTACTTCGTTACTTCCCATCTCTGCCCATAACTGAATAAATTATGTTTCATTAACAAAGTTTGGGAGGAGCACGTCAGATACTTAGTTTAATTAGACACAAGTGGTACGCCATCAAGCTAATCAACACACGGGTATAAATACAGCTGACATACCTCCATTCATTTGAAGGCTAATCAGCATCTGGTTCACTCGTCTGTTGTTGTTCACAATGTCCAACAGTGAAAATTCCTCGTCGGGAGACGAATCCATCACTCCCCCGGTCGCATCGCCACAGCCAACTGGCTCCAAGACTACTACTTCCCTGCCTAGCAATGCAATCGAGCCCCAGGCTCCTTCTCGCGGGCGGCCTTCGACTCGTTCAGCCGCTCGCCTCCCAAGACGCCCAGGCACACACTCGCCTACTCCGGCGAGAACTCCAGCGGTCTACCAGGCCAGTATTTCCGCCTATAGAGAAATGGACAGTGGCGAGTCTGAGGCAGGCACTGACCAACTCCGACATCCAGGCCCCACGCAAGTTCACTAAAGCGGAAATATATGACTTGTACAAAAATCTTAAACCAACCAACCTCTCTCCCAAAACCACCCCAGCCCCAAAAGTTGTTAAACATCGTAGCAAATTTACGGTCTCGCCTCACCGGACTCCTCCACCTTCTTCCAGCTCTAAGACTAGCTCCCGAAGGGCATCAAACAGTGGCGCTAGGCCATCGGCAAGCCAGGGCCGCGCCCCGGATTTCCGTCGCGGCTCCCTCCTCAAGCGATACCGAGGCCCACCTCCCAAGCGGGCGTCTGGCCGCCTCCGCCACCAGTCTCGGCCCCGCTGCCCACCCCTCTCAGCTCAGAGCCCTCAGTCCAAGCAAGTGCTTGGCCGGAATGGCCGGCTTACACAGCCTCGCCACTGGCCTCTCTCAGCTCAGGGCCCGCAGCCCAAGCATTTGTTTGGCCGGACAGGCAGCCACACTCAGCCCCGCAGCCCGCCCCTTTCGGCTCGGGGCTTACAGCCCAAGCAAGCGCTTGGCCGCACAAGCTGCCAAACACAGCTCCGCCTCCAGCCCCCTACAACACTCTCCTCCAAGCGAAACAATCATACTTGCTCTTCACCGCTACACCTATGCCTGTCCCTTCAAACGCCATTGCCGCGGAACCCCCTTAAGTAGCTCATAATATCCGAGCGCAGATTTTAGCAGGTGCAGACGTCGATCTCTCTTTACTCCTTTTCCTCCAACTTTTGATTCCAACCGACAGATAGATTGCGGGGACTTTTCAGTCACGTTGAAAAACCCCAATCCCCTCTCATCCCGTATACTCTCTTTTCCCGAATTTTCCATAGCTTTCAGTCGATTCACGGAGATCATATACTCAGTCTTCCTTCACAGGCGACGCGAGCTTAATGACTACCTGGCCATCATAGCCGAACTCACGTTGTCCTACGGAGGAGGGCATTTTTTCACATATCACAAACTGTTTTCTGCAAAATGCGCCATCCGAGTCGTGCAGTGGAACCAATGCCCCCTCCTGGGGTGCTCTCGACCTAGATCTCCACAATAGCGTGTTTTCTAGGATGCAGGAACATTCCGTGCGCCGTGTGCAGGTCGGTCGCTCACTCCACCATGAATTGCCCACGGATCAATCCCTCGGCTACTCCATGCCCAGAACCCACCTCCGCAAAATCCACCAGCTACGTCCCAAGACCAGCAACGGCCTTATACTCAGACCAGGAACCATCAGCTTCATACACTGCGGACAACATGCAGCCATGCTTCGCTTTTAATAATCGGAAATGCGGCAGACAGCGACGTCGTTTCCTCCATATGTGTAGTTTCTGCGGTGGAGCTCACGCTCGTGTTGTATGCCCAGTGTCTAAAGCTGTGAATAAAAAATCTAAAAATTACTTATCGACTCCCGTGAACATTTCTCGTCTGGCCATTGAACTCACCCACCATCCAGATAAAGAGTTCTGTAAATATCTCCTGTCCGGCCTCAGTCACGGTTTCAATCCCGGCGTCGTATGCGCGCTTTCCCAAAATTGTATCTGTAACAATCTCCAATCCGCCCATGCCGAGTCTGATATCGTAGACGATCTCATCAGGAAAGAAGTCAAATCAGGCTTCATAATCGGACCTTTCGAAAAAAAAAACTTCAAAATCTTTCGCGTAAGCCCCATTGGCGTAGCTACAAGGAAATTTTCTTAATCATTTACCTGTCATCTCCCCACAATTCCACGATTCCAAGCATTAATAGCCTGATTCCCCTCGAAGAATTTTCGCTCAGGTACCATGACATATAGCAGGCAGTCGAATTGATTAAAATCGCGGGCAGAGGAGCCTGGCTCGCCAAAATAGACATCACTTCTGCGTTCAAAGTGATGCCTATCCATCCGGATTCATGGCATTTATTCGGGATACGATGGTAGGAAAAATTTTACTTCGCCGTCCGCCTAACTTTCGGTTGCAAAAGTAGCCCAAAAATCTTTGACATGCTTTCAGAAGCCGTCTGCTGGATTCTGTCAAACAATCACGCCATTCCCCATCTCATCCACCTCCTAGACGATTTTTTAATCATTTCGCCTCTCGACGCCATCCCAGCCGCCCACATCCTCAGTTCAAAAGGTTTTTTCCGAGCTCAGGATCCCCATCGCCCAGGAAAAAAACTTGGGTCCAGCTACATCCATCGAATTTCTCTGCATTAATCTAGACTCCGTTAAATTCCAGGTCTCTCTGCCTAAGGAGAAAATCGATAGGATAATCCTCGTCTCCTCTACCCTCATCAACAGCTCTCGCTGTTCCAAAGGTGAACTCCTGTCACTGCTCGGGCATTTAAATTTCGCCATGCGCATCATTCCCCAACGTCGTCCCTTCATCTCGCATCTCCTCTTACTCGCTTCTACAGTCCATGCGCTCGAGGACCTAATTTCCCCATCCCAAGAATGCCGCGATGAACTTAGGTTATGGATAATGTTCCTCAAACAATGGAACGGCCTTTCCCTCTTCTATAACAACCTCGTTTCGTCTCCCGTCGACATCAAACTTTTTACAGACGCGGCTCCCTCAATCGGTTTCGGAGGATTTTACCAAGGTCGCTGGTTCGCGTCTCCATGGCCTTCCCAGCTGCAAGGTTCGCTACCGTCCTCAGCTCTTTTTGAGCTTTACACCCTCGTGGTAGCAGCTTTCTTATGGGGAAACGAATGGGCCTCAAAATGCATCTTAGTGCACTGCGACAACGAAGCAGTTGTTCAATGCATCAATAAAGGCCGTTCCCATTCTCCCGCCCTCACGCCTTTCCTAAGACGATTAATATGGATCTCGGCATGCGACCAATTCATAATAATCGCCAAACATGTCGCAGGTTCAGAAAATAAAATTGCTGAATCTCTGTCTCACATTCTGTTTCAGAAATTCAGGATGCTGGCTCCAGAGGTGGACCAATTCCCAACCCCAGTACCTCCATATTCAGAATTAATATTTCCGTAAATCACCCATTAAAACCTCTCCTCGACGATTCACTCGACACCATCCTCCAGGCTGTCTCTCCTAGAACACTCCAATCATATGTGACAGCATGGAGATGCTTTAAGTCATTCCATCTCTCTTACAACATGCCATTTCCAGATTTTTCTCTACTCTCAATGACCTAATTTATCTCTTTTCTCAACAGCATCAAAGGCCTCCAAGTCCGTACCATCAAAAGTTACATAAGCGGCATTCAATTTTTTCATAAGCTCATGTACGGCGCTCCCTCACCCGAAATTAGCAATTCTCAAACATCCATGCTGATCAGAGGAATCCAACGATCCCGGCCGACTCGTCCCGATTCCAGACTACCCATTACTTTAGACATCCTCACCCTCATCTCAAATCTGTCCTGCTATCGGCAGGCATCTCAGAGAGAGCCTCCTTGTCGGACGTCCCAAACTCTTTTTATCTGCCAAGCCAATAGGACCCACTCGTACGACGACGGAGTATTGTGCTCTAGTCGGAGGCTTCATGGGACCTCTCAGCCAGATTCCGCCCTCTGTCCTCTGATCAGCAGGGGCTGACAGCCAGTAGGGCCCATACGCCGACTCCGTGAACTATCCCACTGCAGGCAACTCGGGTCCTCCTGGTCAGGGCCTTAACCACGCTGCTCCTCCATCGGCGGGCAGGGCTCACCTGTCCCAACGTGATGAGCACACCGTTGAGCTTCGGTTCGAGCCCTCCCTGACCGGTCGCCCCAAACCACGCAGTTCACACCAGCGGCCGGTGGGGCCTACCCATGCATGCCAAACCGCTCCCTCAGAGCATGTAGGCTCCCCCGGCCTGCCATCCAGGCTACTCCTCGATACCAGCTACCGCCAGATCTCTATTGCGTATTTGGGAGAGGGGGTCTTAGTCTGGCGGCTGTCCAACACTCAATTGCTTTTGGGGGGTACTCTGGGTTCGGGCAATTCCCGAGCTCGGAGCCCTTCCCCAGGACAGCACGCCAACAACGTATTACCATACTCGCCAAATATGCGTTACGTTACCCATGCTAAATATATGTAAGTGTGAACTCGTGAAATGATGTTTCATTAACAAAGTTCGGGAGGAGCACGTCAGATACTTAGCTTAATTAGACACAAGTGGTACGCCATCAAGCTAATCAACACACGGGTATAAATACAGCTGACATACCTCCATTCATTTGACGGCTAATCAGCATCCCTCCACCACCCCTTCTCCACTATCATCACTAAAGTTCTCAACACACTAGGGGGGTACTCTGGGTTCGGGCAATTCCCGAGCTCGGAGCCCTTCCCCAGGACAGCACGCCAACAACGTATTACCATACTCGCCAAATACGCATTACGTTACCCGTGCTAAATATATGTAAGTGTGAACTTTTGGGGGGGGGGTGTACCCTGTTTATTTTATTTTATTTTATTTTATTTTTTCCAAAAGCACAAAGTTTTGTTGTTATTGTGAGTGTACACAAATAAAAGTAGACACTTAACAGTTTTGATTGATGTATAACACTTATTTGTGTGACCAAAATCAACCAGTATTTTTAGTGTCTTTTGCACTGATCTTAAAAAAAACTGAGCTGGTATCGCCGGCGATACAGCCGACCCCAGAGAGTTAGTGCTAGATGACCTCATAAAGGTGAGTTCACTGATCTATATTTATATTTATATACTGTAGATCAGTGAACTCACTTTATGACGTCATGGGAGAGTCTCGGAATGTACATAAGGTTTGTCCAAGAAATTGATTTTGTTGCTAGGCTTTTGAAAAAAAAGTCTCTAAAGGGGTGAGGAAGTCACTAAATCTAGAGATAAAATCACTAAATTGGCAACATTGGCACACTAACTACAATATAAGTTATTAACATTTCATTTGTCCTCTTGTTTTTGCATGTGTTCATAATTTCTTTGTATGACAGCATGGCCGAAAATTATGACCGCACAATTTGGCATGTTTCATTGCATTATTATCACAAATAAAACAACTGACTCTAAGCAACTATGCAATATGCTTACAAAATCTTGAACTTTTTTTTTTTTTTTAATTAAAGGTGAAGATGTCAAATTTTCTAGGCCGGACATCACTTTTGGCCACTACTATATGGCAGTTTATTGATCACGTTGTTCACGATATAACAAAAGTTGTTTTCTCGTGATCACGATATAACAAAAGTTGTTTTCTCGTGATCACGACATAACAAAAGTTGTTTTGTCGTTATCACGACTTATTTTTCTCGTTATCTCGACATAACAAAAGTTGTTTTCTCGTGATCTCGACATAACTAGAGTTGTTCTCAAGTTACACAACTGCGCCAACAAGTGGCAGTATAGAACTACGATTGGGGAGTTGTATCAGCATACTGTACGCGTTTGGGACAGAGAAGTGGACCTTAATTTGTGCCATTCATTACTGACATTTAATTAACTCATAAATGTTAACTGCTTGAATAAATATGATCATTTTGCTTGAAATTGTATCTGTTATCGTTACGTTACTGCTGCACAACTCATCACTGTTTCATACAACGATGTTCTAATGTGCATCTTTCTTATTTTTAATTGTTAGTAAATGTAATAAGATATACATGTGTTTAGTTCAGTGATGTTATACAGTGTTGTAACCTAATCTTTTGTATCTTCTGTATACACACACACACACAGCAACAGCATTAAGCTTGTTACGCACATGATATCCTACATGACAAACAAATTATTATAATATATTATTATGTATAATTTTATTATATATAATAATTTTATTTTATTATAATTTTAAATGAACGAGGAAAATGAAGTGAGTTTAATCCAAGCAGTTTAAGATTTTTTGAATAGTTCTGCATTCTTCTAGCGCTCCGCCTGCGCTTGCGGCGTTAAATGCTTTGTTGTTGGACCATTTAAACATGTTAATTACACAAATAAAATGTTTAGCGAAGCTTAAATCTGGACAAAATCAGCAGTGTTTGATTAGCCTATTTATTTTATTGTAGACGTCATTTCTATATCCACAAGATACGAGCGCACGGTTATGTCGATCATTTGTGCCTCAAATAGGGGGCATTTCAAAATCCCTTAACGTTGCTCAATGCGTTAAGAGAGTGTTTTTAAAAGACAAAACTCAGTAAACACATTTTTAATAAATTAATAGCCTGTACAGACAAGCAGATGAGTCGAACGCAATGCGTTTTTTCTTATAGCCTGTTTTCTATGGGTAAACGCTTAACGCGTTAAATGCAATTGCGTTCTTGTTATAGATTTATTTGTTTATCTGTACATGGAATGCTTTATTAATGATGTGTTTACTGAGTTTGGTCTTTTAAAAGCACTGCATTAACGCATTAAGCCTTCCCTTAATGCGGAATTAAACGAATTGCATTCTTATTATGGGCTCATCTTCTTGTCTGTATGAATTACTATGTGTATATACTGAGTTTTGTCTTTTAAAAACACTCTCAATTAACGCATTAAGTCAGGTTAAGTATTTTAGAATGTTCCTGTCAAAGTTGCATTCGTTACTGTCGAAATCACGAGAAAATGAAGTTGTGATAATGAGAAAACAACATTTGTTAAATCGAGATCACGAGAAAAATAAGTCGTGATCACGAGAAAACAACATTTGTTATGTCGAGATCACGAGAAAACAACATTTGTTATGTCGAGATCACGAGAAAACAACATTTGTTATGTCGAGATCACAAGAAAAACAAGTCGTGATCAGGAGAAAACAATATTTGTTATGTCGTGATCACGAGAAAGCAACTTGTTATGTCGAGATCATGAGAAAATTAAGTCGTGGTCAAGAGAAAACAAGAAGGAAAAAAATAAATAATGCATGGCCGCTTAGAACTTCCGTAGTGTGTCAGATAAAGGAGAGATGCATAATATGCAGTGTTGGGGGGCTCCAGGAACGTGATTGTGAACCATTGCTATAATCAAGCAGCTGTCAATGCAGCGTTTTGATGTCAAAATACTAATTTATACGGGGCTGTTGAATGATTGAATCTGATTGGTTAACGTGCAATTATTTTCATGGAAACGCATGGCTAAATTTGTTCCAGGCAAGACTTGATCGCATTACATGTCTATGTCACTTCGTCAAATGTTATTTCAAATTAGGTTCTTACAGCCTACAACAGCAAAAGAACCAAAACATTAAGCAACACTGACCAAGCAAATAACTAAAGTAAACAATAGAACCGTGGGGGTGGCTGTTGCCACTGCAAGATAAACAGTTTCAGGTAATTCACACTCTGCTTTGCATCGTGGCTGCATCATCACCTCGGGTGTGCATTATTCCTTACTTAAATGAAACCATTGTAAGTCTGATAGCATTCCAATTTTTTTTTTTTTTTTACAAAATGTAACTGTAATCTGATTGCTTTGTTTTTGGACATAACTACAGTATAACTAATTACAGTTACCAGTTTTTAGTTTCGTGATAACGTCACCCCCCAAACCTGTCAATACATTCATATTTTGATCAAAAACTATGCATTGTCGCTTTAATTCCACGTGAGGAACACGGCAAACACTTGGTGCCGAAACAATCGTGGCACTGCTGCTTCTGCTATGCACTGCTGCACTGCCTCGCCGCCCAGTGTGAGTGCACTAATCTATTAACATGGGCACCAAAAAATATGCACATCTAGTATGAAACAGTTATTACCTCTATTCCACAACAGTTGTCCAGCATTTGACCCCGTCTAAATCAAATTGGCAAGGCGATTCTGGCAAATGTACAGTTACTCTAAAAAATTAAATAAAATACACACAAACACACACACGCACACACAAATATTTCTTATACTGTATGTATACCTATAGTTGTTGTTTAGAAACTTTGCAATACATTTGAGACACATTATGAATGTCAGATGTAACCACACCCTTTTTTGTAATACAGTTACAGCATACCCTACAACAGTAGTGACTGTGATGGTTATATATATATATATATATATATATATATAAGAAGTCAAGGCATATTTTTCACCTCACATTTGAAGTGTTTTCTTGCCTAGCGAGAGAAATGCATGTTAATCTTTTATTGACTTTGACACTACTATGTATCAGGCTTTGTCCTGCTGTGTGTGTGGTTAATTTAAACAGCTGCATACTCCAAGGTGGCCCTCAACCACCTGCTCTCTTTGAGGATGGAGACTTTGTCATTGGAGGGGCTTTCACCATTCATTATTATGTGAGGACTGAAAAGCAAACCTACACTCAACGGCCACAACCACTTGTGTGCAGTGGCAGGTTAGAGTTTTATATAAATTTGATTAAAGTCCATAGAACAATCATGAATGGATTGAACTGCTAGTGCTGAAAGAAGTAGTTTTTATGTAAAACAAGCTAATGGATTATTTTAATTCATTTTTTTTTTTTTTATCTATTAATAATAATATTAATAATATAGTTTATGCATGTGTGAACTTCAACAGCATGAACTTCAGAGAACTGCAGTTTGCTCGTGCCTTACAGTTTGCCATCCAGGAGATAAACAACAGCTCCAGTCTTTTACCGGGCATCGCATTAGGGTACCATATATATGACACGTGTGCCTCTGTGCCAATGGCAATCAAAGTAGCATTGCAACTTGTCAACGGACTAGATCCTGTTTTTAACGACACTGATTCTTGTGCAAAATTTAATGCGGTTCCCACACTAATCGGAAATTCAGCTTCCACTGCAGCTATAAGTATTTCAAGACTTTTTGGTCCTCTTAGAATCACACAGGTATATATATATATAATTTATTTATTTTTTTATTTTTTTCCTATTCTTTTTTAAGGATAAAAATGTTGGCATTTTAATCACAATGTCTTCTTAATCATTTGTAGCCTAAATGTCACAGAATACTGCATGTAAACGTCTGTGAAATAGTGATTCGAGCAATTAAAATGTATTTATTTTTCATATTCAGAAAAAAAAAAAATGTTTTCTTCATGGTACACTAGGTGAGTCATTACGCAACATGCGCGTGTCTCAGTGACAAACGGCAGCATCCTACTTTCTTCAGGACCATCCCCAGCGATCACCATCAAGCGGCAGCACTGGCACGGATGGTCAAGCACTTCGGATGGACGTGGATCGGAGCTGTGCGCAGTGATTCAGACTATGGGAACAATGGCATGGCATCATTCCTGAAAGCTGCAGAGGAAGAGGGAATCTGTGTGGAGTATTCTGAGGCCTATTACAGGACCCAGCCGCGCAGCAAACTGAAAAGAGTCGCGGATGTCATTCGCGAGTCAACGGCTCGTGTAGTTGTTGCGTTCATGGCCGAAGGTGACATGAGAATCCTTTTAGAAGAGCTGAGCCAGCAGCCTCTTCCCCCGATGCAGTGGATTGGCAGCGAGGCGTGGGTCACAGACCCACAAATGCTGCGGTTTAATTTGTGTATTGGTGCTGTGGGCTTTGCAATCCCGCGGTCTGTTATCCCTGGTTTTCGCAACTTTCTACTTGACCTGTCTCCAGAACAAGCGCTGAAATTCCCCCTGCTGACAGAATTCTGGGAAAGCTCATTTAGCTGTAGTTTAAAACAGCTAACAGGTTATTCTACTGGTATGCCAGCATGTGATGGCACAGAGGACCTGCGCGCAATACAGAACCCGTACACAGACACGTCCTATTTGGTGTACAAAGCCACTTACGCTGTAGCTCATGCCCTCCATGGCATTGTCTGTAATGGAATGCGATGTGACAAAAACATCAAAGTTGAGCCCCGGCAGGTACGTTTTCTCATTGTGAAATATTTTAACTAAATTTTGAAGATTCATTCACAACACATATTTAAAAATCCATCACCTTCTGAATATAGCACACCCAGTATTAATGTGCTGATTATTCAACAAATAATTGAAATAACAATCCATCATGCAGGTTTTTGATCAACTCAAGCGATTGAACTTCACTAAAAATAATTATTCTGTTTCATTTGATACCAACGGAGACCCTGTGGCTACCTATGAATTTGTGAATTGGCAGATTCAGGGAGACGGTTCAGTTGATTTTGTGACCGTGGGTCAATATGATGCATCCCAACCTAAAGGCCAAGAATTCAGTCTGAGTAGAGCTATAATTTGGTATGATGGCAGTGAAAAGGTATAAAGTTTAGTTCTATTCTGTGTGTATGTGATTAAGATTTCTGTGCAGTACCCCTTGATTTTATGGGAGTGTCTGTAGACATATGTACACAATGTAAATATTGTTCTTGGCATATACTTAAATCAGCTGTTTTGCCCCAGGCCTTGTTTGATTTCTGACCTTGATGTTGTGTGTACTTGTCACCTGCAGGTGCCTATGTCTGTGTGCAGTGAGAGGTGTCCTCCAGGTACTAGGAAGGCTGCACAGAAAGGAAGACCTGTCTGCTGTTATGACTGCATTAACTGTGGAGAAGGAGAAATCAGTAACGAGACCGGTACTTTTTCAGAATATATTCCTGTGAATGAATAATGCATTTCTTTTTTATTTATTTATTTATTTTTTCCTGGGCCAATAATATATGTGTCCATGCTAAATTAAAGAGAGAAAAAAAAAAAAAAAAAGAAAAGAATATATATATATATATATATATATATATATATATATAATAAACATGAGGACAATTTTTTAGTCTTAATTTTTCATATAAATTCTGAGAATTATGTCATTTTGCCCTTATTCCTATACTTAAAAGGGATAGTTCACCCAAAAAATAAAATTAAGTCAGTATTTACTCAACCTGTTGTTTATATAATACATGCTAAATAGTACATTGCTATTATATGGACAAGCAATTAAGTGTGATTCATAAAAGTACATAAGTGTTAGAACTAGGCCTCAGCTCTAAATGATTCAAGAGTGCTGGAGACGTCTCCTATCCTAGTTAGGAGTACTATGATGACAGTGATGTGTTGAAACCACACACTATCAGACACTAAAAAAAGTGTTTTAGACTAGCATAATAGTGAATTTAGACACACCTAATTCATAGTTAAACAAACAAGTGAAATCTATTGATTTGTTGATTTATTGAATTGCTATGAATGTATTTTAACTCTTTATTGTGTATATATTGTCTATATTATATGACAGTGGTTCCCAATCCTGGTCCTGGAGAACCCCCAACACTGCAAGTTTTTGACATCTCACTTATCTAAAACACACATTTTAGGTCTTGGAGCAGGGGTGTCACACTCATTTCATGGAGGGCCGCAGCCCTGCAGAGTTTTGTTCCAACCCTTCTCCAACACACAAACCATGTAGTTTTCAAATAAGCCTGAAGGACTTGATTAGCAGGATCAGGGGTGTATTCCAGAAAGCATGGTTAACTTACCGTAAGATAAACCCTGAACTTTCGGTTGATTAACCCCAAACCTTGCTTACTCGAGGTATGTGGTTCCAAAAACGCGTCCGGGAGTAAGTTCATTCAACTCAGAGTATGTTCCTGGTTAAGACTCAAGACATTCTCAACAGAGTGACGAATCGCCGAGTCACTATGGAAACGGACGCTAAGAATAAGCGCGCCATACTGCTTCTTTCTTCTTCTTCTGTTCAAAGGTCATGTAGGCCTTATGCTTAGTGCATATCGCCACCTAATTGATGGTTTTGCAATCATTTTTATTTTTTTTCCATTTAATCTTTAATCCTTGGGAATAAGAATTATATTGCTTGTTTGATGCTAATTATATATATTAAGTCATATCAGATATGTATTTTTATTATAGAAATACATTGTAGAAAATGCCGATCCATGTGTGAGATGATAATATAAAATATAGGCTAATATAATAAATTAAACATTACCTTGTCATAATAGTGCGGGTATGTCACATAACCTGCTTTTGGGAATACACCCCAGGTGTGTTTAATTATGGTTGCATCTAAACTCTGCAGGGCTCCGGCCCTTGTCTATCCCTGCATCCCAATGTGCATACTATCCACCCTATCTGCCCTAAATAGTATTGAAAATTACTAATATCACATAGAATTTAGGATGGATAGTATGCACATTGTGACGCAGGTTAGAGATTTCACTAATGAGCTGATAAGTTGAATCAGGTATGCTTAATTAGGGAGACATCTAAAATGTGCAGTGTTGCAGGTTCACAAGGACCAGGATTGAGAACCACTGGTGTATGACATCATTAACATCATTATTCGGGTTACATCTGGGGTGTATTCCCAAAAGCAGGTTATGTGACATACCCGGGTATGTTTGAGGATAAGTGAGCGGATAACCTCAGCTTTCGGTTCCAAAATCGGAGGTTACTTTCAGGGTAAGTAAGTAACCATAGCAACTTGCTCTCTGAAGATAACCTGCTCTGGAGCAGCTTATGTTCCAGGGTTAGTTCACTTCAGCGCTATCAGAGCATGTATGATCTACTGACGAGCCTTCAGTGGGAGTGACAGATAGCGCACAATATTATATATTATTACAATATAGTTATGTATGTAGCCTACTAATATATATATAGAGAGAGAGAGAGAGAGAGAGTTGTATGCCATTTAATAAGGTGCTTCTCACACACGGATCGGCATTTTCTATAATGTATTTCTATAATAAAAATACATATCTGATATTACTTAATATATATTTAGCATCAAACACACAATATAATTCTTATTCTCAAGGATTAAAGATTAAACGGAAAAAAAACATCAATTAGGTGGCGATATGCACTAAGCATAAGACCTACATGACCTTTGAACAGAAGAAGAAGAAAGAAGCAGTATGGCGCGCTTATTCTTAGCGTCCGTTTCCATAGTGACTCGGCGATTCGTAAGCAGCCTTTTTTTTTCCCCTGATTTTGTCATTCTAAAACAGCATAGTCTAATAACCTATATGTCTTTGTTTTGTTCCTGTGGTTCATGAATGGCTGTTAAGCACTGATTTTTTCATCTTCCAGATTCTTTAGATTGTCACGAATGCCTACCTGAGTACTGGCCCAATAATGAGAAGGACAAGTGTCTTCCTAAACCAGTGGAGTTTCTCTCCTGGGATGAGATCCTTGGGATTATACTGGCTGCTTTCTCTGTTGCTGGCTCTTTAGTGGCTTTAAGCATAACTTTAATATTCTACAAAAACAGGGCCTCTCCGATAGTAAAAGCCAACAATTCAGAGCTGAGCTTCCTGTTGCTTTTTTCATTGACTCTGTGTTTCCTTTGTTCACTTACTTTTATTGGTCGGCCCACTGAGTGGTCCTGTATGTTGCGTCACACAGCATTTGGAATCACTTTTGTCCTCTGTATCTCCTGTGTTCTCGGGAAAACAATAGTGGTGTTAATGGCTTTTAAAGCTACACTTCCAGGAAGTAAAGTCATGAAATGGTTTGGGCCTCTTCAACAGAGACTCAGTGTTTTGGGTTTCACTCTTGTGCAGGTACTTATATGTGTGCTTTGGTTAATAATATCCCCTCCATTTCCTTACAAGAATATGCAACTCTACAAAGAACAGATCATTCTAGAATGCAGTTTAGGATCAGCTATAGGTTTCTGGGCTGTACTGGGTTATATTGGCCTCTTAGCTTTCCTTTGCTTTGTTTTAGCTTTTCTTGCCCGAAAGCTGCCTGATAACTTCAATGAGGCTAAATTCATTACATTCAGTATGCTCATATTCTGTGCTGTATGGATCACATTTGTCCCAGCTTATGTCAGCTCTCCTGGGAAATTTACTGTAGCTGTGGAGATATTTGCTATTTTAGCTTCAAGCTTTGGTTTGAGTTTCTGTATTTTTGCACCTAAGTGTTTCATTATTGTATTTAGGCCAGATAAAAATACGAAAAAACACTTAATGGGTAAAGTACCATCCACCAACTAAAGCCATCTAAGACACTAAGCACAACTCTCATTCACATTAAATATTTTCACATGTTTGTTATATGTAACAGTTTAGAAAAGAAACGCATCAAAAATAAATAATAAATAAAAACTGTATTGATATAGTTTAATAATTACACAATTACAATGTATGAAGCATGTTTCTGAGTTAAGACTAATTTCTAAAATAAAAACATTTCACAAGGGAAGAAAATATTGTGTCACTATCACCCATTTCTTATCTCTCAAACTCTACTCTATGATCATGCATAAATCTCGGTCACTCAAAATTGGCTGCCAGTGAAATGTAATATATGCGATGCACAGACAAAAATAAATAAATCAATAAAAATTAATTAATAAAAAAATACATATATACATAACAGTAAGATTTTTAATGTTTTTTTTTAAAGAAGTCTCTTCTGCTCACAAAGTCTGCATTTATTTGATCCAAAGAACAGCAAAAACAGTAAAATGTTGAAATATTTTTACTATTTAAAATAACTATTTTCTATTAGAATATATTTTAAAATGTAATTAATTCCTGTGATTTCAAAGCTGAATTTTTAGCATCATCATTCCAGTCACATGATCCTTCAGAAATCATTCTAATGTTCTGATTTGCTGCTCAAAAAAAAAAAAAATAAATAAATATTATGTTTAAAACAGCTGAGTGGTATTTTTTTTTTTCAGGTTTCTGTGATGAATAGAAAGTTTAGAAGAAAATAATTTATCTGAAATAGAAATATTTTGTAATAGTATAAATGTCTATATTATCACATTTGATCAATTTAAAGCAACCTTGCTAAATAAAAATATTAATTTCTATAAAGAAATGATCAGTCTATAATTTTAATGGTAGGTTTATTTGAACAGTGAGAGACAGAATAACAACAACAAAAACTCCAGAAAAACGCATTTCAAAAAAGTTATAAATTGATGTGCATTTTAATGAGTGAAATAAGTATTTGACCCCTTCGCAAAACATGACTTAGTACTTGGTGGCAAAACCCTTGTTGGCAATCACAGAGGTCAGACGTTTCTTGTAGTTGGCCACCAGGTTTGCACACATCTCAGGAGGGATTTTGTCCCACTCCTCTTTGCAGATCCTCTCCAAGTCATTAAGGTTTCAAGGCTGACGTTTGGCAACCCGAACCTTCAGCTCCCTCCAGAGATTTTCTATAGGATTAAAGTCTGGAGACTGGCGGCCGATCCAGGACCTTAAAGTGCTTCTTCTTGAGCCACTCCTTTGTTGCCTTGGTCGTGTGTTTTTGGTCATTGTCATGCTGGAATACCCATCCACGACCCATTTTCAATGCCCTGGCTGGCTTCAGTGCCCTGCCCTGACGGTACATGGCCCCATCCATCATCCCTTTGATGCGGTGCAGTTGTCCTGTCCCCTTAGTAGAAAAAGACCCGCAAAGAATAATGCTGCTGCGCGCTCAGACAGCAACAGCTCAGCGCGTGCCCGTCGGTCAACAATTTCAAAAGAAGTTAACTCTTTCAACGCCATTGACGAGATATCTCGTCAATTAAGAAACAACGCTTCCCCGCCATTGAAGAGTTTTTACGGCAATCCGTGTTCTAGGTGTATTACGGTAAGGAAAGCCCTAGCGCATGTCCTGAATGAGTTACGGGACTTCTGGGTCTTTAGGGTGCGAATAGAAGACGATTGGCATAAATGGAAGGATCAGAGAAAATGTAGATCATATATAGATCATAGCCTATGTAGATCATGCTTTGACCATTTTGAATCTGATCGGGACGATGTAGTCAGTGAGAGAGATGCATTTACAGACACAGAAACATCTGTAGTTATAACCGATCCGTCGATCTGAATAGGGGTGTGTGTGTGTGTGGGGGGGGGGGCTCTATCTATCTATCTATCTATCTATCTATCTATCTATCTATCTATCTATCTATCTATCTATCTATCTATCTATCTGTCTGTCTGTCTGTCTGCATGTATGTAGCCTGTGTGTGTGTGTGTATAATCATATGTATGTGTGTGTGTGTGTGTGTGTGTGCACGTGTGTGTGTGTGTGTGTGGACGTACAGTATATGTATGCATATGTATGTATGTATGTATGTATGTGTGTGTGTGTGTGTGTCTGTTTGTTCTGTTTATTGAATGCAATTTAAATTATTCATATAATTATTTACAGGTGAAAGAATATGACATCTGAATGTATTTTGCATGAAAATGCACTACTTTGATAAAAATGCATTTTTCTCAGTTTTTTGTCCAAAATGTTGTATTTTTGATGGTACCCACCTGTATTCAAATGGTCATAAAACATGAACACATGAAGATAGAATAGAATAGTTTTTTTTTTTTTTTTTTTAGAGCAGAGACTTATTTATTTCGATATATAATATGTTCGTATATTCATAGCAGAAAATATTCTGAGGGCCGTCAAAGTTAGGTGAAAATCATCAAAAACTCTGGCGGTGGCTGGCAACTTTTTTAAAAAATGCTGGTGGTGAAAGAGTTAAGAAAGAAGACTGATAGTGTCTGATAGTGTTTTCTACAGGCCGGTTTACTACAACAGTAGAATAAAATTCAGAAATTATGGTTTATAGTTTTGGTGTGCCACCCCAAGATTTTAAGTGGCCCCATCTGGCCACCCCTATGAAAAATTTCTGGAGGCGCCACTGCAAGGAGCTCGAATTTGGTCTCATCTGACCACAACACTTTCACGCAGTTCTCCTCTGAATCATTCAGATGTTCATTGGCAAAATTCAGACGGGCCTGTACATGTGCTTTCTTGAGCAGGGGGACCTTGCGGGCTCTGCAGGATTTCAGTTTTCAGTTTCAGTTTTCCAAATGTTTTCTTGGTGACTATGGTCCCAGCTGCCTTGAGATCATTGACAAGATCCTCCCGTTTAGTTCTGGGCTGATTTCTCACCGTTCTCATGATCATTGAAACTCCATGAGGTGAGATCTTGCATGGAGTCCCAGACCGAGGGAGACTGGCAGTTATTTTGTGTTTCTTCCATTTACGAATAATCGCACCACCTGTTGTCACCTTCTCACCAAGCTGCTTGGCGATGGTCTTGTAGCCCATTCTAGCCTTGTGTAGGTCTACAATCTTGTCCCGGACATCCTTGGACAGCTCTTTGGTTTTGGCCATGGTGGAGAGTGTGTCTTTTATACAGGTAACAAACTGAGATTAGGAGCATTCCCTTTAAGAGAGTGCTCCTAATCTCAGCTCATTACCTGTATAAAAGACTCCTGGGAGCCAGAAATCTTGCTGATTGATAGGGGATCAAATACTTATTTCACTCGTTAAAATGTATATCAATTTATAACATTTTTGAAATGCGTTTTTCTAGATTGTTTTGTTGTTATTCTGTCTCTCAATGTTCAAATAAACCTACCATTAAAATTATAGACTGATCATTTCTTTGTCAGTGGGCAAACGTACAAAATCAGCAGGGGATCAAATAATCTTTTTTTCCCAATTGTATGTATGTGTGTGTGTGTGTGTGTGTGTGTGTGTGTATATATATATATATATATATATATATATATATATAGTTGAAGACAAAATTATTAGCCCCCTATGAAATATTTCATTATTTTTCAAATACCGTAATTCCCGAGGGCTGTTTAAAGGAGAGAAGATTTTTTCAACACAGCATTTCTAAACATAATACTTTATTTAGGAAGCTTGGAGTGGTTGTAATACAAATAGAAACAAAATTATAAACAAGAATAACATTTTAAAAAAGTCTACAGGTCAAAATTATTAGCCCTCTAATGTTAGTAGTCATTGGTGTATCCGTTTTTTATGATAACGGCCTTTAGTCGTTTGTTGTAGTTTTCAACAAGTTTCAGGCATGTCTCCCGAGGAGCCGTAGTCCATTCCTCCTTAGCAAATCTCTCAAACTCCTCCAGATCTTTTGGTCTCCTGGCATGGACTCTGGTCTTCAGTGATCCCCACAGATTTTCTATTGTATTCAAGTCTGGGCTTTGTGCAGGCTAGTCAATGACGTTCACATTGCTCATTTGGAGGTACAGTAGTTGTTCACCAGAAGTGAGGTATGCTTTGGGTCATTATCATGCTGGAAGACAAAACATCAATCCAAACCATGTTTTGTTGCAGATTGCCTGAGGTTGTCTTTCAAAATCTTCTTGTAGTCTTCCGTTTTCATGATTCATTCGACCCTGACGAGATTCCCAGTTCCAAACGCACTGAAACATCCCCACAGCATTATACTCCCACTGCCATGTTTCACTCTGGAGACGATGTTATTTGGGTTGAGCACATGTCCCTTCTTACTCCAAACATAGGCAACATCTCTATGGCCAAAGAGTTCTAGTTTTGTCTCATCTGACCAAAGGACACGTTTCCAGTATGCATAATTTTTCTCCAGGTTGTCCTTTAAACTTCAGTCTAGCTTGGAGGTGTCTCTTCTTCAGAAGTGGATTTTTTTCTTGGTCAGCAACCTCACAGTCCACTCCTTTGCGGGCCTCTATGACCATCTTCAATGAGATCAGTCCCAGACTTGGCTAAATCATTCACTAGTGTTTTGGCAGTTGTTCTTGGGTCTTTAGAAACCTCTCTCACTAGTTTTCTTTCTAAAGTTTTTGAAATGTTTCGCTTCCTGCCACTGTTCTCCACTGTGTGGGTCTCTTCAAACTTCTTGATAATACTTCTCACGGCAGTTATTGACACTTGAAAACGCTTTGATAAACTTGTACATGTTTCTCCTCCTTTTTGAGCATTGACAATTATTTTTCTCATGTCTAAACTATTTCTTTTTTTGTCTTTGCCATTATGGCAGT
Organism: Onychostoma macrolepis; assembly: GCF_012432095.1. Lineage (NCBI taxonomy): Eukaryota > Metazoa > Chordata > Actinopteri > Cypriniformes > Cyprinidae > Onychostoma > Onychostoma macrolepis. Next base: position 19,024,577 of record NC_081172.1, on the reverse strand, counting down.
ACATATTATTTTACTAGTTGTTTTGCAAGATACTAATCCTCAGCTTACAGTGCAATTTAAAGGCTTAGAGGATTAATTAGGTTAATTAGGCAAGTCATTGGACAACAGTTGTTTGTTCCGTAGCCAATCAAACAGATAATTTCTTAATGTATTTATTTATATGATAAAGTCTCAAATGGACCAGAAATCAAATATACAAACAACTAGAAGGGAAGTGAAACCAAATTTAATATTTAAAACAAATATGCTTTTGTGACATTTTCCTTTGGGTTGACATGTGACTAGGTGACAGGTGACAAATATGTAAACTATTAATCAATTAACCAGTACAGAGTTACAACATAAACAGCAGTGACAAGTGGATATGTAAAACAAGGCATAATTCTCACCTTACATTTGGAGAGGTTACTTGCCTAGCAGGAGAAATGCATGTTAGTCTTTTATTGACAGTGATATTACTGTGTATTACAAGGCTTTCCCCTGTGTTTGGGGTTCATTTAGGCACCTGCATTCTCCAAGGTGTCCCACAGCTCCCTGCCCTCTTCAAGAACGGAGACTTTGTTATTGGAGGGGCTTTTACCATTCATTATTATCTGAGGACAGAGAGGCACACACTAGACGGCCACAACCACTAGTGTGCAGTTGCAGGCTAGAGTATGACAAGATTAAATGCAATCCCTAACAAAGCAGGGTTGAATATGTTATATTGATTGTGCTTAAATTATGTTCATAGTTGTCTTTTTGTTTATGCAAAATGAGCTAATGAGAATCAGACAACACGTTTAGGTGCTTGTATTTAATATGTTATTATAAACTTTTTCATCTGTGTGCTTGAACAGCATGGACTTCAGAGAGTTCCGCTTTGCTCATGCCTTACAGTTCGCCATCCAAGAGATCAACAACAGCTCCGATCTTTTACCGGGCATCACATTAGTGTAACATATATATGACTCATGTGCCTCTTACCAACGGAGTAATCTTGTATTTAATGACACTGATTCCTGTGTTGAATTGTCTGCAGTTATCGCATTAGTCAGATAATCTGGTTCCACTGCAGCTATAAGCACTTCAAGACTTTTCGGTCGTTTCGGAATCCCACAGGTGCTTACTCTAACTATTTCTTGGTCTTCTTTAAATCGTGTAGACATGATTTTGGCCCTGTAATGTATCACAATGTAAAAACAAAATAATTGTTGTAATTTCAGACACATTTGAGTCAGCAGATATCATGCATGTAAATGTAATGTATGAATATATATTTCTTTACTGTGCTCTACAGGTGAGTCATTACGCAACATGTGCGTGTCTCAGTGACAAGCGGCAGCATCCTACTTTCTTTAGGACCATCCCCAGCGATCACCATCGAGCGGCAGCACTGGCACGGGTGGTAAAGCACTTCGGATGGACATGGATCGGAACTGTGCGCAGTGATTCAGACTACGGCAACAATGGCATGGCATCATTCCTGAAAGCTGTGGAGCAGGAGGGAATCTGTGTGGAGTATTCTGAGGCCTACTACAGGACCCAGCCGCGCAGCAAACTAAAAAGGGTTGCGGATGTCATTTGTAGGTCAATGGCTCGTGTAATAGTTGTCTTCGTGGAAGCAGGTGATATGAGATTTCTGTTAGAACAGCTGAGCCAGCAGCCTCCTCCCCCGATGCAGTGGATTGGCAGTAAGGCGTAGGTTACAGACCCACAAATGGTGCAGTTTAATTTTTGTATTGGTGCTGTGGGCTTTGCAATTCCACGGTCTGTTATCCCTGGTTTTCATAACTTTCTACTTGACCTGTCTCCAGAAAAAGCGCTAAAATTTCCCCTGCTGACAGAATTCTGGGAAAGTTCATTCAGCTGTAGTCTAAAATGGCAGACAGGTTCTTCTACTGGTATGCCAGCATGTGATGGCACAGAGGACCTGTGCGCTTTACAGAACCCGTACACAGACACGTCCCAGTTGCGGATCACTAACATGGTACAAAGCCACATATGCTATAGCTCATGCCCTCCGTGGCATTGTCTGTAACGAAAATCATTGTGACAACAACATCAGAGTTGAACCGTGGCAGGTACACTTTCTCATCATGGAACAGCTGAACTAATTATTTTATTTTTCAAATACTTATAAGATTTTAAGCAATTTGTTTAAAAAAGAAATACAATAATAATCATATTTTAATACCTAAACTAGTATGTTTACACTTTCTTAATATATATATTTTTTTCTTTATTCTGATACCAGGAAAACTGTCAGCCTGATTGTTTTTGGGGTTTTTTAATGCATGCCCCCATATCAACATTTATTTTATAAAGTTTTCTTAGGTGCACTTACAATGCATAGCAGCATTTTTGCATTAAAAAAAAAAAAATGTGTGGAAATGAATGCCAAGTTTGTACACTGATTTAAGCCCTCTGAATGAATGGTCTGTTTAAATGGGTGGTTTTCTGATAAGACTTAATGACATTATAAACATAATAAGCAGCCCATTTCATTAAATTAGTGATATTTGGTAAACAGTGTTATTGTTATTTATTGCATACATCTTATTGGTTTTATATTTAGGTGTATTTTTACATTCAAACTCTGTACTTTTATATAGAATATAAAATCAGCCTTAAAATCCACAAATCATGTAACCGTGCAATAAAAAATATATTGTATTAAAAATGTTTTATTTTTATAAAGAAAAAAAATCAGTTGAGTGTATAAAGTACAGTCTAATGTTATAAGAGAAATGTAACAGACAGACACGTGCAGGGGCGGCGTTTGCGTATGGCAGAGTATGGCAGTTGCCATACCCTAGCATTCAGAGTCATACCTGTGTCAAGTGTCAACCCTCCCGATTTTCCCCGGGATTCTCCTGTATTTTACCATTCTATCCCGCTATGATCCCGTTTAAATATTTTCCTGTATTTCTCCCGTATATTTTAATCTTTCTATAAAAAAAATAAAAAAAATCCCACTGGCGTATTTGATTATCATACTCGAAACCGGAGGGCGCGCTTGTACAGAGCGGGGTGTGTGTGTCACGATGAGAGCTGCTGTTATGATAATGGCGACTTCTCTGATTGGATCCTGCTTCAGGATTGTGGTTAGCATAGTTGTTAGCTGTGTTTTGGTCATAAAAATGTTTTTTTATTATTATTATTATTATTATTTTAACAACGTAGAAATCATAATAGCAGATTTTACAAGATCATATAATTTTTTTTATAATTTTCTCTGTGTGGCTTGTGCGCAGTCGCAGTTTATTGCATCAGTTAGCGCGCGATTCTGCACATCTTTTTGATTGGCTGTCAAATTGATGAGTAAAAATGAAAAGAAGCAGGCCTATTCAATCCTCCCTGGATGCTTTTTTAACGAAAAAATGTAATATCAATCAGAATCAGGATAATGGGAGTAGCAAAGAAGAAAATGAGGACTGTAGCAGTGCTTTCAGCGAAACATCACCTGGGCCTACAGTTTCTAATACAAATCCTACAGAGAACGTTTCATCAACCAGCATTAGCTGCAACCCAGCGGAGGACATCAGCAAAACTAAAAATGAAGATCCGAGGCAACCACAGCTATTAAATTTTCCAGTCCGAAATGGGAGACGATTTTCGTCACAACTTTACAAAATTTTTGAATGGATTGAATATTCAATTTCAGACAATGCTGTGTTTTGCTTTGCCTGTCGGCATTTTGGCGGTTTTTCACTTGGGCCAGGAGAAAGAAGTGGAGCTCGGCCATTCATAGAGAGGTTTTACGTGCTGGAAAAACATGCATTCACAGTTAAAGGAACACACCGAGCGGCCTTGACACCGAGATGCAGTGAAGGCATGGGCAGATTACAAGGATGTATGTGCAGGTAAAAAAACCATCAATAGCAACAGCTATTACAAACAATAGAACTGCCGAAGTCAATGAAAATCAAGCCCAAGTGAAAACTTTGCTATGTGCAACAGGTTACCTGGGACGTCAAGGTCTGCCCTTCCGTGGACATAATGAAGGGAAAGAGTCAAACAACCGAGTACATTTTTGTGAACTAATTGATGTTTTTGGAGAAACAGACAGTGCAGTGAAAGCAAGAATGGAACGAACATATGGACATTATACATCAAAGGAGAGTCAGAATGATCTCATCACAGTGTTTGGGAACAAAATTGTTAAGACAATTGTCAACGAAGTCAAAGAGGCCAAGTTTTTTGCACTGTTAGTGGATGAAACCAAAGACCTTTCTAAAAAGGAGCAGCTTGCGGTTTTTTTGTGGTACGTACACTCTGGTGTAATTAAAGAGCGTGTTCTTGGAGCTTTTCATATGAAAGATCTCTCTGCTGCTTCACTTTCTACATTTCTTGTTGACAAGTTAACTGAGTTTGGCATAGACATGCAGTTTTGCGTTGGACAGTGTTATGATGGCGCCAGTGTTATGTTTTAAGTTTAAGTGTTAAGTTTTTTTTTAAGTGTAATGAAAAACCAACAAGTGACAACAATATTTTGTCAGATTTCATTAATTTGCAGTCTTTGCCTGTGGCCTTCAGTGAATTAATGAAACTATTCCAAATCGTTCTCACCCTACCGATCACAACAGCTTCCAACGAACGATTTTTTTCTGTCCTTAAACAAGTAAAAACGTATCTGAGGACAACAATGGGCGATGAGAGACTAAGCCACTTAATGCTCATGTCTGTGGAGAAAGCGTTGGTGAAATGTTTTGATTTGGATGAGCTTGTCACCGACTTCGCACTGCTCCGACCTTGCCGCTACCCACTTATGCAATGACAACTGCCCAGACATGGTAAGACATGTGTTTTTATATTTAATGCTGTTCTCTATTAATTGTATTTAATAGTGCATCGTGCACTATGTATAGGTATAATGTGTATGTGGGTTGATAGTTCAGTTCAGGAATGTTGTTGTTGTATGTATGGCCACAATTATGCCATACCCTAGGTTTTCGTGAAACGCCGCCACTGGACACGTGTAACGTTAATCACAAGAATTTATCGCAGAAATGTCAAAAAGCAGTACCACAGTACAGTAGTCCAAATGACGATGCGTTGCAGTCGCAGTCCTCTCTGGCGGAATATAATAGTTTAGTGTGAGGAAGAGGGCATAAGTTGTTAAACGCTTAAAATACTCTCCCGATCAACTCATCTCACGCATCACCGGAAACACGGCATGTCGCAATCTATGACGAAACCGACAAGAGCCAATGAGCGTCTGATATCGCTGTCTTAAAACTTCTTGTAAAACTTATTAAAGGCAAATTTTGAATCTGTTACTATAGCTACAGAGGAAGGAGATGAATGGTTTGAATTTGGATCTGTTCCTCAGCATCACATGGATACCGAAGATTTTAATAAAAATAAAATACTTTTATGGTCATTTTATTTAATGCTAGTGAATGACAGCATATTAATAAATGTATGTGCCCCATGTTAAAACCAAATTAATATTGCATGATAAGTTAAATGCTCTCTCTCTCTCTCTCTGTGTGTGTGTGTGTGTGTGTGTGTGTGTGTGTAAAGATTCTAAAATTAGATATTTGTATTTTTTTTTTTTAATATTACTGTTATTGTGTCATGAAATGTAGTTTTAAAAGTATTTCAGGCGAGAATATAGTTGTTTGGAACTCAAATCTGCAGTTTATTTATAAAGACAGCGCTTGTTTGAAAATGTGCTTCGCCGATTTCGGAGACGTGATCTCCATGTGATTAGCGGGTGCTCAGTGCTCATGTATCATGTAGTTCTTCTGAAATTTGCCACTGGCTTTGATGTCTCTGTAGTGGTTAAACATATAAGCCCCTTTTCCACCGCAGGAACTTTAACCAGGAACTAGGGACTTTGGGCCGGTACTCATTGTGTTTCCACCGCAGAAAACAGGATCTAAATTAAGTTCCGGGTACAAATTTGCCCCTGAGAACGTCCCTGCTTGCGAGGTAGTACTCTTTCAAAGGTCCGGAACTTTCGGGGGTGGGACTTGGGCGCTGAGCATGCTGATTGGCTGAGTTCACGCAACACTGTATTTCAACCACCATATTCATATAATTTTTTACAAATATTACTGTTATTGTGTCATGAAATGTAGTTTTAAAAGTATTTCACGCGAGAATGTAGTTGTTTAAAACTCAAATCTGCGGTTTATTTAAAAAGACAGCGCCAACTTGAAAATGTGTTTCGCCGATTTCGGAGACGTGAACTTATTAATAATTAATTACTTTAGACTGCGATGGAAACGGAGACATCAACAGGTCTGGGGTAAAAAAAAAAAAGTTCCTGGGACAAATTGTTCCAGGTAATTTCGGTGGAAAAGCGGCTATAATGTAATTTGTTTGGGGTCTAACAGGTAATCTTTGGTCTTTATTATATTATTCTATTAATCTATTAATATGTTAAAATTAAAAGAGCCAATACTGTTTGATGTAATATTTAATTTAATTGTAATGTATGTACGTTACCTGAACTACATTTCTGCGGCTATACTTTGTACAAAAGCCTTTGTTGGTAATGACAGCTTCAAGACTGTCAGGTTTGGACGGAGAGGCAAACACAGGGTTAGTGGGAACACACTTCTTTTATTTCCTTCCCACAAACATAAACTGATCCCGAAGGATTTCAAACAAAACGTAACTTAAAACAAAGGGGTCCTTTAACTCAGTGACTTCGTCCAACTCAAAGTGACACTTTTGTGATAGGTCGGTCGGTGAGGCTTACAGGACGGAGGATCCAGGCAATCCAAGAGGTGAGTAGGGAAGTGAGCCAGGCTTACGACCTTGATACCAACCAACGCAGGATTGTGGTGAGTGACTTGATATAGCGAGCAGGTAAGTGATGACAGGTGGTAATCAGTACTCCGGTGATTGCGAACGGGTGTAGGTGGTTGGTGTGGATGACGCTGTGGGCGGATCTGTGACAGTACCCCTCCCCACGGGCGCCTCCTGGCGCCTGGGACCGACGGGCGAGGGCGACCACGTCCTCTTGGGGCAGGGCGGTCGGGTACGACCGGTGGAAGTCGGAAAGAAGCGAGGGTCCAGTACATCCTCTCGGTTTACCCATGATCTCTCTTCGGGGCCGAATCCCTCCCAATCCACCAGGTATTGGAGTCGGCCGCCCCGTCGACGGGAGTCTAGGATTTCTTCGACTCTGTAGATGGTCCCACTGGGGTCGGCCTCGGGAGGAGGAGGTACTTCGTGCTCTGCGGAAGGAGGGAGAACGGGATTAGTGAACGGTTTTAATAGGGATACATGGAAGGTAGGTGAAATGCGGTAAGTTGCTGGGAGCTGGAGCTCGTAGGTGACTTCGTTTATCCGTCTTATTATAGGGAAGGGACCGACATAGCGAGGGCTTAGCTTCTTGCAGGGCAGACGGAGGCGAATATCCCGAGTGGAGAGCCAGACTCGGTCGCCGGGACGGTATAGGGGCGTGGCGGCGCGATGGGTATCTGCATGTCTTTTGTGCCTCCGTACTGCCCGCTGGAGATGGACATGCGCCGTGTCCCACACTCTTTCGCTCTCTCGAAACCAGAAGTCAACCGCCGGGACTTCGGAAGGCTCTCCGGTCCAGGGGAAGAGCGGAGGTTGAAATCCTAACAAGCATTGAAATGGGGTGAGACCGGTAGTTTCTTGCCGCAGTGAGTTTTGGGCGACTCGGCCCAGGGTAGGTACTTGCTCCAGTGGTCCTGGTGACGATGGCAATAGGCGCGCAGGTAGCGCCCAATCTCCTGGATTTTCCGTTCCGTTTGGCCGTTGGTCTGTGGGTGATACCCGGAGGACAGACTGACAGAGACTCCCAGTAGCCGGAAGAAACTACGCCAGACCCTGGAAGTGAACTGAGGCCCTCGGTCGGAGACAATATCTTCGGGCAGGCCAAAGTTCCGGAAGACATGTTGGAAGAGAGCTTCCGCAGTTTCGAGGGCTGTGGGTAATCCTCGTAAGGGGATCAATTTGCAGGCCTTAGAGAACCGGTCGACCGCAACGAGAATGGTGGTAGATCCGTTGGAGGGTGGTAGGTCTGTGGCAAAGTCAACTCCGATATGGGACCAGGGCCGGCGTGGGATCGGCAGGGGGACCAGTTTTCCCTCGGGCAAGTGACGGGGGGTCGAGGTGATGGCACAGACGGCACAGCCTCGGACGTAACGGGCAACGTCCTGGTTCATGTTGGGCCACCAGTACTTGTTCGAAGGAGCGAGAGTGCGTTGTGGCCGGGTGGCGGATCCCGGAGACGTGTGTAGAGAGTCCAGAAGGGGGAGACGGAAGGTGGCTGGTATGTACAGCTTCCCCTCTGGAACTCCCGGCGGAGCAGGCTCAGATTGAGTGGCAGCACGGATCTGGTCATCCACCTTCCATATGATGGGGCAAGCGAATATTTTGGGTGGCAGGACTGGTTCTGGATGTTCGGGTGATGGGTCGGGCTGGTGCAGGCGGGACAGAGCATCGGCCTTGAGGTTCTTGTGGCCGGGACGATAGGTGATAGTGAATTTGAATCGAGTGAAGAAAAGGGCCCAGCGGCTTGTCGGGGTTTAGGCGCTTGGCTTCGCGAAGGTACTGGAGGTTTTTGTGGTCAGTAATCACTTCAAACGGATGTTGTGCGCCTTCTAGCCAGTGCCGCCACTCCTCCAGTGCTAGTTTGATTGCCAGTAATTCGCGGTTCCCGATGTCGTAGTTTTGTTCTGCTGGGGACATCTTCTTGGAGAAGTAGGCACAGGGGTGAAGCACTGGAGGTTCGCCTTTTAGCTGCGACAAGACCGCGCCAATTCCCACCGTCGAAGCATCCACTTCCACCACGGCGTTGATTGGGGTTTGGATGGGTGAGTGTTGGAGCGGTGCAAAAGGAGGACTTTAACCTTTGGAAGGCTTGCATCGCTTGAGGCGTCCAGGTAAGGGATTTCGGTTTTCCTTGGAGGAGAGAGGTTAGAGGAGCTGACAGATGGCTATAATGGGCTATGAAACGTCGATAGAAGTTGGCGAACCCGAGGAACCGTTGGAGCTCCTTGATAGAAGATGGTTGTGGCCAATTTTTACGGCTTTCACCTTGGCTGGATCCATTTGTACTCCATCCGCCGATGATGTATCCCAAGAAATGGATCTTTGTTTGATGGAATTCACATTTTCGAGCTTGAGATACAGTTGATGCTGGCGGAGGCGTTGGAGAACTTGGGTAACATGGTCTTGGTGCTCCTCGAGGGTGGAAGAGTAGATCAGGATGTCATCGATATAAATGAGGGTGAATCGGTTGAGCATGTCCCGGAAGATCTCGTTCATGAAGTTCTGAAATATTGATGGAGAGTTCGAAGGCCATACGGCATAACCTGATATTCGTAGTGCCGGTGGGCGTGATAAAGGCTGTCTTCCATTCATCTCCTTTCCGTATTCGGATTAAATTATAGGCGCTGCGGAGGTCGAGTTTGGTGAAAACTCGGGCCCCACAGTTCTTCTAAGGCAGCTGGGACCAGTGGTAAGGGATAGGCGAATTTGACTGTTTGTGCGTTGAGCGTTCTGTAATCTATACATGGGCGGAGGCCCCCGTCCTTCTTGGCGACAAAGAAGAAACTGGAGGCTGCGGGAGATGTGGAGGGACGGATGAACCCTTGCTGTAGCGCCTCTCTCACATATTCTTCCATGGCGATGCGTTCCGGGATTGAGAGGGGATAGACGTGACCTTTAGGCAGTTTGGCCCCGGGTAACAGGTCAATGGTGCAGTCCCAGGGTCTGTGCGGAGGAAGACGAGTAGCGGCCGTTTTGCTGAACACGTCTTGGTAAGGGAGGTAGGCTCTGGGAATCTTGACCGAGGTAAGTGTGGTAGGGCTCTCTACGGTGGTGGAGTTGAGTGGGAGAGATGGTACGGACTGGCGAGGTACCGGGAGACTGGGGAGACACTTTTCAAAGCAGGAAGCACTCCAACGAAGGATTTCTCCCGAACTCCAATGCAAGTCTGGATGATGTTTTACGAGCCAGGGACGACCCAGCACCACATCCACAATGGCTTCCTCCAAGATAAGAAAGGAGATTTGTTCCTCGTGAAAGTGTCCAACGCGGAGCGTGACCTCTGGAGTGTGGTGGCGTACCAGCCCTTTGCTCAACGGTTTGCCTTGTATGGTGGAAATCCGGTAGGATGTAGTACTCCGGAGCCGGGGTAGTTGGAGTTGAAGGAGGCTGGTCAAGAGATGAAATTTCCTGCGGCTCCGGAGTCAATGAGGATTTTAACTGGAAAGGATCGGTTCAGGTAAATGATTAGAGCATCACTATGTGGAATCTTGGAAACATCAGGGTGAAGATGGACCGTACTCACCGTGGAGTTCGCGGGGCGAACGGGGCAGGCTACCAGGGAGTGACTTCCCGAGCCGCAGTACATACAAAGATTGTGGGTTCTCCGGGCCCGTTCCTCCGGAGATAGGTGGTACCGGTCCACCTGCATGGGTTCCGGTACAAGTGGGACCGATCCTTGTGAGGTGGTTGCTGGGGTAGTCTCCGAACGACAAGCATTTAACTGTTGTGAAATGTGCAACGATTTCTGGAGAAAGCCCTCCAAGCCCACTGAGTCTTCAATAACAGACATCTGCTGTTTTATGGAGGGTGCAAGACCCGTCGATAGGCGGCGAGAAGTGCTGTCTCGTTCCACCCACTGCCGGCGGCTAGAGTGCGAAATCTTACGGTGTAATCATGGATGGACATGTTGGCTTGTCGTAACTGAAAGAGCTCTTCGTGAACGGAGATGGAGGAGGCTGTATGGCTGAACACTTCACTGAAATGGTCGGTGAAGGCACCCAGTGACCGCACGACGGGCTGTGTGAATTCCAGAGCGCCTCAGCCCACTGTAGGGCTCTTCCGGACAGCAGGGACATGATGAAAGCTATCTTTGCCCGATCGTTCAGGAATTGGTGAGGTTGAAACTCAAAGTACAGGGAACACTGAAGCAAGAAGCCACTACAGGTGGCCGCATCGCCGGAGTAGAGGGTAGGTTTGGCCATTGGGCACCCGGAAGGAGATGGGATGGCGGAGGAGGCTGGAGGGCTTCATGAGAGCGTGAACTAGTTCGGTGAATGGGTCCGGTGTTGGAAGAGCTTGGTCTTCCATCTCAGTTTAACAACGTCCAATTACTCCTTTTGAGGGTTGGTATTCTGTCAGGTTTGGACGGAGAGGCAAACACAGGGTTAGTGGGAACACACTTCTTTTATTTCCTTCCCACAAACATAAACTGATCCCGAAGGATTTCAAACAAAACGTAACTTAAAACAAAGGGGTCCTTTAACTCAGTGACTTCGTCCAACTCAAAGTGACACTTTTGTGATAGGTCGGTCGGTGAGGCTTACAGGACGGAGGATCCAGGCAATCCAAGAGGTGAGTAGGGAAGTGAGCCAGGCTTACGACCTTGATACCAACCAACGCGGGATTGTGGTGAGTGACTTGATATAGCGAGCAGGTAAGTGATGACAGGTGGTAATCAGTACTCCGGTGATTGCGAACGGGTGTAGGTGGTTGGTGTGGATGACGCTGTGGGCGGATCTGTGACAAAGACGTCTCCTATTCAGGTAGTCGCATGCATTGCTCAGGTGTGATTTTGGCCCATTCTTCCACACAAATAGTCTTCAAATCTTGAAGGTTCTGTGGGCCTCTTCTATGAACTCTAATCATTAGTTCTTATTTTCTATTGGCTTCAAATCAGGTTTCTATTGGATTCAAGTCGGGTGATTGTCTGGGCTATTCTAGCAGCTTTATTTTCTTTCTCTGAAACCAATTGATAGTTTCCTTGACTGTGTTTGAGGTCATTGTCTTGCTGATGCCTTGCTTGCCTTGTTTCATCTTAATCATCCTGGTGTTGGGACTGAACCAGCTATTAATTTCCACCGACAAGACACAGGATTGCTTTCTGCTGGTATCTTGGCTTCCTATGCCTTTTTGCTCCTCCCTTTCTTCATGTGTTCATTACTTTTTCCCTGTGTCATTCCGTTTTTATTATGCATAACTTAATTTCTGAACTTATTTGTTTTGTTTTCTTTGTGTGTATGGATTACTTTGGTTATTACCTACATCTGGTGAAAATTTCATGTCAACAGCACCTTTATAAATATATTTTCTGAGAAAAATGGTGACGTGTTCAATACTTATTTTACCCGCTGTATTATAATTCAATTCAGTTGATTCCTTTGCATAGTCATATATTTTATTTCTGCTGCCAAACTTTTGCTGCAGCAGAAGTGTTTATTCCTGCCTTGTAAATGCATTTAAATTTATTACATTTTTAATAACAATATCTCTTAATCTTCAGCAGAAAAGTGAATTGCGCTGACTCTCGCGATAAGTGAATCCCAATGACACATTAGGCTTGTTTGAGATGCGCCTCGCCTCGCCTGAAATGTAGGCGAGAGCAGGCGGCTGCAGTGAGGGGAGGAGTGAAATAAGCGCAGTCAGGACGGACAGTTCTGAGCTCTCGAAGTAGAACGAGATCAAAGGCAGATATCGCATTATTCTCACTCATATGCTGTGCTGCTGATGAACATGATATAATTTCAGTTCTGTTGCTTTTATATGAATAAATATGATGAACAAGACACTCAAAGTGCTTGCTATTTAATTCCATACGAAAGGCGTATTTATCATTGATTTTTATTTTAATTCAAACATACATTTTAGATTTTTATAGAAACTATGACAACAATCACATATCTCACACAGAGATCACACTGTCATAGTGTTTGGGAATATTCATGCACAATTTAAATACATAATAGCATGAAATCAGATTAAAAAATAAAACATTTTAGAAGAGAACGCAGCATCACGGTTGTCTGAACGAATGAGCATTAAGCTGTGTCGTCAGTCAGTCGTTTCCCATCATGCTTTTGATCAGCGCAGTCGGTGGAGAGCAACTGCGCCTGACTGCTCAATCCAACACAGCCGCCTCGCCGTCGCGAGAGTTTTTTGGCACACGTCAGCATGACATCAGAGCAAGGCAGACGTAACTCGGACACTTTTCTAACCGGCATGCACCTCGCGGCGAGCACCGGTGATCGGTTCTGCGCAGATTTTGCTCATCTCAAACAAGCCTAATGATGCTCTCCACGGTCCATGTGATTGGCTGTTTGATGCACGTGTCACACTTTCAGGTGCACACGCTCCAGAGTCAATAACAAACTCTAGTTCAAACTCTGAGTTGACAGAGAACGTTTATATCGAGCTTTGTGAGCCCGGTGAACCTGGGTACCATGATGGTAGTTGAACAAATTCAGATTTACATGATTAGTTTCGAATTGACAAATAACTCAATATATAAATATAACTCAAACTTTCTTTGATACTGAGTTTGTGGAGCATGTGCACATGAATGTGTGACATCATGTTGAACAGACAATCACAAGCCTTGCAACACAGAGCAATTGTGATTCACTTCTTGCGAGAGAGCCAATGAGATCCAAAACTCTTTTGCAAAAGGTTATGAGAATGAAGAATATGAGGAATTTAAATGAATTAACTCTGCAGAAAGTACTTGTCCATGAAAGAGGACAAATAAAATATCTTGCTCTATCAGTGCAGTCAGTTTGTATAGCTGATAATATATAGTGATAGAGACTTGAACATGTAAGGTCACATGTAGTCATTTTTAAAGCGTTATCTATTGATTCTACAGCTTATTTATATTACATATTATATGTATATATTAATGTTCATTTAAATTAAATGCTTTATAATAATTGTTAAACTAAATTTGCTTGCTGAGGAGCTGTCAGACTCGGTAGCTGACCCTCACCCCCCTGCATTCGTCCGCGCCCAGCGCCGCCAAAGCCGGGATGGATACCGAACTTTTCTGTGTCCTCTCAAAGGTGGTCGAAGAGCTGGGATTGGAGTGGTCGAAGAGCTGGGATTGGAGTGGTCGCCACCAGAGGAGCCTTCTCGCAGCCGTCTCGACGAGTGGTTCCTGCCGGGACGCTGTCAGGCTCCTCGCCAGCGACCCTCGCCGTTCTTCCCTGAAGTTCACGACGAGCTCACGAGATCTTGGCGCTCCCCCTACTCTGCTTGCCTCCGTACTTCCGCTTCATCTGCCCTCACTACAGTTGACGGCGCTGAAGAAAAAGGGTACGAGAAGATGCCTCAACTGGATGAGTCAGTGGCTGCTCACCTCTGTCCACCCACTGCCATCGGTTGGAAGGCAAAGGCCACCCACCCGTCCAAGCCATGCAGGACCACTTCAGCGCTCATTGGATGCTCCTACGCTTCAGCTGGACAGGTGGCGCTTCACTCAATGGCGGTTCTACAGGTCTATCAGGCCAAACTCCTCTCTGCCATGGACGAGTCTGAGCCTGACCGTGTGACTCTCAGGGAGCTGAGAAGTGCAACAGACCTGGTCCTGCGCGCCACCAAGACCACCGCCCAGGCGATGCGGTCTGCACCTACCGTTCCCGCCCCTCAGCCAGCCAAGACTTAGCAGACGCGAGGACGTTCCCGCTCGGCCAGATGCCACCCCTTTCCGAAGCGCCAGGGCCCCTGACCCAGGCTCGCGTTCTACGCTCAGAGGTGATGACGCTGTTGGGAAAAGAAGCCATAGAAAAGGTTCCTCCAGCTCAGAGCGAGTCAGGCTTTTACAGCCGCTGAAGCAGATCCTCTTGCAGATTCGCACAGGGGACTGGTTCTGTTCTCTGGACCTGAAAGAGGCATACTTTCACATCCAGATAGCCCCCCCATCACAGACGATTCTTGAGATTTGCCTTCGAGGGAGTGGCTTAGTCCACACGGTCCTTCCCAAAGCGTTTCAGAGAATGCTGGGCCTCATGGCCGCAGCATCACCAGTGTTACAGCTGGGCCTGCTTCGCATACGGCCCCTCTAACGCTGGCTGAAACCACGGGTTCCACCCCACGCATGGCGTCACGGACGCCTGCATATCAGGGTGAGCCAGGCCTGTGTGACAGCCTTGGTCCCCTGGAAGAACCCACGATGGATGGAAAAGGGCGTGGCCATGGGAATGGTCTGCAACAGGAAAGTTGTCATGACAGATGCCTCCAACACAGGTTGGGAGGCGCTGTGCGAATGCAAACTGACCTTTGGCCATTGGTCGAAAGCGGAGAACGGCTTCCACATCAACTGCTTGGAAATGCTAGCAGTATGTCGAGCCTGCTGTTTTTTTCTGCCAGACCTAATAGGACGCCATGTGCTGATTCGCTCAGACAACATGTCCGTGGTGTCCTATATAAATCACCAGGGAGGTCTCTCCTCGAAGCGTCTCTTCATTCTGGTAGAGCACCTTCTGGAGTGGGCTCAGCGCAATCTGCGCTCGCTGAGAGCAGCACACTTGCCGGGCAGATTGAACCAAGGAGCGGATATGTTATCTCGGAGCAATGTCCCCTCAGAGGAGTGGATGCTCCATCCGCGGACGGTTCAGATGATCTGGAAGATCTTTGGCAGGGCAGAATTAGATATTTTCTCCTCCTTTATGCATTCCCCCCGATCGCCCTGATTCCGCAGGTCATCAGGAGAATCAGGGAACAAGGACGCAAGGTTCTATTGATAACCAACCTTGGTTGTCAGAGCTGATTCAGCTACTGACAGCAGCACCCTGGCCCGTGCCCCTGAGACGGGATCTCCTCTCTCATGCGAACGGAAACAATATGGCACCCTCGACCCGAGCTGTGGGCTCTCCACCTGTGGCCGCTCAACGGGAGCCTACCAGCCTCCCAGAGCGAGTGTTAAACACCATTTCTGAGGCTAGAGCCCCGTCTACGAGACGCCTCTACGCCCTTAAGTGGTCTGTTTTCTCCACTTTGTGCCTAGACCGCGGTGAAAACCCGTCTACCTCCGAGTTAGTGGTGATTCTGTCCTTCCTGCAGGAGCTGCTGGATAAAGGACATTCTCCTTCCACACTCAAGGTGTTCGTAGCAGCTATAGCGGCCTTTCATGTCCCTATAGCAGGCCAATCGGTAGGCAGAGACAACTCAGTTGTCTGTTTTCTGAGGGGAGCCAAGAGGCTGAATCCGCCTCAGCCCCTTACCGTCCCTACATGGGACCTGCCCACTGTATTGACCATCCTTTTGAGTCACTTCAGTCTACGAACATTCGGTCGCTGTCGCTGAAAACTGATCTGCTAATAGCACTAGCGTCGGTTAAGCGAGTAGGAGACCTACAGGCGCTCTCTATTAGCCCTGCCTGCCTGGAATTCGGGCCCAACGACTCCAAGGTCATCCTGAAACCAAGGCATGGTTACGTACCCAAAGTACTTTCAACTCCATTCAGAGCTCAAGTCATCACACTCTCCGCGCTTCCTCCTTCTGAGGAGGACCGGGAGTTATCCTTGTTATGCCCTGTCAGAACTTTGAGGATCTACTTCGAGCGCTACGCCTCCTTTAGGTGTACAGAACAGCTCTTTGTTAGCTTCGGTAACCGCACCAAGGGGTGTCCGGTCACGAAGCAGAGACTCTCTAAGTGGATAGTGGATGAAGTTTAAGTCTTTGGTTCTTTTAATTGTGATGATTTTGGCTCACATTTAACAAAAACCCACCAATTCACTATCTCAACAAATTAGAATATGGTGACATGCCAATCAACTAATCAACTCAAAACACCTGCAAAGGTTTCCTGAGCCTTCAAAAAGGTCTCTCAGTTTGTTTCACTAGGCTACACAATCATGGGGAAGACTGCTGATCTGACAGTTGTCCAGAAGACAATCATTGACACCCTTCACAAGCAGGGTAAGCCACAAACATTCATTGCCAAAGAAGCTGGCTGTTCACAGAGTGCTGTATACAAGCATGTTAACAGAAAGTTGAGTGGAAGGAAAAAGTGTGGAAGAAAAAGATGCACAACCAACCGAGAGGACCGCAGCCTTATGAGGATTGTCAAGCAAAATCAATTCAAGACAGCGCGAAAATACATGCATTATATAACGGGTAAATGTGACCCGCGCGGTGCTTATAGGTAGCCTATAAATGCTCCGTTTTTTTTATCTGGATTTATCAAAATAATTTTTAACAATATTGGGCTGTAAATTACATAATTTTAGTAAAAGTCAATGACTGGGAGACTTGAATGTTTTGTTGAAAATCTGTTATGTACATTTGAAAAACAGTCACGGGTAAAATTTACCCCGTGGCGGTTCTAGTGTTAAAGGGAGTGCTCCTAATCTCAGCTTGTTACCTGTATAAAAGACAACCTGTCCACAGAAGCAATCATTCAATCAGATTCCAAACTCTCCACCATGGCCAAGACCAAAGAGCTGTCCAAGTATGTCAGGGACAAGATTGTAGACCTACGCAAGGCTGGAATGGGCTGTAAGACCATCGCCAAGCAGCTTGGTGAGAAGGTGACAACAGTTGGTGCGATTATTCACAAATGGAAGAAACACAAAATAACTGTCAGTCTCCCTCGGACTGGGGCTCCATGCAAGATCTCACCTCGTGGAGTTTCAATGATCATGAGAACAGTGAGGAATCAGCCCAGAACTACACGGGTGGATCTTGTCAATGATCTCAAGGCAGCTGGGACCATAGTCACCAAGAAAACAATTGTTAACACACTATGCTGTGAAGGACTGAAATCCTGCAGCGCCCGCAAGTTCCCCCTGCTCAAGAAAGCACATATACATGCCCGTCTGAAGTTTGCCAATCATTCAGAGGAGAACTAGGTGAAGGTGTTGTGGTCAGATGAGACCAAAATCGAGCTCTTTGGCATCAAATCAACTCGCCGTGTTTGGAGGAGGAGGAATGCTGGCTATGACCACAAGAACACCATCCCCACTGTCAAACATGGAGGTGGAAACATTATGCATTGGGGGTGTTTTTCTGCCACTGCACCGCAACAAAGGGACGATGGATGAGGCCATGTACCTTCAGGGCATTAAAGCCAGCCAGGGCATTGAAAATGGGTCGTGGATGGGTATTCCAGCATGACAATGACCCAAAACGCACGGCCAAGGCAACAAAGGAGTGGCTCAAGAAGCAGCAAATTAAGGTCCTGGAGTGGTCTAGCCAGTCTCCAGAAAATCTGTGGAGGGAGCTGAAGGTTCGAGTTGCCAAACGTCAGCCTCGAAACCTTAATGACTTGGAGAGGATCTGGAAAGAGCTGTGGGACAAAATCCCTCCTGAGATGTGTGCAAACCTGGTGGCCAACTATAAGAAATGTCTGACCTCTGTTTATTTTTTTATTTATTTTACCTTTATTTAACCAGGAAGTCTCATTGAGATTTAAAACCTCTTTTACAAGAGAGACCTGGGGCCTGTACCATGATGGTGGCTAAACAAACTCCGGGTTACAGGATTAGTTTTGAGTTGACAAAACCAAACCGATGCAATCAGGCTTAATTGGTACCATGAAGCAGCTCATCAACTTTCTCTGTCAACTCGGGCTTTGATCCTTAAGCTATGATTACGCCACGGGCGCGTGCACATAAAAGAGTGACGTCGGCACCGAACAACCAATCGCGTTCAATATGGATAGAGCGAGAGCTGTCTATTTTTCTGCGGAGGAGCAAGAAATAATTATTCAAAAGTATGAAGAATATAAACATGTGTTTCAAGCACGCAGTAATACTGTATCTGCTGCCAAAGCAAGAGAAGAGTGTTGGAAAAAGATCGCTGATTGCGTTAATGCGTAAGTTAAACAAATATACATTCAATATTAATTAAAAATGATGTATGTGTGTGCGCGCGCGTGTATATGATGCCTTTACAATAAGGTTGTATCTGTTTAGAGAACGTAATGCATTAGCTAACATGAATTAACAATGAACGATAGTTTTTCAGCATTTATTAATCTAATGTTAATTCCGTTAGTTGTTCAAGTTACTCCTGTTACTTCACTGTGCATTAGACGTAATGTTAACATTTTATTTAAAAATTTATTAATGCTTAAATTAAAATGTATATACGTATACTGTATGTATAAACGTATTTGTATCTAAAAATGTTACTGTATATTAGGCCTGTGTCATATAGATTAATAGGCTATTCATTGATTTTTAGATGCAACCCCAACTACAAACGTTCTTGGCAGCAGATAAAGACAAAATATAAAAATATAATTCAAAGTGGTGAGTATTTACCATAACCTTTTATTATTTTCGTGAACATTTTCACAAAAACTCTTTTGCAGCAAACAGAAAAAGTGTGACCTTCGGAAAACTGGGAGGCCACCTCCCCAGAATACACTGTGGCAGAGGAGCTGGCTCTGAGTAGCAATAAGGGGCGGCCGATTATGGATGGTATTGGTACAGGTGCTGTACAATCTGACCCTGGTGCTGGCTCCTCTAAGCAAGTGACACTGGGTATGTGTGCAATGCATTACTACCTTTTAAAAGTTTTACATGTGGCTGACTGTGTGTTCTGCAGTAGAGGGAAATACAGTGTCCCTGTTGAAGCCGGCACACTTTCACACAGTCTCCCACACAGAGGTGAGCTTGCAGCAGACAGAACACTATGAATATGCTTTACAACAGTTACGCTTTACATTGGCCTACTTTAATTTATTAGGGTGAAGCAAATGACGAAGACACCCTCTCTGTGTGTTCTGAAACCATTGCTGAGGTGAATGCATTTGTTTTTTTGTTTATGGCACACATTTTAATGTCACACAAATGTGACTGGCCCTTATCTTTTATTGTAGTTTTATTTTTCACAACCTGCCCCACAAACTGATGCCTCTACCTCAATGGGCTTCAGAAGGAATGTGAACAAGGTACTGCTTTAAACCCTTGACATAAATTACAGCCAGTCCTGTGCCTGTATTAACTCCTGCCTTGTCATTTGATTTACCTTAAGATTTGTAATGACTGTTTGTGGTGGAATTATATTTCAGGTGGAAACTGACTCAGTCAGGGCCCTTTACAAAAGGAGCCTAGAATTGGACTGCACTCTAAAGGAGCTGGACTGTGAGCTGAGGAGCCTCAAATTAAAAAATTAAATTGGAGATCAAACAACTGGAAAAACAGATCTCAGTATGTGAACTTACTAAAACAGGAAACACATTAGTATGAATACTCAATACTTAATGCATCTTTCTCTCTTTCTCCCTCCCTAGCCACATCAACAATAAAACCATTTGAGACCTATCTGCAGTTTCAATGTGCTTTTATTAAGTAAAATATTGTATGGTGACTGCATCTCTGACAGCTGCGCCAGCTGGGTGGTCAAGTGTGATTGGGTCAATTTCATCGGGGAGAAGCTGGTTTAGTGATGGTGCTTGCTCCTTTCTGATAGTGGCTATATTGTGCAGAATGGCACATGCAGCCACTATCTGTGATGCCCGCTCTGGTGACACCCTTAACCGCCGAAGGCAGTTGAAACGATGCCTTTAGGATGCCAAAGGTCATCTCAATCTTGACCCTGGTTTTACTGAGGGCCACATTGAACCTGTTTTGTGGCCTTGTCTGAGGGTCAGGATAGGGGTTAGTAAAAATCTCTGGCATGCATAACCCCTGTCTCCTACCAACAGGCCATCAAAAAGCCCTGTCACAGAACAGAAAAGGGAAAATTGTATAAGTTTTGCTTTGTCAATTAAAAAGAACACTTTAAAGTGTTTTGTACTGTAACTTGCCTTCCTCAAAGCGCTGACACAACACAGACTCACGGAAAATTCGTGAGTCATGCACTGAGCCAGGCCATTTGGCATCCAAGCTTGTGATCATGCATTCATGATCACAAGTTATCTGAAGATGAAATGTACAGTAGATCATTGTCATATGTGTTAATGATTCATCTCACTGAAAATAAGTCATCTTGAATCTATAGTACACCTACCTGAACATTGAGGCTGTGAAAGGACTTTCTATTCACATAATCTGCCTCATGTTCTCCAAGAGCTGTGGAGAGTGCAACATGTGTGCAGTCTATTGCTCCTATGACTCTAGGGAATCCTATCATAAGATTAATATATTTGTTAAAAGATTTAGAATAATATTAACATGTACTGTATTGTATAATTTAAGTGTTCTAAGTGAAATCTGCTTTCTGGGGAGAAAAAGTGAATGTATAAAAGTAAATCTGTTCATGTAGTGTCACCCTATCAATCTTACCGGCAATTTTATAAAAGCCCTCTTTTATGGACATGGTCGATAAATGTCCAGGGAACACTATGAAGCTATTCATGTACCCCTGCAGTGCGAGGACCACCTTGCGAATGGTTCGACAAACCGTGTTTTTCCCAAGGTTCTCTGCATCACCGACCGCATACAAGTACGCATCGCTTGCAAAAACGCAACGCAATGCATACCATTTGCGGTACAGTAAGAGCATGACTTGACGTGTCACATTTGATATGTGCGGCTCAAGAAGTTCGCAAATATAAGAGATTCCTTCCGGAGAATCTGTATCTTTCATACAAGTAAGTATCAGGAAAATCTAGGGATTTTGTCTGTCCCTAAAACTCTTTCTCTACGAAGTGCTCGTCTAACAATTTGTGCGGAGATGTCCACAGGATTTGGTAGAAAAGGTGAAGCCATTGCAACAGACACTGGGATATGTGACGTCACCTATATGTTTCTTTGATCACAGCTGATTGGTCGAATTTCAGTCTGAGATCTCGAATCCAGAACATAACCTGCCCCGGAGCAGGTTAGCCGTGCAGCATAAGATACCATGGCAACAAACAACGCTTAAAGCCGAGCTACCTTCATGGTACCTAAAACCCAGAGTTGGGGCAAACTAAACTGAAACTTACCTGGCTAGCCAGCTAAACCGGCTTCATGGTACAGGCCCCTGGCCAAGGTAATATTAAGACAATATTAAAATACAAGTACACATGGCAACAATATTTAAACATACCCTCTCAACAAAAACAATCATATATGAAATAATTGAACTTTTCCATGACATTCTAATTTATTGAGATGCACCTGTATTAAATACATTTCAGTAGTGCAATATTTTTTCCCCTGTGTCATTCCATCTTATTACACATAACTTAATGTCTGAACTTATATGTTTTGTTTTATTTGTATGCATGGATTACTTTGGTTGTTTTCAACATCTGGTGAAAATGTCATGTCAACAGCATCTTTAGAAATACTTTTACTGAGAAAAACGGTGACGCGTTCAATACTTATTTTACCCGCTATATACAGAGCTCAAAAGGAAAACATAGTATAAGTTTAGTCATTTTAAAAGTTGGATATATCAAAGCTTATATATATATATATATATATATATATATATATATATAAATATATATATATATATATATATATATATGAATATATAAATTATAAACAATTACAATTAATATAATGTAAATATAATAAATAAGTAGCTGCAAAAGTCGAAAACGCTATGGGAAAACACCTTTCAACAGGGTGATTCCGACGCTGGTGGGTCCCAAGCAGGCTCTGGTTATGGAACAAGACGTAAACACTCTCTTGAGGAAGGAGGCCATCGAGGTGGTTCCTCCTCACGAAAGAGAGTCCTGGTTCTACAGCCAGTAATTCATTGTTCCAAAGAAGGATGGAGGATTGCATCCCATTTTAGATCTGCATCAGTTGAACTGCTCAGTCATGTGACTGAAGTTCAGGATGCTCACACTAAAACAGGTCATGTCTCAGATCAGGACCGAGGACTGGTTTGTCACAGTCGATCTAAAAGATGCATACTTCCATGTCTCCATCCTTCCTCATCACAGGAAGTTCCTGAGGTTTGCTTTTAGGGGCAAAGTGTACCAATATCAGGTTCTTCCCTTCGGCCTTGCACTCTCACCCCGCACTTTCATGAAGTGTGTGGATGGCAGTTATATGCGCGGGCGCTGCGGATAATCCGTGGGTCGGGTGGGTCGCGGGTGGATAAGATGAATCATTAATGATGCAAATATTAACTACAATTTGTAAATAGGCTACAGAAATTGAATGAACTATAAATTAACATATTAAAGTTATTCTACAAAACATTATTTAGTCAAGAGCAGTGAGGTATTTCCTCTGTCTTTTGTTGTTTGATTAACATTAATGACAGATGGCACAGCTTTATTAGGCTGCTGTCACAAGACCTATTTCAAGGATCCAATACTTATAAATGTGTTTTCTTTCGCAACTGTTTACATTAACTTAAGACAAAACCGACAGTGCTTATGAGGATACTTTCCAGGATGAACATTTTGACATCATTTTGTGTGTATTTGGCCACTTAAGCGCAACAAGATTTGCTTGCAAACTCAATTTGGTACTCACAGAGCGTGCTTTGGATGTGACTGTGAGCGCACAGAAAAGCACCTCTGGAGCGTGCGAGTACCGAATGGCTTAAAAAGACGTGAAAATAATAAATTTGTGTGACGATGCAACAACGACCGATTAGGCAATTGACAATTCTGTCTAATGTACCGAAAAGCGAGCTAAAGTCTCGTATCGCAGCGTGCAGCTCTAGATGCATCGATGTGCCGATGTGAAGAGAAGGTCAAAGAGAGAGGACGCAGTACAGCTGTATCACTCCCGCTGATTTCAAATGACTGATTTGATCTAATGGTTTGTGTGGATTTATTTAGGCCTACTCATCTAACCTATATGCTATATTGAATAAATGTTTTGCAGTAATTTCTCTCATTTTAAAGTTGAAAGCTGCGGCAATGAGTAATGCGGTATATGCGCAATCTCGCACCGAAATTCAGGACCTAATTAAACATAATTCTATTATACAGAGAATTGTGAAATAGATTTCCATGACTTTTCCAAAACTTTCTGGGTTCATTTATTTGTCCAAGACTTTCCATGTCAAGGTCAGCAGGAAGGGACCCAAATGCAGAGTGAGTGAAACAAATATTTATTGAAAGCACAAGTTCAGGGGAGTGCACAGGGGTGAACAGTCTTGGGACAACTCCAACCAGCGGGAGAGAACTATGCCTCCACAGGTAGATGGTCTGGAGAACAGTCCCAGTCAGTGGCCACAAACCAAGCAGCAGAATGGGGAGAAGGCCAGAGCAGAGACCAGTAGGGTGTGCAATCAGAGTGAAGGGGCATAAAGCAGGCTAGTATCAATGAAAGGCTCTCTGCACCAAGCTTGTTTGGCAGACTCAGGGAGTCTCAGGCTGGTAGAGCAGGACTGGAGGGAACACACAGCAAACACACAACAAGACAGCACTCAAAACCACACAACAACAACAACACGAGAAACATGTAATAAAAGGGAAAATAATAAGTAACTAAAGTAAAATAAAAAGGGTAAAGGAAATATCAAAATATAGACTACTGAAAAACTAAAGTATAAAATCAAAGTAGTTCAAAACTCGAAACAAGACTGATGAACAACTAAAGATAATATACAAGTAAATATAAGCAAGATTGCTGAAGAACAAAACCAAAAAGATAGAAAATAAAGAGCAAAAACTGCAGAAAGGATATACAACGGCAAGGCAAGACTAGAGTAGAGCAGAGTATAGAGCAGCCAAACAGTAACTGTCTCTAATGCCAAGTTCACACTGCACGATTTTCAAACTCGTCGGATCGCTGTTGTTTTCACACTGCGTGACTATCTGGGGAAGCATTCAGTCGCTGCTGTGTTCACATTGCACGATGGATCAGCGACAGGGGCTTTCACATTGCACGATTTCACAATAGGAAGAATCGCCGACAACTCTGTCTGATCCGCAAACTACGTTTCACAACAAAACACACGCGAGGAGTGATACGCGAGAACCTGCGTGCGTCAGCCCGTTGTTCTCGAGCTAGACTGGAAGTAGCTATTAAAACAATATAGCCCGCAAATGCACTGATTTCCAGCTACAAAAACAAAAACAGATTGCAGGAGGGAAATGCAGGGAACAGGGATTGTGTTCTGCAAAGAGTGGTAAATAATAATTTTGCAGTAACTGTTATGCTGATGTTGTGGCTGGTCAAGCGTTTGTGCTTGTTTCTGTATGATATAATTGTACATATTAAAATACTGATATGGTCTATAACTCCTCACCGAACTTCCCTCTGCCCTGTATCTTTGTCTCTCATTGGCTGAAGGTCATCGTGATGTAGTTTTCAGTCAGAAATCATTGCACACAGCGTGATTGTGAATCGCCGACAGCTCCAGATATTTAGCATGCCAAATATTTCACAGGCGTCGGCGACGATTGTCACTCCGTGAACGAGCTCCGATTTGCCTCCGATGTCGGGCATTTGTCGGCGATTTATCAAAACCTGTCGGCGAGTGAAAAATCGGGCTAAAATCGTGCAGTGTGAACTCGGTATAAGGCACAAGACAAACCCACAAACACAAGAGGAAAAACAGCACAATATAAAGGGAGGCAAGTACATGAGGGCCAGGTGAGCACAATAAAGGAAACGAGGACAAGACCAGGGCTAAACAAGAGGGCGTGACCAAGGAAAACAAGGAGGTGGGATCACAGGAACACATGGTAGACACAAACAAAGACAAAGCAATGTGTTAAGACACAAGACAACAAAAGAAACATTAAACAAAGACAACACAGACAAGGCTGCCAGGGCAGAGCCCTGACATTCCAGGCCTGGAAATTGCTGTTTTAAAATTCCATGACTTTTCCAGGTTTTTCATGAACATACGAAACCTGAATGTGACGATCGGGTGCGGTTATCTAAATCAGACAAAAATACAGGTGCAGGCGGTTGGCGGGTGGATAATTTATTTGAAGCTGTGGATTCGGGTGACTTTTTAACTCATCCGTGCTTCACTAGTGTGGATGCTTCTCTGGCTCCTTTGGGACTCCAGGGCATCCGCATACTTAATTACATCATCGATTGGTTGATTTTAGCTCAATCGGAGCGAGTGGCGGTTCGGCATCGAGATGTCATTCTCACCCACATGAAAGACCTGGGGTTAAGACTAAACGCCAAGAAAAGTGTACTTTCTCCACTACAGAAAACCACTTATCTGGCCGTGGTGTGGGATTTGACCACGATGCAGGAACGTCTGTCCCGTGCTCGGATCGAGTCGATCCTCACGGCAGTCGCGAGAGTAAGAGAAGGCCCATCACTCACTGTCAAGAAGTTTCAAAGACTGCTGGGTCTGATGGCAGCTGCATCCAACATGATAAATATTGGCCTGCTGTACATGAGATGCCTACAGTGGTGGCTCAAGACCAAGGGGTTCTCCCGGAGGGGAAATTCGCTACGCATGCTCAAGGTCATGCGGCAATGCCTACCTGCCTTAGACATGTGGAGGAAACCTTGGTTCTTGTCTCAGGGCCCGGTGCTGGGAGATCCTTGTCGCCGCGTAATGCTAGCGATGGACGCGACCTTCACTGGTTGGAGAGCGGTCATGAGTAGTCGCTCAGCCCGCGGTCTGTGAAGCAGTCACCATCTCACATGGCACATCAACTGCCTGGAGATGCTGGCCGTGTTTCGAGCACTGAAACACTTTCTACCAGACCTAAGAGATCGCCATGTGTTGGTGCGCACCGACAACACAGTGGTGGTCTCTTATATCAGCCTCTTGTACAAGCTGGCGCACCAGATCTTTGTGTGGTCCAAGGGCAAACTCCTCTCGCTGAGAGCAGTGCACATCCCTGGGCATCTCAATGTGGGAGCAGACATCCTGTCGAGGCAGAGGCCGAGGCCCGGGGAATGGAGGCTTCACCTCGAGGTGGTGAAGCAGATTTGGAGAGTGTTTGGACAGGCTCAAGTGGACTTGTTTGCGACTCGAGAGACTGTCCCCTCTGGTTGTCTCTGACACATCCAGCCCCTCTCAGACTGGATGCTATGGTACAGACTTGACCGAGGCTTCGTCTGTCCGCTTTTCCCCCGATCGTTCTGTCCGCTTTTCCCCCAGTCATTCTGGAGAGCGTGCGTCGGGACGGGGTCCGTCTGCTGCTAGTAGCCCCGTTCTGGCCGGGCCGAGTATGGTTCTCGGAACAGATTTCTCTCCTCGACGGCTCTCCATGAGAGATTCCCATCAGGAGGGATCTTCTCTCACAAGCGGAGGGTATGATCCTTCACCTCCACCCGGAGTTGTGGAAGATAGGGGTGTGGCCCCTGAGGGGACACAACTCATAGCCTCCGGTCTCTCAACCGAGGTTGTTGAGACCATCCTCCAATCCAGAGCCCTCTCAACAAGGAAACTGTACGCCCTGAAGTGGAATCTTTTCACTTCATGGTGCGGAGACCACCAGCTAACTGCCCGGTTTGTACAGTGCTGAGTTCCTGCAGACCCGTTTCTCTGCAGGGTTGAGCCACTCCACCCTGAAAGTCTATGTGGCAGCTATAGCGGCCTACCACGCCCCTCTTGGTGGTCAGTCAGTGGGCAGTTTCCTCCACGGTGCGCTGAGGCTGAGGCTTCCTGAACGATCTCGTGTCCCTCTGTGGGCTCTGGCTGTGGTGCTAGAAGCTCTCTGTAGGCCTCCTTTTGAGCCTATTGAGGAGATATCTGATCGCCATCTCAGTATAAAGACTACTTCTGGCGGTTTCTTCTCTTAAGAGGGTTGGGGATCTGCAGGCCCTCTCTGTGGCCCCTTCCTACCTAGACTTTGCGCCCGGTCTGGCCAAAGCGTTTCTCTACTCTCATGCGGGGTAAGTCCCTAAGATCCCCTCCTCTACACCACGCCCCGTCGTACTCCAGGCCTTCTGTCCCTCTGACATACGTCCACAGAGCTGCCCTGTGTAGAAGGGTGGACCAACTGCTTGTGTGCTATGGTCCCCCTAAGAGAGGTCTTCCTGCCACGAAACAGACCCTCATCGCTGCGAGCGCTTGCTTCATTGCGAAAAGCTGACGCCGGTTCCACTGCACATGCTTTTAAGCTTCCTGGTTGCTACGACACCCTGCCCGTGACATCTCGCCCATCCATTGGACTGATTACACAGGTGATTCAGAGCGTGGTCACGCTGAAGACGTTTCCATAGCTTTTCCTGTTCCCTGAAAAAGCGTGAACGAGATGCTGCGTTTCAATAACATTGATGTGAACATTCTTTGTTCGACTGGTTGCGAAGCATGTGTTTCAAACACGCCAAGAATTGGCTTAAATAACTTCGGTGGGTGACATCATTTGATTATGTGCACCTGAGGTTGTAAATAGACGTGAAACGGACATACCTTCAGGTTACCCTTTGTCTGAAGAGACGCCCAGGCACGCCTACAGTGTGGCATTAAGGCGCAGCATCTTGTTCCCGCTTTTTCAGGGAGCAGGGTTACAGTCAAGTAACCCAAGACGTTCCCTATCAAAATCTACTTTCGATGCTGCATTTCAATAACGCTGATGGGAATGAGAATACCAACGCTGCTGCACTGGAAGTGTCTGGACCCCCCAGGGTTGTGTAGTGTGCTCACAAACATTGAAGAGGTCTCAGACATGCCTATGGGATGTTGACTCAAGGACATGCGAGCCCGGAGTAGCATGGACATCCAAACTATAGAATCTGACAAATGTGTGCGGAGAGGACCAGCCTGCCACATCACACACTTGCTGCAAGGGGACACTTCTTGCCAAAGCCGTAGAAGATGCAACCCCCCTGGTTGAATGGGCCCTAACTCCTAGAGGCGAAGCTTGACCACGCGCCTCATAGGCTAGGGCAATAGCATCCCTCAACCAATGTGACATAGTATGCTTAGTGGCAGCCGCCCCCCGGTTGCGGCCCCCATAGCATATGAAAAGCTGCTCCAACTTACGCCACTGGCTAGTGCAGTGGACGTAGATCTGAAGAGCATGTACTGGACACAGTAAGTGAAGTCTTTCTTGCTCCGGTGTCATGAACGGTGGAGGGCAGAAGGCTTCAAGAACGACCGGATTTATGGTCGAGAATGGAACTTTTGGAAGGTAATTAGGGTGAGGATGCAAAATAACTTTGACCAGCCCTGGGGCAAAGTCTAGGCAGGATGGCAAGATTGACAGAGCCTGCAAATCCCCAATTCTCTAAGTAATGGCCATAAAAAAAATAAATAAAAAAACATCTGTCCCACTTTATATTAGGTGGCCTTAACTACTATGTACTTACAATTCAATTAATTATTTGGTACAATGCACTTATTGTGTACAAACATGTTTTTACATTGTACTTATATTTTTAAAAATACCTATATGTAGTTACATCGTTAATTCATTTCTGTAATTACATTTATAATTACATTGTTGACCATCCCTTACACCTTAACCCACCCTTAAACCCACCCAAACCACCAAACCTGTCCTTAACCTTACCCATATCCCACTTCAAAGCAACAAAGGTGTTTTGCAATACAATATGAACACAATAAGTACATTGTACTTATTTTTTGATGTAAGTACATAGTAGTTAAGGCCACCTAATATAAAGTGTGACCAAAACATCTTTAGAGTCAGAAACCTGACAGGCGCTGACTCCAGTGGTTCGAAAGGGGTCCCAACCAGACCCTCGAGCACAATGGCTAAGTCCCATGAAGGGACTGTTGCTCTCGTGGGCGGCCTTAAACGCCTAGCTCCCTGAATGAAGCAGGCAACTTGAGGGTGCTTTCCCACAGAAACCCCATCAATCAGAACATGGAAAGCCGAAATGGTGGCCACATAGACTCTGAGAGTACCAGTAAGAGGCGAGACCCTGCTGACGGACCTTAGCCAGGACTCCCGGGAGCAGAGCAATCAGGGAAATGCGTAAAGACCCCGTCTGGGCCACGTATGGGCCATGGCGTCCAGACCCAGGGAGCTGAAGGAGTCAGAGAGAAGTAGAGGGGACATTGTGCTGTCTCCTGTGAAGCAAAGAGGTCCACTTCTGCTTCGTAAAATCTTTCCCAGATTTGACTGACTGCTTCGGGGTGGAGGGATGTAAATCGCCCTGAGGGACAGGAACTTGTCCTGTGCCCAAAGCAGAACCTGCTGCGCTAGCCTGTTCAGGCGGCGCAAATGCACTCTGCCCTGGTGATTTATGTTAGAGACTACTGCAGTGTTTTCCACCCGCACTAGGACATGGTAGCCTCTTAACTGCTGGAGGAAGTATTTCAGGGCCCGAAATAGAGCCATCATTTCGAGGCAATTGATGTGCCAGTCGAGAAGATGACCTCTCCAGATCCCTTGGGCTGGGCGGCCATCCAAGGCCGCATCCCAGCCCATGAGGGAAGCGTCTAGAGTGGAACCCAAAGTCAGAAACCGGGGTCTGAACCACATAGAAAGGGTATGAAGCCCCTGGGGACTGGCCCTTGGATGAAATCTCCTGGCTCACAGCCACAACTGAAACAATCTCATGTACAGGAGGCTCAAGGTTATCACCGTGGATGCAGCTGCCGTGAGACCTAGAACCCTCTGAAGGTAATGAACAGTAACTCTCTGGCCTAGCTTGATGTTCTTTAGGGTGTTTAAAATGGATTCAACGCGTGCAAGAGACAGCTGTGCCCGCATCGTGATCGAATCCCATACAACCCCCAAATACGTTGTCCTCTGAGCAGGAGAGAGAATGCTTTTCTTGGCGTTGAGTCTCAATCCCAGAGATTCAAGATGAGCTAGGACAACATCCCAATGTCGAAGCGCAAGCTCTTGAGACTGAGTCAGAATCAGCCAGTCGTCTATGTAATTTAAAATGCGGATGCCCTGGAGTCGCAGAGGAGCCAGTGCTGCATCCATGCATTTTGTGTATGTGCGGGGTGACAAAGCTAGGCCGAATGGAAGAACCCGATACTGGTAAGCTTTGCCCCCATAAGCGAAACTCAGGAACGTCCTGTGTTGTGGCAAGATTTCTATGTGAAAATATGCATCCTTGGGATCGATTGTCACGAACCAATCCCCGATTGTATCTGAGACACAATCATCTTTATTGTCAACTTTTTTAACCTGTATGTTCTGAGGTAGCGGTTCAACCGACGAAGATCTAAAATTGGACGCAACCCCCCATATTTCTTGGGAACCAGAAAATACCAGCTGTAATAGCTTGACTCTCCGTCTGGCAGAGGAACACGTTCTATGGACCCTTTGTCCAGCAGAGCTTGCAATTCCTGTGTCAACAAATGCACTCGTTCCGGGTTCACGGAAGTGGAGACCATGCCATTGAAACGCGGTGGGCGATATGTAAACTGAATCCTGTAGCCTTTCTCTACAGTTACCCATGGAGAGATATTTGGCAGTAGCTTCCATGCTGCCAGCTTCTCTGAAAGGGGCACTAGTTTTGACACTTTGCTTTGATGGAGGGGATGTTAGATGTCCGGTGTCCTGAAACGTGGAAGGAGGCAACCGAACACCTAACATTTTGCTGGAGGCCGCTGCTCCCCGAAACACCAGTGGTGGTGGAGACTGTACAGCAGGTGCCAGGAAGGAGCCTTTACTTTCTGTTGGAACTTTTCACGCCCCTGTCCTGGGCGCTCTACCCTCCGGATTTATTTTTGGACTAAATAATCGTTCTCAGATCCGGCTTCTTGCTGGGATGCTGAGATCGGTGAGCCACTCCCCAGTCCCTACGAGGGGGCGCACAACTCGCCACACTCTGCTTCTGCAACTCTCGCCACAGAGATACCGGATTGACCCGACGCCTGAGCATGGCGGGGAGAAACTTATCAAAAGCCTCTGCATGTCTTTTCGCCTCCCGTATTCATGGAGTCGCCAAATAGACCAGAAGGTGACACGGAGGCATCAAGGAGGAACACATTGTCCCTATCCTTGATGCCCGTGAGGTTGAGTCTGTGTCTGTCTTCAACCAACGCAGCCATAGAATGGCCATCTCGCCCGTGCTCAGGTCTTTCAGCAGGTCAGCCTGATACACCTGCAGAACTGCCATGGTGTGCAGGAAAGCACCAGCCTGACCCGCTGCATGAAACGCCTTCCTCGCCAGTGAGGATCGATGTTGGGATCTCTCCCTCTGGCCACCTGACAAAAATCCATTGTCTAACTTGGAGTGCCTGGGGTTCTCTTGCTCCTGTGGCCAGTCTAACTTAAGCTTGGCCACAGCATTAGTCACCCCCTCGAGTAACTTCGAGCTCAGAGGTGGCGCTCTCGGTTTCCATTTCGCCGGAAGCAAGAGAACCTCGTCTCACTCTGAAAAAGAAAAAAGACTAAACCCGCTCAAAACCAACCCATCTTCTTGCGCTGAAAACTCAGTATGCTCAGACTAAACGTGAACTTAAAAACTGAAACCGGCTTCGTGCTACAGACCACAGAGGTGTGACAGGTTGTGTGATATTAAGACTGGAAGGTATATGTTCCTTTAAGCCCAAATTACATTGTCAATTCTAAACTATGTAACAAACTATGTACTTTTATGTAAAATACTTCCTGTAATAATTCATTAATACCTTTTATGCTTTGGACATGTTTTTTTTTATGTAAAAATCTTCAAATAAAATATAAAAATATTATATATATATATATATATATATATATATATATATATATATATATATATATATATATGATTTATTAACCATAGTTGAATTAACTACTTATAGTTTTATTTTTAATTGCATTGTATTGTTTTATATAAAATTATGTATAGGACAAGCAATGCATCAGACAAAAGCATCATATATTACATATTTACATCTTTATAGAATAAAAGTCGGACAAGTTAAACAAGTACAATGACTTTACTTTTATTATAATTTATAGCTGAATTTAGAGAATGCTTTTCAATCACATTTTGTGTAAAACTTAACAGGTTCTGAATAGGACAAGACAAAAGAAGAAAGGGCAGATAAAAGCAAATATAAAATAAACATGCATTCATTTTGACTAATTTATCTTGGGGTTGACAGGTAATTTAAAAGAAGAGTCAAATAGAAGGCAAATCATGATTTTGTTTTGAAACTTTGATACACTTGACACATCCTTTCATTGACTGATGTGAACGATTAACCACACCCTCTTATGTTGTCCAGTAAAGATTTAGAACATATAACAGTAGTGGTTGGTGGATATATAAAACAAGATGTAATACTGAACTCACACTTTGAGTGGTTGCTTGCATAGCAGGAGAAATGAATGTTCATCTTTTATTAACAATGACACTACTGTGTATTACCAGGCTTTGCCCTGCTGTGTGTGGGGTTAATTTAGGCACCTGCATCCTCCAAGGTGACCCTCATCTCCCTGATCTCTTCGAGGATGGAGACTTCATTATTGGAGGGGCTTTCACCATTCATTATTATGTGAAGACAGAGAAGCACACCTATACTAGACGGCCACAACCACTAGAGTGCAGTGGCAGGTCAGAGTTTGATTCAAAATCGAAAACAATGCTTAACAAAGCATAGCAAATGGGTTAAATTGACTGTGCTGAAATTGTGTTTATAACTTTCTTTTATAAAGAAAAACGTTTTATTTATAAGGGGAAAAATATATATATATATATATATATATATATATATATATATATATATATATATATATATACTATTTATACTTAATTGGAAGCCGACAAGAAAAACGTTATTTTTTTCATAGGAAGCTATTATGTGTGTACTTCAACAGCATGGACTTCCGAGAGCTGCGCTTTGCTCGTGCCTTGCAATTCACTGTCCAAGAGATAAACAACAGCTCCGATCTCTTACCGGGCATCACTCTAGGGTACCACATATATGACTCATGTGCATCTGTGCCAATGGCGATTAAAGTAGCTTTGCAGCTTGCCAACGGACTAGATCTGGTATTTAACGACACTGATTCCTGTGCAAAATCTGCTGCAGTTCCCGCACTAGTCGGAGATTCTGCTTCCACGCCGGCTGTAACCATTTCAAGACTTTTGGGCCCTCTTGGAATTCCACAGGTGCTTGCGCAAAACGACTTTTATAGTCTTCTTATTAGAAAGAAAATAAATAAACAAATGCTGGAGCTGTATCACAATATAAATGTAGAATAATTGTTTTAGTACATTTTAGTAACAACAGATAAATGCAGTAAATGTAAAGTTTATATATATAACAACAATATATAATCTTCACTGTATTTCATAGGTGAGTCATTACGCAACGTGCGCGTGTCTCAGTGACAAGCAGCAGCATCCTACTTTCTTCAGGACCATCCCCAGCGATCACCATCAAGCGGCAGCACTGGCACGGATGGTCAAGCACTTCGGATGGACGTGGATCGGAGCTGTGTGCAGTGATTCAGACTACGGCAACAATGGCATGGCATCATTCCTGAAAGCTGCAGAGGAAGAGGGAATCTGTGTGGAGTATTCTGAGGCCTACTACAGGACCCAGCCGCGCAGCAAACTGAAAAGAGTCGCGGATGTTATTCGCAAGTCATCGGCTCGCGTAATAGTTGCCTTCGTGGCAGCAGGTGATATGAGATTTCTGTTAGAAGAGCTGAGCCAGCAGCCTCCTCCCCCGATGCAGTGGATTGGCAGCGAGGCGTGGGTTACAGACCCACAAATGCTGCGGTTTAATTTGTGTATTGGTGCTGTGGGGGTTGCGATCCCGCGGTCTGTTATCCCTGGTTTTCGTAACTTTCTACTTGGCCTGTCTCCAGAACAAGCGCTAAAATTTCCATTGCTGACAGAATTCTGGGAAAGTTCATTCAGCTGTAGTCTAAAACGGCAGACAGGTTCTTCTACTGGTATGCCAGCATGTGATGGCACAGAGGACCTGCGCGCTTTACAGAACCCGTACACAGACACGTCCCAGTTGCGCGTCACAAATATGGTGTACAAAGCCACATATGCTATAGCTCATGCCCTCCATGGCATTGTCTGTGACGAAAAGCAGTGTGACAAAAACATCAAAGTTAAGCACCAACAGGTAATTTTTCTTATTGTGTAGTAGTGTATTTATTTATTGATTGATTGGTTTATTTACTTACTTAACTGTTTGTTTGTAAACCATCATAAAAATATACATAAATCTTGCAGTAGTTACACAGTATATAAACTTCTGTATAGGTCTGCTATGAAATACCTATTCAACCACACCATATTTTGATTTTATTTTCCCTTCTTTTTTTTTGTATGCCAATCATGCAGGTTTTTGATCAACTCAAAAGAGTGAATTTTACTAAAAATAATTATTCTGTTTCATTTGACACCAATGGAGACCCTGTGGCCACATATGAACTTGTGAATTGGCAGATTCAAGAAGACGGTTCAGTTGATTTTGTGACAGTGGGTCAGTATGATGCATCCCAGCCTAAAGGCCAAGAATTTAGTCTGAGCAGAGATATCATTTGGTATGATGGCAGTGAAAAGGTATATATATTTATTTTATTTTTTATTTGTTTTCTACTCTGTGTGGTTGTAATTATTTATGAATGTCATGCTGTACCTCTAGGATTGATTTTGGGGGTATTCTCTTTACTTACAACCTTATTAACACATAAATACTGTAAAGTGTTGTCATATACTTAAATTAAATATATGGATTAAAATAAACCACTTTGTGTAGGCTAAACTTACAAAAAAACAAACAAACAAAAAACACTCTTCCTTTAGACCACATTTACATTATGGTGATTGGTCACTACAGTGTCTTAAAACTATACTAAAATGAAATAAAAGCATAGAAATTCACCATGACATATTTTGCCTGTATATTTCAAACATCTGGGCCATTCTGTCATTTTCAGAGCATTTTTGCTGAAAACCTTGGCTAATTTTACTGTGTCTATCTGTCACTTACAGGTGCCTGTGTCTGTGTGCAGTGAGAGCTGTCCTCCAGGTACGAGGAAGGCTGTGAAAAAAGGAAGACCTGTCTGCTGTTATGACTGCATTAACTGTGCAGAAGGAGAAATCAGCAATGAGACAGGTACTTTGTCAGTATAGTCTTGTAAATAAATCATAAACGTGTCTTGGTCAAATAATATATGAATTTGTAAAAACAAAAAAACAAAATATATATATATACATATATATATATATATATATATATATATATATACATATATATATATATATATATATATATATATATATATATATATACATATATATATATATATATATATATATATATATATATATATATATATATATATATATATATATATATATATATATAATGTTATAAAAGATACATGTTATGTACTGATCCCTTGATGTTCTGAAGATTCTTTAGATTGTCACAAATGCCTGCCCGAGTATTGGCCCAATAATGAGAAGGACAAGTGTCTTCCAAAACCAGTGGAGTTTCTCTCCTGGGATGAGATCCTCGGAATTATACTGGCTGCTTTCTCTGTTGCTGGCTCTTTAGTAGCTTTGAGCATAACTTTAGTGTTCTACAAAAACAGGGCCTCTCCAATAGTAAGAGCCAACAACTCAGAGCTGAGCTTCCTATTGCTCTTCTCATTGACTCTATGTTTCCTCTGTTCACTTACTTTCATTGGTCGGCCCACTGAGTGGTCCTGTATGTTGCGTCACACAGCATTTGGGATCACTTTTGTCCTCTGTATCTCCTGTGTTCTGGGCAAAACAATAGTGGTGTTAATGGCCTTTAAGGCTACACTACCAGGAAATAATGTAATGAAATGGTTTGGGCCTCCTCAACAGAGACTCAGTGTTTGGGGTTTCACTCTTGTGCAGGTACTTATATGTGTACTTTGGTTAAAAATATCCCCACCTTTTCCTTACAACAATATGCAACACTATAAAGAAAAGATCATTCTAGAATGCAGTTTAGGATCAGCTATAGGTTTCTGGGCTGTTCTGGGTTATATTGGCTTGCTAGCTTTCCTTTGCTTTGTTTTAGCTTTTCTTGCCCGAAAGCTGCCTGATAACTTCAATGAGGCTAAATTCATCACATTCAGTATGCTCATATTCTGTGCTGTATGGATCACCTTTATTCCAGCTTATGTCAGCTCTCCAGGAAAATTTACTGTAGCTGTGGAGATATTTGCTATTTTAGCTTCAAGCTTTGGTCTGATTCTCTGTATTTTTGCTCCTAAGTGTTTCATTATTGTCTTTAGGCCAGAGCAGAATACCAAAAAACACCTAATGGGTAAAGTACCAACAAAAGCCCTCTGAGACACACAGCTCTCATTAGATATCTATCAAATTCAGATATTATGCAATCTGATATTTTACTGTGTTACACCACTGGCATAATTGTTTTTACATGTTTGTGCTATATGCACAAGTAAGTATATTGTGCAATTTGTTGTTGTTTTTTTCTTTTTTTCTTTTTTTTTGGGGGGGTGGGGGGATAATGTATAATCATGTGTACTTCAGTATATTCAAGACTATAAAATAAAATATATATTTTTTAATTTATTATTGCTTTGTAATATTAAAAAAATGTGTAATATTATGCAATTCTTGTAACCGCAAACATATCAAGTATTAAATTAACATAAAAAATCAATCAATAAATAACACTTTTCACCCACAAATTTGATACAGTTGTGCCGTACATACTTATATGATATGTTGTAAAAATGGAAAAGCAAACAAAGGGGAAAAAAATGTCATGAAATTTAAAAAAAAAAAAAAATGTCTTAACCATTGTTAATGTCACCCACACAAGAGGTTTGTGTCAGATCATAAACTCGCGGAGTGTAAACAAAAACTGTGGCAGTATGTTCATAAACCATGTCTAGAAAAGGCAAAACGGAATCTTAGAAAACAGTTAAGAAAATAAAAATACAGTTTATTTGTAATGCAGTTTATTTAAAGACTATGTTATGTTTTTGGTATTTAGTTCATTGTTTTCTTTGTTCTCAATATATATTGCTTGTTTCTGGAAACTTTTATTCATTTGTATTGAAATCAAATCTAATTCCATACCCCTAGCAACCACTGTAAATGAGAGATGAGCATTACACGTTTTAGTAGAAATGGTAAGCAAAAGCAAATATAAAATTCTTACTTCCAATTAGGGCTGTAGCTATCGAATGTTTTAGTAATCGAGTATTCTACCGAAAATTCTATCGATTAATCGAGTAATCGGATAAGAAGAACTTTTTCTTTATTAAAGAGCAATACTAAATATACAAGAGAAAGTAAGACATGTCTCTTAAAATGAACAAGTAATTTGTTTCCTTTTTAGAAAAAATTACATTTTGTATTGCTGAAATTGCATATATTAATAAAACATATATTAATAAAACTAAACCCATTTAGTGCATTTAATTGCCATATTACATTCAAAATACAAATATATAAAGATATAAAAATCAATTTCAAATTACTTTAAAAAAGGTAAACATGGTACAACTTAAAACTAAGACCTAAATCAAAATAATAAGAGGAAGTAAAGTTTGTTTTGTTTGGCTCGGTTGATTTGATTTTCTTTTCTTAATGTTTATAAAACTAATTAAGTGATTTATAACTCTTGATGTAGGCTATGTGATCAATCATTAATGCAACTCTACTTGTGTGTGTGATCATCTATTGAGTTCAAGTAGTTTTGTGATAATCTCAGGTGACCAACTATTTACCCAGCTAACAAAAATACGTAACTGTTACGTAACCGCAACGTAATCTGGTGACCAAAGTTACGTCGTGGCGTACCGGAAAAGTGAAAGGTGCGTATACGTGCGTATACGTCGGCACAAAGTAACTTTGTGACGTCGCCAGTTCGTAACTGCGACGTCGTGGCAACGTTGCGGATCAATAGTTGTGTGCTGGTAATCAGCTGGTAATTTGTTTATAATTATTTATTTTCTATGGGCGGACATGCAGTAGTTTAACCTAATTTATGTCCTCATATGCCCAAACTAATTTAAAGGTTTTTTCAACTGCTGTGAATGATGAATAGACTCAAAATGAATTCAGTTCATTTATTTTGAAAAACACACAAATATGAACAGTAAAATACACCCAAATTATTAATAAAAACATAGGATATACAGCGAAATATGAATAAAAGCATTCAGGACGTTCCGTGCTCAGCATCATTATAAACAGATATGCTAGCATAATATTTGCTAGCAGACATTTCAGATAATTAAGGAAAGATACCATAATCACAGAGGTATTGATATTAACAAAAGGGTAACACTTTACAACAAGGTTCATTAGTTAACAACATTAGTAAACATGAACAATACTTCTACAGTATTTATTAATCTTAGTTAATGTTAATTTAAGCATTTACTAATGCATTATTAAAATCACAAGTTGTGTTTGTTAACATTACTGCACTGTGAACTAACATGAATAAACAATGAACAACTGTATTTTCATTAACTAACATTAACAAAGATTAATAAATAGTGTAATAAATGCATTGTTCATTGTTTGTTCATGTTAGTTAATACATTAACTAATGTTAACAAATGACACCTTATTGTAAAGTGTTACCAACAAAAGTACTTAAAGTAGACTGTATAAACATCATTTTTCAAAACAATAAATCTTTAAAATGTTGAAAATGTTTATAAAACATAGCAATGACCAATTATAGCCACATTAGAACATATTTCACCCAAAAATGTAAATTATGTCATTAATTACTTACCCTCATGTCGCTTCAAACCCATAAGACCCTTTTGTGCAGAACACAAATGAAGATATTTTTAACAGATGCCATGTGTACGCAAAAAAACAGCAATAACAAAAATAGTATGTCTTTATTCACAAATCTCCAAAGCATTTTCACAAAAGCAGCATGAGATGGCCAGCTCTTACGCCAACGCAACAGTGATGCATCATGGTGCTCTCGTGAACATGTTATTTTGTAAATAAAAATGCAAAGTTTTTTGTGCACACAAAACATTCATATCACTTCATAAATTGAGGATAAACAACTGGAGTCACATGGGTTTACTTTAATGATGTATTTATTACCTTTCTGAGGCTTGAAAGTGGTAGTTGCATAAACTGTGAAATGGAGGGGCAGAAATTTCTCAGATTTCATTAAAAAGATATACATTTATGTTTCAAAGATGAACAAAAGTCTTACAGGTTCGGAACGGCATGGAGGTGAGTGATGAGAATCTTTGGTTTAACTAAGACATGAGGTAGATCTGTTTCCTCAGGCGCACCAGTAGATCTCTGCCTGATCTCTGATCTTCTGGTTCTTCTGCTCCTTCCACCATCACAATCCTGGATTATTGAGCCACAACAGAAGTTTCCACTTTGAATGCTTTAGCCTGGCGGTTTTTTCACCAGCATCTAAAGTGAGAAAGAAAACAATAACCAAAATGTAAATGTAAAAATAATAATAATAAAAAAACAATGGTTGTCCAAAATGTAAAAGTACACAAGAGTTTTCCCTACTGTTTGGGCATTTCCACCTCAGGGCACAAAAGAGTGGAGACTCACAGGATAAGAACAATTTTCTAGAATTTTCACTTCCTATACAGGGCTCCAGACTGCAACCAAATGGTTGCATTTTGTGACCGTTTTTTCTGCCGGTGCGACTAAATTTTGTGAGCAATCACACTAGCATGACCACTACGTTGCCCCACCTCATAAGCGCTGCTATTTCTGTTGCATATGAGAAACATCAAGTGGAACAAAAGCTAGTGAAACCGCGCTACTCGTTTGAGCTGTGCAGCGCGGACCATTTATCAGCTCGGATCAGCGCAGAGCAATCAAACTTCTCCGAGCTCAGAACAGGTTTACTCAGGAAGCAGTGTTGATTTCGCGACACTGTTACTGCACAGTGCTGCAAGATCCAGTGAGAAGCATTCAAATTCTGCACAGAAATCTGTTATAAACAGGTCAAACAACGCTGACATATAACCAGAAGTAGTAATGCTAACTATAACCATGGTGTTGTGGCAGAAATAATAATAATTGAATTTCATTATGCATTTCAGGGTTTGTACAACCTTTTGAGAGAGAAATTCAAGCACATTTAAGTATTTCACACAACTATTTACAGCACTTTAAAACTTTAAAAAACATACAATTAAAATGTTATTTTTAAAGGAATGACCAAAATATACTTTGTGGTAAACAAACACTTGTAAAATAAAAAAATAAAAAAGGGGCATCAAATTACCACTATAACCAGTAGATGGTGGCAGAGGAACACTTATAGGCTTATTAGTTATTCATTTGTACTTTTTACTTTATATTTTGAAATTATAAAATCACTATTATAAAATTTTAAATCATCAAGAAATCAAATTTTGTAAAATATTTGCTCTTTTTTGTGTATGAAGTAAGAAAAGTCACAAAGTGCACTGAAAAACAAACTCCTCTGACTGAATCACACACAAAGCAAGAGAGCTCCTTTTATAATCACTGAAGTTGTTGGTCAGTTCCATATAATACTACAAACAAATAATGGTACATTTAATAAGAGTAGAATATGTTAATTTTCTATATAAAACTTACATTTTGCATGTTACTGTTGTTAATAAAAGTAAATTTTGTGCTTCCCAATTCAAGCTCAGTGCTTTACTGTCAAATGTGCATTACCAAGAAATAAATGTGTAATATTACTAGTAACTACACTTATTAACGCAAAATTATAATAATTTTATGATTTAATTATCTTTATTTTTAATACCCCCACATACCACCCCCAGCTTTACCAAATCTGCTTCTGGCGCCACCATCTGTTGAACTCAGTGGCGCTGGTGCCACTGCTCTCAAAAGTTAGTCTGGAGCCCTGCTATATACAGGTGCATCTCAATAAATTAGAATGTTGTGGAAAAGTTCATTTATTTCAGTAATTCAACTCAAATTGTGAAACTCGTGTATTAAATAATTAAATGCACATAGACTGAAGTAGTTTAAGTCTTTGGTTGCAATATGCATTGCAAATGTGGTACAATTAAAATTACTATGCAAGTACTAAAAAAAGTCAGCTGCTGAAATGTTAAAAGGATAGTACATAAAAACCGTACCGAAACGGTGACTCTAAAATGGTTATACAAACCAAACCAAATATAAATACTGAAAATGTGTTTGACATTAAAAAAAAAAAAAACTTACACAGCAAAAGATGCAGTGACCTGTGGCTGAATGGCCTTTGGTTTTATTTAGCTGTGATTGACACACAAACAAAAGGGGAAAAAAGATAATAGCATCGTTGAATATGAGTCAAATATTGCATATTTTTTTAGGGAGCAAACTAAATTTTGTGACTGAGACAGCCCTTAACCACTGACTACTGAGCAAGGGACCTGAGTGATTCACACCCAGAGTTTAGGTCCACACCTGATCACACTCACCTGTTTGTGACTTTATAGTTAGTAAAACTGAAAAACTTGATTAGTTTGTTCAGGTGCACTGCACTATGTTGGAGCAAAACTCTGCATGTAAGTGGACCTTGAGAGACAATGTTGAGATCTCCTGCAATCTATTCTGAACATGACAATTCAGAGAGGCAGGATGACTTCTAGATAGATGACTTACAACACTGGTGTCCAGTCCTGGGCATGGAGGACCAACCTTCTGCAGAGTTTCTGGTGATCCTTGATCAGCTGCTCAGGTCTGCTTAATTGGGGTTGGAGCTAAACCAAACTAAAAAAAGAGAAAGAAGACAACCAATTAATATGTTAATTTGATGTTAAAAAGTTAAAGAAAGATAAAGTTAAAAATTTTAAATTCATAAATATGCACAACATCTGAAAATGCACAAAGATGAGAAGAAAGCAATGTGTTTAATGAGAACTTTCAACTTTCACTGAAAAATAAGAAGCAATATTAAGTCACAGATGCATTTTTATTTATTCTTGTTATTCTTATTCTTGAAATAAGTTATAATTACCTTTTGGTTTATTGATGATTTTCAGTCTCTGAAATAGAAACGTTCTATCAGTTATGGATGGCATCATACAAACATCATATGTAACGATATTTAATAAGATTTCTAACACCGTGTCTACACCGGACGGCGCAACAAAATACAATAGAACCTATTATTATATGATGTTGTCTACACTGGATGCAGTGCGGCACGACACAACAAATCCCTGACAGTAATCTGATGCCTCGTTCTATTTATGACGTACTGACAAAAAGTTCAAATGATTTTTAACAGTCACTTTGTCGCATCCATTGTAGACATGGTGTGAGAGTGTGAAGCTTGGAGATAGAGAATGGGAATTTACGGCACTGTTTTAATTTACGTAAAATTCTGCGTGACTTCTACGTGCTTTAATGGGCTAGCGCGCGCTGAACTGGAGCGGAGGAAGTCACCATGGAAACGGGGCGGCAGCTCAACTGTCAAGCAACAACTTCGTCTTTCACTGTTGTTTTTACTAATTTCAGGTAAGTTTAGTCTCTAAAATTACACAAATAGTACATACAAGCGTTCCTGACACTTTGTTTCACGTAAATGACACGCTTCCGTTGAATATTTACTTTACAGAAATGGTTTAGTGTCTTCGGGAAAAAGTCCGTTAGCATCTCAACCGTAAGCTAACTATAAGAGGTAACTATAGACTTGAGCTCTTGTTTATGAAAGTTTGGGCTTTTAATGTAATCTTATGTGTAGATGAGCGTTTTTTATATATAGTTTTTGCTGGCAGTTTGTCAACGGATCAATGGAAGTAAGCTAATTAATTTAACCTAAAAGTATGCACTGTAACTTACAGTTAATCGGATACGTCACTTACATGGAGCGTGAAAATGTGCTGAAACTGAAAACAGGTTTTGATCTTTCATGGTAAACACATATTGATATTACTTGTTCTGTGATTTCAGAAGCGTCAGAAAAAAACCCTCTATTACACAGGAGAAGTTCCTGATTTTAACATTTCTGAAGGGAGCTGCTGACACAGAAATAGAAAACACAGGTGATCTGATATCGCCTATATCACCAAGCATCTGTAATTTTCTTTTGCAAAATTATATATATATGTATATGTGTGTGTGTGTGTGTGTGCGTTTGTTTGTTTGTTAGTTATTTTAAAAGGGCTTTGATGTCCAAACATAAATAACACTGTAAGAGCATTACTAAATAAGTAAACCTAAAAATGTACATTCTATAAATTATTATTTTTCTTTTCTGCATTTCACCTCTGCTATAGTTTAAATAAACCTGGCATTGTGACAGATTGTTTATGTTCCTAGATTCTTCCATGCTGACGGCCGTGCACAAGAGTTGGAGCGTATCTCCTGTCGAAGAACATCTCTAGACATTATGAACCATCTGTCTAGTAAGTAATACCTCAAATGTACACTATCTAAAGTTTAAGGGTCAGGTTTGTCATGTATTAGTATTTTTTGCTCACCACTGCTGCATTTATTTGATTAAAATACAGTAAAACAGTAATATTGTGAAATAATTGTGAAATCTGTGGCTTAATATTGCTTCTTATTTTTCAGTGAAAGTTGAAAGTTCTCATTAAACACATTGCTTTCTTCTCATCTTTGTGCATTTTCAGATGTTGTGCATATTTATGAATCAAAATGTTTAACTTTATCTTTGTTTAACTTTTTAACATCAAATTA
Source organism: Onychostoma macrolepis (assembly GCF_012432095.1). NCBI lineage: Eukaryota > Metazoa > Chordata > Actinopteri > Cypriniformes > Cyprinidae > Onychostoma > Onychostoma macrolepis. Next base: position 18,980,514 of record NC_081172.1, on the reverse strand, counting down.
ATCATATTAATTGGTTGTCTTCTTTCTCTTTTTTTAGTTTGGTTTAGCTCCAACCCCAATTAAGCAGACCTGAGAAGCTGATCAAGGATCACCAGAAACTCTGCAGAAGGCTGGTCCTCCATGCCCAGGACTGGACACCAGTGTTGTAAGTCATCTATCTAGAAGTCATCCTGCCTCTCTGAATTGTCATGTTCAGAATAGATTGCAGGAGATCTCAACATTGTCTCTCAAGGTCCACTTACATGCAGAGTTTTGCTCCAACATAGTGCAGTGCACCTGAACAAACTAATCAAGTTTTTCAGTTTTACTAACTATAAAGTCACAAACAGGTGAGTGTGATCAGGTGTGGACCTAAACTCTGGGTGTGAATCACTCAGGTCCCTTGCTCAGTAGTCAGTGGTTAAGGGCTGTCTCAATCACAAAATTTAGTTTGCTCCCTAAAAAAGCTGTGAAAACCAGGAAGCATCGATGCTCATTATGTTCCCTGGCTTATAGGAAGTTCTGAAGCTCAAAACTTAAGAGAAAATTTGCTACAAAATGACACATGATAGATTTTAAAACACAAACCAATATTATATTTCAGCATAAACATACATCACTAGACAGGTAATGTCTAATCTAGCAAATATTTATTTATGACTGAAATCTTGCACATACATGTAACAAAGTATTTATCATAATGTGCTGTAAATAGCATTAAAAAATATATCAGTTTTACTGTTGTGCATAGATGTCAGTAGTGATGTTGTACAATGAGGACGGAAATAGTCACCTGTGTGTAGAGAGCCACTGTGCTTACCAGTGCCTGAGTTTGTGTACACAATATATTAATTCACAACCTAGTGAACTATGAAGCTGATTGAGACGTACCCTCTGTATGACAGTGGACCTTGAGGGCCAGAGTTGAGAACCCCGACATACTGATTATTCACTCATGAAGAATGAGTACACTTTAATTTGTACAGAAATATGCAATATTTGACTCATGTTTAGCGATGCTATTATCTTTTTTCCCCTTTTGTTTGTGTGTCAATCACAGCTAAATAAAACCAAAGGCCATTCAGCCACAGGTCACTGCATCTTTTGCTGTGTAAGTTTTTTTTTTTTTTTTAATGTCAAACACATTCTCAGTATTTATATTTGGTTTGGTTTGTATAACCATTTTAGAGTCACCGTTTCGGTACGGTTTTTATGTACTATCCTTTTAACATTTCAGCAGCTGACTTTTTTTAGTACTTGCATAGTAATTTTAATTGTACCACATTTGCAATGCTTACAGGTGCATCTCAATAAATTAGAATGTCGTGGAAAAGTTGATTTATTTCAGTAATTCAACTCAAATTATGAAACTCGTGTATTAAATAAATTCAATGCACACAGACTGAAGTAGTTTAAGTCTTTGGTTCTTTTAATTGTGATGATTTTGGCTCACATCTCAACAAATTATAATACTTCATAAGATCAATAAAAAAAAACATTTTTAGTGAATTGTTGGCCTTCTGGAAAGTATGTTCATTTACTGTATATGTACTCAATACTTGGTAGGGGCTCGTTTTGCTTTAATTACTGCTTCAATTCGGCATGGCATGGAGGTGATCAGTTTGTAGCACTGCTGAGGTGGTATGGAAGCCCAGGTTTCTTTGACAGTGGCCTTCAGCTCATCTGCATTTTTTGGTCTCTTGTTTCTCATTTTCCTCTTGACAATATCCTATAGATTCTCTATGGGGTTCAGGTCTGGTGAGTTTGCTGGCCAGTCAAGCACACCAACACCATGGTCATTTAACCAACTTTTGGTGCTTTTGGCAGTGTGGGCAGGTGCCAAATCCTGCTGGAAAATGAAATCAGCATCTTCAAAAAGCTGGTCAGCAGAAGGAAGCATGAAGTGCTCCAAAATTTCTTGGTAAACGGGTGCAGTGACTTTGGTTTTCAAAAAACACAATGGACCAACACCAGCAGATGACATTGCACCCCAAATCATCACAGACTGTGGAAACTTAACACTGGACTTCAAGCAACTTGGGCTATGAGCTTCTCCACCCTTCCTCCAGACTCTAGGACTTTGGTTTCCAAATGAAATACAAAACTTGCTCTCATCTGAAAAGAGGACTTTGGACCACTGGGCAGCAGTCCAGTTCTTCTTCTCCTTAGCCCAGGTAAGACGCCTCTGACGGTGGTTCAGGAGTGGCTTAACAAGAGGAATACGACAACTGTAGACCTCAATTTATGAAGTGATGTGAATGTTTTGTGTGCACAAAAAACATTGCATTTTTATTTACAAAATAACATGTTCACGAGAGCACCATGATGCATCACTGTTGCGTTGGCGTGAGATCTGGCCATCTCATGCTGCTTTTGTGAAAATGCTTTGGAGATACATAATTTGTGAATAAAGACATACTATTTTTGTTAGTGCTGTTTTTTTGCGTACACATGGCATCTGTTAAAAATATCTTAATTTGTGTTCTGCACAAAAAGGTCTTATGGGTTTGGAGCGACATGAGGGTAAGTAATTAATGACAGAATTTACATTTTTGGGTGAAATATGTTCTAATGTGGTTATAATTGGTCATTGTTATGTTTTATAAACATTTTCAATATTTTAAAGATTTATTGTTTTGAAAAATGATGTTTATACAGTCTACTTTAAGTACTTTTGGTGGTAACAATTTACAATAAGGTGTCATTTGTTAACATTAGTTAATGTATTAACTAACATGAACAAACAATGAACAATGCATTTATTACACTATTTATTAATCTTTGTTAATGTTAGTTAATGAAAATACAGTTAATTGTTTATTCATGTTAGTTCACAGAGCATTAATGTTAACAAACAACTTGTGATTTTAATAATACATTAGTAAATGCTGAAATTAACATTAACTAAGATTAATAAATGCTGTAGAAGTAATGTTCATTCTTAGTTCATGTTTACTAATGTTGTTAACTAATGTTAACTAATGAACCTTGTTGTAAAGTGTTACCCTTTTGTTAATATGAATACCTCTGTGATTATGGTATCTTTCCTTAATTATCTGAAATGTCTGCTAGCAAATATTATGCTAGCATATCTGTTTATAATGATGCTGAGCACGGAACGTCCTGAATGCTTTTATTCATATTTCGCTGTATATCCTATGTTTTTATTAATAATTTGGGTGTATTTTACTGTTCATATTTGTGTGTTTTTCAAAATAAATGAACTGAATTCATTTTGAGTCTATTCGTCATATACAGCTGAAAGTGTAAAAAAACCCCGCCGAATTGATCTGACTCTGCCCCTCAAGCGCCGTTGCCTCGCAAGGAGACGACGCCATTTTATCTTCAGGCGACCCAGAGGGTAAGTTGGATTGCTTTTCTCTTTATAAAATTACACGGAAGAAATACTTTTTGTTGAAAATTTTACTCAAAATATGATTGGTGGTGAACACATTTAGAAATTACTAACTGCTAGTGTTTTTGTCAGGTTTACAGTGTTATGTTCGTGAGGTGTAGAGATGTTAGCCTACAGAAGAGTGAAAGTTTCTCAGGCCGTTTTCATTTCCTGAAATAATGTGATTTTACCTGTAAAGTAATTTTTGGAATGTGTTTACAATTTATGTTATATATATATACATACATATATATATATATATATATATATATATATATATATATATATATATATATATATATATATATATATATACTTTTAGCTTCTTTCATTTTGGTTCGATGACAGATCCTCTCTCCTTCATTCTCGCCGAGGCCTGGATTTACTTGAGTCTGAAGTAGCCACATTTGGGTGGTTTTCTACTCCGAGGAGAGAATTAATCAAATGGTAAATTTATATTTGTTTTTGAAAGCATTGAGTGCTTTGAAACGGTATAGTGGGACTTAAACATTTACGCACTAACAATTTAGTTTTTGTATGCATAACAGCGTGTTGAAGTGTCGCGTCGCGTCGTCTTTCTGCAGACGGAGCTGTGTAATGTGGAACATGTACCAGTCATTTAGTGATGTTTTATTAACAAATTTCGCAGATAATTAACACGGCCAATTCATCATCAGTAATCACACCACCTATCCAATCAGCACGAGAGAGAACCCCTATAAATAATAAAACAGTCTTACCTTCATTATCTCTCGTCTTCCAACATGTCAGAGATAGAGCTTTTCCCAAACGAAAATTCCTTCGACACCACGGATCTTCCTGTGTCTCCAGCCGCTGTGCAATGCACCAGCGCTCCGCAGGACATCTCAATTGAGCCCACGGCTGCAACACGGGGCCGCCGGCCTTCACGCGCCGCACCGGCTCATGCCTCCAGACGCCGAGGCACGCCATCACCTTCGCCTTCAAGACATCAGCCATCTTCTCCAGCATCCTCCTACACGTCTGCCATTTCCTACGCTCCAGCCGCGGAAAATTGGACAGTGGCAGGACTACGCCAGGTGCTCACCAGCTCTGGTGTCATCATCCCGAGTCGCTCAACCAAGCCGGACCTCCTCGCCCTCTACGCTTCCCTCCAATCCGGGGAACCTCCAAACTCTTCTCCTCCGTCTAAAGCGGTGAAAAAAGCAAGCCAGGGCCGCAGTGGTCCTTACTCGCGGCCCGTTCAAATCACCACTCCCTCGGGCACGGGCCTCCGGCCACTAGGTCACAGCAGAAGGCCTTCGGCAAGCCTGGGCCGTGACCCGGATGCCACAGCCACCAGCCCCCACCCTCCTCCTCGAGCCGCCGAGCGTCAGCTCGCAACGCATCCTGGCGAAGAGCCGGCCTACGCCTCCACAAGCCGCAATGCTAGCGCGAGCACACCTCCGCTAGCGGCGAAGAGACACCTTCAGTCTCGGCCCCACCCCACTCCCAATCCCATGGCCAGCAGCCCCACCGGTGCAAGCCCCGGCGTCCGCCATTCCCCCTCTCTTCCCCTCCATTTCCTCCACTCACCGAGCTTTCCCAAGCGCGAGCATGCCGCCGCTAACAGCACAAGCCCCGGCGCCCGCCATTCCTCCCCTCTTCCCCTCCCTTACCTCCGCTCATCGAGCTTTCCCAAGCGTGAGCATGCCGCCGCTAACAGTGCAAGCCCCAGCTCCCGCCATTCCCCCTCTCTTCCCCTCCCTTACCTCCGCTCACCCAAGCATGCCCCAGCTAGCGGCTCCAGTGGCTACCTTTCCCCCTCCCTCTGCTCGAGGTTCATTCTCGCTTTCTTCTGCCACACTCCTGCCCATCCCTCCGAATGCGCTCGCACTGGAACCAGTCCCCGTAGCCAACTCCATCAGATCACAGATCTTGTCAGGTATGGATATAGACCTTTTTTCCCTGTTGTCACCAATTTCACCTCCGTCTGCAGATCGGCAAATCGACTGCGGCGAATTTTCCGTCACTTTAAAAGACACAGCCAACAACCCGTCACGTATCTTGTCATTCACAGAATTCACGATCGCTTTTAACCGTTACACAGAAGTTATCTGCACTGCTTTTCCCCACAGGAGACGCGAGTTCTGCGACTATCTTGCAATAATCACTGAGCTCGCATTATCATACGGAGGCTCCCACTTTTACACGTACCACAAATTATTTGCCGCTAAATGCGCCATCCGAGTGGCCCAATGGAATCAGTGTCCTTACTGGGGAGCCCTGGATACTGAACTCCATAATAGAGTATTTTTAGGCTGCCGTAACATTGCATGTGCGGTTTGCCGATCAATTTCCCACTCCACCATCATATGCCCCTTCATCAATCCATCCATTCCTCCCTGCCCAGAACCATCCCAGCCCAAATTCGCCAGCTATGTGCCACGCATTCCAAATGTCTCACCCAACCCCCTACCTCTTTTCGCCACCGGCCATCTTCCTCCGACAGCCAGGTCTGCAACAGTTTAAATTCTGGCAGATGCTCAAGACAACGCTGCCGGTTTATGCAGGTCTGTAATTTTTCAGGTAAAAAACACCTCATAATCGATCTTTCCTCACCACATAATTCCCCGTTCCCGAGCGTTAACAGCCTCATCGCGCTCGAAGAATTTTCTCTCCACTACCATGACATTGACTAAGCCATTACCCTGATCAAAATCGTGGGCATCCGCTGGCAGGAAAATTTGTACTTTTCCGTCCGCCTCACCTTCGGCTGCAGAAGCAGTCCTAAAATTTTCGACATGTTGTCAGAGGCTATCTGTTGGATCCTCTCCAACAATTACGATATACCTTATCTGGTCCATCTCCTAGACGATTTTCTAATCATCTCGGCCACCGACTCCATCCCAGCTGCACATCTTTTGACAATTCAAAAGGTTTTTGCAGAGCTCGGGATTCCTCTCGCCCAAGACAAAACCGCGGGCCCTAGCACTTCCATTGAATTTTTGGGTATCAACTTGGATTCACAAAAATTCCAAGCCTCCCTACCCAAAGAAAAAATTGACAGGACGAGTCTAGTAGCATCCACTCTCCTAGAAAACCCAAGCTGTTCCAAACGAGAACTGTTATCCATACTCGGCCACTTAAATTTTGCGATGCGCATTATTCCGCAAGGCCGCCCATTCATCTCCCATCTCCTATCTCTCGCATCATCCGCCCACGCACTCGAGGATCAAATAGCTCTAACAGATTCATGCTGCAATGAGCTAAGCTTATGGATATCCTTTCTCAAACAGTGGAACGGCTTATCCTTCTTTTACAATAACCTGATTTCTTCCCCAGTCGACATCCAATTGTTTACCGACGCCGCCCCCTCCGTCGTTTCTGAGGTTTTTATCAAGGCCGCTGGTTCACATCTACGTGGCCCCCCCAGCTGTCAGATCTACCTCAGCCGCTAATATCCTCAGCATTATTTGAGCTATATCCCTTAGTCGTCGCAGCCCTTCTGTGGGGTAAAGAGTGGTCTGCCACCAGCATCATTATCCACTGCGATAACGAAGCGACCGTGCACTGCATTAACAAAGGCCGTTCACACTCACCCGCGCTAATGCCTTTGTTAAGACGCCTGATTTGGATTTCAGCTTGCGACCAATTCATTATAACTGCAAAACATATTCCCGGGTCCAAAAACCAAATAGCTGACTCTCTGTCTCGTTGTGCCTTCCAGAAATTCAGAACGTTGGCTCCAGAGGCGGATCCGCTCCCAACCCCAGTACACCTCCTTATTCAGAGCTGATATTTCCATAAGTCATCCTCTGAGACCTCTCCTTGAAGCTTCCCTCAATTCGATTCTTCAAGCGGTCTCCCCCAGGACCCTTCAGTCTTATCTAACAGCCTGGAAATGCTTTAAAACATTTCACTCCACTTACAACCTGCTGTTTCCCGACTTTTCCCTGCTCTCCATCACCTCCTTCATCTCTCACCTTAACATTAACAAAAACCTCCAAATTGGCTCCATTAACCCTTTAAAACCTAAGGGTAAAATAGGTCATTTTCACACATTTTGTTTATTTGACTGTAAAATTCTAACAGAATGTGCTATTTTCAAGTGCAAGGTGTCTTTTTTTTCAGAAAACAAATGGCTTTCCAAAAAGTACAGTTTTTGACCATTAATCTTGTGTTTTGAGTTTGTGAACAGAATTTAAATAGACAAAAATAAAAAAAACTGAATATTTTTTTTTATTATTATTTAGAAAAAAAAGAGAAAAATCATGATCGAAATAATCCAACACTTCTTACTTCAAAATCCAACTATAATACATATATACAAGTATTTTTGGGACACTGGGTTGCACAGTTTTCATTCAGGAGGCTTTTTTGTTCATACACGCACACATGTACACATGCATGTACATGCGTGCACCCATTCATTTACATGCGGACTCATTATAGCGATGCACACACCACATGTGAAAAGTCTCACTCAGCCTGCTCCCAAAGTCTCATCAAAAATCATCCTAATCGACTCTTATGCTGTTTACTCCTCCTTGACCATGTTTTTGTTCATTTTGTTTATTATTTTATGCAATAACAAACTCCGCGCTCCCTATCTCTCCATTCAAATTCTCCCTTCCCGCTCTCCCGGAAATCTGCCGTCATTTGTTGACGGAGCGCAAGAAATTACCGTAATAAGCCATATATTGCCGAAAAGCGCATGTTGTCTGCTATCAGGAGCAATTTGAATTATTTTGATAGTGCAAACGGTAGAAGAGTTATGGTAACATGAATACAGCTTGGTCTGATGTGTCGGCGCCGACACAGCCGGTTTTAAAGGGAAGAGAGCCCCACACAGGAGCGCTGTATTTTCCCACTGCCGCAGCAGTGTCTGCTCCTGCAGAAGCTCTATCTGTATTTTTCCCACGGCCGCAGCCCTATCTGTATTTCCCTCTCATCTCTACTTTTCAGATGCCACAGCAGTTCCCTGCAGAAGCCTTTTCATCTTTTCAGGTGCTGCCGCAGCTTCTGCAGAAGCCACTTTTCTTTTCAGATGCCGCAGCAGTGTTCACTCCCGCAGGAGCCAAACTCTCTTCTCGAAGGCCACAGCAGTACCGTTACTCCAAGCGACGTCCAGCACCCCTCCAATCTTAAGCTCTGCAAATTTTGGGGGGTTATTAACGCACCTCTCTGGCTGCTGTCCCGCGCTTATTGCATCTTTGGGGGGGAACGCTCTGGGTCCGGGCTAAATGCCGAGCTCGGACCCCTCTCCCCAGACAGGGGAAGTACCCTGGGCTCGGGAGTGATTACCGAGCTCGGAGCCTTCCCCCTGGACAGCACGCCAAATACGCCTTATCTTTACTCAGTTTATTATACTGCTCTACAAAGCAAAAAGGCAGTAACTGCATTTTTGGTCAAAAATGAGTTATTATCATTTTCATGACATTCAAGGCATCCTTTGTTATGTGACAAAACATCTTATCTCAAATGTGTGTCGTTTTGGAGAAAAATGGTAGTCGTTTGTACAGTAACTGCAAAAAGCCCTAGTGAAACAAAGCATGAGTACAGTAACATCCATTACTGTATTCTTGTTATGTTTTAACTGACAAAAAATAACCGCGTTGCTGCGCAGTGAAGTTACTGTTGCCATGGTGAACACACACAGCTGATTTCGCGGCATCCTCACGGGACGGTTTTAACATTACTAATTTTAAAATAATAATATTTTTGCGGGCCGGATTGCGTTTAATTTTTGATGTCAGTTGCGGGCCGGAGGGAGGAGGAGGGGGGGCCGTAAATGGCCCGCGGGCCGGCAGTTTGAGACCCCTGATTTAGAGGCTATCACAATATAAACACCTGTCAGCCGCCAGGGCGGGACTTCCTCTCAGAGGTCCATTCAGATAGCATTATGCTAATTGACAGGTGATGTTTTAAATAGCTTTGCTTACCTGCCCCTGATCCTCCCTGCTCCTAGCTGTAACTTTATCCTCTGTAACTTCACATCATTGCCGATGCCATGTCATCATTTCGTTGTTCATGTCACAAAGTTATAATCCATAGGCTAATCATTCACGGCGTTGTTTTCCAGCAGGAGAATATAACTGTCCATAAACACAGCTATCGGTGTAACAGTTATTCTTTAACGTGACAGGTGTCTGTTCAACTTAAAACACACTCTCTTCGCGGCCGCTGTTTGAAGACTATGTCCGCTGTTTAGAGAAGTTAGCGAGTTGTGAGCAAGAGTTCTTTCTCTTTACTGTAAGCATCCATGCTTTCAACAAAAAACTTCTGCAGAGCGAGCTGGCAGGTATTTATCTGCTATTATATAATAATAATAATAATAATAATTTGTTGCAGTACACAGACAGACAGACAGACAGACACAGAAATATGTAGATTTACATTCATGCCACTAATGTTCTCTCTTTTTCATTTAAGATACACATGTAGGTATTCCATCAAAGAGGCAGCAAGTCCTGCCCCCCGCTGAAGAAATGGAGTGGACCATCCTGGACACTTTACTGGATACCACCAGCGTGGACAGCTTATATTATGACATTACAGACCTAGGTTATGTCCCAACCCCTATGATGACACAGACTGAAGTGGAACTTGGAGACCCAGGGGAACAAGTTCAAGAGCCAGAGCCCCAGCCAGAGCCACAGCCTGATGTGGAATCACGTCGACCACCAATGAGAGAGCCATGTGGTGCCAAATGTCGAAGAAGGTGTACAGACCATATTTCAGAGGAAAGACGGAGGGAGATATGGAGTCAATTCTGGGAGATGACCTACACAGAAAGACGATCATGGATGTTTTACTCAGTTACCCCAATGCCAACCAAAAGAATAACAACCGGCCCAGAAAGTCGCCGTGGCCGCTCATTCATCTACCGGCTGCAAAACCAGAAAGGAGAACCAAGACAGGTCTGCAAAATGTTTTTCCTGTCATCATTGGGCTACCACCCTAAAAATGACAGTCTTGTCATTTCCATGATGGGGAAGTCAAACTCCAGGCCACTGGTTCCATCCAAGGACCAGAGAGGAAAGCAGGCTGCAGTCAACAAGATGGACGTGAAGACCCTTGATGACCACATTGAGTCCTTCCATCCTTGTGTGGGCCATTACAGACGGGAGCATGCCCCAAATCGGTACCTGCCAAGTGACATCACAATAAAGATGATGCATTCAGACTACCTGGATAAAGGAAACGCCTGCTCCTATGAAGCATACAGGAAGATTATAAAAGACAAAAAAATCAGCTTTGCCAAACTTGGGGAGGAGCAATGTGAGGACTGTTTGGAACATGCTGAACATGCAAACTGCCACACAGGGGAGACTGAAAGCTCAGATTGCCCAGAGTGCCTAAGGTGGAACAAACATAAGCAGTCTGCCCTAGAGAGCCGCCAAAGCTACCAGGCAGATGCAGAGAGGGACTGGCCGGACATGACATCAGTTCGGAGCGTGGACCTCCAGAAGGTGATAATGCTGCCACGCATGCCAGGAGTCAAGTCAGCGGTATTTACTCGTCGCATCGTGGCATACCACGAAACATTTGCCTCAGTGGGGAAAAAAACAAACAAAAAAAAACACTATCTCTGTATTGTGGCACGAGGGAATGGCTGGGCGAAGTGCAGCGGAAATTACATCAGCATACACAACTGCATTGGAGAAGGAGCGGGATGTACGCCACAACATATTCTGGGTGGACAACTGCAGTGCACAGAATAAGAACTGGTGCCTTCTATCCTCACTCATCACTCTTGTGAACAGTGACACCATTTCACAGGAGGACATCACTCTAAAGTTTTTTGAAAGGGGACACACGTTCATGAGCGCAGACAGTTTCCATCATGGTGTCGAGCAGCAAATGAGGAGCCGTCCAGGTGGTGTGGTCTACGACTTCGAGGACTTTGTGAGTGTTGTGGCAAGCTCCAACTCCAGGAAGGTGGAGGTTGTCAAATTGGAGAATGCCAATGTGCTAGATTGGAGGGATGGCCACTCCACCGTCAAGGTCAAGAAAGCGCAAGCACCAAAGCTTGGGGAGATGGTGGAGATACAGGTGCGGTGTGGCTCCAAGAGCATATTTTACAAATTATCCCATACGGAGAATGAATTTATGGAATTGGACTTCCTCATGAAGAAATTCTCGCTGAAGGTGCCCACTCTTTTGCAACCACAGAATAGAGGGGTTGAGGAGGTCAAGAAGAGAGACATCATCTGTAATCTTTGTCCTCTCATGCCACCAAACAGGAGGGTGTTCTGGTATTCCCTGCCTGTGAGCAATGTTGTGGATGATGAGGAGTAATAACCATATGAAATGTGGTGTTCATCAATTGTTTGTATTATTATTATTATTATTATCATCATTATTTTATTTATATATATATATATATATATACACAATCTATTATTAAATGTATGTATACTAATTTGAAATATCTGTCCCATGTATTCATTTCATTCAGTACTTTGTGTTTATAAACCTACTGAAACAGATACTGCATCATATAAAATCATCAACTTGTTTATCTTAGTTATCATCATAAGAGTTTGAAAAGCCTTAGAAACACTTAGGCAAAATTATTTTGTTTTGCTCTGTTGAATTGGAGTTTAACTTGTCTATATTGCTCCAAAGAAAAGTTGTTTTGCAGTGCTTTAACATTAATGTGATTTGTAGGTATAGCTACATTACAGATACAGAAACACCCCCAGACACACATTAATCTAATACTCACACATAATAATATGGTCCTATTCAAAATAAATTGTCCCCATTTGGGCCTTGATACAGCTTAGTTTTGATAAGCAGACGTTTCAGCACCAGAACAGCTTCCGGGTGGAAAATATTGACCTAAAATGGTCAAATTAGTTTGGGTTTGGTATATCCATGTTCAGGAAAACAAATGGTTCCAATTATTTCAAATACAGTGTATCTAACACACCCAGCACCCAAGTTGTGGCAAAATAGTTTTTGGAGAATCTGTAGTTACTGCCTTTTTCCTTGGTATGGTGCCACGTTTTTGGTAAGTAATACAAAGCAAGAATACAGTAACTGCAAAATAGGGGTAAAATATCAAATTAAATACGAGGATTGATATGTACAAAGAATAAGCTAATATAAAGTAACAAAACAGCCACATGTCCAATAATCTACCTACAACTACTTAGGCTGGATGACAGGATAACTTTAAAGTCATTTTTCTCAGTTCTGCACTTGGCGTAGTTACTGCCTTTTTGCTTTGTAGGGCAGCATAGGTAATTGTGAACTCGTGAAATTGGCGTCATCTAATGCAAAACTGTGAAATTAGAGCGCGTTTAAAAACTTAAATCCGTCAGTCTTTCCTTCAGTGCCCATGGGCAGAGCATGCTTGAAACCAGTCTTTATCAATTCATATGGCATGCTATTTTGGGTAAATAATGTCCTAAAAATTTCCAGATGTACAAAGTTAAGTTTTAATTTAGAAAGATATGTCTGAATCTATCTGTATTTTCTTTTCACATTATAAATAATAAATTAATAGTAAGATTAATTCTAAATGTGTTCATTTATTCTAATGTAGTACACTGTTCATTTTAAGATGCCTTATTACTCATGTCACTCATTAAAATTATATAAACGTGTTTAATAATCAGATTAAATAAATACTTAAATTGTTTCAGGAATGCCTCCATGTGAATATTGCACAAGGTTTTGTGTCTATTAACTTTAACAGTCGTTTAATTGACCCTAGAATTAAGGATGTAAATAAAAATAAGTTTATGATTTGACACCTGTATTATAGACCGCTCTCAGCATACTCAAAATTAGGGGTAATCACAATTACTTTACCATATTTACAGTCCTAATGTAAATTAAATTACTGAAATAAGTGTTTTTTTATTTTTATTATTCTTTTTCAATAGAATTGGCCCAGACTTCTGCAGTGTCAAGTGAAGGAAGCTCCTCTCATAAGATTGCAGACTGGGAGTCTGATGACACTGAGCGAGAGTGATGGAAGCCCTTCAAGAAAGGAGCAAAATGCTGAAGATGAAGCCAGAATTGTGAGTCTGTGTCATTTGTTATTCTGTGTACAGTAAAAATTTTAAACACACAAAAAATTAAATTAAAATTGAACTGGGCAGCCACACAATATCTGCTTATGTTCACACCTGGAATTTACTAATTATTAATTTAAGATATCAAAACGCATAAAGCCCAAAAATGAAAACTTGTCATCATTTCTCACTCTCTGTCATTCCAAACCTGCAAGACTTTCATTCATTTTCAAAACACATGAAGATATTTTAAATGAAACCTGAGAGATTTCTGTCCTTCCATCGACAGTCTACACAACTAACACTTTGATGCTTCAAGAAGTTCATAAAGAGATCATAAAAGTAATCCAAATGAATCGAGCTGTTTAGTCACAATTTTCTGAAGAGCCTCAATCGCTTTATACAATGAACAGATTTAATTATTTTTATTTTTTTCACATTTAAACATTGATCAGGGATCATAAATATAAAATTTGGACTAAACCACATGATATGTATGGATTAGATCTCTTTATGAAGTTTATGAATTATCTAAGTGGTAGTTGAGTCAATCAAGGGACAGAAATCTTATATTCTATTAAAATATCTTCAGATGTGTTTCAAGAGCCTGTCCTCCAACAAAAAACAACCCTACAGTATAGGTCGTTTGTGCAAGCCCTTATTACGACCTATATTTACGTTTTAAAGTTAAGCGCCCTCTAGCACGCGTAAAAATAATGAGTCTCGTGTTGCGTCTGTCCTCATGAAATGACGTATGACTGTCATTACCAATCAAAATGCGTGTTTATTTAAATGCAATATGTGGACTTTTTACACCGATCTCACAGTATTCGTACATATTTTACTAGGTGGCTAATTCGTACGAATGACCACACCTAACCCTACCCTTAAACCTACCCCTTACAGGAATCATGCAAAATCATGATTTTTAGTGCACATTTTATGAGCGCGTGCGTTCTCTGGGATCGAACCCTTGATCGCATGATCACATAATTACATATCGTCGTATAACGCAATGCTCTACCAACCGAGCTACACGACTATGACGCAGATAAAAGAGTACAAAACATTAATATGAAAATGTCCTGTTGCCGATAGGGGCGCAATTGTAGCATACGCTCTGATGGGTCGTATTTCAGGGATTTGGACAAACGACCTATACGGGCGTATTGGTTGGAGGACAGGTTGGTTTCAAAGATAATGAAAGTCTTGGTTGAGTAAATGATGGAATTTTCATTTCTGAACTAACCCTGTAATAAAAGAATGTGGCCATATGCGTCTTGTTTGTTCACTTGTGCATCACCCAAGATGCATGCTAATGCCAGGTGTGAACAGAGCCACTGTGTGACTACACAATCAGTTTAGCAGAATGGTTCCTGAGAGAGATATTGTCATTATTTTTATTTATTTATTTTCCAAGAAGCCAAGTTCCTGGCTTTTCCCAAGACCTTCAAGGACCTGATTGACCTCGGAATCAGCTGTAAAGGAGGATGAAACCGATGTCTAAGGTTAGACTATATTTCAGATTAAGATTATCTATATTCATTTATTATCTATATTCTGTGTTCATGCATTTTTTGCTGAAGTTGTCATATCTGTTATTTAGAATGGGACAGCGATATTGCATCAGTTTGTCTCCTTCATTTAATTCCATCACCACAAGGCTGCAAGGGACCTGGAGAAATGTCCTCCTATCAAGCTGAAAAACATCTTCAAAAAGGTACATCTCTGTCACTACCTATTGTCTGCCTCAAAATATTGCCAGATGTGTTGTATATGAAAAACTAATAAAAATAAAATCAATTGGAGAGCTGACCTTAATTGTTATTTTTGTCTTTGATCTGCATGCACTAATAAGAAGAATACCTTGTAGAGACCACACAGCCATACCTGCTCGCTGATGGGACAACGAGGAACAGCGTTCATGGATGCTACACAACTGTCGACAAGTATCTTGCTGCAATCTTGTTCAAATCTACCTGTCATATGTTAATGTCTAGGTAAATTTGATGATTTTATGTGTTTTATTAACTATTTTATGTTTCCGTGCAACACATCTGGTATATGCTTTAAAATTGCCACTTTGCCCATTTGTTAAATAAACGTTGGAATTTGTACATCTGTCTGAAGACTCTTGATTTTATGTCTAATCTTGTACATTAACACCATACAATAGCCTTTTTATTTTTGCACTGAAAATAATACTTTATTAATAACACTTAAAACAACACCAGGGGTGTAAAATAACCTAGAGTGTAAAATTTGAACAACAATTGCAAGTGTAACAGTTCACACTCGGAGTGTAATTTTTCTACACTGTAAGGTGCTATATTAACACTAAAAATTCAACACTATGAATGGTGTACCTTTAACACTAGACAGATTGGGACCATATATGATCTTTAGTAGTGTTAAAATGACACTGCATTTTTTTACTGTGTAGTAAATAGACTAAAACGATTCTTCGAAGCACAATAATTAGCCTCAATGATTTTTTTGTATTCGAGTTACTCGAATTACTCGAGGAATCGTTTCAGCCCTACTTCCAATTTAATTTCACTTGGGGTTGACAGGTGACTTTAAAGAAGACAAGTCATGATTTTGGTGTTTTGTAACTTAATACACTTGAGACATATTTTATATTAACCACACCTTCTTAAGTTTACCAGTAAAGAGTTAGAACATGTAACAGTAGTGGCTGTTGGGTAGGCCTATAAAACAAAGTGTAATGCTCAACTCATATTTAGAGTGGTTGCTAGCAGGAAAAATGAATGCTCATCTTTTATTGACAGTGACAATACTGTTTATTATCAGGCTTTACCCTGCTTTGTGTGCAGTTAATTTAGGCACCTGCATCCTCCAAGGTGATCCTCAACCTCCTTCTCTCTTTGAGGATGGAGACTTCGTCATTGGAGGGGCTTTCACCATTCATTACTATGTGAGGACAGAAAAGCCCACCTATACTAGACGGCCACAACCACCTGAGTGCAGTGGCAGGTTAGAGTTTGATTTATAAATAAATAATAAATACTACTACTACTACTACTACTAGAATCCCTAACAGAGCAGGGTAAAGGGGTTTAGCCTACTAATTTTGCTGAAAGTGTGTTTATAATTGTCTTTTTGTTTAAATAAAATTAGTTAGGCTAGAAGCAAACAAGCAAAACGTCCATGTAAGCATTCAGTTTTAATAGAAAGATATATATGTCTATTTCAACAGCATGGACTTCAGAGAGCTGCGTTTTGCTCGTGCCTTGCAGTTCACTATCCAAGAGATAAACAACAGCTCCGATCTCTTACCAGGCATTACTTTAGGGTACCATATATATGACTCATGCGCCTCTGTACCAATGGCGATTAAAGTAGCGATGCAGCTTGCCAACGGACTAGATCTGGTATTTAACGACATTGATTCCTGTGTAAAATTTGCTGCAGTTCCCGCGCTTGTTGGGGATTCTACTTCTACGCCGGCTATAAGCATTTCAAGGCTTTTCGGTCCTTTTGGAATTTCACAGGTGCTTGCTCATATGATTTCCTAGTCTTATTTACAAGGAAAAATAAAACTAAATTATATATATAAATATTTAAAAAAAAATAATTATATATATATGTTTAAAATAAAAAAAAGTCATAATTAAAATGTTGACCATAACAGTTCATAAACTGGATAATATTTGTTTTGTGAATCGACTAGTCAGTATATTTATAAATGTCATTCCATGCTTTATTGTGCTCTAGGTGAGTCATTACGCAACATGCGCGTGTCTCAGTGACAAGCGGCAGCATCCTACTTTCTTCAGGACCATCCCCAGCGATCACCATCAAGCGGCAGCACTGGCACGGATGGTCAAGCACTTCGGATGGACGTGGATCGGAGCTGTGCGCAGTGATTCAGACTATGGGAACAATGGCATGGCATCATTCCTGAAAGCTGCAGAGCAGGAGGGAATCTGTGTGGAATATTCTGAGGCCTATTACAGGACCCAGCCGCGCAGCAAACTGAAAAGAGTGGCGGATGTTATTCGCAAGTCAACGGCTCGTGTAATAGTTGCCTTCATGGGCGCAGGTGATATAAAATTTCTGTTAGAAGAGCTGAGCCTGCAGCCTCCTCCCCCGATGCAGTGGATTGGCAGCGAGGCGTGGGTTACAGACCCACAGATGATGCGGTTCAATTTTTGTATTGGTGCTGTGGGCTTTGCAATCCCGCGATCTGTTATCCCTGGTTTTCGTAACTTTCTACTTGACCTGTCTCCAGAACAAGCTCTAAAATTTCCCCTGCTGACAGAATTCTGGGAAAGTTCATTCAGCTGTAGTCTAAAACGGCAGACAGGTTCTTCTACTGGTATGCCAGCATGTGATGGCACAGAGGATCTGCGCGCTTTACAGAACCCGTACACAGACACGTCCCAGTTACGGATCACTAACATGGTGTACAAAGCCACATATGCTATAGCTCATGCCCTCCATAGCATCATCTGTAACGAAAATCAATGCGACAAAAACATCAAAGTTGAGCCACGACGGGTAAGTTTGCTTACTTTTGAAAAACGTTTACAAAACAATATATATTTAAAATATTGTTAATTATGTGTACATTTACCTTTACTATAAAACATGTTCAACCACACCACAGTTTTATTTATTTATTTATTTTGTTACCTCCATCATGCAGGTTTTTGATCAGCTCAAGCAAGTGAATTTTACTAAAAATAATTACCCCGTTTCATTTGACACCAATGGAGACCCTGTGGCCACATATGAACTTGTGAATTGGCAGATTCAGGGAGACGGTTCAGTTGATTTTGTGACAGTGGGTCAGTATGATGCATCCCAGCCTAAAGGCCAAGAATTTAGTCTGAGCAGAGATATCATTTGGTATGATGGCAGTGATAAGGTATACTTCTCCTCCTCCTCCTTTTTTTTACTTATAACCATATAAACACGCATTCATTTTGTCATGTATTTAGATTAAATAAATTGATTAAAAAAATCCTTAAAACCAACTCTACTTGACTATGACTAAGACTACTTATAGATCATTATGAAGCATACCAAAAGATGAGAACTAAAAGCAGAGAAATTCATTATGATGAATTGTGTCCTTTTGTTTTAAATATGTGGGCCAACTTGTCAGTTTTAGAACATTTGTACCCAAAGACTTTGTTAATTTCTGACTCTGATGCTGTGTCTATCTGTCACCTGCAGGTGCCTGTGTCTGTGTGCAGTGAGAGCTGTCCTCCAGGTACGAGGAAGGCTGTGAAAAAAGGAAGACCTGTCTGCTGTTATGACTGCATTAACTGTGCAGAAGGAGAGATCAACAATGAGACAGGTATTTCAGACATTCTTCTAAATAAATTATAAATATTTATGGTCAACTGATAAATCAGTGTCTAAATTAAAGAAAGGAATCTTTAAAAAGTCTTCTGAACAAATGTGCAAAGTTCTTAGAAATAATTTTACACCATAAATTAAGAACACATTGCTGTGATTGGCTAACTTTATCGCACTGTATCCATGCCCCCTCTCTTTTATTGCATGTTGTGTGTTTTGATACTCGAGATGGTAAGCACTGTGGTAGAGCTATATATTTGAGCCAGAGGCATAAGAAATTAAAACAATGCAACCACAACAATTGCAACAGTCGGTTTCAGCTTGGTAATTGCTTTTACTTGTTTAATTTCTTAATTTTCTGTATATAGTTTTAAAGTACTGTTAATAATAATTCACAAAACAGTCCATTAAGCCAAACATTTCTAATGCTCAGATCTTTAGGAAGTTTATACATTTTTGGAGGTGCGGTTTCATGATGTCACGATTCTCCAGATTTCACATCTGAGCATTTCAAAACGGTAGAAAAGAGTAATTCATACTTTAAATCGGGACGTTTTTTGAGTTCTTGAGTTGATTTGAGTTCTGAAATTTGCAGCATGTGTTTATTGTAGAGTAACTTCTTATATAAATCAAGAGCATTTTGATTTTTCATTCCATGACCCCTTCAAGGGAAAAAAAAGAAATTAATCGTAAAAAAAGTAATAATATATTTCCCTTACACCATGCATGAAGACGTGATTGACATTCATGAGGTACCTCACTATGATATAATTTACTTATTGTAACCTTTTTGTTTTTCCTGTATGGTACCAGATGTTGGTTGGACTACATGACTTGCATGACAATTAAGGCATCAATTTAAAATACCAAGCAGTGAAGCAGTTTTGTTAAAATATTGAAATAACTGTAACTGTAACATTATATAACAATTGTAATATTATTTATATATGAAGTTGAGTTGGTCATTCTTTAAAAAAAAAAAAAAAAAATGTAGTCTGATAATCTGAATGTCTCCATTTTGTTCCTGTGGTTCATGAATGGCTTTTATGCACTGACTTCTTGATCTTTCAGATTCTTTAGATTGTCACAAATGCCAGCCTGAGTATTGGCCCAATAATGAGAAAGACAAGTGTCTTCCTAAACCAGTGGAGTTTCTCTCCTGGGATGAGATCCTTGGGATTATACTGGCTGCTTTCTCTGTTGCTGGTTCTTTAGTGACCTTAAGCATAACTTTAGTGTTCTACAAAAACAGGACCTCTCCGATAGTAAAAGCCAACAATTCAGAACTAAGCTTCCTGCTTCTCTTCTCATTGTCTCTGTGTTTTCTCTGTTCACTTACTTTTATTGGTCGGCCCACTGAGTGGTCCTGTATGTTGCGTCACACAGCATTTGGGATCACCTTTGTCCTCTGTATCTCATGTGTTCTCGGGAAAACTGTAGTAGTGTTAATTGCCTTCAAAGCTACACTTCCAGGAAGTAACGTCATGAAATGGTTTGGGCCTCCTCAACAGAGACTCAGTGTTTTGGGTTTCACTCTTGTACAGGTACTTATATGTGTGCTTTGGTTAACAATATCCCCTCCTTTTCCTTACAACAATATGCAACACTACAAAGAAAAGATCATTCTAGAATGCAGTTTAGGATCAGCTATAGGTTTCTGGGCTGTTCTGGGTTATATTGGTTTGCTAGCTTTCCTTTGCTTTGTTTTAGCTTTTCTTGCCCGAAAGCTGCCTGATAACTTCAATGAGGCTAAATTCATCACATTCAGTATGCTCATATTCTGTGCTGTATGGATCACCTTTATTCCCGCTTATGTTAGCTCTCCAGGAAAATTCACTGTAGCTGTGGAGATATTTGCTATTTTAGCTTCAAGCTTTGGTCTGATTCTCTGTATTTTTGCTCCTAAGTGTTTCATTATTGTCTTTAGGCCAGAGCAGAATACCAAAAAACATTTAATGGGTAAAGTACCATCAAAAGCTCTCTGATATGCATCCAATTGCCAACTGCTTAATATTAAATGTCAGACATTCTGTAATATTAATTTACCGGTTATTAAACCACAGATATAACTATTTCATATGTGTTTTTTTCACGTGTTTCCACTTGGTAACTCTGCAATGAAATTGTATTTTTGTAGGCCAGGATTTTTTTCCCATTGGCTTTTGTTATCATTGTATTCATTATTATTGCAGAAAATAATTTCTATGACCCATAAAACTTTATAATTCTTACATGGTTTGTCCATCATGACAATCTTGACAAATATATGTATATATATACATTTTGAAACCTAATTACATGAGTATATGTCACTGCTTGTTAACAAAGTCGATTTAATGAGCTGATTTTGCTATATGCTCTAATGCAGTGGTACTGTAAGAAAGTTATTTTCTGTGGCAATGAAAGTAACTTTTTTTAAGAGTTGATATGAAATTATACTGAATGTTTGCTGGACGAACAGATCCGTCTATCCACTGATATAAATAATTGCAATTAATTGCAATTATTCATATACATTTTTCTTTTGAGCAAATTTGCTACACAGAAGGTTAAAACAAAATGTTAAAGTTAACATTATGAATACAGTACTATTTTAGGTAAAATAATTGAGTCTTCTCTTAAACTTAAACAAAAGCACTTCGAATTATAATAATAAGCTTGGAACTTCATTGGTTTGACAAATAAGAGGAGAGAAAATAAGAGTCTTTTCTGTCTGACAAAACATCAGGTCCTGGTGGCTTTGGATGTGAATTTCACAAAGTTTTCGTTCAAAATTAACGCCTTATTGAAAATGTGTGCATTTAAATTTTTATCATAAAGTAATAAGTGCTGGCTAACAGATCGCAACACGTAAATATGTGATAAAGGGCTCCCTATCACATGTATTCTGGTTTTGCCTTGACGTTTGATTTTCTGAGTAATATTTTTGACTATTTTTCAAAGGTTTTCCAAAAGATGAGCGTGATCACAGACTAGCAGTTTTGGGGTCTTCTGAGATATTGAACGCTTTTTTTTTTTTTTTTTTTCTTTTAAGCTCTCAGCAGCATTCTTTGTTGCTGGGTATGGCCTTTGCAAATCTTTGGATGCCCCTATCAAAACCTGGTTTTATGAGCGGTTTCATCTTATGTAACTGAAAGATATACATTCCTTGAAATATGTTAAAATATCTTCATTTAAAATATATATTATATATATATATATATATATACTATTTTAATACACTATGTAAGGTTATGATTTATTTACATTTAAATGTATTCTTTAAATACAGTTATATATAGGACATGTATTGCATTTAGATCTTTATAGAATAAAAGTTGGACAAAAAAGTACAGTGATTTTGTTACTTGTATTTATTATGATTTACTGTATAACTGCATTCAGAGAATGGATTTCAATCACATGGCTGTGTCACTAAAACAACAGTGGGACATGACAAATCCTTTGCCAAATAAAAAGAAATGGAAAGTAAAAGCAAATATAAAACAAACATTCTTTCATTGCAACTCATTTCTCTTGGGGTTGACAGGTGATCTAAAAAACCTGAAAGTTTATGACACACTTGAGGCACATTCTCTCATTGACTGAAGTGAAATCTTAACCACACCCTCTTAGGTTTCCCAGTAAAGAGTTACAACATACAACAGCAGTGGCTGGTGGGTATATAAAACAAAGTGTAATGCTCAACTCACATTTAGAATGGTTGCTTGCATAGCAGGAGAAATGAATGTTCATCTTTTATTGACAGTGACACTACTGTGTATTACCAGGCTTTGCCCTGCTGTGTGTGGGGTTAATTTAGGCACCTGCATCCTCCAAGGCGACCCTCATCTCCCTGATCTCTTCGAGGATGGAGACTTCATTATTGGAGGGGCTTTCACCATTCATTATTATGTGAAGACAGAGAAGCACACCTATACTAGACGGCCACAACCACTAGAGTGCAGTGGCAGGTCAGAGTTTGATTCGAAATTTTAAAAAATTCCTTAACAGATCAGGGCAAAATGGGTTAAATTGATTGTTCTAAAATTGCGTTCATATTTGTGGTTAAGTATAAAATGAGTTAATAAGAAGCTGACGAGCAAGAAATATCCGTTAATTGTTAATAGGATGTTATTATGTGTGTATTTCAACAGCATGGACTTCAGAGGGTTGCGCCTTGCTCGTGCCTTGCAGTTCACTGTCCAAGAGATAAACAACAGCTCCGATCTCTTACCGGGCATCACTCTAGGGTACCACATATATGACTCGTGTGCTTCTGTGCCAATGGCGATTAAAGTAGCTTTGCAGCTTGCCAACGGACTAGATCTGGTATTTAACGACTCTGATTCCTGTGCAAAATTTGCTGCAGTTCCCGCACTAGTCGGAGATTCTGCTTCCACGCCGGCTGTAAGCATTTCAAGACTTTTGGGTCCTCTTGGAATTCCACAGGTGCTTGCGCAAAACGACTAATTCATAGTCTTCTTATTAGAAAAAAAAATGCTGGAGCTGTATCACAATCTCTCTCCCTCTCTCTCTGATTATATATATATATATATATATATATATATATATATATATATATATATATGTGTGTGTGTGTGTGTGTGTGTGTTTCTTCACTGTACTTTATAGGTGAGTCATTACGCAACATGCGCGTGTCTCAGTGACAAGCAGCAGCACCCTACTTTCTTCAGGACCATCCCCAGCGATCACCATCAAGCGGCAGCACTGGCACGGATGGTCAAGCACTTCGGATGGACGTGGATCGGAGCTGTGCGCAGTGATTCAGACTATGGGAACAATGGCATGGCATCATTCCTGAAAGCTGCAGAGGAGGAGGGAATCTGTGTGGAGTATTCTGAGGCCTACTACAGGACCCAGCCGCGCAGCAAACTGAAAAGAGTTGCGGATGTTATTCGCAAGTCAACGGCTCGTGTAGTAGTTGCCTTCATGGGCGCAGGTGATATAAAATTTCTCTTAGAAGAGCTGAGCCTGCAGCCTCCTCCCCCGATGCAGTGGATTGGCAGCGAGGCGTGGGTTACAGACCCACAGATGATGCGGTTCAATTTTTGTATTGGTGCTGTGGGCTTTGCAATCCCGCGATCTGTTATCCCTGGTTTTCGTAACTTTCTACTTGACCTGTCTCCAGAACAAGCTCTAAAATTTCCCCTGCTGACAGAATTCTGGGAAAGTTCATTCAGCTGTAGTCTAAAACGGCAGACAGGTTCTTCTACTGGTATGCCAGCATGTGATGGCACAGAGGATCTGCGCGCTTTACAGAACCCGTACACAGACACGTCCCAGTTACGGATCACTAACATGGTGTACAAAGCCACATATGCTATAGCTCATGCCCTCCATAGCATCATCTGTAACGAAAATCAATGCGACAAAAACATCAAAGTTATGCCCCGACGTGTAAGTTTGCTTATCGTGTAATATTTTTTTTACCAAAAAAAAAAAAAAAAGCAATATTGTTAATGTATATTGTACAGTATAATTTACCTTTGTATCTTACTATAAAATATGCTCAACCACACCACAGTTTTATTTATTTATTTATTATCCATCATGCAGGTTTTTGATCAGCTCAAGAGAGTGAATTTTACTAAAAATAATTACCCCGTTTCATTTGACACCAATGGAGACCCTGTGGCCACATATGAACTTGTGAATTGGCAACTTCAAGAAGACGGTTCAGTTGATTTTGTGACCGTGGGTCAATATGATGCATCCAAGCCTAAAGGCCAAGAATTCAGTCTGAACAGAGCTATCATTTGGTATGATGGCAGTGAAAAGGTATACTTTTTCCCCCATTTTTTTTAGATTAAATAAATTAACCAACACTGTATATACCAAACATACCACAATATGAGAAATAAAAGCAGAGGAATTCATTATGATACATTTTGCCCCTTCACTTTAAATGTCTGGGCCATTTTGTTAGTTTTAGAAAATTTGTACCCAAAGACTTCATGTCTGACTCTGATGCTGTGTCTATCTGTCACCTGCAGGTGCCTGTGTCTGTGTGCAGTGAGAGCTGTCATCCAGGTACGAGGAAGGCTGTGAAAAAAGGAAGACCTGTCTGCTGTTATGACTGCATTAACTGTGCAGAAGGAGAAATCAGCAATGAGACAGGTATTTTGGTATTTCCCTTACACCTGAAATATATGTTATTGATATTTATGAGGGAATGCACGATATCATTGACCCTTCTTTATCTACTGAATTGGTCATTCTAAAAAAAATGTTTAGCCTGATTAACTGTATGGCTTCATTTTGTTCCTGTAGTTCATGAATGGCTCCTTGATCTTTCAGATTCTTTAGATTGTCACAAATGCCTGCCTGAGTATTGGCCCAATAATGAGAAGGACAAGTGTCTTCCTAAACCAGTGGAGTTTCTCTCCTGGGATGAGATCCTTGGGATTATACTGGCTGCTTTCTCTGTTGCTGGCTCTTTAGTGGCTTTGAGCATAACTTTAGTGTTCTACAAAAACAGGACCTCTCCAATAGTAAAAGCCAACAACTCAGAGCTGAGCTTCCTGCTTCTCTTCTCATTGTCTCTGTGTTTCCTCTGTTCACTTACTTTCATTGGTCGGCCCACTGAGTGGTCCTGTATGTTGCGTCACACAGCATTTGGGATCACCTTTGTCCTCTGTATCTCATGTGTTCTCGGGAAAACTATAGTAGTGTTAATTGCCTTCAAAGCTACACTTCCAGGAAGTAACGTCATGAAATGGTTTGGACCTCTTCAACAGAGACTCAGTGTCTTTGGTTTCACTCTTGTGCAGGTACTTATATGTGTGCTTTGGTTAACAATATCGCCCCCTTTTCCTTATAACAATATGCATCAGTACAAAGAAAAGATCATTCTAGAATGCAGTTTAGGATCAGCTATAGGTTTCTGGGCTGTACTGAGTTATATTGGCCTCCTAGCTTTCCTTTGCTTTGTTTTAGCTTTTCTTGCCCGAAAGCTGCCTGATAACTTCAATGAGGCTAAATTCATCACATTCAGTATGCTCATATTCTGTGCTGTATGGATCACCTTTATTCCAGGCTATATCAGTTCTCCAGGGAAATTCACTGTAGCTGTGGAGATATTTGCTATTTTAGCTTCAAGCTTTGGTCTGATTCTCTGTATTTTTGCTCCTAAGTGTTTCATTATTGTTCTTAGACCAGAGCAGAATACCAAAAAACATTTAATGGGTAAAGTACCATCAAAAGCCCTCTAAGATGCATTCAATTGGAAACTGCTTAATAGTAATTATTTAATGTTAATGTACCAGTTTTCAAAATACTGATGTAACTATTTTACATATTGGTGTTATATGTGCAAATATGTTCTGTATACTGTGTATGTACTGTAATATTGTTGAAAAAAACAAAACAGTTTGAAAAAGATAAAAGATCTGTTGTAAAACTCATTTTCAGTACTTAAATGCACATTTAAAAGTGCCTCCTCAAGAAGCAGTTTTTTAAAGCTTTGATATAAAATGCTATCATCTCTCATGTTTTTCCACTTGGTAACATAGTTCTGCAATAATGGTGCAAATTTGTAGACTAACCCAGAAGTTAGCATCACCCTGGTTACTTTGACAAAAAAACCAGTAGGATTTTTCCAATGGCTTTTCAATTATTGCAGAAAATAATCTCTGTGACCATTTATTTATTTATTTATTTTAACACATGGTTTGTCTATCATGATAATCTTCACAAATATATGATAGATATGACAGAATTCACGACAAATGCAACAAAATTAATGCATTTTTGTCACATAGAAAAGCACTTGAAAAGCATTGATTTTGAGCTAGACTGCCAGAAAGTTACTGCTAATAAATTCGTTGGTCATTTCACCTTCATGTCGTTCCAAACCTGTATGTCTTACTTTCATCTGTTGTACACAAAAGAAGATTTTGTAGAATGTTACCAAACCATTTTGGTTACCCTTGATTTCTACTGTATGGACAAAAAATTCTTGAATTTCTCAAATAATGTTCCACATAAGAAAGAAATTCATACAGGTTTGGAATAACATGATGTTGAGTAAATTATGACAGTTTTCATTTTTGGGTGAATCTCCATTTAAGAACTGTATTATTTGTAAATAATAAACACCTAATTTATATAAGACACTGATTAATCAGGCCCTTATTGAATTAACATTTTACTTAAATTAAAATTCATTAGAACTAAACATCTAAAAAGAAGCAAATCCTTGCTTATAATTCAGAGTTTAGCCGACTAGTATTAGTAGGATGGTGGTCACAAGAAGTAAAACCATGGTCCTCATTACCATGGTTATATGGTTTTTAAAATAAGTAATAAGTAATAATAAACTATAAAATTTGAAGTTAAAAAAAAAAAAAAAAAAAAAACTAAACATGAAGAAACTACAAAACACCTTCTATAAAATTTAAATATTCCACCATATGTAATAACAGTAACATTTATAATAAATAAATTTCTGCCAACACGTTATTTGTACAGTGTTAATAACTTCAAGTTAAATTATTATGGTGCTGATGATGACAAGCCTATTGGCCTTTTCCAATATACCTCATTGTTTGTGGCTGTTTTCAGCTAGCATCACTACAGAACCTTTAATGTTCTCATATCACACGGCTGTATAACAATTCTGTGTCACATTTGAATGGATCAAGCGACTTGCGCTGTTTATCACTTAATCATGGCAGAAGCGCGGCGCACGTTCGTCAGAGTTGTGCGGGTGACTGATGCCGCTCTGCTTTGACGCTGTAATTTAAAAACAGCGCCTAATATCGGGGAGCTCTCTCTCGTTTCGGCGATCAGCCCACTACTTGAATGGAATGTTCCGGTGCCCCCGATGGCCAGGCGATCGCGGGCCCCCCAGACCTCTGGGCCCCATGCACCCTGTCACCCTTTCCCCCACTAGCGATGCCCCTGTCCGTTGGTCAAGTGCTGAAATGTCAATTTATAGAATGGCTCGTAATTGTAGTACACGCTCGTTAATTTAAATGTTAACCTAATGCTGCGCTCCAGAGAGCTCGGATAATTAATATAATATAATATAATATAATATAATATAATATAATATAATATAATATAATATAATAATGTAAAAAAGTACAATATTAATATACTATAATAATAATAATATATATTATTCTAGGCTATATAATATCTGTAGAGACATTATTTGGATTTCGTGCATGTCAGCAAGCCAATGACAGATTTTTATGAGTTTATCCCTATTTTTCCCAGTCTTTGAAGCATTTCCTACATTACTTCTTTTTTTTGTTATTGATGTTGTTCAGTCATTTCATTTAGATGCGTTGTTTTTTGTTTTTTTTTTTTTGGTTATCTGCCCTTTTTAATTATTTAGCCTAATTTCATTTTATATATATATATATACATATATATATAAACATTATAAAGTGTGCAATAAAGTACAATCAAAAGCTTTAATTATAATCGCATTGCACTTGAATAAAGTTAAAAGTGTCCTGCAGGTGACCTCCTAATTCTGTCGTCTTATGATGCACGTAGGGCTTCATGATTACTCCAGAGTACTTGTAATTCTACGATGATTTTCAAGTGCTACTTAAGTTCAACCCATTCTCACACCCAACTCGTCACATATTGAAGCTTGGTCAGGACCACTTGGCGTCGCTTTCTGACGTCAGCTCAAGGTACCCTTTAGCGTCATTTTTCGACTTGCAGGGTCCTCCATTGCTTTAAATAGGAAACCCTTAGCGTCAATATGCCGACGCCATACTGGGAATTTTATCGTCATTATTAAATTATATATTGGGTAATAACAGTGCCATTATTGCATATATGTTGGGGTGTGATTTTTCAATGTAAACAGCCACAACAGTTTTATTTATATTACATTATTTACACATTTATGAGCACATAACCCAACCCCTGCCCCTAAACCTACCACTTGTCAATAAAACACAAGATTTATTCAAAAAATATTAATATTCCAAGTCTTCCGAGGCAAAACATTTGATTTGTGAGAGGAATAGACGCGATCGCCGTCTCAGTCCGCCGTTAATCCTGTGTGCTGCAGTCTGACTCTGTGCGCGAATTCAAAAAATGCCGCCAGAAGAAGCCTTACGTCAGCCTTGGTTGTGAAATGCAATTGGCTCTTGTGTGTCTCGTGACCGATTGCGTTTTGCTGTTCCGACAGGCTATTGGCTCTTGTGTGTCTCGTGACCAATTGCGTCACGCTACGGGACGGGAGTATCTTTTTGAATGAGATGTGAGCGCGTTAACAGAGCGGGGTCATTTTCAGCGATTAAAACCTTATGTTTTGCTTTCTTCTTCGCATAAAGACTTTGTATGGCTTCAGAAGACTTGGAATGCAACACGACTTGTTTGTAATGCTTTTATACTGCTTGTTTATGGTCAGTTTTTGCAGTAAATACCTGTGACTGCACTTATATTTGCCTGTTACGTGTTTTATGTTGTTCAGAAGTGGGTAGGTTTAGGGTAGGGGTGGGGTTAGGTGCTCCAATAAAAGTATAAATGTATATAAAATTATTTATATTTTTTACAAATGCATGCAAACCATTAAACTAAGACAAACAACTGAAAACAACGGAGGATAACGTTGTCATTTTCCATAAGCGTCTTGACCTGACGCATAAAGCAAGCAATTGAAAGCAATGGAGATCCTATTTTGTCATATACTGACGCCTAGGGCCACTTTTGGCGTCTTCATAGTGACGCGAAAGGCGTTTGACCATGCTTCAGTTTTTGACGCCTCGGGAGTGAGAATGGGTTGTTAAGTTACGATGCTTTTGGGAAATGCAGCCCTGGTCTCATGTTTATATGTATTATGTATTAATACGGAACATTTACAAGCACAAAACGTACATTTTTGTACGTTTTTATTGATGCTTAAACGTACAATTTAGACGTATTTCAACGTTTAAAACGTACAAATCGATACGTATTTTTAGCTAAAAAAAAACGTAAACATACGTACGCATCTTTTATATCATTAAGATATTCGTATCAATGCTGCATTTTTTTAAGCATTTTATCAATAAGCGATTTAGATTTTTAGAACCCTTAACCTACCCCCAAACCTAAACCTACCCATTTTATAGTGAATATAAAAGGATATAAAACGCAATTGACCGAAATATGCAGGAAAATAACCATTTTAGTAACGATATAGCATTAAAAATGTTTTTATAGTCGCTAATCCCACTCCTACATCTAAACCTAAACATAGCTATTTCTGTACAGTATAAGAAAAACATGACAGACAGATAAATGCAATTACAATCATTACGTATTGCAAAAATGTCAAAAGCACTACCAAAAGTAAATTTATTTAGCAAATATAAATTTAAAACATGCTTTCCATTATAATCATTTCTCTTGAGACTGGCAGGGGGTGGTGACTTTAAAGAATGTCCTGTTTTGGGTGTTTTGAAACGTCTTGATTCATTTGAGACACATTCTCACATCATGATTGACTGATTTGAAATAATAACCACACCCTCTGATTTATTTATTTATTTATTTTTCATTCTCAACAGTAGTTGCTGTCGGGTATATAAAACAAGGTGTAATTCTCACCTCCTATTTGGAATGGTTGCTTGCCCAGCAAGAGACATGCATGCTAATCCTTTACTGACAACGACACTACTGTGTATTGCCAGGCTTTGTCCTGCTGTGTGTGGGGTTAATTTAGGCACCTGCATCCTCCAAGCTGACCCTCAGCCCCCTGCACTTTTCAAGGATGGAGACTTTGTCATTGGAGGGGCTTTCACCATTCATTACTATCTGAAGACAGAGAAGCACATCTACATTAGACGGCCACAACAACTTGAGTGCAGTGGCAGGTTAGCGCTTGATATAAAATTGAATACAATTCCAGAGCAGTCTTAAATGGATTAAAAGGATTGTGTTAAAATTGTTATTACTAAAAGTGTGTGTGTGTGTGTGTGTGTGTATCTGTCTATCTGTCTATATATATATATATATATATATATATATATAATGATTAGAATTATTATACCTAATAGTTTTTCGTGTGTGCTTCAACAGCATGGACTTCAGGGAGCTGCGCTTTGCTCGTGCCTTGCAGTTCGCCATCCAAGAGATAAACAACAGCTCCGATCTCTTACCAGGCATCACATTAGGGTACCATATATACGACTCTTGTGGCTCTGTGCCAATGGCAATCAAAGTAGCATTACAGCTTGCCAACGGACTAGATCTCATTTTTAACGACACTGATTCCTGTGCAAAATCGGCTGCAGTTCCCGCATTAGTCGGAGAATCTGGTTCCACACCGTCTATAAGCACTTCAAGATTTTTCGGTCCCTTTGGAATTCCACAGGTGTTTACTCAGTATTAATGTGTTTTAGTCTTCTAAGATAGGCCTATTTACATAATTAATAAATAAATAATAAAAATGTTGGCGCAACTGCCTAGTAATTGTAAAAATCGTGGTAAATTTGACACAACAGCTGTAAAAACCTTGAAACCCATTGTTAAAGGAAACATCTGTAAACATTTGTCACAGGACATAGAATACGTATTATTGGAGTAGTCGGACTTTTTAAAAAAAAAATGTTAAAGTCGTTATATGTTGGGAAATAAATAGCTACATTTCCTCCCATTGTGCACTACAGGTGAGTCATTACGCAACATGCGCGTGTCTCAGTGACAAGAGGCAGTATCCTACTTTCTTCAGGACCATCCCCAGCGATCACCATCAAGCGGCAGCACTGGCACGGATGGTCAAGCACTTCGGATGGACGTGGATCGGAGCTGTGCGCAGTGATTCAGACTATGGGAACAATGGCATGGCATCATTCCTGAAAGCTGCGGAGGAAGAGGGAATCTGTGTGGAGTATTCTGAGGCCTACTACAGGACCCAGCCGCGCAGCAAACTGAAAAGAGTGGCTGAAGTCATTCGCAGATCAACGGCTCGTGTAATTGTTGCCTTCCTGGCCTCAGGTGATATGAGACTTCTTTTAGAAGAGCTGAGCCAGCAACCTCCTCCCCCGATGCAGTGGATTGGCAGTGAGTCGTGGGTTACAGACCCAGACATGCTTCGGTATAATTTGTGTATCGGTGTAGTGGGTTTTGCAATCCCGCGATCTGTTATCCCTGGTCTTCGTGAATTTTTACTTGACCTGTCTCCAGAGCAGGCGGTGGAATTTCCCCTGCTGACAGAATTCTGGGAAAGTTCATTCAGCTGTAGTCTAAAACGGCAGACAGGTTCTTCTACTGGTATGCCAGCATGTGATGGCACAGAGGACCTGCGCGCTTTACAGAACCCGTACACAGACACGTCCCAGTTGCGCGTCACAAATATGGTGTACAAAGCCACATATGCTATAGCTCATGCCCTCCATAGCATTGTATGTAAGGAAAATCGATGTGACAAAAACACCATAGTTGATCCCCATAAGGTACGTTTTCTCATCGTGGGATAAATTGTAAATGTAAATGTAAAACAATAGAGATTTTAAAATGCATCAATGTAATGGATGTATTACTCTGCTGCATCCTTTATACAGTCACACCCATTTGAGTTCTAATTATTCAGCAAATTGTAAACACAGCACGGTTTGAATTTTTTTATGTTCATCATGCAGGTTTTTGATCAACTCAAACGGGTGAACTTTACTAAAAATAATTATTCCGTTTCATTTGACACCAATGGAGACCCTGTGGCCACATATGAACTTGTGAACTGGCAACTTCAAGAAGACGGTTCAGTTGATTTTGTGACCGTGGGTCAATATGATGCATCCAAGCCTAAAGGTCAAGAATTTAGTCTGAGCAGAGCTATCATTTGGTATGATGGCAGTGAAAAGGTATAACGTGTCTTCTAGACTGAGAGTGTACTACAGTACCCCTGAAAATGGTTTTAAAGGACATTTTTAATTTTTGATGGTATATGTCCTCTTAACCATATAAAAAATATAAAAATGTAAAAATTTCATTGAAACAGTTAATTTGAATAAATCACTATGCAAGTACTAAACATACATAACTAGACTGTTGAGTTGGTTGGTTATGTATGTATGTATGTGTTTTTTTATTATTATTTTTTCATTATTATTATTATTTTTTTTTTTTTGTAATGTTTTAACATAAGTATAACAACAAATAACAGACAAAAACCCTTGGTTAATTTCTGATCCTGTACATGTTACCTGCAGGTGCCTGTGTCTGTGTGCAGTGAGAGCTGTCATCCAGGTACGAGGAAGGCTGTGAAAAAAGGAAGACCTGTCTGCTGTTATGACTGCATTAACTGTGCAGAAGGAGAGATCAACAATGAGACAGGTATTTTGATTGGGTTTATGCTGCAAGATAAATCACACATATTTCTGGGCCAATCACATAAGACACATGATGATACAGAAAAAGGAAAATATATAAATATCTAATCTATTTTAAAACACATGCAAAAATCTTAGAAATTTACTTTGCATTTACACTGGTCATCCTTTTCAAAAGTGTAGTGTATTTCATTCTTGAGGATTAGCATATGTGTGCACCTTGTGTAATATGTGTGTATGTCCCTCAATTGTCTTGCGTGTGAAAAGATGGATTTACAATCAAAAACCAAAGGATGTGCAGGACCTGGAGTATTATTTCTGAAGAACAGTGGGCAGTTTAACTGCTCAGGACAAACAAGAGGCTCAGGAATAGCTATCATAAAACACAAAAACAGTCTGATCATCCAGGTAGTAATACACAGTTTTAAGACTCAAGGCTATGTAAAATACTGTACCTTTTCAGGACAGTACTAAATTAAACAAGTAAATAAATAAATAAATAACACCAGTTATTCTTCTTTTTTTTTTTTAAATATTAACATTTTGCACATTCTGAGATGTGTATGTAGACTTATCACCAAACAACATATTAATGTATTTTTGATGCATTACTAAAAAATAAACAGACATCAGCACCATATCTTACACCTTTCTTTTTCCACTGAGTTGCTCTTTCTTAAAACTATTTTGTTCCCGTGGTTCATGAATGGCTGTTAAGCACTGATTTTTTTCATCTTCTAGATTCTTTAGATTGTCACAAATGCCTACCTGAGTTTTGGCCCAATAACGAGAAGGACAAGTGTCTTCCTAAACCAGTGGAGTTTCTCTCCTGGGATGAGATCCTTGGGATTATACTGGCTGCTTTCTCTATTGCTGGCTCTTTAGTGGCTTTGAGCATAACTTTAGTGTTCTACAAAAACAGGACCTCTCCAATAGTAAAAGCCAACAATTCAGAATTAAGCTTCCTGCTTCTCTTCTCATTGTCTCTGTGTTTTCTCTGTTCACTTACTTTTATTGGTCGGCCCACTGAGTGGTCCTGTATGTTGCGTCACACAGCATTTGGGATAATTTTTGTCCTCTGTATCTCCTGTGTTCTCGGGAAAACAATAGTAGTGTTGATGGCCTTCAAAGCTACACTTCCAGGAAGTAACGTCATGAAATGGTTTGGGCCTCCTCAACAGAGACTCAGTGTTTTGGGTTTCACTCTTGTACAGGTCCTTATATGTGTGCTTTGGTTAACAATATCCCCCTTTTCCTTACAACAATATGCAACACTACAAAGAAAAGATCATTCTAGAATGCAATTTAGGATCAGCTATAGGTTTCTGGGCTGTTCTGGGTTATATTGGCTTGCTAGCTTTCCTTTGCTTTGTTTTAGCTTTTCTTGCCCGGAAGCTGCCTGATAACTTCAATGAGGCTAAATTCATCACATTCAGTATGCTCATATTCTGTGCTGTATGGATCACCTTTATTCCAGCTTATGTCAGCTCTCCAGGAAAATTTACTGTAGCTGTGGAGATATTTGCTATCTTAGCATCAAGCTTTGGTCTGATTCTCTGTATTTTTGCACCAAAGTGTTTCATCATTGTATTTAGGCCAGAGCAGAATACCAAAAAACACCTAATGGGTAAAGTACCATCAAAAGCCCTCTGAGTCACACAACAAACGCACTGCAGAGGTGCACACAGTAATTAACATTGAACATTATATATTCACATTATGGATGGTACCTTAAAGCATCAGTGGTTATTTTTTTTCTTACCGTTTGTGCTGTATGTGCAAA
The DNA here is from genome assembly GCF_012432095.1 of Onychostoma macrolepis. NCBI lineage: Eukaryota > Metazoa > Chordata > Actinopteri > Cypriniformes > Cyprinidae > Onychostoma > Onychostoma macrolepis. The sequence continues at coordinate 18,945,750 of NC_081172.1, read as the reverse complement.
TATATATATTTTTTCTTATCGTTTGTGCTGTACGTGCAAGCAAACGATAAGAAAAAAAATAATAACCACTGATGCTTTAAGGTCCAGCGCCATCCATAATGTAAACATAATGTTCAATGTTAATTACTGTGTGCACCTCTGCAGTGCTTTTGTTGTGTGTCTGTGTGTGTGTGTGTGTGTGCATATATATATATACATATATACACATACATACAGTGGGTCAAAAAAGTATTTAGTCAGCCACCAATTGTGCAAGTTCTCCCACTTAAAAAGATGAGAGGCCTGTAATTTTCATCATAGGTATACCTCAACTATGAGAGACAAAATGAGAAAAAATAAATAAAAATCCAGAAAATCACATTGTAGGATTTTTAAAGAATTTATTTGCAAATTATGGTGGAAAATAAGTATTTGGTCAATAACAAAATTTCATCTCAATACTTTGTTATATACCCTTTGTTGGCAATGACAGAGGTCAAACGTTTTCTGTAAGTCTTCACAAGGTTTTCACACACTGTTGCTGGTATTTTGGCCCATTCCTCCATGCAGATCTCCTCTAGAGCAGTAATGTTTTGGGGCTGTCGCTGGGCAACACGGACTTTCAACTCCCTCAAAGATTTTCGATGGGGTTGAGATCTGGAGACTGGCTAGGCCACTCCAGGACCTTGAAATGCTTCTTCTGAAGCCACTCCTTCGTTGCCAGGCGGTGTGTTTGGGATCATTGTCATGCTGAAAGACCCAGCCACGTTTCATCTTCAATGCCCTTGCTGATGGAAGGAGGTTTTCACTCAAAATCTCACGATACATGGCCCCATTCATTCTTTCGTTTACGGATCAGTCGTCCTGGTCCCTTTGCAGAAAAACAGCCCCAAAGCATGATGTTTCCACCCCATGCTTCACAGTAGGTATGGTGTTCTTTGGATGCAACTCAGCATTCTTTCTCCTCCAAACACAACAAGTTGAGTTTTACCAAAAGTTATATTTTGGTTTCATCTGATTCTCCCAATCCTCTTCTGGATCATCCAAATGCTCTCTAGCAAACTTCAGGCGGGCCCGGACATGTACTGGCTTAAGCAGGGGACACGTCTGGCACTGCAGGATTTGAGTCCTGGCGGCGCAGTGTGTTACTGATGGTAGCCTTTGTTACTTTGGTCCCAGCTCTCTGCAGGTCATTTACTAGATCCCCCCGTGTGGTTCTGGGATTTTTGCTCACAGTTCTTGTGATCATTTTGACCCCACGGGGTGAGATCTTGCGTGGAGCCCCAGATCGAGGGAGATTATCAGTGGTCTTGTATGTCTTCCATTTTCTAATAATTGCTCCCACAGTTGATTTCTTCACACCAAGCTGCTTACCTATTGCAGATTCAGTCTTCCCAGCCTGGTGCAGGTCTACAATTTTGTTTCTGGTGTCCTTCGACAGCTCTTTGGTCTTGGCTATGGTGGAGTTTGGAGTTGGACTGTTTGAGGTTGTGGACAGGTGTCTTTTATACTGATAACGAGTTCAAATAGATGCCATTAATACAGGTAACGAGTGGAGGACAGAGGAGTGATTTTCTGGATTTTTTTTTTCTCATTTTGTCTCTCATAGTTGAGGTATACCTATGATGAAAATTACAGGCCTCTCTAATCTTTTTAAGTGGGAGAACTTGCACAATTGGTGGCTGACTAAATACTTTTTTGCCCCACTGTACATATATATATATATGTGACCCTGGACCACAAAACCAGTCTTAAGTGTCAATTTTTCGAAATTGGGATTTATACATCATCTGAAAGCTGAATAAATAAGCTTTCCATTGATGTATGGTTTATTATGATAGGACAATATTTGGCCGAGATACAACTATATGAAAATCTGGAATTTGAGGGTGCAAAAAAATCTAAATATTGAGAAAATCGCCTTTAAAATTGTCCAAATTAAGTTCTTAGCAATGCATATTACTTATCAAAAATTAAGTTTTGATATATTTACAGTAAGAAATTTACAAAATATCTTCATGTAACATGATCTTTATTTAATATCCTTGTGATTTTTGGCATAAAATAAAAATTTATAATTTTGACCCATACAATGTATTTTTGGCTGTTGCTACAAATATACCCCAGCGACTTAAGACTGGTTTTGTGGTCCAGGGTCACATATATATGTGTGTGTATATGCTGAAGTTGCCGCATTCATTGTTTATTAAAAATTATTGTTTAATAAATTATATTTTATTTTAATAATAGTACTAGTAGTAGTGTGTGTGTGTGTGTGTGTGTGTGTGTGTGTGTTTGTGATGGTGATTTTAGTTACATTGTTCCGCCATTAGATGGCGACAAGAGACTGTTTTTACCAGTCAGCAGTAAATACTTTTATGTTGAAAAAGACTCAGATGGAAGTTTTAACTTTTAATAACAGCTTGTAAGACGCAACAAACAAATGCACTGAGCAGCGCTGTCAGTGGAAATCACCCTTAACAGATGAAAGGATAGTACGACAAAGAGCCTGTCACTTTCCTCAGTGGACATTCAAACTAATGTTTTATTGTGAATATAAGATTAAGCGGAAAAAATGAATGCTGTATCTGAGTTAATCTCTCTCATAATACTCTACTACACATAACACACTGCTTTTAATACAGTAATACAATAAACTTTTAAAGAAGCAACTCAATGTTCCTTCGTTACTAGTTCTAAAGTGATGTTTTCGAATTAGTAATGGAAGCTTGGGCTCAGCTGTTAAACTGTCAACTGGAAGGAAGAAGTTCTGCACAAAAGATGGCTGTTAAAGATATTCATTGTTGTTCCTAATTTCTTTACACACTCGTGCAATCAAACTGTTGTATAAACGCAATATCACACTCGTAGACATGAAATATGGCTGTATATCGGCATGCTTTGTTTGCGTACATACTTGGTCTGCGGCCTCGTGCCTATGGCCGAATCACAGCCATACCGATATATAGCCGTATCTCTCGTCTACGAGTGTGATATTTCTTATATATATATATATATATATTATATATTGAAAATTCTGTTTTCAATTCTGTTTGCATGTATGTTAACTTGGATATTTGGGCAATAAAAGGCTTTTTAATTATTTATGTCAACTTGGTTATCAAGTGTTAATTATGGTTACACACAACAATAAAGTACAGAATGTTTACCAAAATAAATTTGGTAAACAGTAGTAGTGGCTCCTATATATTTACAAACAATATAACAATCATAATCAAACAATATGATGAACAGGAATGACATATTTACAGGGTCATGTAAGTTAATAACATTTCATTTTGACATTTTTCCAGTCATTCCCTTTTTAGTATTTAAATCAGGCCTCAACAGAATTACATAACATTTAGGTACAAAAATACAAAACAGAAGTCCAAAAGTGGAAGCAAGAATGGCAAATATCTCAACAGCCACTGTGTATTTCCCTGGTGAGCTATTGTATGCTGGTATAAATGAGATCCACACAGCAAAAAATATAACCATACTAAATGTAATGAGCTTAGCTTCATTAAATGTATCTGGGAGTTTCCTTCCAAGGAAGGCAAGGGCAAAACACATACAAGAGAGTAATCCAATATAGCCCAGCACCAGGTAAAATCCTAGCGGCCACACATCTTTACATTCTAGTACAATCTTACCACCCTGATAGGACGTGTTTTTGTAGGGGTAAGGAGGTGCTAGTGCCAGCCAGCAAGCACACAAGATAACTTGGCCTGTCGTGCAGCAGAAAATGAAAACCCTTTGCTGTGGAGGGCCAAATAACTTTAGAGAAATGGAACCAGGCATAGTGGAACGAAAGGCCAAAAGCACCACAATGGTCTTGACCAGTATGCACGAGATACATAGAACAAAGCTGATCCCAAATGCAGCTTGTCGGGCACGGCATGTGAATGGTGAGGGCCGGCCCACAAACACCAGTGAGCAAAGGAAGCAAAGTTTGAGAGACAACAGCAGTAGAAAACTCATCTCAGAGTTGTTGGCCTTAACTATGGGTGTGCTTCTAAAAAGGAAGAAAATCACTGTGATAACAGTTGCCACAGCGACTCCAAAGAGAGACAAAGATATGAGAATTATTCCCATGATTTCATGGTATGAGAGAAACTCCTCTATGCCAGCAACACAAGAAACCCTTTCGTTGTTTGGCCAGTAGTACTGGGGACACTTGATACACTCAGTAGCACCTAGTAGACAGAAACAGACACTTTGGGTCAACCAGATTTCCAAAATGTATACAATATTATTACACAACTCTCTGGAAAAATCAGTTTTGGAATACTTGATTTCTTTATTCAGAATATTTATCATGGCATTCAGCAGTCAAATTTTTCCTAAAATTCACAGTCATCCATAATTCTGTACCGGTTAGACGGGTCATAACGGGTCAGGTGGTTCACAACTCAAACCTCCGTTACTTTATTATCACATTGCTGTCTTGTTCCATATTATGGTGACTGGGAGGGGACATGTTCACTTAGTTCACTTGGTTCACTTAATTCACTTGGTTCACTTAGTTCACTTGGTTTACTTAGTTTTGTCGTGGCCATGACGTATTAACTCGTGGGAATGTGATAATATGTCATGAGATGTGAAGTCGTGGCCTCGAGATCCTATGTTGAGGGAACAACATCCATTTCTCGTGGCCACGACTTCTTATGTTGAGGGAATGACATGTTTTTCTTGTGGCCACAAGTTTAATTCATAAACAAACATGTTGTCAAACTGATGAAGATGTTTTCTTAATTTGCTGGTACATTTTCTATTTGCATGTGTTTTCTTAAGTTTCAGCACATTGAGGTCTCTCGGCCACCATACTCAATCCTAGATCAATTGTCTTTTTTTTTTTTTTTTTTAAACCTTATAATTTACTATTTTCTAAGCAGAAGTTTTAAAATAATTCCATTCATCCATTCTCCGAACCACTTGTCCTATGGTCAGAGGGCTTTAAGCTAATACACAGTTAGAATTATACAATCATTTATACTCAAATAAATATTTTAAGTCCATATATTCATTTATTTGGTGAGTAGCCATGCAATAAGTGAGATACTGGACAGGCAGCTGGTCATTATCACAAAATAAAACCGTCCACATCGGTGTCCTGATCAGTTTATTTGGTGATAATGCGTAGCTCCTGATGATAGATAGATAGATAATTACCTGAGATATTGCTAATTTCCCCTTCAGCACAGGGCAAACAATCAAAGCAGCAGACAGGCTGTCCTGGTTGAGTGGCCTGCCGTGTTCCAGGGGGGCAAGGAGGGTTGCATAAGGAAACAGGAACCTAGGTAGAAAACATTATAAAATCAGGAGACTAATAGCTAAGAGCTTCACAACTGTTTGCCATTCAAGCACAGGCTCACCTCAGTGTGTCCCCCTGCCCACTGAATTAACCCCTCATCTATCTTAAGCTGCTGTCCATGTCGGGCAGATCCATCATAGGTGCCTACCATCTGAAACTGGATTCTACCTCTGTCATTTTTCTGCCAGTTAATTATGTCATAGAGGGGCACAGGCTCTCCGTTGTTGTCAAAATACACCTTCTCATTGAACTGGTTTGTAAAATGTACCTTCTTCAGGTAGTGAAGGAGCTATTGAATTAGTTAAGGCAAGAAAAACATAAATAATTAAAATTAAATTAAAAAAATAAAATAAGAATTTTTACACATTTTATAACACACACACACACACACACACACACACATATATATATATACTATACTATACTATACTATACACACACACACACACACACACACACATGATTATTACCTGCCATGGAGAGAACTTTGATACAGTCTTGCAAATGTGATCTGAGCCTTGTTCCTTAGAACCACATTGTAACAGTTGGTGTAGAGCATGAGCAATAGCATACACTGCTTTATAGACATTGTATGAAATTCTCACCCTTGATACATCAGTATAGCTATTCTCAGTCTCCATTAGATCCTCTGATCCAGTACAGAGTGATGATAACTCAGAATCACCACCATCCTTATAACCTAGCTTACATCCAAACAGTTCCTCCCAAAACATGTTGGTAAAAACAGATTCAGGTCTAGGTGAGGGTCTAACCCTTAGGAGAAACTCAGCCAAGCCTGGAATAGTGATGCCCCTAAAGGCAAATCCCACTGTTCCAGCCAGGACAGGGTGAAGTTCAGGGATAGTGAGAAGTTTGGCTGTCACCCAGGCTTCACTGGCCACCCATTGTCTACTTGTTAGATTCCTATGAGCTGCTTCAACCAAGAGCTCCAGCAGCTGTCCTTCAGTGGCAAAAGCTATAATCACTTGTGCAGTGGAACTCTCCAGGCTATTAAGAATCGCATGTATTTGTGCCTGGGAAGGTGCTTTGGGTATAGTGTGGTGAAAGGCTATACAGCCACCAAGTCTTTCAAGCTGCTCGGTAAAGGCCTGGATGCCATAGTGACTGTAGTCATCATCTGTGCCCACTGTACCCACCCAGCGCCAGCCAAAGTGGGAAACCAACTGGACCAGTCCCTGCACCTGAAATACATCACTGGGCACAGTACGCAGGAAAGAAGGGTATTCCTTCTTATCTGTGAGACAGGTGCAGGTCGCAAAGTAGCTTATCTTGAAAGACAAGAAAGACAAATAGAAAAACAAAAAGGAGATTAAGGGAGATGTGAACGCATGGATTTGTCCGATTGTTTTTGGCAGAAGGTTTTTTATCTCTCTCTCTCTCTCTCTCTCAAAATTGACCAATAAAGAACATTAGAACAGTGTACAGAAATATATCTTAAACATCTTTTGCTGCACTGATCAGGTTATAGATGTTGATCTTTTTTTTTTTTTCTCCCTAGAAGATGTTTCCCTTTTTTGGTGCTAAAAACAAGTATGTACAACCTGGGCAAATGATAACATATTTTTGACATTGGCTAATTCACTGCAACATATATAATCAATAGAATGCACTAGAATCAATAGAATAAATAGTACTAAAACCCAGAGGAAAGCTTATGAGTAACTTAGACTCACTATTATAGAGGTGATGCACTAAAAAGAAAAGCTAAAGCGCCTGTTGATTAATATTTTTTATTTTGTTAATTTATTTATTTATTTTTTGCACGATCATTAATAAAACAAATAATCTGGCAACAAATGTTAGTTATTCAATAATATGTAACAACAGACAAATTAGTTTATAGCACTGGTCATTTCTGATTTTTTTTTTTTTATGAGCATTAAAGGTTTCAATAAATGCAGGTTCTTTGAAGACACAACATGAAAATCAGTGTTAAAATGCTCACAAAGCAGTTTTCACAAAGTAGTTTGATAATGTTAAAAAGCTCACAGATATGCTTTTTAATTATAACTTTTGATTTTCATAACAGCAGCAGATGGAAAAGGACTGAAATTTCACACAACCATGTGTTGTTTAACAAAGAAATAAGTGAATAAATAAATTAACAGCAATAAATAAATAAATATCTGGAATGATCATCTCTTACAAGACTCTTACTCAGACTCTTACCAGTGGAATTCCAAATGGACCCAAAGTTTGTGCCACAGCCCGTGTGGGCGATGATGATGCCAGACCGATGACAGCTGGCACTGGGGCATTGGAAAGGCATTTGGCACTGTCATCAGCATTAGCCTTTGCTTGACTGAAGGTGCCATTCACCAGGAAAAGCATGCTTCGCAGACTGGTGTGCACATGATCACAGCTATCCAAGATACGATAACCTAGTGTCACTCCTGGTAATAAACTAGAGTTACTGTTAATTTCTTCAATGGCAAACACCATTGTTTGGACCCAGCGGAATGCACGAAAATCAAACCTGTTGAAAAGATGAGGAGAGAGCAAAGACAACAAGGAGAGAGCTGGGTATAGCAGTAGTGAGAAGTTAACAAACAGGCTTATTCTGAGGAGAACAGTTCACAGAAGTGATAAACATCATTCTTTTTCCATAATAATACAATTTGGATCTCAATCACATTACATTTATTTATACTTATTATTTTAAACTAACTGGTATTTTATTTTATATTTTCATTGCTGTTCTTCATTCTCTGCATGTTGTTTCACACACCCGCTGCACTCTTGATGCTGTGGCCGTTCAGAGTAATTATGGTCAGTTTCCGGGGCTATATAGTGCACGGGAAACAGCCCTCCAATTACAATATCACCATCCTGTTCCAGAACTGGTGAATTAAAATCACTCAGTGTCCAGCACCTATTTTCCAATGCATTGCAGAAAACTACTGAGAAATACAGCAGAAGCAACAGACCAAGTGGTACCAGTTTAGTCACTGGCATCTTATTGGCTATTGCTGAAGCTTTCAAATCCAACCATGGAAACAGCTAGTGAGGACCCCATCCAGAATGTCTGAAAGTCTAGAGTTCTCAGTTATAAAAAATGTGTCAAGATGCGAAATGTAACATCAGATGAGACTGGCCAATGATATGCATTGTGGGTGGAGTAGTTACTTAGGTCATGTGATTTAACAGTGCTTCAGATCAAGTTGCCTTGAAATGTATTAAGGATCCTACAATAGTGGCAAAGCATCACATTATGAATGTTATCATTACCAGCTTTGAATTGTGTAACATTAAAACATTTCGATAGGCTACAATAGGTTACTTATTACCTGCAGATATGCTATAAACAACCACCTTTTTAAATATAATTTAAATTTAGAACAGGATACTTATTTGAAAGCTTCAAATTAATTGGATGATTAGATTATCATTTCATTTAACCTCTTATTGTATGTGGATTATATTGAAAATGATCAAATTATCATTCTGCAAGAATCATGTGAGCGAGGACGAAGTGTGTACAAGTGTGTCCTGAGACACAGCCATAGACCGTTTTCCTCTGTACAAGACAAATTCCCACACATCACAGTTTTAAGTCTGGATAGAACACATTCAGGGCATTTTTAGAAAAAAAATGTTTGAAGGTTTAACTATGAAAACTCCTCCTCCGTGGTCTTTAAAAAATGACTGACATTGACTGAATGACTGAATTCACCACTCCTATGAAAATATGATAATATTTTGTAATTTCAATCTGGCTAATTCTCAAATTGTTCATCATAAACAAATGTGTCAGAAAAACGCTATGAGGATTCAAATCAGAATACGACTTTCTGTTATGGAATATGTCCTCTGTAGTGGACACCAGGACATACAGCATGTTTAGTAGGGTTGCTAAGGTGTTGCTCTCATTGTTAAACTTCTTTTTCACTACATGTTGCCCCAAAAACATATGCAAATTAGATACAATGTATATATGTAATGTAAAGAAAGGGAATACCCTTTTATGGTCGTGTTTACACATATTCCAAATTAGAATATCAAATAATTATGTAATATATTTCATAACAGTTCAGAATCATCTTTTAGTTAGAATCATCAAAAAAACCCCCCAAAAAAACCAGTCCTGATGTCCAGAGAACATATAAACTATAAAATACATTTCTCTCGCTCTCTCATTTGTTTGTTACTTCAATGATAAAGAAGAAAGGGCAGACTGATAAACACTCACTCACAGAACTACTGTTAGCCCCCGCCCAGGACTATTCCAGCTCTTTATGAAGGGAGAATGTATGTGCATTTGAGAATGTATGTCTGTGTGTTTTTATATGTTTGTACGGGATGTGGAGTAGGTAAAGCTTGGTTTATCAAATAAAGTGAGAAATGAAAGAGCTTGTCATTAGATGACTGCCATCTACTGGATATATTGTGAACAGTCCCTCACCCAGGTTTTTTTTTTTTTTTTTTGTGCATTAGAATCACAATCCATTTTTATGAGAACTGAAAAGTTAGATTTGTTAAACTATTACTATTAACATAAAATAAGCCTACCATAGAAAGTGGCTAGCACAACATTACATGATCCCAGTTCTCTGTTAATTGTGAACGTTTATTTAATTTATTTTTCTTTTTAAACTTTTTTTCTTCTTAATTTATTTTTGTTGTTGTTAAAATAAAGAAAAATGTTTATTGCTAGAAAATAACAAATATCACACCTCTGAGTTTAATGTAATATTGGTAACTGTTGTTGAATTTATTCTGTGAAAATTCTGAAACAGAGAAAGTGAGACCCAGAGTGACGTCTTTCTTAACGCTCATGTGACACCACCTGCTCTATAAAACATTGCTGACTCGTCATACATTAATGAGTCAAGTGGCTGTATGAGAGAAAGTAATAGAGATGTGGATCACACTATATTTATGTTTTTATCTGTCCTTTACCTGCATCTCTGCATCTTCAATCACCAGGTCAGGCTCCTGTCAGCTCCAGGGACGCTTCAAGTTGAAGGGGATGTACCAAGACGGAGACCTTATCATCGGAGGCCTGTTTGCATTTCATCTCATCACAGTGTTCCCAGAACTGAACTTTAAAAGAGAACCGGAACAGTCACATTGTGAGCGGTGAGCCTAGGCTAAACGGATGGCAAAAAAGGAAAGGAAATTTGAAAGACAATAGAAGGAAACATGCAGAACAAAGTCTATGTTTTCATTTATTTGGTAGTTTTTTTTATTTTTTATTATTTTTTATTCGTTTAGAGCTGATTGTTTAATGAAAAGTTTGCAATGTGTTGAGATGAGAGAGATGAAGTGATCATCTTATCATAGGATGTTTTTTTTTTTTTTTGATGATGATATTCGGATATTCTATAGGGTAACTGAATGTAAACATTGTGCTGCCTTTTCTAGATTCTATATGGCAAGTTTCCAGCAGGCACAAACTATGGTATATGCCATAAATGAGATCAATAACAATCCTAACCTGTTGCCTAACATCACCCTCGGTTACCATCTGTATGACAACTGTGTAAAGCTTGGACTGGCATTCAGGTCTGCAACCGCCCTGCTTAGTGGGACAGAGGAGATTGTTTCCAATTTCAACTGCACTGGCCCTCCTCCAGTAATTGGGATTGTGGGGGATCCTGGATCCACTCACTGTATAGCAATCTCCAGTGTGCTGGGACTATTTCGAATACCTATGGTAGGATGAGTTACATATAAAATTCCATTACCTTTCACAAAATGTTTTATTTTGTCTGCTAATTTAAAAGAGTAATTGCTAGAACAACGATTTTTGTCATTATGATCTCTCCTATAAGGTTAGCTACTACGCCACCTGCTCCTGTTTGAGTGACAGGAAAAAGTATCCTTCTTTCTTCAGAACAATCCCCAGTGATGCCTTCCAGGTGCGGGCTATGATTCAGATTTTGAGGCATTTTGGATGGACTTGGGTTGGTCTTCTCTACAGTGATGATGACTATGGCATCAACGCTGCTCAGTCCTTCCAAAAGGAAGTGCAGTTGTTTGGAGGTTGTGTTTCCTTTTCTGAAATCTTGCCTCTTGATAACAACCACGTAGACATCCAACGCATTGTACAAGGGATTCAGGCCTCTACAGCAAGAGTGGTGGTGGTGTTCTCCACAGAAGCCTATCTGCTGCCTTTGATGGATGAGGTTGTATTGCAGAATGTAACAGGCAGGCAGTGGATTGCAAGTGAAGCTTGGGCCACCTCCCCTGTGTTTCACACTCAGCATCTTCTGCCCTTTCTAGGAGGCACTCTGGGCATTGCCATCCGTAGAGGAGAGATCCAGGGACTTCATAAATTTCTGCTACGCCTCCATCCTGACAGTAATTTTAAAAATAATATGGTGAGAATCTTCTGGGAGAACATGTTTGGGTGCAGCTTTGACACTGGAGGTAGAGAGGGAGAAACAATGTGTACTGGACAGGAAGATTTAAGCAGCACAGAAACAGCATACACTGATGTATCAGAGCTGAGGGCCTCATATAATGTGTATAAGGCAGTTTATGCCCTGGCACATGCATTACATGGCCTTATGCAGTGTGAGGAGGTTAGTGGGCCATTCAGTGGGAACAGATGTGGCGATATAACCAACCTAAAACCCTGGCAGGTAAGACTCCTGTGGACAGAAGCATAGCTTATCAGTTATACTGTTAATTTCAAATTTTAAGACGGATATGTTCTCTTTACAAACTGTACAGCTGGTTCACTACCTACAGAAAGTGAACTTCACCACAGGATTTGGGGACCGTGTGTCATTTGATGAGAATGGAGATGCTCTGGCAATCTATGATGTGATGAACTGGCAGCCAAGCGCTGATGGATCAATAGTTGCTCGAACAGTTGGTGTGGTAGATGAAGGGGCAGCAAGAGGGAAGGTGCTCACATTGGAGGAGGATGCAATATACTGGAACTTAGAGACAAATAAAGTAAGTCTTTTTCAATATTTTAAACTACTGAAACAGAACCCTCCTATGATATCATATTATGTGTGTAATTTTTGTTGAAGGCAGTACACTTTTTGAAATTATAGAAACACACACTATTTATGTGTGTGTGTGTGTGTGTTTTGTGTCCTTCAGCCTCAACAGTCTGTGTGCAGTGAGAGCTGCCCCCCAGGCACCAGGCGAGCCAGAAGGAAGGGCCTTCCTGTTTGCTGTTTTGACTGCCTACCATGTGCAGATGGAGAGATTTCTAATATATCAGGTGAAGAGAGTCATGCCAGCAAAATTTCAACAGTTGAAACAGTATTATTGTTCAATCACAGTTCAGCATTATGCCTCTGATTTTATTTTATCTCTCCCTTTAATTTTCATATACATAGATTCAATTGAGTGCACAGTGTGTCCAGATGAGTTCTGGTCCAACCCAAAAAAGGATGAGTGTGTCCCGAAAGAAGTGGAGTTTCTATCCTATGAGGAACCTCTGGGTATTTCCTTGAGCACTGCTTCCTTGCTCGGCACCTGTATCTGTTCTGCAGTGGTTGTCATCTTTGCTCATCACCGCCATACTCCAGTTGTGCGAGCTAACAATTCAGAGCTCAGCTTTCTGCTGCTGTTGTCACTCAAACTATGTTTTTTGTGTGTGCTGCTTTTCATTGGCCAGCCTCAGTTGTGGACCTGCCAGTTAAGACATGCTGTGTTTGGCATAAGCTTTGTCCTGTGCATCTCCAGCATCTTGGTGAAGACTATGGTGGTAATAGTTGTGTTCAAGTCATCTCGACCAGAGGGTAAAAGTGCTATGAAATGGTTTGGAGCAACTCAACAAAGATGCACAGTTCTGGTCCTAACAGCCCTCCAGGTTGTGATATGTACAGTCTGGCTATCAAATGCATCTCCAGCACCTCATAAAAATAGCCAGTATATCAGTTCCAAAATAGTATATGAATGTACCATTGGATCAGTGGCTGGGTTTTCCATGCTATTCGGCTATATTGGTCTTTTAGCAGCAGTAAGTTTCCTGTTAGCCTTCCTTGCGAGAAATCTACCAGATAATTTTAATGAAGCAAAGTTCATCACTTTTAGCATGCTGATCTTCTGTGCTGTGTGGATTGCATTTGTTCCAGCATATGTGAGTTCACCAGGGAAATATGCAGTGGCTGTAGAGATATTTGCCATCTTGGCTTCAAGTTTTGGATTACTGGTTGCCATATTTGCTCCAAAGTGCTACATCATTATTTTACACCCAGAAAGAAACAATAAAAAAGCCATCATGGGAAGAGCAACCTAAAAAACCAAAAACAGTCAGTTTTAAATGCTGAACAAATGTACTGCTTGTTGAAACTTGAATAAACAGCTTTGATACAGGTTAAGAACAATTAGCAGCTGTTTTCAATCAAATAAGCTTGGCTGGTTTTCAGATAAGTCTCTGTCAGGTCTAACAAACCCCTTACGTACCCTCACATAAATTGAAATATTCAGTTCAAAGAAACATTTTATCTAAAAATGAATTTATGAATGATTTACACAGAAAATATGAATTTAAATCATCCTAGCATGCATATTGTTTATGTCTTGTGTGAAATAGTATTTTAACATTTACAAATTGGCCCTTATTGTAAGCCACTCACCATAACATAATTTATTTATTTATTTTTCTTAATGAATACAATGGTCTTTTTTTTTTTTTTTTGTAATCTACATTATGCCACAAATGCTGTTGACTGAGTTTAACTTTTATTATTAATTCTTCAAATTAAGTAAATAAATAAAATATTTAAATAATTTATTAGGGGTTTTTCTTCTGTTAGAGCTTTCAGTCTTTAAGTGCCACCTTCATATATTGTAGTCAGCGTACACCTACAGGCAATATTATGATGTTATGTTAACCTTATTAAACCATGCCTTACTAAGAACAGGTGGCACAGAATGAGCGATTATGGGATGAGATGTTGCATTCAAATTCATAATGGAGCTTAAAGGAATGTGAATTAATTAATTAATTAATAAATGTGTGTGTGTGTGCAGTGGCGGTTCTACATTGAATTACTCTCCGGGCGAGACCCCCTCTGAGCGCATCCAGAGTTTATTTGGCACTCGACAATCAACAGATTTCCCATCCCCCAACACTGTCACTCACGACCAGAAGTCAAGCCTAAACCAGTTCACCTCCACATAATCGTTTTGTATTACCTATTTTTAGTAGCCATTTCACACAATTCAGAAGAAACAAAAACATGCAAATTATAAGCCTGTGCTTTAATATTATGAATGAAATGTGCGTTATTTGGAAGAAAGTCAAGGTGTGACTGACTTTAGCCCACTTGTCCACTCCATTTGGGAGAGGTGAACTGTACCCTACGCCCGCGCCCCCTCCCCTTTCCACTTCTCACTTCTCACTTCTCACACAGCTTCTGTGCGTGGCACCTTCTCAGCAAGCAGGGGCGCCAATTTGCCAATTCCCCGCACAGATATATGATAGATAATAGAAAACCGCTTAGCAGCGCAGATTATTTTTTATTTTTTTTCCAGTGCTTGTGCCACCACCCACGTGTCATGACAAAATGCCGCCCGGGGCCTGCCCGGTTCGCCCATGCCTAAAACCGCCACTGTGTGTGTGTGCACTTGTACAGCTATCTTTGTGAGGGCCGGTTTGAGTTTTAGACCATCGGAGTGAGGATAATCTTGTAAATTGAGGACATTTTGGCCGGTCCTCACTTTCTGGGAGCCCTTTAAAGGCATGTTTGAGGGTCAAGACTTGGTCTTAGGGGTCAGGTTATAATTGGGTAAAGGGTAGGTTTAGGGTAAGGGTTTGGGTGAGGCACTTAGTTCTGAAGGTTAGGGTTAGGGTAAGGAGCTAGAGATTGCATTGTGTCAATGTATGGCCTCACAAAGATAGCTATACATATTATTTTAAACTTGACCGTCGAGTTCACTTTGTGTGTGTCACGAATCCGGTCTATGAACTTCCGTTCACTCACCACCAGAGGTCACTCGCTCACCACATTGACTCTCACACCACACATCACACTGGACTCCATTTCCCATCATACATTGCACTGATGACACATACACAGCTGATTATACTGATTGCACATAAACAGCTGAATGCTCTGATCACACAGCTATCATCACACGCTCACCTAAGAGCTATTACATACACTACATACAACACTCTCAGATCCTGATCTAGTTGCCGAGTATTGTTCTGCGTTTAGCACTCCCCTAGTGTTAGCTGCCTTACCGAGCCATTCTGTGTTTCTGTTTAAACTCCAGTATTGTTCTGCATTTATCATTCACCTAGTGAATGCTGCTTTACTGAGTCTAGTCTACATTTCATGTTAGTCTTGTCATCTCGTGTTGACTTGTTTTCCTTTTCCCTGACTCCTGCCTGTGTATATTGGATTAACCCTTCGCCTTTCTGTTTGGACTCTGTTCGCCCCTGCTTGGACTATTGCTCGTGTTCTTGGATTACCCCTCTTGTCTAAACCCTTTGGATATTGTTCGCTGATCTACGACCCACGCATGCCCTCGGAAGTCTTGTCCTCAACATATCTGTTTGCTACTGTTTGAACTATGCCTGTTAGGACCACATCTCTGTCTAATAAAAGCCTACAAATGGATCCGCACGTCTCACGTCTTGTTTGTCCCTTTACAGTGTGGTTTCTGAAGTGGTTCTGTCTCCTTGCATTATACGGACTAAAAATATTTGCTTGTGTTCATCTGAAGAAAGAAAGTCATAACATCTGGGACAACATGAGAATCTTAATTTTTGGGTGAACTATCACTTATAATAACACTGTGATGCATAGGTTAAAAACATATTCCAGACAGAATGCAATAATGGGTTGATTTAATGAGGAGAGTCATAGAATTAAAACATACAACATTAACATTTTGAAAGGCCACTTTTTTGTGTTGTCTAGGTCACTGTCTAAAAGGGGGAGGGCTTTTTCTCAGGAAATATTGGTACATAATTATTTGCGACATTATATGAATTAATGAGCAAATCATGTAATTATTAAGACTAAAAAAAATATTTATTACCTGGTAAGAACATCACTAAACATGAATTACAATTAAGTAAACTTACAATGTTCATTTAAACACTTTTTTGGAGATTTGTAACATTTTATTTAAAAAAATAATAATTCCCACAAAAATATTAATTATATTACAATTTTTATCACTGATTTTATTTGCACTCAATCTTGTGCAGTCAGCCAATATATTAAACAACTAATGGTGCTATCAAAACAAAGAATAATGAACACAACTTTGCTACCTCAACATGCTTCCTCAGATTTCCTGGTGAACTTTTGAACCCAGACATTGACCTGATGAAAGTTATAACTTAAGTAGAACTGTGTGTGTGCTTGATGCGTGAAAACAATGATCATGCACACACGTTTGAGCTTCCGTTTCCCATATTTAATGTGCATAAGATAAAATAAAAATGTAAATGTACTTTTTAAGTTGAAATTAAATTTTAAGGAGTAAAAAGTACTGTTTTTTTTTTCTTTTCTTCAGAAATGTAATCAAGTAAAAGTACAAGTAGTCAGTTTCAATTTTACTTGAATAAATTAAAAATCCCCCAAAATAATACTTAAGTACAGTAATCAAGTAAAATTACTCAAGTATTTTACACCTCTGTCCACAACATACAACATACTGAGTATGAGAAACTTTGCGAGTATGTCAGCTAATTCTACTAACCCTAAACCTACCCTACTGAGAGTTAGTAGACATGTAATTGCAAATGAATGAGAATTAGTTGACATGTAGTTACAAAGTTACTCATAGTTAGTAGAATGTCTAAAATACTATCAAAATAAAGTGTAAACATATACCGTATTGTCCCGAATATAAGAGGACCCTGATTATAAGACGACCCCCCTTTTTCCAGATGTACCTTTTGGAAAAAGGCTTTTTGAAAACCAAATCTTGTTTTTTTGTTTGTTTGTTTTTCTCTCTGTAAAACACATTTTTTTTCTTAAATTATTTTCAAATTGCATATTTTTCCTATTTTAATTTTTGTTTTGAAAGTATGGTAAATACCAACCTGATATCACAGAATTCCGTGTAATGTTCACGGACTTAATTAACCTCCGAATCTGTGGAGGCATCACGGAATCGCCGTGATGGGCTCACAGAAGGCATCAGCCGTGGTCCATGCACGGATTCACTGGTTCAACACCAGCGCTGCATCGGACCACGTAAAAAGAGTGACTCCGATACAGTTATACTTTCACTGGAGTACCTGACCCCACCCCTACCCTAAACCTACCCAGTTCTGAACAATAATGATGACGATAAATTCCCAGTATCGCGTCGGCATATTGATGCTAAGGGTTTCCGTGCGTGGAGCATGGCTGATGCCGGTCACTGACTTACATTGGTATCACTTCTGTGAGCCCATCACGGAATTTTTTCTGTGAGCCCATCACGGAATTTTCGGCGATTCCGTGATGCCACCACAGATTCGGAGGTTAATTAAGTCCGTGAACATTACACGGAATTCTGTGAGATCATGTTGTAAATACTGGTAAAATGTACCAACAATGACATTGAAAAATATACACGTTTTGATATACCATTGAAATAACAGGTAGCCCATCTGAATTATATAACATTTAGGCTATCCATCTCATAGTAGCCAACCAAAATTGTATTATCAGTAGAAGTGAAATCTTATTGTAGTCTTCAAATGTGGGTATAGTCTTATGTTTTAAAATCACTTACAGAGGAAGTTTGGTCCCATCAGGCTAACATGACAGTCACGACTTTACAACACACATTACATATTTCATGGCACACTCGTTTTATGCGTTTTTGGCGCCACCTATTGTTGTGGGTGTATTACTGACATGTCAAAGTCTAGACCCCGAATATAAGACGACCGCGTTTTTTCAGATGTATTTCCAAGAAAAAAACATTGTCTTATATTCGGGACAATACGGTATATATATATATATATATATATATATATATATATATATATATATATATATATATATATATATATATATATATATATATATATATATATACATACATATACACACACACACACATATACAGGAGGCTAACAAGCTGAACAAGATAAGATACAAACTGACTACAAACACCACGGGAGACAGGAAGACAAGGCAAAGAGAACATGTAACAAACGAGAAAGAGTTGATTTGTGAGGAGAGCAATCACGTTTATTTTCTAAAACCAAAATAAAACCGAAAACCTTAAAATTGCAAGCAAGAAATAAATAAATAAAATGTAAAAAAAAAAAAAAATGTAATTAAAAAGTCAAAGTCTTCTTGCACTGGATGTGCTGGTTTCGGTCCTCATTGCCAGCTGCAGTCATCTAAAACACCTGTGATTCACAACTACTTGCTAAAGAGCTCACATTCACGTAAAGTAGCCATTTGACAAGTTTGGGTGAGTTATGCCGAGTTCACACTGCACGATTTTAACCCCGATTTTCACTCGCCGACAGGTTTTGCGAAATCGCCGACAAATGCCCAAAATCGGAGTCAGGTCGGTGCTCGTTCACACGAGTGACAATCTTAAAGCTAGGTGCCATGCGAAATGTAATGTGTAACTGCAACACTCATTTCAAATGTAGTGGAGTAAAGAGTACAGATACTCATTCAGAAATGTAGTGAAGTAGAGAGTAAAAGTTGCTAATATCTTGATACTCAGTAAAACTACAAAGTATCCGAAAAGATACTCAAGTACATAATTAGTTACATTTACTCCAATACTTTACACCTCTGAACTGTCTACATGTTAAAACATAACAGTAACTGATCAATTACCTATAAAAGTGTTGTTGTTGTTTAATCAAATGGTCTTTAGGTTAATTAATGAATGAATGAACGAACAATACATTGTCACTCTTCACTCATGATTTGAAAATGACAAAACAGTTACCCAGAAGGATGCCCTTATTTCTCAAGTGACACCTCCCCTACTGTAAAAGAATACCACACTGGGTCAGGCCTCTGTCATGTGTTGTGTGTCCCCCGTCCTCATGTTTCCATATTTGGTCATGCTCCTGTCCTTGTTAAGTTGTGTTAATTAAACACAATTATCATGTGTATAGTTCCTGCCTGTTCAGTTAGTTTTATCTGGTCTACTCGTTACTCGCGGTGTTCCTGCACTCAAAAAAATTATTCTTTAAAACTAACTTAATTCAATTATGGACAGTGGTTCCACACAACCAAATTGTTTTTTTATTAACGTGAATGCAATTTTTTGAACCTATGCAAACTCTTTGTGTTGTGTGAACACAATTGAATCAGGAAGAATCTATGTGAAATAGTAATGTCCAACCAACTCAATTTATTCACTTCCCTGTAACTTAAACCGGTTAAGTTTAGTGAACATGTTTTGGTTTATTAAAAACTGGCCAAATGTGTTTCACTTTATCAACGACGTTTGTTTCAAACAACTCATTTGAATTATGGACAGTGGTTCCATCCAATTAGTTCTAGTTACTTTAACTAAATAATTTCTATTTAAAGCTACTCCCTTCAACAAAGCATTTGTGTGTGATTGTCTTGCATCGAGTCATAAAAGACCAGATGAGTCACAAATGATCAAGTGTATTTGATAAACAAGAGCAAAACATACAGTTAAATACAGTTGAAACCACATTACACAATTACACAAAGTAGCAGATATATCAAAGTACTGTCATTTTCTAATTGGCATTTAAAGACAACCAATCAAACCTTATTCCAGGAACAGGAACTGGCTCCAGAAATAACTTCTGCAGTACTCCAAATGTGTACCTGAGGTCAGGAGGGTTGCTCAAGTTCAGTCCATATATCAGTCCCAGAAACATGGTTTTGCATGGGGTATACTGCTAGGGTCCTGAAGAACTTTATCTTCCAACCCTCCAACATCTGCTGGGCTGTCTTCATTGTCTGCACCTTCAAATCTTATGACATATCAGATTCCCATGGGTCTTCTGGATCACCTCCTGAGTGCTGGCAGCATCTGTATCCTAGAGAGGATATTTAAAAGTAAAAACTCAAATTCTTGCGCATTAACTTCACCATAGCATTTATCATCCTTGAAAAAAAAAAAAAAAAAAACTACTCACCATATACTCCATAATAAGACTGCTAGGGTCTTCAATCGGGTACTTCAATGTCATTAGTCTAAAGATGCAAACAATAACAAAAACTATCAGATTTGGCATTTTTTCTAAAAACAACAACAACAACAAATTCAGTCATTCATCAATTTCTATTCTGTCTGATCATTTCCTTACAGGAAATACAGGCAAGCAGTCAAGATGTAACTTTAACAAACATTTCAGTGGAAAATGAAACTATAACAGTACTGGGCCAGATCAGCACAGAAAGCCACGGTCCTTCAGAGTTCAGCAATATTACCAATTAAAGGGATAGTTCACCCAAAAATGAAACTTCTGTCATTAATTACTCACCCTCATGTCGTTCCAAACCCACAAGACCTTTGGAACACAAATTAAAATATTTTTTGATGAAATCCGAGAGCTCTCTAACCCCGCATAGACAGTAATGCAACTGAAATGTTCCCACACCCAGAAACGTTGTAAGGACATCAGTAAAACAGTCCATGTGACATCAGTGGTTCAACCATAATTTTCCAAGCTGCAAGAATACTTTTTGTGTGCAAAGAATGAAAAATAATGACTTTATCCAACAATTCTTCTCCAAATCATGTCTTCCGCCATTATCGAGAGCACCTCTGCATGTAAACAATGTACGCGTGTGATTCTGCTGACGTCTGCGTGTAATTACGGTGTGTCACTTTACTAGCCTGACCCCCAACTCCCCCCTCTCTTCACTCGGGCCCCCTCAAAAATAATGAGTGCATGACGCCCCTGTTTGGAGGAGAATTGTTGAATAAATATTATTTTCATTTTCTTTGCACACAAAAAGTATTCTCGTAGCTTCGTAAAATTACAGTTGAATCACTGATGTCACATGGACTGTTTTACTGATGTTCTTACAACGTTTCTGGGCCTTGAATGTGGTAGTATCCTTGCTGTCTATGGAGGGTCAAAAAGCTCTTGGATTTCATCAAAAATAAATGGTGAACTCTCCCTTTAAACACACCTGAATCAGCTAATCAAGGTTTTTAGGAATTTTCAAACAAAAACAAAGTCTTACTAGAAGTGTCAGGCAGGTGTGTTGGAGCTAAACTCTACAGAACACACTTTTGGACACGTCCGCCTTGCCTCAAAATAAATTGTTTTTGGGAGGTTAATGCATTTGTAATATCTGTCACATATTTTGTATGTATTGTATTAATAAACCTAATCTCATTATATCTGTTTTATTTGTTAATACCCATAACCATAACCCTAAAACTCAGTGGCCAGTGAGAAAATAATGTTTTAATACAAGGTTTTGTTGAGTGTAATTGTTCTTACCTGTGTAATGGGCACCAAGAGGGTTTAATTCCTTGTCCAAGGACTCTTCTTCGATTTGCAAACATCTTCATATGTTTTGCAGTGTGGATCCATTTTGGCAAAGACTGCTGACACTAATGGTCCCATCATAATTCTCTCCGTCTCAAATTCTGCACAAATCTGTAAACACATGAAGTGCAGTTTGTTACAAGAACACCCATACAGTTTAACGGCAAAGACAAATTCAATTATCAAAAACAAATCAATGATTTATTTGCGTGAGTAATGAATATGTTTATCATTCCAAAAGGGTGGACGTGATTACATATCTGGGGTATCTGCAGGATTTTTAAAATCAAATTTAAAACTTAAAAAGACCTTTTTAAGACCTGGGGACTGTTGCATAAAAGGTTAGGACTAGTCTTAAAAGTTAGCTTTTTTTTTTTCTAAGACGGATCATAATTTTTTTTAATTCAGTTACATAAAAATTTAGATTAGTCTAAGTTGAATCCAAAACATAAAACTGATTACATTTGGCAAACTGCTAGTTTTCACATTGCTCTAACAAAAACTGAAAAAGCAAAATAATTATTTTCTGCCAACAGGTGGCGCTTCTAGACCGCATAATATAACTGTTTCCCCGGTAACGGCAATACACAAAGCAGCGCTGCACAGGACTTTGAAACTTACGTCGCTCATGTTTATTCAATGTAATCATAGCCTTTTGAAGTTAAATAGTCACATTAAGCTTCATGGCAATTCTTGTCTTTCTGTCCCCAAATTTAAGACCTCTTGAAATCATAATACTTTCTTGTACCATTTAAGACCTTGTATGGCCTTAAATTTGATACAACTAAATTTAAGACATTTTAAGGACCTGCGGAAACTATTATTTCTGTTAATAAATTATGAAAAGGCGATACAGCACTTCACTTACTTTTGCCAAAACTGTTTTCTCCTCGCCAAACCTGATATTGCCAAGTGCAACGTGTTCCTGGGTCAACATCTTTGTTGACCCTGGAACAACATTGTGATTAACCAATCAGATTTCAAGAACCAGTTTATAATTTTTGTGAAGTTTAGGATTACAATCAGTGTTTGGTGCTTGTACATCAGTGTAATTCATCTATCAGTTCCTCTGATTTTAGGGATTACTCATGGGTAAGGTTAGGTTTAGGTGTAGGAATATGGTTAAGATTATATTTTTGGATTAAAATGTTGTTCCAGGGTCAACAAAATATGTTGACCCAGGAACACATTGCACTTGGCAATATCAGGTTGTGCTTTCTTCTCTGTCAGTAAAGTTGTGACATTCCTTCATTTCTTCATCAGGCAGCGATGAAGTAAGAAAACGGTGATCAAACGCATGCTGTTACAAAAGAGGAATAACAGATAAAATGTTAAAATGTATGCGAATGTGGCATTATTTTTACTTGTTTCCATGCTTTAGCTGATTGAGTAGGATAGAAAGAGCCCAGGGAGGTTTTATTTAACTGCTCATATATCAGTAATAAGACGGAAAACCATCTGAATTAAAAAAAAATCGCCCCATCGTCTGTTCCACAAGCACACATAACGTTACAGTCCAATACAGAAAGACATGCGCTTTCACATCTCCCAACGGCACGAAATCATAACGGCGCGGTAAACAGTTACACAATAACTACTCGACTGCAAAACACTAAAAGCATACTAAAAACACTAACAAATGAAAGACTTTGGCTTAACACAAAGAAAACTTTAGATTTTCTTACCTGACTGGTACTTCTAGATGCCATGATGCACATTCTTCGCGCCGTCTTCATCAAACGCGTTCGAAATCGTCATATCCGTTTTTTTTTTTTAAATGGCGAAACGAAACCCTTTACGTTAGTTTAACGATAGATAAGTAAGTTAAATGGAAAGTTAAACAGTTTAAGTTAATTAAACACAATACAATGGTGTTTTGGCTGAAAATGAAATATATTTGTGTTGTTTTAACAAAAAATATCAGTGGCACAAAACCATTTTTTTGAGTGTGTGTGTCAGCCAGTGTTGGGTAAGTTACTTTAAAAAAGTAATTAATTACAGTTACTAATTACATCATCAATATTGTATTTAAATTACTTTACTGGTTACTCTGTCTGAAAAGTAACTTAGTTACTCAATAAGTAATTATTCAAATCGCTAATTAGGCTACATCTTAAAATCCCTATAAACCTTAATAGAAATTAAACTGTTTATTCTTTCAATTTGAGTAAAACATAGAATAGTTTAGCCTTTTAGCTTTAACACAACTTTAATACTTAAACATTTTTATAAAAAATGTTAACCTTCTTTGGTTAACAAATATAAATACTCTGCAAAATATCTGAATAACAAAAAAGCTTAAAAGTTAAACAATACATTTCAGTTTAGTAAGATGTTCATGAAAAGCCCAAAATGTCACGGTTCATAGATCCAATGTCTCTCTCTAGTCTCGTGCTTTGTTGTTTACATGTGAGTGGGTGTGTCCGGATCGTTACCGTTGATCAGTATCCAGCTGCAATCACTCTTCGTCACCAGCTGCCACTCATCTCACCTCCTATAAATACTTACCACCTTCTCATCTCCTTTGTCAGATCGTTTTCATGAAGTCTATGTTGTCTGAGCCTGTTTCCGTGCTTCGTGTCCCTCTTCAGTTCCTGTGTTCGGTTTCACGTCTTGTTGGATCGTCTATGTGTCTGGTTCCCGTCATCCGTCATCAGAGCACGCTGCACTTCATCCATCACGCCACGTCTGACCATCAAAGTCCCTGTGCCACCGCCTGCATCACCCGGATCTATCTCATTCCATTTTGACTTTCAATAAACAGTTTACTTGCAGATTGTATCCTCGTTCTTTACGTAACAGAACGATCTGACCAAGAATGGATACAGCGAGTACATCAGCGCCAACCATGGAGGACTGTTTGAGCAACAGCATGGCTCGTTTGGACATTCAAGAAAAGAATTTACACGATACTGGTCGCGCTGTTCAGGCGTTAGTGGCGCAGGTGTCCGAGCTCACCCAGCAGATCCAACAGCTACGAGTTCCCACTGCGCCGCCAACACCGGCCGCTCCCCCTACACCATCGGAGAGCCCATCCCAGTCGGAGCCACGCCTACCAACCCCAGAGCCCTATTCAGGTGATCCAAAATTTTGCAGAGCCTTTCTAACCCGGTGTTCCATGCATTTTTCTCTCCAACCCAAGACTTTCCAGACCGAGCGATCCAAAGTCGCTTTTGTACTCACCCTCCTGACTGGGAAAGCGGCGTTATGGGGAACGGCGGTGTGGGAGAATGAAGATCCGTGCTGCGTCTCGTTCCAGGAGCTCTCCGCTGAGATGAAAAGAGTTTTCGACCGGGCAGCCGGCGGAAGAGAAGCTGCAAGAATGCTGGCTGATTTACGGCAAGGAGAGAGGTCAGTGTCAGACTTTTCAATAGAGTTCCGGACCCTAGCAGCGGAGAGCAAATGGAACGAGGAGGCGCAGTGGGACATGTTCCTGCATGGGCTGGCTGACCGCGTCCAGAGAGAGATCTATGCTTTGGACCTGCCTCAATCTCTTAATGAACTCATTGCCTTAGCCCTCAGAGTTGATGCTCGACTAGCCCGAGTGGGAGGTCACGCTACGAGTAGACGCCTCTGGCAGGTGCCGAGGGTCCACGATTTGGAGGCGGGACGCGGTCAGCCCGTCGGCGATCACGAGCCCATGCAGGTTGGTCGAGCTCGGCTTTCCCGGGAGGAGAGGGAAAGGCGGAGGTCCCAGGGCCTTTGCTTATACTGTGGAGGGGCCGGACACTATGCTAACAACTGTCCGGTAAAAGGCCAAGCCCGATAGTAAGTATGAGGCTACTGTCGGGTGGGATCTCTGCTGAGAAGACCTCATCAACATCTACCCTTCTCCCGGTAAGACTGAGATGGTCAACACTCACTCACGACTGTCAAGCACTCTTGGACTCCGGGCAGAAGGTAATTTCATGGACCACTCATTCGCACGCCAATTCAAGATTCCCTCAAACCCCTCACACATCAGATTGCTGTACACGCACTCAATGGACAAGAACTTCCCACCATCACTTTTGCCACAGAAGACATCACCCTCATCACATCAGGCAACCACACTGAAATCATCTCTTTCTATATCCTGGACACTCCCCTTGCACCCATTGTCCTTGGTCACCCTTGGCTCACCCGTCACAACCCTAAAGTGGACTGGCAGCTTAAGTCTGTGTCTTCGTGGAGTAACCAGTGTCATAAGTCTTGTCTATTGTCTGCCTGTCCGTCTGTTTCTGTCCCTGTGTTGCAGGAGGAGGCAGTGGATCTGTCTAACGTGCCCACGGAGTACCTGGACCTGAAGGAGGTGTTCAGTAAGTCTCGGGCTGCTTCTCTCCCTCCGCATCGTCCCTATGACTGTGCCATAGATTTATTACCAGGTACGGCCCGCCCAAGGGCAAGTTATATTCACTCTCGACACCAGAGAGGGAGGCTATGGAGAAATATATTTCTGATTCTCTAGCAACAGGGTTCATTCGCCCTTCCTCTTCTCCAGCGGGGGCGGGGTTTTTTTTTGTGGGGAAGAAGGACGGATCTCTGCGACCTTGTATTGACTACCGGGGGTTGAACAACATCACGGTAAAGAATACTTATCCTTTGTCGTTGATGTCTTCAGCCTTGAGAGGTTGCAAGGAGCATCCATCTTCACAAAATTAGACTTACGTAATGCTTATCATTTGGTCCGCATCAGGGAGGGGATGAGTGGAAGACCGCGTTTAACACCCCAGAGGACATTTTGAATACTTGGTTATGCCTTCGGCTTTCCAATAGTCCAGCGGTCTTCCAGGCACTCGTCAATGATGTGCTGCGAGATATGATAGATCAGTTCATTTATGTCTACCTGGACGACATACTGATTTTTCTTCTTCTCTCCAGGAACACGTGCAGCACGTCCGACGAGTGCTTCAGAGGTTGCTAGAGAATGGGCTTTTGTCAAGGCGGAGAAATGCGATTTTCATGCACAGTCTGTTCCATTCCTAGGGTACATCGTGTCGGTTGAGGGAATGCGCATGGATCCTGAGAAGATCAAGGCTGTGGTAGAGTGGCCAAGTCCAGAGTCTCGTAAGGCCCTACTGAGATTTCTGGGGTTCGCCAATTTCTACCGGCGTTTATTCGCAACTTCAGCCAACTAGCCGCACCTCTGACCGCCTTGACCTCCCCAGAACGACGTTCAGGTGGTCAGACGCAGCCGAGGCTGCGTTTGCCAAACTGAAGGGTTGCTTCGTTTCAGCCCCCATTCTGATAACCCCTGATTCATCACGCCAGTTCGTGGTGGAGGTCGATGCATCAGAGGTGGGGGTAGGAGCAGTGTTATCCCAACGCCTCTCTCAGACGACAAGATGCATCCTTGTGCGTTTTGTCTCATCGTCTATCTCCTGCCGAGCATAATTATGACATTGGGAACAGAGAGTTGTTGGCAGTCAAGTTAGCATTGGAGGAGTGGCGGCACTGGTTAGAAGGGTCGGGGTACCTTTTATCGCTTGGACCGATCACAAGAACTTAGAATACATTCGGACGGCTAAAAGATTGAACTCCAGGCAGGCTCGGTGGGCACTTTTTTTTTCGGTCGTTTCGATTTTACTCTCTCGTACCGCCGGGCTCCAAAAACATCAAACCCGATTCTTTATCGCGCATTTTTGATCGTTCGAACGCCCGTCTACTCGAGTGCATTTTACCGGAGACTCTATTCATCTCCACACTTGTATGGGAGGTCGAATCGAAGGTCAAGAAGGCCTTAGAAGGGGTAACGCCCGGTCGGTTGCCCACCGAATCGCTTATTTGTGCCTGAGGGTCTGAGGTCCAGCGTCATTCAGTGGGGGCATTCTTCCAATGTGGCTTGTCATCCAGGAGTTACTCGCACTAGATTTTTAGTCAAGCAACGATTCTGGTGGCCGCTCATGGCTCGTGACATTCACAATTTTGTTTTGGCTTGCTCAGTTTGTGCCACTGGTAAGACTTCCAATCGACCCCAGATGGGGTACTCCAACCGCTGCCGGTCCCTTCGAGACCCTGGTCCCACATCGCGCTAGATTTTGTTACCGCCTCCCCTCTCAGGGTCACATGGTAGTTTTGACCGTGGTGGACCGGTTCTCGAAGGCGGCTCATTTCATTCCCTTGCCCAAATTACCCTCAGCCAAGGAGACAGCGATGATTGTCGTTGACCATGTCTTTCGGTTACATGGCCTCCCGACGGACGTGGTCTCTGACAGAGGACCCCAATTTGTGTCCAAATTTTGGCGAGAATTTTGTAAGCTTCTGGGGCGACTGTCAGTCTGTCCTCAGGGTTCCACCCCAGAGCAATGGCCAAACTGAGAGAGCCAACCAGGATTTGGAAAGAACGTTACGATGTTTGGTTTCCAAGAATCCTTCCTCATGGAGTCAACAACTTTCTATGGTGGAGTACGCCCACAACACGTTGCCAGTGTCATCTACGGGCCTATCTCCGTTTGAGTGTAGCGAGGGTACCAGCCACCAATTTTTCCTAGTCTGGAATCCGGTCGCGGTCCCTCCGCTCACGCCTTCGTCCAGAGGTGTCATCGCACATGGACTAGAGCCCGTGAGACTCTACTCCAGGTGGGGTTGCGCACCAAGGCCAAAGCCGATCGCCACCGGTCTAGGCCTCCCGTATCGTCGCTGGTCAAAAAGTGTGGCTTTCTACCAAGAACATTCCTCTCCGCTCCGTGTCTAATAAACTTGCTCCCAAATTCATTGGCCCATTTACTGTCACCAAGATCATTAGTCCGGTGGCAGTCCGCCTCAACCTGCCTCCAGTGTACAGGAGGATTCACCCCGTCTTTCATGTATCCAAAATTAAACCCGTATTTCATTCTCGTATTAATCCGCCAACACCGGTTCCTCCCCCGCCGCGACTCGTAGATGGAGAACCCACTTATTCGGTCAATCGTGTGCTGGACTCAAGGCGGAGGGGACGCGGATTCCAGTACTTGGTGGACTGGGAAGGTTACGGTCCAGAGGAGAGAAGTTGGGTACCCGCTAGAGACATTCTGGATCACTCCCTTATCGATGATTACAATCGACAGGTAAGGGGCCCTGGGAACGCCATGAGGCGTTCCTAGGGGGAGGGGTACTGTCACGGTTCATAGATCCAATGTCTCTCTCTAGTCTCGTGCTTTGTTGTTTACATGTGAGTGGGTGTGTCCGGATCGTTACCGTTGATCAGTATCCAGCTGCAATCACTCTTCGTCACCAGCTGCCACTCATCTCACCTCCTATAAATACTTACCACCTTCTCATCTCCTTTGTCAGATCGTTTTCATGAAGTCTATGTTGTCTGAGCCTGTTTCCGTGCTTCGTGTCCCGTCTTCAGTTCCTGTGTTCCGGTTTCACGTCTTGTTGGATCGTCTATGTGTCTGGTTCCCGTCATCCGTCATCAGAGCACGCTGCACTTCATCCATCACGCCACGGCTGACCATCAAAGTCCCTGTGCCACCGCCTGCATCACCCGGATCTATCTCATTCCATTTTGACTTTCAATAAACAGTTTACTTGCAGATTGTATCCTCGTTCTTTACGTAACACAAAATCCATACAGGTATGTAAAAAATAACACGTTAACTAATGTAGGTAAGAATAAATTACAGAAATTATATTCTTTTTTTTCATTAAGTTAATTTAGAAAAACTTTTGGAGTATTTTTGTTCGTTAAAGTTTTATATAATGTATAACGACCAAGCGGCCAGCAGCATACAGTGAGCTGATCATAGCCTATGTTTGATCAATTTAGCCTTCTCAAATCATCTCGACTTTCCTAAAATAAAATCTATAGATATACTAAAACAGTTCAAGCATATAACAATGTTTAAACATTAAACCTGCGCTATAATAATGATGTGTGCTAGCCTATATCCAAGTTTGTGCGGAGAGTGGAAGCTAAAGCGCGCTCTGCAGGACATGGAGGCACCAGTTCAAACACTTGCATTTTTTCAGTGGAAACAACTTAAAATAGCCTACGCGGTCTTTTTTTTTTTTTCTAATAAAGGTAAGAGTAATACATCATTCGGAACTGTAAAGGGTCTACTTTTATTTGTGTGCACTCACAATATCAACAAAAGGTTGTGCTTTTATTAAACAAAGAAAACAAACATGATGCGTTTTCTGCCGTCTCGTCTTGAACAGGAGCGCTTCACAAAAATGAACCGAAGTTGAGCGAATACATGCCTCACAGACATGATAAATATATCATTAGAAAGCTTTAAATTATCACGTAACGAAAAATAAAATAAAAAATAAAAAAACTAACTTTTATTATAATCTTAATCATAATCAATAAAGATGCATTTCTCTCTAAAGGCGCGTCTAATGAGGAGACTGCTAGTCAGGATCAGCAACTTCATCCTTGCGACACGGACTCAGAAAACATAGTTTATTAAATAATTAAAATATGTCCTTACTATTACCCGCGGACACATTCATGGTCATGTTTGCTGGGGCTTTGCGGCAAGCTGCAGCCTATTGCGTGCATTTGAACGCAGGTCACTTGCTCTCGCTGCTGCTGCGGGACACTAAACACCGCGGCAGCACGGTCTCGGCTAATACGGGGCGGTTGGCAACCCTACTTATATGTATCTGAGTATTTAAGGCTTCTTTGTGAATCAGGAAAATCTGAAAGTGAACGAACCGGCGAGCGGAGGGTTAACTCTGCTGCATTCAATTTTATCTTTAGATGGTAACTTTAGATTTCAAATTCAATATTGATTTTAGAACTGTTTAAATTATTTAGTGTATGTAACGCAAGTACTTTATAAGTAACTGTAATTAAATTACCTAAAAATGAACAGTAATCCCTTACTTTACTTCTTCAGTGGATAAGTAATTTAATTACAGTAACGCGTTACTTAGTAACGCATTACACCCAACACTGTTAGCCCTGCCTTGTCTTGCACTGTTTGAGTTTTATTAAAGACTGTTATCCTCATCTCCGTGTTCCTCGTTCCTCCCCGCTGTGTGCACTGTGACAGAAGACCAGACCAAATCCATAAGCGGCGCCCCTTTTCACCGTTTTGTTTTTCGTTTTTGAAAGTCTTTTGTTTTGTTCATATTTTGTTTGTGTTCCCCCGCGGCATGGAAATCGCCGCTCGTTTTCCTGCTCTAGCACGCGGATGATGCGTGGGAGTTCGGCCCCAGATAGCACACGTACGTTTGCAAGATGTCTGTTAAAGATCTCTTGATCTGGAAAGCATCTGCTGTCTACAAACGTCTGACAGACGTCTTTCAGATGTCAGTTTTACATACATTCTAAATCATAAACATCTTAAAGACATCTAATAGACGTCTATTTGGCATCTAAAAGGAAACGTCCTATAGACGTCCTGCAGATGAGCAAACACCCTAAAAAATACATCTTGCAGATGTAAATGCAAACATCAAATAGATGTCTCTGAGATGTACGTTTGCTATCAGGGGCGGGATCTCCGCGAGCGCTGCGAGTCCGCCGGCCGTTCGTCTGTCCAGCCTGCCAGCTGTGGCTAACCCAAGCCCGCCGGCCGTTCATCAGTCAAGTTCGCTGGCTGTTTTGATGAAAAGCCCGCCGGTCGCGGCTCTCTCCAGCCCGCCGCCATCCGCGGCTCCCTCAAGACCACTATCTGTGGGGAAATCGACGCCACCGACCGTGGCTCACCCAAGCCTGCCTGCAGTTCATGTGGCAAGCCCGCCTCAAGCCCGGCTTTCTCAAGCCCACCGGCCCCTGCCGTTGATAGTATAGTCTGAGGCAAACGCTCATTGATACCGTTCTCGCGGAGGTATTAACAAAGCGGATCTGTACGATCTATTCGTCACCCTGCAAATCAGCCAACCTCACTTCCAAATCCACTCCAGCCGCCAAGGTGGCCAATAGATCGAGCAAGCCCCGAACTCACCTCGCTCGACACCACCATTGTCAAGACCTGTCTCTCCGCGAGCATCGGGTCACAGCAGCAGGCCTTCAACGAGCCTGGGCCTCGCCCCCGTTCTCACCGCAGCAAATAAGCCTGACTCGCTTCCCAGTTCGGTTCAGCCTTTCATTGTGGCTTTTCCAGCCACAGCGCCATAAGCAGCCGGCCCTAACTTCTGTTTCCAGATGCTAACGCGAAGCTGCCTCCGCTAGCAGCGCAGGCCACCAGTGTTGCCAAATAATTTTCAGGTAAAAATCGCTAAAGGCAGATCACTTGTTGCTAAAAGTTGTTAAATGATGTCACGATATCATTGGATGTTGATGTCATTATGTAACCATGACGCAAGTGCTTAGAATACACACTGAAATCACTCAAACTTTCTGTATTTTTCACCAGCATTTTACCTGTATTTAATTTACACTTTGCATTTCGATGTAATGATAGATAAGTCGGATAAGATTAATTTTTGTTTCATGGTTAAGATCAACAGTGGAAGAGAAGTTTCACTGTTGATCACAGTGGACCAACAGTAAATGATTAACAATCATAAGTACAAACTTAAAAAAAATATATAATAATAAAATACAATGGGACAAAAAAATAAATAAATAAAGGCGTATCATAAATAAACAATTATTGAACAAGTACAACCTGAAACTTAATTCATATGTGAAGTGCTGCTAGGCACCTCTCAAAGTGACTTAACATTACCAGCCGATGTGCCGCTTGGCTAGCTAGCTGCTTCAATACTTTCTTCCTTTGTGGTTAAGAGAAAGATGCATGCCTTGTATCACTTTAAAGGTTGCCAATTAAATTTTTAAAATGGCTACATCTGTTGATAGTTGCTTTGAAAAACAAGTTGCTAGGGTAGTCTGAGAAACTGCTAAATCTAGCAACAAAATTACAGTTGGCAACACTGCAGGCTACCCGGACATTTCAGCATGTCCCGCCAAAGTCACAAACCACTCCCCATTTTTCTGCAGGCTACAGCTACAGCAGCAGAAGCAAGCATGTGGCTGCCTCTGCTTAAGTTCCTGTTCCTGTCTGTCGTGCTTCTGAGAGGTTTGCGATTGTAGCTCCATGTAGTTTTGCTTTTCTATTGAATCTCTCTTACTTTCACTCTCTGTTGTTTAAAGTGATAATATATAACTTAATTCCCACCGTATTTCTGGTGTTTTCTATCATACTAATTAGATCGTTTGCTTTTTAAAACCGCGAGTGCAGCGCGCGTTAGCATTCGTTAGCTGGTTAGCTTGTCACTTGCGGTTCCATTCGCGTTTCTATTTGCACCTATTATTGTTTTTTTTTTTTTTTCTTGCTCAGTTTAATTTCTCTCTCGCTCCGTTTTTCACGAGTTCATCAAACAACAGTGGTAAGTGAATCATTATTCAATCACGATGAGTAATGGCTTCTTCTCCTGCTATTGTTGTTTGCACTGTTTGCCACAGGTACAGTTTATCTCTCTCTGTCAGCAACTAGGGATTGACAAGTGATAAATGTAGGGAAATAGTTAGGCTGACAGAGAAGATTTCAGAATTAGAGACATGCATCCAGACTTTAGTTGAGGACAGTAAGAGTGTGAGGGCTGTAGATACTGCTTTGGATGCAACTAGCTCAGGGAGTCCTGTACATTGTTCGATTCCGGTATTAGAGCCCGTGCAGCAGGGTGAGGCAGCCTAGTGACTGTGAGGCGGCCTAGTCTTGGATCAAAACACCGCTCTTCCATTCCAATCAAAACATCAAACAGGTTCACCCCAATCAGTGATGCACCCACTGAGAAACCTGTTGAAAGTGCTCTAGTTATTGGCGATTATATTGTACGGAATGTGAAAATAGAGACACCAGCCACCATAGTCCAATGTTTACCGGGAGCCAGAGCGCCTGACGTCTTGGCAAATTTAAAAGTGCTGGCTAATGCTAAACGTAAATTCAGTAAAAATCACTAAAAATAATGTTAAAGAGGTGCGTGAACTTGCAAGTACGATGTCACACACTGTAATATCGTCACCTTGGAATTATAAGGTTCTATCTGACATTTTTGTCAAAATTGAGTTATTCACATATTCTTATTCTGTGACAACTTATTTACATTATGTGATGTTTTTTTTAAAGTTCTGTACATTTTAGGACTTTTTATTTAGAAAACAAAAAGGTTCTATCTACAAAGTCGAACTCTAACTTGGTTCTGTAAGGTTCTATCTGCGAATCAGCCAATCAGTACTTTGAATGCTCGCAAGAGGACCAATCAGGATCAACGTTCTTTGGCATGTCGCCGGACTGCTCCGTAACAGCAGGAAAGATTAAACATTAAACAACAATAATTACGTGTCTGCATAATCAATAAGTGCAATTCACCTTTATTCCACAAAGTGGCACTGTTTAAAACATAATGATGTGATTTTTCACTCATTATGATGCTGAAAACGATAGTTTTGAGAATATATTGAGATCGTGAATTTGAGCCAGATGTTGAATGGGGAAATGTGCTCTGACGATGGCAGTGATGGTAAAATCTGCTCAAATCGAACCCTTCTAAGTTTCAAAAGGTAAGGAAGTATGCTTATTTTATTCTTTTTATTGTTATTTTATGTTCTTAACATATCAGGAGAGTCTGCTATTGCAGCAATTAGAGATCCATCCGTGCTGGATAAGTCTGGGTTGCTAAAGACCCGAATATGTAATGATTGGCGAAATATTCATGCAGTTTAAAGTCTTAAAATATCTTAAATTTTAAAACAATAAGCCTTAAATATCAAATAGTCAACAATTTAAATGATGGGGTCTTAATTACAACAATAAACGTCAGCATGTTATCTCGGCCATACTGATTTAAAAAGAATACCATTTTCCCTGTCCTGCTTTCTGTGGAATAAAGTCTTGGTCAGATGGATTAGAGTAACTTTAGCTGTTCCCTCAATAATGTGTATAATTACCCACTATAATCCAGCTAAAATTAACATTAGCACTGGAATATTTAGTAAAAAATATTTAGTATTGCCCTTCTGTTACAGGTGCTAGCTAAATAAATGCACGATGAAGGAGTGTAAACCAAAACAGAGTATTTTAATAAAATTCCAAACAGAGATAATCCAGGAGCGTCCCAGCGCTGACAAAAACAGTGCAACAGAGGAGGGAGGGTGGGGGTTCTGGAGGTGGGCATGGAGCAGGAGAAGGGCAGGCAATGGGGAAGGGACAAAGTTCATAGGGACAGGGTGGAGTCGATGGAGGAAGGAGCCAGGGAGGAGCCCGGAGCAGGAGGAGCCAGGTGGCAATCCAGAGACCAGCTAGGATGGCGGCCCACGGTGGAGTTGACAGCAGGAGGACCAATGGTGGAGAAGGGGCCGACGACACCAGGAGGCCGACTGATGGAGAATGAGCTGTTGGAGGTAGAGACCCAGGTGGAACGGGGCAGACGGAGAGCCGGGGCGAAACTGAGCATCCGGAAGGCCAAGTCGGAGCTGAAGGCTCAGGCGGAGGTGGAGGCGGGGATCTGGAAGACTGCGGTGGAGCCGGTGCGACTGAGGATGAAGGTGGAGCTGGAGGGAAGGAGGAGCTTGACAGAGCCGGAGGGATGGGGTGACGAGGCAAAGCCAGAGGAGTGGAGTTCCGAGGCGGCGGATGGTCAACAGCTGACCAAGGCGGAGCCGGAGGGACGAGGGAGCCCAGTGGAGCCAGTGGGATGACGGTCAACGGTGGAGACGAGGGAGCTAGGAGCTGAGGCGGAGCTGATGGGTCGGAGGACCAAAGTGTAGTCCAAGGCTAGGAGGCTGGAAGTGGAGACAGGGGATCCACATGTCTGGGCGGAGCTGGAGACTGGAAGTCCCGAGGTGGCGGAACAGAGCGCATGGCAGGCGCTGACTGAGGGTGAGCTGAGGGACTGACAGGCATCAGCGGAGCTGGAGGCGAGGAACTAGCTGGTTTGAGGGGAGGCGGGAGAGGGAGGCTGGGAGGGACCACAGGAGGACTTGAGCTGGATGGAACCAGCGGAGACACAGGAGATTCAGGGCTGGATGGAACCAGCGGAGACGTAGGAGATTCAGGAGATTCTCCAAACCAGTCTATCAGGTCCATCTGGAAGATGTCCATCAGTTCCTCTTCATAACTCCCAGAAACTAGATGCAGCTCACCCTCAGTCATAGGAGTGTGGGCAGGGCTTCCCTCCCAGTCCTCGTACACCACCAAAACTCTCTCGAAGATGGACGATGTTGCCGGTTCACGCACTTGGTCAGAGGATGGTTGAGGCTCAGTCGCAGCGGGCTCAGGCTCTCCGTCTGCAGTGGCTCAGGCAGTATCTCCGTATAGCGGGGTGACGGCTGGCTGGTCTCTGGTTCGGGAGTGGGGCTGGAGATATCCTCCTCTGAGGGGCTGACGCAGAAAAACAGTCCATTATTCTCCAGCACCCACTCCACACAAGCAGCGAAATCCCTCTTTGGGACCGTTCGCTGGCAGGCGTGCCTTACACTGCTTGCTCAAGCTGGTGATGTAGAAGACGCATAGAGAGCGGTCAGGGAAGTGGAAGTGTAAACCAAAACAGTCTTTTAATAAAATTCCAAACAGAGATAATCCAGGAGCGAGGGGTAGCAAATAATCAAATAATAGCAGACAAATAAACAAGGATGAACACAGGCTTTAAATACAAAACGTAATCAAGGGGAAACAGAAACAGGTGAGGAGCTAATTAACTAATGAGGAGAACTAAGGAAACTGGGTCAACATGTGACACCTTCGTGCCTAACTTAACCAAGAAAAAATTATTTCTCCTAAAATATGGAATAAATGTGATAAAGCATTAAATTTACCTCTCTCATACATGTTGACACATTGTTACAACACTAATTTTATGTTTTAAAACAAATTATTAAAAAAAAAACAGTTTCTTTTTCTTGAAAATGATTGCTTCAGTTAATGTTTTGCCAGATAGAACCTTATAATTCCAAGCGGAAAATGACTTTTTAGAATTAGAAGGTTCTATCTGCATTTGACCTGTTCCAAAAATCCCCATTTAAAAATTTGAGAGGATTTTGATATTGTACATTTAGAATAAATTTAGAGTCTCTGTCATTTTCATGTAGGAAAGAGACTTGTTCCCCATATAATTTTTGCTATATGTAATGAAAAAACTTTGAAGCTCAATATCTCAAAACCACACAGAACGCAGATAGAACCTTATAATTCCAAGGCGACGATATGCTCTGGTCCCTTCTCTGCTTACCGGGGTGATGAGATTCTGTCGCCATTCAATGGCTGGATGTCTAAGTGGTGCCTGCAGAATAACATAGGTTTTATAGACAATTGGAAGAATTTTTGGGGCAGACCTGACCTGTTGAAAAGAGATGGTATTCATCCCTCCTGGGGTGGTGCCGCTCTTCTCTCTAGAAATATGGCACATAGTCTTAGAGTTCGTACTTGACTAACTGGGGACCAGGTCAGGAAGCAGACAGACTGGCTAAACCGACCATCTGCTAGCCGCCTCACGTCACAGAAGTCAGTTAATTCTCACCACATAGAGACTCCTTCACCTAGATATCACACTATAGAGACTATGTCTGTTCCCCGAACTAGAAAATACAGAAAACATCCAAACCAAAGTAAGAGTAACAATTTAATTGATGTTCAACTAATAAAAAAACATATAATACAAATAAACAATGATAAAGCTTGGCTTATTGAATATTAGATCCCTTTCTACAAAAGCACGTTTTGTAAATGATATGATCACTGACTGTAAACTAGATGTGCTTTGTTTGACAGAAACCTGGCTAAAACCAGATGATTACATTACTTTAAACGAGTCTACCCCCAAGATTACAGTTACAAACATGAACTGCATCCAAAAGGTAAAGGGGGAGGTGTTGCTACAATTTATAGCAATATTTTCAATATTTCTCAGAGGTCAAGTTTCAAGTATAATTTGTTCGAAGTAATGGTGCTTCATATAACATTATCTAAAGAAACAAGTGTCAATGATAAATTCCCTGTGATGTTTGTACTGGTTACTGTATACAGGCCACCAGGGCACCATACTGACTTTATTAAAGGATTTACTGACTTTCCATCTGAGTTAGTGCTGGCTGCAGATAAAATCCTAATTGCTGGTGATTTTAAATATCCATGTTGATAATGAAAAATATTTGTTGGATCAGCATTTATAGACATTCTAAACTCTATTGGTGTTAAACAACACGTGTCAGGACCTACTCATTGTCGGAATCATACTCTAGATTTAATACTGTCATATGGAATTGATGTTAGTGGTGTTGAAATTTTGCAGCAGAGCGACGATATCTCAGATCATTATCTAGTTCCATGTCTATTCCATATAGCTAAAGCTGTAAAGCCAACTCCTTGTTACAAATATGGTAGAACCCTCATTTCTACCACAAAACACTGCTTTATAAATAACCTTCCTGACTTATCTCAGTTCCTCAGCATATCCAATAGCTCAGAACAACTTGATGATGTAACAAACTATGGACTCTCTATTTTCTAGCACTTTAGATACTGTTGCTCCTTTACGCTTAAGGAAGATTAAGGAAAAGAGTCCAACACCGTGGTATAATGAGCACACTCGGGCCCTAAAGAGAGCAGGCCGGAAAATGGAGCGCAGCTGGAGAAAAACAAAATTAGAGGTATTTCGTATTGCTTGGCGGGAAAATACTCTCTCTTACAAGAAAGCCTTAAAAACTGCTAGATCTGATTACTTTACCTCTCTTTTAGAAAAAAACAAACACAACCCCAAGTATTTATTCAATACAGTGGTTAAATTAACAAAAAATATAACATCAGCAGGTGCAGACATTACCCAGCAGCACAGTAGTAATGACTTTATGAACTACTTTACTTCCAAGATCGAAACTATTAGAGATAAAATTGTAACCATGCAGCTGTCAGCCACAGTATCGCATCAGATTGTTACGAATCCTGGGCCTGCTCTTCTGTCCGACTGCCACAAGAGGTCGCCCTGCCATCATATTGACTATCACACGCACACAGCTGTATCCAATCAGACACTCTTTATAAGCCTTGGACTTTCTCTCCCTCTCTGCCGAGGACTGTATGCATTATCGCTGCCCTACAGAGCCTTGTTAGTTTCCCTAGTCTTGCCTTTTTCGGATTGTGTTTTCCCCTGCCTGGACTCTCGCTTACGTTTTGGATTACCTCTCTTGTCAAGCCCTTTTGATACTGTTCGCCGAACGTCGACCCACGCTTGTCTTTGTTTACTCTTTGTCTCGCCCATGTTATACCTGTTTGCCACTGTTCGACCCTGCCTTTTATGACAACGTCTCTGCTCATTAAAAAGCTTGCATATGGATCCGCACGTCTCATGTCTCGTCAGTCCCATAACACAGATAGATCCGCTGAGGAACAATTCCACTCATTCTTTTCTATTGGAAATTAAGAATTATATAAACTTGTTAAATCATCTAAACCAACAACCTGTATGTTAGACCCTATTCCATCTAAGCTCCTAAAAGTAATAGATGCTTCCAGAAGTAATCGATCCTCTTCTGAATATTAACTCATCATTGTCATTAGGATATGTCCCAAAAGCCTTCAAACTGGCTGTTATTAAGCCTCTCATTAAAAACCATAACTTGACCCCAAATAATTAATTAATTGCAGACCGATCTCGAATCTCCCTTTTCTGTCAAAGATATTAGAAAAGGTAGTATCATCACAACTATGTTCCTTCTTAGAGAAAAAATTATATATGTGAGGATTTCCAGTCAGGTTTTAGACCATATCATAGTACTGAGATTCCTCTCATTAGAGTTACAAACAATCTGATTTTATCATCTGATCGTGGTTGTATCTCTCTATTAGTGTTACTGGATATTAGTGCTGCGTTTGACACTATCGACCACAACATTCTTTTAAATAGACTAGAAAATGATGGTGGCATTAGAGGAAGTGCACTGGCATGGCTCAAATCATACTAATCTGACCGCCATCAATTTGTGGCAGTAAATAAAGAGGTATCATACCAATCATAAGTGCAGTATGGAGTACCTCAAGGCTCAGTACTTGGCCCCTTACTTTTCATACTTTACATGTTACCTTTGGGAGGTATCATTAGGAAACATGGTGTTAGCTTTCACTGTTATGCTGATGATACCCAGCTCTATATTTCTTCGCAACCTGATGAAACTTACCAATTTGCAAAACTAATGGAATGTATAGTTGATATCAAAAACTGAATGACTAGCAATTTCTTACTGCTAAAATCTGAAAAAAAACAGAGGTGTTAATTATTGGACCAAAAACTTTTGTATGTTATAACCTAGATGACTGTCTAATACATGGTGGCTGCTCTGTAAATTCTTCGTCATCAGCTAGGAACCTAGGCGTACTTTTTGATAGCAATATTTCCTTTGAAAAACATGTTTCAAGCATTTGTAAAACTGCATTTTTCCATCTTAAAAATATATCTAAATTATGACCTATGCTCTCAATGTCAAATGCAGAAACATTAATTCATGCATTCATGACCTCGAGACTAGATTATTGGGTAACACTTTATAATAACTACACGCTATGAATCATTAGGCAAGCATTAGTAAATAGTCAGTTCATCCATAAAGCATTGTCCCAACATTAATAGTCATTAGTAAGCAGTTTATAAATGCAGCTATAGATGCTTTATTCTTGATTTATAAGCATATCTATTACAAAGGAGATTTAAAGGCTCAGTTATCTTCCTAACGGAAAAAAAAAATAAAATAAACAAACACAACACAGAGGGATACAGAATTCAGAAATATTTATTTCAAGATGCAAAAAATGAAACTGTACAACTGTACACTCGGATTTTTATTTTATTAATTTTTTCTATGACTCTTGTACAGTTTCATTTTTTTTGCATCTTGAAAACATATTTCTGTGTTCTGTATCCCTCTGTGTTGTGTTTATTTAACTTTTCTGTTTGAAAGATAAATGAGCCTTTAAATATGCTTAGTAAATGCTTTATAAGGTATAAATAGTCCTCACTTTAGATGAGCTCACAAAAATAGATGACTGGCAACTACTAAATGTTTTATAACTACCTGACTTAATCATGAATTACAGCAGGAATATGTGTTAATAAGGCATTCATTAACACACTGAGCAACTATTACCATGTGTCTAAATAATAAGATTTATAAATGTACATTTAAATATTTTATTAATTATTTACTTACACTTTCTAAATGATCTTATGAACCACTGACAACTGCTAAATAACTGGTTTGTAATTAAAGTAATAATTTAGAAATGATAAATTGATCATTAATAAAGTATGAAAATACAATTATTAAACATTATACAGGTGCATCTCAATAAATTTGAATGTCGTGGAAAAGTTGATTTATTTCAGTAATTCAACTCAAATTGTGAAACTCGTGTATTAAATAAATTCAATGCACACAGACTGAAGTAGTTTAAGTCTTTGGTTCTTTTAATTGTGATGATCTTGGCTCACATTTAACAAACACCCACCAATTCACTATCTCAACAAATTAGAATACTTCATAAGACCAATAAAAAAAAAAAAAAATTAAAAAAAACATTTTTAGTGAATTGTTGGCCTTCTGGAAAGTATGTTAATTTACTGTATATGTACTCAATACTTGGTAGGGACTCATTTTGCTTTAATTACTGCCTCAGTTCAGCGTGGCATGGAGGTGATCAGTTTGTGGCACTGCTGAGGTGGTATGGAAGCCCTGGTTTCTTTGACAGTGGCCTCATCTGCATTTTTTGGTCTCTTGTTTCTCATTTTCCTCTTGACAAACCCCATAGATTCTCTATGGGGTTCAGGTCTGGTGAGTTTGCTGGCCAGTCAAGCACACCAACACCATGGTCATTTAACCAACTTTTGGTGATTTTGGCAGTGTGGGCAAAATTTGTGCCAAATCCTGCTGGAAGATGAAATCAGCATCTTTAAAAAGCTTGTCAGCAGAAGGAAGCATGAAGTGCTCCAAAATTTCTTGGTAAACGGGTGCAATGACTTTGGTTTTCAAAAAACACAATGGACCAACACCAGCAGATGACATTGCAACCCAAATCATCACAGACTGTGGAAAGTTAACACTGGACTTCAAGCAACTTGGGCTATGAGCTTCTCCACCCTTCCTCCAGACTCTAGGACCTTGGTTTCCAAATGAAATACAAAACTTGCTCTCATCTGAAAAGAGGACTTTGGACCACTGGGCAACAGTCCAGTTCTTCTTCTCCTTAGCCCAGGTAAGACGCCTCTGACGTTGTCTGTGGTTCAGGAGTGGCTTAACAAGAGGAATACGACAACTGTAGCCAAATTCCTTGACATGTCTGTGTGTGGTGGCTCTTGATGCCTTGTCCCCAGCCTCAGTCCATTCTTTGTGAAGTTCACCCAAATTCTTGAATCGATTTTGCTTGACAATCCTCATAAGGCTGCGGTTCTCTCGGTTGGTTGTGCATCTTTTTCTTCCACACTTTTTCCTTCCACTCAACTTTCTGTTAACATGCTTGGGTACAGCACTCTGTGAACAGCCAGCTTCTTTGGCAATGAATGTTTGTGGCTTACCCTCCTTGTGAAGGGTGTCAATGATTGTCTTCTGGACAATTGTCAGATCAGCAGTCTTCCCCATGATTGTGTAGCCTAGTGAACCTAACTGAGAGACCATTTTGAAGGCTCAGGAAACCTTTGCAGGTGTTTTGAGTTGATTAGCTGATTGGCATGCCACCATACTCTAATCTGTTGAGATAGTGAATTGGTGGGTTTTTGTTTAAGCCAAAATCATCACAATTAAAAGAACCAAAGACTTAAACTACTTCAGTCTGTGTGCATTGAATTTATTTAATACACAAGTTTCACAATTTGAGTTGAATTACTGAAATAAATGAACTTTTCCACGACATTCTAATTTATTGAGATGCACCTGTAGATATGCTCAAGAACAAAACATTTATAGCTGTATTTATAAACTGCTAACTAATGCCTATTAATGTTGGAACAATGCTTTATAAAGGATGAATTGACTAATTACTAATGCTTAACTAATGATTCATAGTGTGCAGTTATTATAAAGTGTTACCGATTATTGTAATGCTTTATTGAGTGGTTGCTCTGCATGTTTAATAAACAAACTCCAGGTGGTTCAAAATGCAGCAGCTAGAGTTCTTACTAGAACCAGGAAGTATGACCACATTAGCCCGGTTCTGTCAACACTGCACTGGGTCCCTATTAAACATCGTATACATTTTAAAATCTTGCTAATTACCTATAAGGCACTGAATGGTTTGGCACCTCAGTATTTGAGTGAGCTCTTATCGCATTATAGTCCTTTACATCCACTGCGATCTCAAAACTCTGGCCATTTGATAATACCTAGAATATCAAAATCAACTGCGGGCGGGAGATCGTTTTCCTATTCAGTTCCCAAACTCTGGAACAATCTACCTAACACTGTTCGGGAAGCAGACACGCTCTGTCAGTTTAAATCTAGATTAAAGACCCATCTCTTTAACCTGGCTTACACATAATACACTATCACATTTCTATAATTCAAATCCGTTAAAGTATTGTTAGGCTGCATAAATTAGGTCAACCAGAACCCGAACACTTCCCAAAACACCCGATGTACTTGTTACATCGTTAGAAGAATGGCATCTACACTAATATTAGTTTGTTTCTTATTCCGAGGTCACTGCAGCCAACCAGATCAAGTCCGTATCCAGATCAGATGGTGGATCAGCACCTAGAGATGACCTCTACAGCCCTGGACGTCAGCAGAGACGAGGACAACTAGATGAGCCCAAGAGACTGATCCCCAGTGAAGACCCTGTCTCCTAGATGGCCATCGGGACAAGACCACAGGAACCAGATGAGTCCTTTGCACAATCTGACTCTGCTTTAGCCTAGATTTAAACTGCTGATTTTGTCTGGCCAGAGGAGAATGACACTATTTCGACAAACTATTTCCCCGTCTAAATATTGTAAAGCTGATGTAATGCCACCCAGCTTTATATCAAACTGATTTAAAGATTCTTTGACACAATTTGCATTGTTAAAACGCTATACAAATAATAGTGACTTGACTTTGCTTACAATGCAGGCCCTCACATCCAAGACTTTTCTTCTACTTCCCCTAACCTCTTTCCTTTTCAGCGGCCTCCAGCTCCAGTAGTGGACACTAGCGTGAGAACGCCTCTGCTAGCAGTGCAGGATGCACAGGCTCTAAAGCTTTTTCCCCGAATGTCACAAACCCCGTGGCCTGCAGCTACAGCAGCTGAAGCAGCGCAAAGCTGCTTCCGTTTGCAACACAGGCCCTCACATGTCTTTTCGTCCTGTTACTTCTAACCCCTTTTCCTTTTCAGTTGCCTCTAGCTCCCATAGCAGACGTTAGCGTGAGGCTGCCTCCGCTAGCGGTGCAGACTACACAGGCTCTGCAGGATGTCACAAACCCCCACTCCCTTCCCATGACCTACAG
Organism: Onychostoma macrolepis; assembly: GCF_012432095.1. Lineage (NCBI taxonomy): Eukaryota > Metazoa > Chordata > Actinopteri > Cypriniformes > Cyprinidae > Onychostoma > Onychostoma macrolepis. The sequence continues at coordinate 18,901,722 of NC_081172.1, read as the reverse complement.
CAGCTGAAGCAAGCGTAAGGCTGCCTCCACTTGCAACACAGGGCCTCGCATGTCTTTTCTTCCAGGATGTCGGGCCGTACAAGTCCTGCCAAAGGCCGTGGACGACGTGTAAGAGCCGCCGCTGTGATGAAGCCGCCGCCCTCGCGCCCCGGACCCGAGTGGGAGCGCGTGCGGCCGCCGGACTCCGCCCCTTCCCTGGACCCTTCCCCTCCTGGAACACTGCCCTCCTGCACAAGCCCCGCAGCACGACGAGGACACCAGACCCCCTGTTTATTTTGGACACTTCTTCCCCTGGACACTTTATTTTATCAATTTTGTGTAATAAAAGCCTCTCCGAGGCCTGACGCCACACCCACTGTGTCTGTCGTTGGCTCCTCCCGTCACACTTTTCAGTGACCTTCAGCTTCCATAGCAGACGTTAACGTGAGCATGCCTCCGCTAGCAGCGCAGACCCATCCACAGCCCTTGCCTCACCCCACTCCCAACGCCTTCCCCTACCCATGGCCTGCAGCCCCACCATCCATCTCTAGCGTGAGCATGCCTCCACTAACGGCACAGGCCTCCGCAAGCAGTTCTGCCACCTATCTTTCCTCCCCCTTGCATGCTCGCCCTTCCTTCTCTCTATCGTCCACCCGACCCTACCCATTTGTCCAAACGCTCTCGCCTTGGAACCAACCCACATAGCCAGCAGCACCAGGACACAGATTGTGTCAGAAGCCACAGGCCTTCAAGACCTACATCTGCTCAGACTGCTTCCATATCAAAGAAGCTCACCGAACCCTCATCAGCCAACCCCTTTAACGCCAGTCCATCCATGTTCACTCGAACCTCAGAATCGGCATAGCCATCCCCATTAACACCACCAAATCCACCCATAGCGGCCCATCTCCACTTCAACCATCCCAGCAGCACCCCGCTCCCACAGGAGCCTTATTTGCATTTCCCCACTGCTGCAGCAGTGACTGCTCCCGCAGGAGCCTTTTCTGTATTTCCCCACTGCTGCAGCAGTGTCTGCTCCCGCAGGAGCTCTATCTGTATTTCCCCACTGCCGCAGCAGTGACTGCTCCAGCAGGAGCCCTATCTGTATTTCCCTCTCATCTCTACTTTTCAGATGTTGCAGCAGTGCCTGCTTCCGCAGAAGCCATTTTCTCTTCTCTAAGGCCACAGCAGTGCCGTTACTCCAAGCGACATCCAGCACCCCACCAACCTTAAGCTCTGCAAATTTTGGGGGGATATCAACGCACCTCTCTGGCTGCTGTCCCGCACTTATTGCATCTTTGGGGGGAACGCTCTGGGTCCGGGCTAAAGGCAGAGCTCGGAGCCCTCTCCCTGGACAGCATGCCAAATATGCATAACGTTACGCATAATACGCATAAGTTTATTATATGTATGTGTGAACTCGTGAAATTAAGAATGGCAAAATAAGCACATAGTGGAAACGCATATATTTGTACTCTCATACAAATCAGTGCCTTTGATAACAATACAGTATGCCTTCGATAAAAGTGGCAAGTAGAATTATAAAATTTGTTTTACTGGGCACTGTTAGCGAAAGGCACTGATTTGTATGTGAATACAAATATACACTGTGGATCAGCTCTGTGTTAATTGGCATTGAGGAAAGAGACTTGTAGAAATTGGGAGTGATTAAAGCTCCTGTGATAAACACAACAAAATGGTGCATTACAAAAACTTAGTCCAGTGCATGACTGCCACCTAGAAGATATCCTGTGTAACGTACAGACAGTCTACAGTACCACAGGCTGGCTCACACCAGCTCAGATCTTCAAGACCAGCATCTATTAACCTAATAATTCTAAGCTGATCCGAGCTTATTAAACACATATTCAAAAGCAGATGCTTATTTAAACAGCACACGTTTTTAAACAGATTATAATGATATAAATAACAAATTTCAGATTTTACACTTTAATAGGTCTGTAAAAACAAGGCCCCAATTTACTGTTAATATGAAGGAATTTTCCATATTGATTTTTAATCAGTGTTTTACACATTTTGAATCACACATTATATTGTGTTGTGTTTTAGGATTAAAGGAAATGTCCATTAATTCTCTGGCAGAAAGTTACAGGTTTTTTGGGGGGGGGTTTTGCTAGCATTCATCGATATTATTTGAACACATGTTAAATGAACCCACAATGACGTATTCATTACCAGGGAGGTCCATGTGACACCACCTGTTCTGTAGAGAAAAAAAAGAAAAGAAACGGTGTGCAGTCCTTATAATAAATTAGGGAATCAATTGAGTGGATCATACAGAGATTAAGGAAGAGAAATGAGGATTACTCTAAACATCTGTCTGTATCTTTCCTGTACTTTTGTCTCTGCTACTTTTATTTCAGACTCCTGTCAAATCCAGGGACACTTCAAGCTGAATGGAATGTATCAGGATGGAGATTTTATCATTGGAGGCTTGTTTGAGGTTCAGCATCTCAAAGTCTTTCCAGAACTTAGTTTCAGAATGGAGCCGGAACAGCCCAAGTGTGAGGAGTGAGTGTGGAAAGCAGAGGATGAAAAGTTATTCTGATTGAAGTGTGTGGAAGACTGAAATTAGATTAAAGGAAATAACAAAAAAAATATTTAAAATTTTAAAATCAAATTTTATTTGATTACATGCAATGGGCTTTATTTAATTATTGATATGTATTAATAATTAATATATAAATGTTCATTGTCACTGTCTTTCTTTTTTTTTTTGCCTCCTAGATTCTATATGTCAAGTTTCCAGCAGGCACAAACCATGATTTTCGCTGTAGATGAGATCAATAAAAATCCAAACCTGCTGCCTAACATCACTCTTGGTTATCATCTTTATGACAACTGTTTGAAGCTTGTAGTTGCATTCAGGGCTGCTACAACTCTTATTAGTGGCACAGAAAAGACATTTTCAAACCTGAATTGTACTGGCCCACCACCAGTGATTGCTATTGTTGGGGATCCTGGATCCACTCACTCCATTGCAGTTTCTAGTGTACTGGGTCTATTTCACATTCCAATGGTAAGATATGATATGAATATACAAATAATCATAACAATGATTGTATGACTTTATAATGATGACAATTTATTTATTTCTCTTTTAGCCACCTTCACCTTTCTGCTTTTTACTGTCTCTCCTAATTAGATTAGCTACTATGCCACCTGCTCCTGTTTGAGTGACAGGAACAAGTACCCCTCTTTCTTCAGAACAATCCCCAGTGATGCCTTCCAGGTGCGGGCTATGGTTCACATCTTAAAATATTTTGGATGGACATGGGTTGGGGTTCTCTATAGTGATGATGACTATGGAATCTATGCTGCTCAGTCTTTCCATCAGGAAATGCAGCGATTTGGAGGTTGTGTAGCTTTTTCTGAAATAATGCCCTATGATAATCACAGGGACATTCAGCGCATAGTGGCAGTGATTAAGGCCTCTACAGCCAGAGTAGTGGTGGCATTCTCAACTGATCTGTTACCCCTGATGGACGAATTGTTACTTCAAAATGTGACAGGCAGGCAGTGGATTGCAAGTGAGGCATGGACCACCTCACCTGTGCTCCACCTTCCACGTTTCGTACCCCTCGTTGGGGGCACACTGGGCATTGCCATCCGTCGAGGAGAGATCAAGGGACTTAATGACTTTCTTCTACGTCTTCAACCTGACAGCGATCCAAGAAATAATATGGTGAGAATCTTCTGGGAGAACATGTTTGGGTGCAGTTTTGAGAATGGAAGCAGAGATGGAAAAAAAATGTGTACAGCGGAAGAGGATCTGAACAGCACAGTTAATGAATATAATGATGTATCAGAGCTAAGGGCCTCTTATAATGTGTATAAAGGAGTTTATGCCCTGGCACATGCACTACATGACCTGATGCAGTGTGAGGAGGGAAGAGGACCATTCATTGGGAACAGATGTGCTGACATAACTAACCTACAGCCATGGCAGGTAAAACCCACAGTCTCATAAATTAGAGATCACTTAATGGAAAAAAAAGACATAAATGGATGACTAATATTTGTTTTTATAACCTGTGCAGATGATTCACTACCTACAGAAAGTGAACTTCACCACAGGCTTTGGGGATCATGTATCATTTGATGAGAATGGAGATGCTCTGGCAATCTATGATGTAATGAACTGGCAGCCAAGCGCTGATGGATCGATCGTTGTCCGCACAGTTGGTGTGGTAGATGAAGGGGCGACATCAGGGAAAGTGCTCATACTTGATGAGGATGCATTATACTGGAACTCTGAGACAAAAAAAGTAAATTAAAACTTAAAACTATCCCTTTTGCAGATATATAGTCTTAATACTGTACAAAGTTATGATAAGACAAATACGAATAAATTAATGAAAAGGCTGAAATTAATGAAAAGTTTGTCATTGTGATATACAAAAACATGATTAATAACAGATGATGTATCCTTCAGCCCCCACGGTCTGTGTGCAGTGAGAGTTGCCCCCCAGGAACCAGACGAGCCACGAGGAAGGGCCTTCCTGTCTGCTGTTTTGATTGCTTGCCGTGTGCAGATGGAGAGATTTCTAATGCATCAGGTGAGAAGCAGTATTAAAATTATGTTTTGTGCATGATTCTGCAAATGTTACACAAATATTGTTTTCTTTATTCATCTTTTACAGACTCTACTGAATGCACAGTGTGTCCAAAAGAGTTATGGTCCAGTCCAGAAAAAAATCACTGTGTACCTAAAGAAGTAGAGTTTCTGTCCTATGAAGATCCTCTGGGCATCTCTCTGACCACTGCTTCCCTGCTTGGCACCTGCTTCTGCGCCCTTGTGATGGTCATCTTTGCTCATCAACGTAACACTCCTGTGGTACGCTCCAACAATTCAGAGCTCAGCTTCCTGCTGCTGGTTTCACTCAAACTGTGTTTCCTGTGTGTGCTGCTGTTCATTGGCCGGCCACATATGTGGACGTGTCAATTAAGACATGCCATGTTTGGTATTAGTTTTGTACTTTGTGTCTCCAGCATCCTGGTCAAGACTATGGTGGTAATAGCCGTGTTCAAGTCATCTCGACCAGAGGGTAAAAGTACGATGAAATTGTTTGGAGCAGCTCAACAAAGAGGCACTGTCCTAGTTCTCACTGCTGTCCAGGTTGTGATATGTGCAGTCTGGCTATCAACTGCCTCTCCAACACCCCATAAAAACATTCAGTATATCAGGTCTAAAATAGTATTTGAATGTGCCATTGGTTCAGTGGCTGGTTTTGCCATTCTGCTTGGGTACATTGGCCTCCTGGCAGCAGTAAGCTTCTTGTTAGCTTTTCTTGCAAGAAATCTTCCAGATAATTTTAATGAAGCCAAATTTATTACCTTCAGTATGATTATCTTCTGTGCTGTGTGGATTGCATTTGTTCCAGCATATGTGAGCTCACCAGGGAAATATGCAGTTGCTGTTGAGATATTTGCCATTTTAGCTTCTAGTTTTGGATTACTGGTGTCCATATTTGCCCCAAAGTGCTACATCATCCTATTACACCCAGAGAGAAACACTAAAAAAGCCATCATGGGAAGAACCGCTGAAAATAAATAATTTGGGAAATTGGGAACTGGGAAATTTTCTTAAAATTGTATTTCTGTATTTGACACTAGTTCATTGTCCAACTTGTAGCAGCTTTAATATTCAGATATGCATCATTATATGCTTTATACGTTCATTATGTCTTGTATGTTTTCTTATATAATGCAATATTAATGTAAATAATAAAATGTATATTACAATAAAAATTATCACCATATTAAAACCTACTAATGCTTAATTTTTCAATATTTCAATATTCAATATTCATAAATAAGAAAAAATGTTTTCAAATGAAAAACGGCTTTCAAGAAATGTGAATTGTCTTAATTAAAATACAGAAAATATTCCACCAAAACAGATTTAAAGCAACCATTGCATAGTTGTCAATATGCCATAATAAATGTGGGTAACACTGTATCTTAAGGTGTCCTTGTTACACACCTTACATGTACTTACTATTATAATAACAATAAATCATGCATAATTACATGCAAGTATTCCAAAATCAAACCCTAATCCTGACCTTATGAATATTATGAAGTACATGTAGTTAATTAAAATTACTCAATACTTAAATGTATAATTTCACTGTAAAAAGGACACCTTAAATACAGTGTAACCAACAAATTTCTGGAAAAAAAAACAAAAAAACATTTAAATTAAAACCATGGCCAAAAACACAGAAAAGTACACTGTACAAAAAGCTTATTAATAGCTCATTAATAATGACATAACCTTATCATCAGGGCTTGCCATTAACACCCACCAAATGCGGGTGGATTTCAGCTGTGGCGGCTAACACGGTCACTCCTACTAACCACTTTGGTGGGTTGAATTTTATATAGCTACAGTAACAAAGCTCGACATTAATGTTTGTCTGGGACAAGTAGATTTTTTGAAGGTGCAAGTAAAAGAAGAGAATTTCACTTGCCCGTCCGGACAACTAATCCGATTAAAACATCTAATTAGGGAAGCACCGAAATGTCGGTGTAAACGGCGATTGATAATGGATAATCAGTAACAACGTCACGCCAGTCGAAGCTCACGCAGCCTATCTATGTGAGAGAATCTCGTAGAGAAATCAAAACGAACGCAACTGCATACAGAAGAAACATAAAAATGTTACTTATATTTATAACATACAGCCTAGTTAAGCAACATGACACGACCAAGAGAGTGAAGATTTCCCTGAAAACCACAATTGCAAATTTGACATTTTAAAGAGTTAAAACGTGTAGCTAATATACATTTTAGTTCAATATTTGAATTTGATATATAGTGAACGTTGAATGTTTTTGCTCCATTTGGTTAATGAAAATAGTTCCAAACAAAGATCACAGCAGTAGAACTACAGTCGCGCATATCTGTGCAACACACAGCAGTTTTTTGTTACTGAATGATTCGTGTTTTTTAATTTTGAATCACTTGAGTCAATGATTCAGTGATTCATTAATAAAGACAGACACTTGCTTCATTCTTGAATGAATCAGCCGTCTGAATGAATCGTTTGAAGGCATGCTTCAAAGACTCATTAATTAAGATAGTCACTTGCTGCCACCTACTGGCGGTTTACTTTCTTAGTAGCTTATCTTTGCATTTTTTCCAACATTTCATATTTGTATATTAAAAAAGAAAATACATATTTTAAAAACCACCCTCACAACATTATGCTGTGTTGGATTACAAATTTATAAAATGTTAAATCTAGGTTCCAATGTAATAGTAAACAAACTGAAGAAGTTATATACATTGTATTTAGCATTTATGGTGAAGATGATGACATCAGATGAACAATTCTGTTAAACAAAGTTTGTAGCAAGAGGTTCCTGCCAGTTCCTGTTCTCGTATTGTAAGTCAAATGAGACAGATGACAGAGACTCTCAACTTTTGTTTGTAATGGCTCTTGGTGCCCCTGCCTCAATCTTTGGGCAGTTATGCTGATTGGATTAGGAGTGGTTAAATGGGGCAGGTTGCTATACCTGAATACTTCATTTGCATGCTTTGTTTAAGGTCATCACCCAGGTGCTTTGTTTCCATTCCTAAGCACTGCCCCCTAAATGTATATAAACTACAATTTATCACTGCTTTAGTTAGACTTGGATGACTACAGCGACGCTCAGCGAGTTCTCAATAAAGAGTAACTTCTGTATGAAAGATATCCCAACGTCTCCTGGTTTCTGCTTCGACGAGGAAAAAAGTTTCCTACAGCTGTTATAGTTTTACATCAGATTAATGCGTGAATGCATTTGTGCTATATTTCAGCTACATTGAACTGTCTGTGTAAATGCATCTGAATGCCGCTCCAGTCACTTCTGTTTCTTCTGCAGTGGAAAGATCGATTTTGTAGATACTAATTTCATATAATTGATAACAGCCCTATATTGTCTTATTATATTAAGTTAAATTATTAATAAAATGTAAGAATTTGATATGAAAGATGATGCTTGCATTTATACGGTTATGGAAAAATGCCCTTTAAATAGGTCAAAAATTACCTGGAAATCAATTTGAATAAAATTTTTTATGCAGTATTAAGTCATATAAAACGTAATTTCCCAACAACAAAATTGTAGCCAGTGAAAAAAAAAAAAAATGGAAAACCACTAGCCACAGTGGCCGGTGAGCAAAAAAGTTAATGTCAAGCCCTACTTATCACTATCATTAAAATAAATCACATGCCTTTCTTGAGTGAGGTTGAACTATTGAGGTTGAACTATACCGCAAAACTGGTGACCTTGAACTGATCATCTGAGTACAAGCTTTCAACATAGAAATGAAACAAACTGTGAATGGGGAATGCTTACTGTATTAACCACATAGGAATAAAGTTCAAGTTCAGGTTTATTTATAAAGCACATAAAAAAAAAGAAAAAAAGTTGTATCACAGTTGTGGCAGGTCTGCATGATGGACCAAAGGTGCCCAGCTGATATGTAAACAACAGATTAAAGACTTTTGGGAATTTATATAAAGACATAACTGTCTCAGAGATACAAATACATATCCATAAAACATGACTCACAAATGAATTCACAAAACAAGATTCACAGGTGCAATATGTGATTTATAAATACACAGGTGTGTTCACAAATATCACATAAATCACATATTTGTTTTTATTTATTTATTTAACCTTCATTTTGTTCCAGTTATTTTGACTAGGAGAGCTTTTTTTTTCTTTTTTTCCTGAAAATTCTAGTTAATGAAAGCATATTGGATTAAAACTTATTGACCTTTTTTTGAATATGTTGTCATTTGTATTTTGCTAGACACTATCAAGAAGAAGAAGAAGAAGAAGAATGATAATTGCAACAAACCGTCAATCGGTTACGATCCATGTGCAGCTTAGCTTGGGGCAGGTTAATCAGAGTGCAAACAGGCAAAAAACACGACCCCCAGAGCGAGACATCAACATAGGCCTCGCCCACTGTTAACAGCTGACATGGTCATTCTGAATGCAAGTGTCGCATCGTGTCAAAAACAAGTAGAAATTACAATCACTGCTGCTATCTTGTCTACACTGGATACACAGTATACGGATGCATTTTCACTTTCGGATATAGTTCACTCGCTCAAGTCTGTCGTCGTGACACAGAGTGAAAAACATTCACTTTGATGCATTTGGTTTAAACAGCTCTGATAGGATCCCAACGTAAGGAACAAGTGGATAGTTTATTTTTAATGGCATCCCGGATCATGTCAGAGGATTAATCTGAGGATTTTGTTTTGTAAACAAGGCACAGTGTCATGGAGAGTTCACAAAGAAAAATTTTTGAAAGATGAAACAGTACCTGACTGCATCAACCGCAAGTAAAAGATTTCATATCGCTTTGTCTGGAAATGACCGTTATATTTTGATTATGTTGTCAAAACACTCAAGGAACATATTAAAATGATAAAAAAATTTAAATAAAATAATAAATCCATGTCATGACCCCTTAAAGGGGTCACCGGATGCAAAATTCACTTTACAAGTTGTTTGAACAAAAATGTGTGTTGGAAGTGTGTGTATCCTATAATGATAAAAATCCACCCAGTTTTTTTTTTTTTTTTTTTTAATCCCTATTTTAAAATCCCCTCTCTCAAATCAGGCTGTTCTGAGGTTCCTGTCAGAATGACGTAATTCTGTACAGACCGCTCCCACGATAGTTGACTGACAAAACCATCTTACCTTAGACCCGACCTCATTTAGCTGAGAGCTGTCTGCCTCCGGTGCAGGGGAAGACAATATGTCTCAGATTAAGCGATTGAAGTGTTTAGTTGTTGGATGTAATAATGAATTATAGCATTCTCCTAGAATATACCTGTTAGCTCGTGAACAAACGTGGATTACTCTTACTCTACTTCGTTTCACTTATATCCTATACGTTTGTTACTCCCTCTAGTGGTGACACCAAGCAAAGCGAATTTAAAGGAGAAGGTCATTACACCAACAGATATATTGACAAACTTACAAACTAACCTGCTTTGGAGCGGCATTCAGAGGAGTCTGATGAGGAAGTGTCGAGATCTCAAGAGGGAGCCAGATGAGGAACCTGTGAAAGAAAGGGAAAAAGAAGATAGTGAATAAGCATTAGAGCAAGGGAGAAAAAGATTCAGCTAACAGCAGACATTGAAGGACCATCTATACATACGACACCCTGGATGAGCCATCACTCCAACCTGTGAGATTGAGTACTGTTGGTGCAAACACTGATGCAGAAACTATGGAAGCAGAATAATGACAATAGTTTTTGAAACATAAAGCATGCTGAATTCCACAAATCGAAAAAAAAAGATGCATTGCAATTAACAGTGCTTGCATTTGAATGCCTTGTATTTCCAGGGCTTGCATTTTTAGGTCCTGAAATTTAACATAGTTGTTTATTTAAGCTGTGAATATTTCAATTCAAAATATTTCACACACATTTTCATAATTAAAAATTCAATAATTCATATTCACCTTCCAGAATTCACTTCCAAAATATTCAATCTGTTTAAAAGTACGATGTATAATATTCGACAGGCAAATTTCAGTCATTTTATTTCACTTTCCAAATTCGCTGCCACAAATTTAGTGGTTAAAATTCGACAGAAAATTCAGCATTGCACATCCGGGAATCGCAGGAATAGCAGTAGAGCGCCGATGCATGATCTCCAGCTGCTGTCAGCCGCTCACCAGCAGGTGGCGCATGCGGCTGTTGATGAAGGCCATATGTGGATCAAGTCACTCATTTACAAAAACTGATTTGCAGAAATGGAGCTAGCGCTAGAAGTTTTGATTATCGGGGCCAGTATAAACATGTGGAAACGCTGATTGTGTGTATGTTTAATTCAACATTTTCGCTGTTTCCCGAAGCCTACATATAAGCAGCTTTCTCTACCAGAAAGGAGATTATAATGCTCTTTTACCCAACGCTGAAGTACAGAACTAACATTACATCTGAGGAAGACATATATTGCTTTCGGTTGCTTAGTTTCTGTAACTCTGTATCATGGCTTGTGTGACGCTGTGCTGTAATACTGGGGTTCCCCTCATACGTCACACTCCAGGATTCCCCAACGATGCATAACGCACCTCAGTGAACTAATACAGTGATATAAGACCTTAGATCTCAGAATACACTTTATTGATGATTATGCAAACTATATACAGGCATGCAAATGAGGTCAGAAGAAAGAAACGCGCTGCATTTTCTTTGCTTTCCCTTACCACTGATCTATAGTCGACAGTCCTACAAAGATATCAATACCACGATTAGTTTTAACAGTAAGCAACCACTTTATATCAACATAAGAAAGGAGTTCAAAACCGCCTAGGTGTATTTGTGCAGCAAATGTAAACCTGAGAAAGCATTGTCGCGCTATCGCACCCAAGGGGCCATCAGACAATTACACCAACTGGGTTAAAACGTCCAATGTATTTAAATGTATGTACAGTACACAATTATTTACATATAAAAGATCCCTGGAAAGGTTTTTTTTTCATGTTCCAATGGTTGTGGTACATTGCTAGATACAAAACAACTGTGTGATCGTTATTATTGATGTTGGTAATTGTTGGTATACTACAGTAATTCACCAAAAGGGTTTTTCATGTTCCACAGGTTGTAGTACGTTGTGAAATTTTGCCAATATCTCCCTTACTGTATGTACAATTCACTTTTTTCATTTTTAAAACAAAAACAAAAAATCTGTAAGACCTCAAAAGGAATTGTTCATTTTCCAGAGGTTGTAGTATAAAATATTGATGTACTTTATGTACATTAAGGCATGGCCGCGGGAACTAGGGGTGCTGAGGGTGCTGCAGCACCCACCGCCGCAGGGCCGGGCCTGAGATTTTCCTTGTGCCCTTCGATCATCTCCAATATACTTGATTTTTGTGATAGTTTTGTGATTATATTAAACTGACCAGAAATATGCGGCTGTATTTTTCTTGCACGCCTTACGCCGCGCGTCCCTACATCTACCTCTCACTGACAGAATTTCATGTGAAATGTTCACGCAATTAATTTTAGATTCCAACTTGTAAAAACTATTTACGTCTTTTTCTTTTTTATGAGCTGTGTTCCGAAGCTTTTGCGCTTCTCAAGACGGCCACCGACAATCACATAAGCACAGCTCTTTAATTGCGCTCTAGTTTCTGGTCAAACACGCTCAAACCACTGTACTGTAGCCTAATCTTAACCACGCAAATGTCATAAAATATTTTAATAAAACTGAATTTGTATTTCACCTGATCACATGTGTAAGAATTATAGAACCTCAGACACTTTGAACTTCTGAGATGGACAACACCAACACGGTGTATTAACATACAGACATCTGTCTCCACATCCCACTGAGAGAAAATGCCAGAAAACGCCTCTCTCACATATGCATCAGTTCCTTTTCATCCCCTTCCTTCCCCTCACCCATCCTTCCCTTCACTCAGCTCAAAATGGTCAATAGTAGATTGTAATGTTCTACATGAATGCAAGTGATATTTACAGTCTTGTTTGGTATCATTTTAATTGTCTCAGGGCGTCTGGTACAATGGGCTCATTCTTACAAGAAGTAAACTAAAAGGTAATACAGATCCTAAGAGTTTAGATATATTTTGCACACTGTAGAGGGCGGGTCAGTTTCCAGTGGTTTCTATGCAAAATTATTTTTTTACTGTCTGCAGTGTATGACTAATTAATCTCTTATTTGCATCGCATGTACATCTGCAAGTGCACTGACCAACTTTGGCATATCAACGATGTTAATATTTAGTAAAATCCCCTTAAATAGTAGAAATATTTAAGAAATGATTAAATAAATGATATAGCTAAAATCACAAAAGTTGGTTTGCATATAGCCTAACTCTTCATTCATTTGTGTGTTAATCTATAAGAGTTTGGGTTGTTTAATATTAGGATTTTGTCTAAAATCCCCCACCGTGGCCCCGCCCTGCAACATCAAACCCCACCCCCCAGCACCCCCCAGATAAAATAGGTGTGTTCGACTTCATGCGACGCCGCACAGACCTATCGGCGAGAGTAGCCGCTTGCAGTCGGGGGCGGAATTGAAAGCGGAGACGTGAAGTCGGACACTTTCTGCTCCCGGTAGTGATGCTCTCGCGGTGTTTGGATACTCTTTATCACAGATGAAGTGAATAACATGCAATATTTGTCAAATGCACGGATGTTTCAGAAATGTTTTCATGAGCAACAGAAACACTTTTTATATACTGCTTAATATGTAGGGCCATCTGTTCAAGAATAAAGTTCAACATAAACATATACTATATTAAATAAGCGTTTATCAGTGTTTTTAATTTTTTATTAAATGTGACTCAATATAACATTGTGACTATACAGTAAAAAAAAAAGCTGTTCTAAAAACAGATTTGTGGGCAGTATTTTTTTTTTATTATTGTGCAAAAATTATACAAAGGTTTGCACAAGCATATAGCTACAACTCACAACAAGTACAAAAACAAATAAACATTCATAAGAATATGTAAAGTGAATTCATGCCAGGGGTAAAATTACAACAATTTAAAGTAACAAAAAGCTTCATACAGGTCTTTCTTGCTTTTTTGTTCTTAATTTTATCTAATGAAGTAGTACCATTTGTTTAATCTCTTTTTATAAAATGTTCAAAGTTTGACTTAGCTTCCATTTTTTCACACGATTGTGATATTTTCCTAGTAAAATAGTATTTGTGAGCTGTATTGGAATTGAAGATGTTAGAAACACAAGTCATTGTTGTCATGTGGTGAATTTGGCCAATCGTGAAACAGCTGTGTGGTCATCAGCGCTCCCGCAGTCGCTCTGGAGAAACTGCGCTGGCTGAGTCAGCCGGCTGCTCTCAAAACGCTCTCGTGGTACTTTGATGCCACACGTGACAGTGACGTAGCGTCGGCGCCGGTTCAGGTTGGACAAATTTTCTAACCGGCAGGCACTTCTTCAAGTCAGCTGCCGATCGTTTTTCATGGCGCCGCATGAAGTTGAACAAACTATTATGTTCCTGCGGCTATGCATTAAGGGAGTTATTAGCAAAATTTCACCTATAAGTGAGTCTAGTCACTAGGAATGTACTACAAACTTTTGGAACATGAAAAATCCCCCCCCCCCCCAAAAAAAAAAAACTTTGTGAATTAATTTCTTAAGAATAATTATATACTGTATGTACAATGAGGAAGATATTGGCAAAATTTCAACTGTAGTAAGTCAGTCTGGTCACTAGTAACATACAACATTTGGAACACGAAAAATCCCATTTTGGTGAATTAAAAATTCTTAAAAGATATTTGTGTAGTGTATATACTTAGGGAAATTATTGTCTAAGGTGAGTTATTGGCAATATATATTTAGTCAGTTTGAGTAAATTATTAATTTACTGTAAACATTAATTTTAATAAATTATTTTAATTTAATAATTACATTTAAATAATTTAGTAAATTATTACTTCGTTTTGTACTGTGAGGTAAATTTGCAGACGGTCCCTAAAGCCTAGGCGAATATGCAGTGAATATCAAACCTAAAACCTATAATATCGCGCTTGGTTTTCTATGGGAGAAAAAAATGGTTTGGTGAAACTTGTTGGTTGTGGGCTCATCTTAAATGTACATAATATACAGTAATATATTTTATTAATTAGATGCTGAATTTAATCATTTATTATCACTGAGGCAAACTGTGTTAAGTGTTTTGTTTATGGGAAATGTTTAACGTGCAGTTTTGCGCGTTCCGTAACTTGTGTTCATATCTGCATCTGTTTGCATCATCAGTAAGATCTGAGTTTGGTCTTTTAATAGGCTTGTTTGAGATGAGCAAAATCTGCGCAGAACCGATCACCGGTGATCACCGCGAGATGCATGCTGGTTAGAAAAGCGTTCTGATTTCATGTGATTGTGTATTTAAATTATGCTTGAATATTCCCAAACACCATGACAGTGTGATCTCTGTGTGAGATATGTGATTGTTGTCATATTTCTATAAAAATCTAAAATACATGTTTGTATTAAAGTAGAATGGATGATAAATACGCCTTTCATATGGGATTAAATAGGAAGCACTTTGAGTGTCCTGTTCATCATATTTATATTCATATAAAAGCAACAGAACTGAAATTATATCACATTTATTTGCAGAACAGCACATGAGTGAGAATAACGCGATATCCGCCTTTGATCTCGTATAGTCTATCTGTTCCACTTTGAGAGGTCAGAACTGTCCGTCTTGACTGCGCTTATTTCACTCCTCCCCTCACTGCAGCCGCCTACTCTCGCCTACATTTAAGGCGAGGCGCATCTCAAACAAGCCTAATAGCTGTCATTGTGTTAGTGCACTACTGAGCCACGTAATGTGTTTTCTTTAACCGATTTCTGAGGGAAACAGCGTGAAACCTTGCGCGTTCGTTCATATTCTACATCTGCTTAACCCTTTCGCACTTGAGTTTAAAATATTCTAGCTGGGCCCCTGGCTGAGTTTTTTTAGGCGACAGTTATTTTAGAACTTATAGCTTTATTGTTTCAATGGCGACGCGTCATGCTTGTCATATGACACACCGCAGCCCTAATAGCGCTGTATGACACATGGATTGCTTTTATTTAGTTTTTCCTTTTTTTAATATTAATATTCACAAACATACTCGCTATATTATGAAATATCTGATATTCCGATTCTGAAATATGTGCAAGTAAATGTATTTGGTTGTTTAAACACTTTTATAATGACCGTGTTAGTTGATCTATACCGGGTGATGGGCGCTGCCATGTTTGTTCGCGCTGAATCCCAGCTGTGGGATTTACAACACGTAAATTCATCCTCTCCTCCCGAAACACGTTAAAGTAAGTCTCCAGTAAACTGGAAGAAGAGCAGAGTAAACTTTAAAGTTATCTACACAATCTTTATATGATATCAATAAAACATGTCGTCAGATTATATTTGTAAGGATCATTATTGCTGCTTCCATAGACATCAGTGCATATTTTACAAACTATAAATGTATGGTTTTGCTAGTACTTATGTTTATTTAAATGTCTGAAATCTAAAATAAGCATTATATGGTTGAAAACACTGAATAAGTGATAATATGACAAGCGCTCGAACGTCTGATCTGGCTCCGCGCCAGAAAGCAGATTTGAATTCAGCAGTTGATGACGTGACGCACTGAACGTTCTAATCACACAGGTGTGATCGTACGCTTCAGGGACCAGCCAAGACTGATCACACCAGTGTGATCGTACGCGTTAAAGGGTTAACTGTCCATTTAGTTTGCATAATCATCAATAAAGTGTATTCTGAGATTTGAGGTCTTATATCACTGTATTAGTTCACTGAGGC
Organism: Onychostoma macrolepis; assembly: GCF_012432095.1. Classification (NCBI taxonomy): domain Eukaryota; kingdom Metazoa; phylum Chordata; class Actinopteri; order Cypriniformes; family Cyprinidae; genus Onychostoma; species Onychostoma macrolepis. The sequence goes on along the minus strand of NC_081172.1, from coordinate 18,885,382 downwards.
GCGTTATGCATCGTTGGGGAATCCTGGAGTGTGACGTATGAGGGGAACCCCAGTATTACAGCACAGTGTCACACAAGCCATGATACAAAGTTACAGAAATAAGCAACCAAAAGCAATATATGTCTTCCTCAGATGTAATGTTAGTTCTGTACTTCAGCGTTGGGTAAAAGAGCATTATAATCTCCTTTGTGGTAGAGAAAGCTGCTTATATGTAGGCTACGGGAAACAGCGAAAATGTTGAATTAAACATAAACAAAATCAGCGTTTCCACATGTTTATACTGGCCCCGATAATCAAAACTTCTAGCGCTAGCTCCATTTCTGCAAATCAGTTTTTGTAAATGAATGACTTGATCCACATATGGCTTTCATCAACAGCCGCATGCGCCACCTGCTGGTGAGCGGCTGACAGCAGCTGGAGATCATGCATCGGCGCTCTACTGCTATTCCTGCGGTTCTCGGATGTGCAACACTGAATTTTCTGCCGAATTTTAACCACTAAATTTGTGGCAGCGAATTTGGAAAGTGAAATAAAATGACTGAAATTTGCCTGTCAAATATTATACATAGTATTTTTAAACAGATTGAATATTTTGGAAGTGAATTCTGGAAGGTGAATATGAATTATTTAATTTTTAATTATGAAAATGTGTGTGAAATATTTTGAATTGAAATATTCACAGCTTAAATAAACAACTATGTTAAATTTCAGGACCTAAAAATGCAAGCACTGTTAATTGTAATGCATCTTTTTTTTTTTCGATTTGTGGAATTCAGCATGCTTTATGTTTCAAAAACTATTGTCATTATTCTGCTTCCATAAGAAACTTGCTGTGCACAATTTCAGCTGAGCATCGGTCCTCTGAATCCCCACCTCCCCCTCCCTCCGGCCCGCAACTGATATCAAAAATATAACGCAATCCGGCCCCCAAAAATATTATTATTTTTAAAATGATGATTATTATTATTATTTGTAGTTGTTTTATAGCAATTTAAACTACCCATTCAATATGTACTAGAAATAAAAACTAATAAAATAAATAATAAAATAGTGATAGCGTAAAATAACCCGCGCTTGCCGGCAGACTTGATAAGACGTTAGCTGGTTTCTGGGCTTTAGCAGTTTATTTTTTGTTTGGCTGTGAAAGAAAATATGTCTAATTCCAAACCGAAAAGGTAGGTGGATGATGAACACAGACTGTTTCAAGAAAGATGGATTTGTCGAGTTTAATGGAAATGCCACCTGTCTGATATGCAAAGAAAAAATTGCCGTTCTGAAGGAATACAATCTCAAGCGTCATTATTTGACTAAACACAGAGACCAATATGAGAAGTACCAGGAAGACGAGAGAAAAAAACGAGCCACACAGTTGCAGAGAGAGCTAACGTCCCAGCAAAGCCTTTTCCACAGAGACAAAAAGGATACTGATGCTGCCGTTGAAGCGAATTATGTTGTGAGTGAAATGATCGCTAAAGCAGGAAAGCCATTCACTGAAGGGCAGTTTATGAAGGACTGCATGTTGAAGGTCGCTGATATTCTATGTCCAGAAAAGAAGAACATGTTCAACAATCTCTCTCTATCGGCCAATACAGTGGCAGAGCGGATTACCGAGTTATCGAGTGACATTTATGATCAGCTACGGGAAAGCTAGAGTTTTCACTGCATACTCTGTGGCGCTTGACCATAGGCGTAAATCCCGGGAGGGACGGGGGGGACAGGACCCCTCCTATCTGAGGCTTGTCCCCCCTAAAAATATCATTACAAGCGACTCTGTGTATTGAAAATAATATAATGGACATATACTTAAAATAATTGTGTGATTAGTAAAACAAAATAAACGCAAAAAAAGTTTTAAGTTCCGAAATGTTTTGATTCCCCCCCTCCCTTTCCTCACAGTGGTTTGGTCCACTGCCTGCTTTCCTTCTTTACCGATACACACACGCATCCGGTGAGAGAGAGCAAGTTAGTTATGTGTAAGTAGGCTGTCAAGGCTGTTTTATTCTCTTTAAACATCGGGTGAAATGATTCTTTCTCTTTAATACAGATGATGCTGGATTATTAATAAATTAGTCATGACAAAAAAATTATGACATCGGATGTATTTTCTATGACCGATTATAAGGTTAACAAGCTTAATACTGTAGCTTGTCACCCACTACAACTAACACGGCGATAAGCCTGTGTGTGAACTGATATTAGGCTAATATTGTAGACCTACGTGTTGGGTTTCCTTCAATATGATGTTAAGTGGCAGATCAGTGGGTTTAATGCGGTTGAATTAATGCAAAAGAGACATACTAGGTTTCAGACGAAAATAATAATTATAAGCCGCTTTTCCACTATCGGGCCGAACGGTTCTAAGAACGGTCAGGTACGGTTCCAGTTGTTTTTCCACGTGAGCCTGGTACGGCGCGGCATGATTACAAACCGTTCTCGGCCCGGAATTCTCGACACGGTTAGACAACCGTGCTGAACCGTGCTGTACAGCCGCTTTTCCACTATCGGGCTGAACGCTTCTCTTTGCTTAACCGTTCCGTTCCGTGCCGATCCGGGCCAGTCAGCACGGATACGGTTTCGTTTTCCACTGCGGGGCTGATAACGGATCTCTGTGGAATGCGTCAGTCGTTGCCGTGGTCACACAAGTGTTTACATATGATATGAGGTGTAAAAATAACCACCGCGTTATGGAGGATGATCAGAAATTTCTTCAGATTTTATTACTAATTTGTGTTTACATTGCTCAAAATAGCGCGCTTAGCAAGCTACGGAAAAACTAGCAGCCAGGCAACAGACAAGTGACAGATCCTGAGTGGCGACGTCATGCACACGCACTCTACCAGCACGGTTCAGCACGGTTGTCTAACCGTGCCGAGAATTCCGGGCCGAGAACGGTTTGTAATCGTGCCGCGCCGTACCAGGCTCACGTGGAAAAACAACTGGAACCATACCTGACCAAAACCGTTCGGCCCGATATGACCGTGTGTTGAACCATGAACTCATATTTAAACACGGTCTCCATGCTATGTGCATGCTGTTTACACATATCTATCCTTACAAGTACAATTTTGGCTGTATTATTTGTGTCCCCTTCAAAAATTGCTCTTGAGAAATTTTACGTTTATTGTCCCCCCCTACTGTCAGATGAAATTTACGCCCCTGCGCTTGACGAAAGTACAAACAAAACTGACAGTGCTCAGCTAGCTATTTTCATCAGAGGTATTAATGACCAGTTTGAGGTGATGGAAGAATTGCTGAGTTTGTGTCAAATGCACGGCCGTACAACAGCCAAAGATATATTTCAGCAGCTGTGCGACGCGATTGAACGTGTTGGTTTGCCATGGAGCAGACTAGTAGGCATTACCACCGATGGCGCTCCATCTATGACAGGTAAAAAAAAAATGGACTGGTAGCGTTGGTACAAAGAAAGTTGGAAGAGGAAAATGCAGATCCAGCAGTTGTTCTGCACTGCATTATACACCAGCAGGCACTGTGCAGCAATGCTTAAAATATGAACACGTCATGTCTGTTGTCCTAAGATGCATCAATTACATCAGGTCAAGAAGTTTACAGCACCGCCAGTTTCGAGCCTTTTTAGGAGAAATTGAGGCAACATATGGTGATGTATTTTACTTTACTGAGGTGTGCTGGCTCAGCAGGGGAAATGTCTTGAAGAGCTTTTTTAAGTTAAGAACAGAGGTGAAGAGATTTATGGAAGATGGCAGAATGGATGTTCCTGAATTTGATGATCCTAAATGGGTCATGGACCTTGCATTCCTAGTGGACATTACACAAGAGCTGAACATCCTTAACCTGAAGTTCCAGGGCCCTGGTCAGCTCATCACAGCAGCGTATGAAAGTGTGAAAGCCTTCTCCACAAAATTGAGATTGTGGAAAACTCAGCTTTCTGCAAAAAATCTCAGTCATTTCACAACATGCAGATCTCTTGCGGAGGAGGGCATAGCATTCAATGGTGATGAATATGCCTCTGCTGTTGAAAACCTACTTCAGGAATTTGATCAGCATTTTGCTGACTTCAAGGCACACCGTGACACTTTCCAGCTGTTTGCAGACCCCTTCTCAGCTGATGTGGAGAGTGTTGCAAATGGAACTTATTGACTTGCAGTGCAACAGTGAGCTAAAAACTAAATTCAGAGAGGCACAAGAAAATGCAGACAAGACTGCACAGTTTCTGAGAGAATTACCTCCATGCTTCCCAGAGCTTTCCAAAGTGTTCAGTCGGTTAATGTGAGTTTTTGGAAGCACATACCTGTGTGAGAAACTTTTCTCAACTATGAACTTCAATAAATGCAAGTTCAGGTCCAGTCTTAGTGATGCTCACCTTGAAGCTGTACTCAGGGTTTCAACTGTGAACACCATCAGGGCAAACGTGGCTCAGTTGTGTGAGCAGAAGCGCTCTGTCTATGTGTGAGCAAGTGTCTGGTAAGAAATAGAATAGTTTGCAAATGTATTCAGAGATCGCAGTTGTTCAGTGTAAGATTCAGCACAGTTTTGATAAGTTACTTAAGTTAAAATAAAGTAGGTAACTGTTAAACATGTTATATAACAATTCACAGACACTGTTGTTTATATTTTTGTTAAGCATGACAAAAATATCTCAGTAATGTAATTTAAAAGAAATGTGAGCTAACATCTCAGCAATTAAAGTAAATTTCCAGAACTTTTGTGCTTTCTTCTTGTGCTTCAATGTTAAAACGGCCTTCCTATGAGATGTCAGTCACAGCAATGGCCCCCAGCCAATTTGAGTTTGAGACCCCTGCTCTAAAGCATAATTATAGTTGGAAAGCAGCAGTAAATGTCAGGAGATTAATGTGTTGTTTAAAAAAAAAAGTGTTTATACATTGTTGAGGTGTATTTGGTCATGTCCACTTGTCATTACAGGACGTTCTGGGGGGCCCACTAGCGAATCTAAAGACAAGACACCTCTCAACATTAACCCAATCTAAAAACTTAGATGATTGTTGTAATGTCACAGTTGTATTGAAACATTTATAGATTGCATAGAAACATAATATCTACCTTCTTTTTTTTTTTTTTGAGAACATGTGAGAACAAATCTGTTCTCAGATACTAATGATAGCAAGCATCCACTTTCTTCTCTCTTCCGGGATACTCTTCTTCTGTGTTTACATTTACATTTAATCATTTAGCAGACGCTTTTATCCAAAGCGACGTACAATATGAGAACAATAGAAGCAATAAGACCATCGAGAGTGCAGCAGTATACAAGTGCCATGACAAGTTTCAGTTAGCCCAGCACAGTACACGTAGCTAGGGTTTTTTTTTTTTTTTTTAAATAGATAGAATAGGTAAGTGTTAGTATTAGTTGGTCAGGTGCTGGCGAAAAAGATGCGTCTTTAGATGTTTCTTGAAAATGGATAAAGATTCAGCTGTTCGAATTGTGATTGGGAGGTCATTCCACCAGCTGGGCACAGTCCAGGAAAAGGTCCGTGAGAGGGATTTGGTACCTCTTTGTGATGGCACCACAAGGCGTCGTTCACTTGCAGAACACAAGCTTCTGGAGGGTGCATAAGTTAGTGAGTTTAGATATATTGGTGCAGTGCTAGTTGTTGTCTTGTAGGCAAACATCAGTACCTTGAATTTGATGCGAGCGGCTATTGGTAGCCAGTGTAATGTGATGAAGAGAGGGGTAACGTGAGCTTTCTTTGGTTCATTAAAGACCACTCTGGCTGCTGAATTCTGGATCAGTTGCAGAGGCTTGATAGTACATGTGGGAAGGCCCGCCAAGAGAGCATTACAATAGTCCAGTCTGGAGAGAACAAGAGCTTGGACGAGGAGTTGTGCGGCATGCTCGGACAGGAAGGGTATAATCTTCCTAATGTTGTATAAGGCGAATCTGCAGGAACGGGCCGTTGTAGCAATATGGTCTGTGAAGCTTAACTGATCATCGATCACAACTCCAAGGTTCCTGGCCGTCCTGGAAGGAGTTATGGTTGACGAACCCAGCTGTATAGAGACGTTGTGGTGAAGTGATGGATTGGCTGAGACCACGAGCAGTTCTGTCGTGGCAAGGTTGAGCTGAAGGTGATGGTCTTTCATCCATTTAGAGATGTCACTCAAACAGGCTGCAATGCGGGCAGCTACCGTCGGATCATCTGGTTGGAATGAGAAGTAGAGTTGAGTGTCATCAGCATAGCAGTGATAAGAAAAGCCATGCTTCTGAATGACCGATCCTAATGGCGACATGTAGATGGAGAAGAGAAGTGGCCCAAGCACTGAGCCTTGAGGAACCCCAGTAGCAAGAATTTGTGACTTTGAAACCTCACCCCTCCAAGACACCCTGAAGGACCTATCTGAGAGGTAAGATTCGAACCACAGGAGCGCGGTTCCGGAGATGCCCATCCTTCTGAGAGTGGACAGGAGGATCTGATGGTTAACTGTGTCAAAAGCAGCAGACAGGTCCAGTAAGATGAGTACAGAGGATTTGGAAGCCGCTCTTGCCAGTCTCAGGGCCTCTGTAACCGAGAGTAAGGCAGTCTCGGTAGAGTGGCCGCTTCTGAAACCAGATTGGTTGTTGTCCAGAAGATTGTTCTGCGCAAGAAACAAAGAGAGTTGGTTGAAAACAACTCGCTCAAGAGTCTTTGCAATGAATGGAAGAAGGGATACCGGTCTGTAGTGTTCTAAAAGTGCTGGATTTAGAGAGGGTTTTTTAAGCAGTGGGGTTACCCGAGCCTGCTTAAATGCTGTTGGAAATGTACCAGTGTGAAGAGAGGTGTTGATAATAAGTAAGCACAGGTATGACCGAAGAAGAAATGGCCTGAAGGAGGTGAGTGGGGATAGGATCTAGTGGACAAGTAGTGGGATGATTGGAAAGGATGAGTTTTGAAACTTCCGTCTCCGAGAGAGGAGAGAAGGAGGTGAGAGAGTGTGTGTTAGTCAGTATGAAGTTATCAGTTTGTGGTGTGAGGAATTGGTCACTGCAATTTTCTTCACAAATAAAACAAGAAGCATCAAAGTCATCAGCTGTAAGAGTTGATGAAGGAGGAGGGAGGACAGAGAAGAGAAGAGAAAGTGTTAAAAAGTGTGTGAGAGTCAGAACAGTTGTTGATTTTGTTGTGGTAGTATGTCGATTTAGCCGAGGAGACGTTTGCAGAGAAGGAAGAGAGGAGTGACTTATACGCACTAAGGTCAGCAGAGTTTTTTGATTTGTGCCATTTCCTCTCTGCAGCCCTTAGTTTAGCGCGATGTTCACAAAGAACATCAGACAGCCAGGGGGCAGAGGGGGTAGAGCGTGCTGGTCTGGATGAAAGGGGGCAAAAGTTGTCTAAGCAAGATGTTAGAGTGGAGCAAAGAGTGTCAGTAGCACTGTTTGTGTCCAGTGCTGAAAACTGAGAGGGCGAAGGAAGTGCAGATGTAACCATTGAGGAAAGGCAAGAGGGAGAGAGCGAGCGTAGGTTATGGCGAAAGGTGACCTGTGGGGGAGTATGTGCTGTGTCCGGAGTTAGTGTGAGGTTAGAAGTGATGAGGAAGTTGTTTGAGGTGTGCAGTGGAGTAACTAGTGTGTTGGCAGTGGAGCAGTAGCGTTTGTAGATGAGGTCCAGTTGGTTACCTGATTTATGAGTAGCCATAGTAGACACTCGCTTGAGGTCAAATGAAGTGAGAAGAGTGTTGAAGTCAGCAGCCTGGGGTTTTTCTAGGTGGATGTTGAAGTCACCGAGCAGTACCAGAGGAGTACCATCCTCAGGAAAGTTGGACAGTAATACATCCAGCTCCTCCAAGAAGTTACCCAGTTGACCTGGGGGACGATACACAACTACAAAGTGGATTTTAACAGGGTAGGTAATAGTAATTGCATGAGATTCAAATGAGCTGTTGCCTTTAAGAGATGGTAGAAGCTCAAATTTCCATTCATTTGAAATAAGGAGGCCCGTACCTCCACCCCTCCCAAGTGTTTGTTTACACTGGTTTTGGAGATCGTGTCCCTGTTCTCGCCCTTGATCGATACACAGGATGGAGAAAATCCTTAACCCTAAAAAATCCTTTTAAAAAAAACCTTAATAATGGGGTTTCCCTTGTACATCATACTCCAGGATTCCCCTAGTGAAAAATACTTACTTTGGCTTAATGGACTATAATGATATAAAAAGACCAAACTCAGTGTACACCTTATTGTGGTGCTCAGAGATAAGCAGAAATTCTGCTGTGGAAACAATAATAATTGTCATTCAGACAAATATCACTGACACTATGTGAGAAAATGGATGTGTGGCATGGGAGTATGAGAACGTTGTCAGTTGTGTGAGTCCAGTGCCGAACTTAGACTTCTGGGGCCCTGAGAAAACATGTTTGTGCATAGAAAAACAAGTTATAAAAAAGTAAAAAAACAAATTCATAGATACATACATACATACATACATACATACATACACATAGCCAGCATTGTATAATGTGCAGCACATATTGTATAAGGCTGTTATCTTAAAAATTATATTATATTGTTAACGTTCTGTTTATACTCTGTTTTATAATACTGTTAATACTACTGTTATACATAATGACAACTCTGTCTTTATTCAACAGTGATAGTCGCACTCTCGCTATCTCTCTAGTTAAAAAAAAAAAAAAGGCCATTCTGTATGATTTATAAATTGTTTTCCTCATAAGGAAAAAAAAAAAACAAATGTCCCTACAAGGTCAAAGTTTACTGGAACACAATAGTGATATTCAAAATATAAAATGTATATGGTTAATTATCTGTAATAATAATTGTCATGTTTGGTAGAGGTTAGCGGTAAAGGTTTACAAAATGGAAAAGGAAAAATAAAGAAAAAAATATGACGTCATTATTTCCAGAGAGGCCAGTGGCTCCGCCTGCGGCGCTATAAAGAAAAAGAGGAAAAAAAAGTACCACATAAAATAGGATAAATCAGTGAGCTGAGTGAAGAGTGACATAAATAAAGAGGGAAGGATGTGGGTAATTCTGTATGTGTTCCTGTCTTGTAACTATATATATGTAGCTTTAATGGCCACTTCAGGTACTTGTAAGCTAAAGGGACACTTCACATTGAATGGGATGTACCAGGATGGAGACCTTCTAATTGGTGGTCTGTTTGAGATTCAGAGGTACCTCAAAGTATTCCCTGAGCTGAGCTTCAGAACGGAGCCAAAACTACCACGCTGTGAGCTGTGAGTCTGTGAGCTGTGAGACCACACCAACTGAAGAACACTTCAAGATAACAAATGGGAAAATTTTGTATATACACTGTAACTTGTCAAATATAATTTAGTCTAAGCAACTGATATCATGTTACATGATGGATTACATGAATTAAATCATTAACTATATCATTAACTATAATATATATATATATATATATATATTTATTTTTATTTTTTATTTATAAAATTTATATTTGAACAGAATGTAAAATGTCTCGTATTAAATTTAAATGTTGTGTAAGCTTTATTTAATATTTTGTTATTTTTTCTACTGTTACTGTTAGTATTATTGTGGTTAATGATCAAATTTTCCTTTGTATTGTTTTCTCCAGCTTCTATATGACAAGCTTCCAGCAGGCACTAACAATGGTTTTTGCTATCAATGAGATTAATAACAATCCCAACCTGCTGCCTAACATCACGCTTGGTTACCAAATCTATGATAACTGTTTAAGGCTTGGAGTGGCATTCCGTGGTGCTACAGCTCTAGTTAGTGGGACAGAGGAGACCGTCTCTGACCTCAACTGCAAAGGCGCACCACCAGTGATTGGAATCATAGGTGATCCAGGTTCTACCCATTCTATTGCAATTTCCAGTGTCCTGGGGCTCTTTCGACTGCCTATGGTATGAGATAGACATTTTAAACCCTTTTTTTTTCTGTTAAAAAAATCCATTTTACCCTTTTTTGTCTATCACATTTGTCAGATTTGTTTCTATCACAATTTGGATATCAATTAAGCCATTATCATATTTTCAATTAAAATAGCAGACCATTGTATGCAAATATCAAAAAACTTGCTTCACACACACACTTTATTTGTTCATCTTCCTCTCACCGTTCTGTCTCTGTCTCTGCTCTCTTCTAATTAGATTAGCTACTACGCCACCTGCTCCTGTTTGAGTGACAGGAAAAAGTACCCTTCTTTTTTCAGAACAATCCCCAGTGATGCCTTCCAAGTTCGGGCTATGGTTCAGATCTTGAAGCATTTTGGATGGACCTGGGTTGGTCTCATCTACAGTGATAATGACTACGGCATATATGCTGCTCAGTCATTCCATCAGGAAATGGAGCTATTTGGATATTGTGTTGCTTTTTCTGAAATCCTGCCCAATGATAACAACCCCATAGATATTCAGCACATAACGCGAGTGATTCAGTCCTCTACAGCTAGAGTGGTAGTTGTTTTTTCTGCTTCATCCTTACTGATACCTTTGATGAATGAGGTGGTGTTGCAGAACATAACAGGCAGGCAGTGGATTGCAAGTGAAGCTTGGGCCACTTCACCTGTATTTCGTACACCACGTTTCCAGCCATTCCTGGGGGGCACAATGGGCATTGCTATCAGGCGTGGAGATATCCAGGGGCTTCATGACTTTCTGTTATGTATTCGTCCCAACAATGATCAAAGAAATGATATAGTGAGGATATTCTGGGAGAACATCTTTGGGTGCAGTTTTGAAACTGAGGGTAAAGGAACTGATGGAGAGCAAGTCAAAAAGGTGTGTACAGGACAAGAGGATCTGAGCACAACAAACACACCATTCACTGATGTTTCAGGATTGAGGGCATCGTATAATGTGTATAAGGCAATTTATGCCCTGGCACATGCACTTCATGACCTAATGCAGTGTGAGGAGGGGAGAGGACCATTCAGTGGGAACAGATGTGCCGATTTAACCAACCTGAAACCCTGGCAGGTAAGACCCACATGTATAGTGCATTCTCTTCAGGCATATAGAAGAGCTGAATGTGAAAAAGAAAAATATGTGCTATATATTAATTCAAATTTCAGATAAAAATATAAAACCTGTCCTGTCTACAAACTGTACAGCTGGTTCACTACCTACAGAAAGTGAACTTCACCACAGGCTTTGGGGATCATGTGTCATTTGACAAGAATGGAGATGCTCTGGCCATCTATGATGTGTTGAACTGGCAGCCGAGCGCTGATGGATCGATTAAACTCCACAATGTCGGTGTAGTAAATGAAGGAGCAGCAACAGGGATGGTTCTCACACTCGACGAGGATGCATTTTACTGGAATTTTGAAACAACAAAAGTAATTACCTATGAATGTTAAAATGTCATCCTTTTTGCAGGTATAAAGTCTAAATAGTAGTTGAGATATAAAACAATTGCAAATAAATTAATGGACAATCCAAGCTAGTCATTATGTAAAAGACGAACACATGACTGATAGCAGTTGATGTATCTTTTAGCCCCCACAGTCAGTATGCAGTGAGAGTTGTCCCCCAGGAACCAGACGAGCCACAAGAAAGGGCCTTCCTGTCTGCTGTTTTGACTGCTTGCCATGTGGAGATGGAGAGATTTCTAATACAACAGGTGAGGAGGTTATTGTTGGCAAAATTTGAATCAAATTTGAAAGTAATTTCCTCTTCAAAATCTCACCTTCTGTCTTTTGCTTACTCAAAGATGCTATTGAGTGCACAACATGTCCAGATGAATTCTGGTCCAATCCAGATAAGGATCAATGTGTCCCCAAAGAAATAGAGTTTCTATCCTATGAGGATCCTCTGGGCATCTCTCTCACCACTGCTTCCCTGCTTGGCACCTTCATCTGTGCTCTTGTGATGATCGTCTTCGCTCTTCACCGTAACACTCCCATAGTACGGGCCAACAATTCAGAGCTCAGCTTCCTGCTGCTGTTGTCACTCAAACTGTGTTTTCTGTGTGTACTGTTGTTCATTGGCCAGCCGCAGTTGTGGACATGTCAGTTAAGACATGCTGTGTTTGGTATAAGCTTTGTCCTGTGCATCTCCAGCATCCTGGTCAAGACTATGGTGGTAATAGCCGTATTCAAGTCATCTCGACCAGAGGGTAAAGGAGCAATGAAATGGTTTGGAGCAGCTCAACAAAGATGCACAGTTCTGGTCCTAACAGCCCTCCAGGTTGTGATATGTGCAGTTTGGCTATCAACTGCCTCTCCAACACCCCATAAAAACAACCAGTATACTCGCTCTAAAATAGTCTATGAATGTGCCGTTGGCTCAGTGGCTGGTTTTTCTATGCTGCTGGGATACATTGGACTGTTGGCAGCAGTAAGCTTCCTGTTAGCCTTCCTTTCGAGAAATCTTCCAGATAATTTTAATGAAGCCAAGTTCATCACTTTTAGCATGCTGATCTTCTGTGCTGTGTGGATTGCATTTGTTCCAGCATATGTGAGTTCACCAGGGAAATATGCAGTTGCTGTGGAGATATTTGCCATCCTGGCTTCAAGTTTTGGATTACTGGTGGCTATATTTGTCCCAAAGTGCTACATCATCCTTTTACATCCAGAGAAAAACACTAAAAAAGCCATCATGAGAAGAGAAGCACAAAATAAATAGTTTTACATTATTGTGGTCAACCATTTACAGACACATTGGTGACATTTTGATTTGTATTTTACTTTAAATTTGAAATCTGAATTAAGTTGATATTGTTAAAATTGTATTATTACATTTTTTGTGTGGAAACAATTCAAACTTCATCAGCCTCTTTACAATGTGATATAATTTAAAAGCATAACAAATAAACCTTTAAAAAACATCACCGAATTAAGCATTTTTTAACAGAACATTAATAGTTAGAACTGTAACGGAGATAAAAACAGAGAGGAAAAACATAACATTATTGGGAGCAATCAGCTGATATTTATCCATTATATATATGCATGTTGTTGATCTTATCTCATCCATGCATGTGTTTCAGAATTTTTAATCAAAATGTCATAACTTAGTCTTCTGATGAAATGACAGATTTATCTTGGTTGACATATTCCTTGCATTCAGATGTCCCTATATATTGTTGAATGTCACACCCACATCTCAAAATCCAACTATTTTTATTCTTTGATCAGAATTTCTCAACAGGGCATTCAGAGAACAATGATACGTCTTGCAGCAACATTTTGAAAAGGGTTTGTTCACAGTTCACTGCAAAATGAGCTGAAACTTGTAACTAAAACTCAGAATATAAATAGGCAAACAAGTGATTTACAACTAATTTTAATGGGAAACAAAATGACAGATAGTGATAGTGTTGCCAGATCTTGCTAAAAGAAAAACAACAAACCAAACAGCTCCGCCACTTGCTGTCTGCAGCTTGGCCTAGGCACCTGAATTTCCAAGCTCCACCTTGGACACTCCTTCTCAGCCTGCGGACCCATTGGCTCCACCTTGGCTCCTCACTCTTTTGTCTCCACCATGGATTGTCATCCCTCAGCCTCTGCCAGGATTCCTCGTCTCTCTGGTTCTGCCTTGGTTGGTCATCACCCTAATTTTGCCACAGGCTTCCGGACCTCTCACTGCTCCTCAGCCCTTCACACCTTCGGCTCCACTCCACTCCTCCTTCCCTATGGCTACACCTTTGTGAAAGTATACTTTATTGCCCCCGAAAGGAAAATTGTTATAGACTTCATGATGCTGCACAGACCAAAAAATATTATCACATCACCACATATCTTCAATGCTAACATACCATCAAGCTAAACTGCTATTAAACATTTACAAAGATACAGCTACAAAATAATTAACATATATATTTAATTTACAGACTAGTACTCCATATCTTCTCCCAGAGAGAAGCAATTCATAATGTAATTTCTAAAAATGAGATTGATTGAGATTATTGAAAATATTCTGCACCTAATTTAGCATCTCTTAATAGCTGATTCTATTCATTCTGGACAGATTTTGGTTCTGAAAACATCAGATGACAAATGATCTTATTTGTTATATATAGTAAGGTTTATTGTTGGGGTTAGTGATCACCTAAAATTTTCTGTACAGGACTCCACATTTTCTGTACAAAATATAATGTTCGCCATCATTACTACGTTTGCTTCAACAATATTGTTGCTATGGAAAACTTCCCAGTTGGTGCAAATAAAACATCATTTTAGAGATTCAAACATTTTGATCTCTGGTTTGTGTCTTTTCAGAAGTGCATTGTATGTTGGGATTGAATGCACAATATTATGATCAACGTCTTTAACAAACATGCAGATGCCACCACCTCTTTTCCCTTAATTTTCCTTGAGGTGACAGATCTATCTGCTTGAACAAGACAGAAGCATTTTACTTTAATTTGCGAGCTGAGGATCTCAGAATGAAGCCAACATTTTGTGAGGACACTGAGACTTGCATCTTGATACTCAAATGCTTAGTTATTTTATTTTAGGTTTGTAACATTGCTCAGGATTATTGCAGGTCTATATCCACATTGTCGAAGACAGCGTAGGACTGCACCTCAATATAAACCTAAATCTTTTTAATTGAAATTATAATAAAGTCTAATATGTAATGTCAGAAAGGTTTTCAAGTGTTTGGACGATTCTGAGAGGGGGATTCCCTAGGTGGAAACGCAATTTCTACCAAACCATCCCCCGGAATGTGATCACAATTTTTACAGAGTGGGACCTCAACCCTATCCCCATCCCCCCACCGAAGGGGACCCTGGGGGAAAGTAATTTGGCTGTGTCTGTGTTCTTTAATGTGCGCAATGTCAGTAAATCACCCGCAGAATTTTCCCCTCCCATCAGCACTTTTATGGAATTACGCTTTAACACCAATTTGCCCTGTTTAGTAAATCTGGCCCTTAGCCTCTAAAAGTCATTGTAAAACCAGCTGCTGCTGGGGTTGCTGAGAATCGATTAAATGTTCCCTGTATAAAAGAAGTCAGTTCAACTGGTTAAAATGGGAATCAAATCCTAAAAACTTGGAATCAACTTGGTTAATAATCAATTCAGAATTAATATTTTACACTTTATTAACTATTCGTCCAGCTTGAAGTTGACAGTGTATGTTACCAATTCTGGATTTATATTATTTATGTGGCCAATGCTAATAATAGAATGATAAACACTAAGCAAGTTAACAAGATTGGCAGCACAAGACAATAACTTAAGCATATAACACAAGACTGCTCTTTGTAACTTCATGTACCTTCACAGTGTTCCTAGTGATAAGCATTGCTATGGATGATGGGTTGTGAGCAAGCAGTACCTCATCAATTCACTCCGCAACTGAGTTCATGACCTGGCTCTGTGGATTTCCTGTTACAGTTGTAAAAATGTACATTTTCCTAATGAATTTTGCACAATGTTTTTTTTTTTTTTTTTTTTTCCAACAAGTATGAACAAGTATCCAAATAATTAATTTAACTTGAGAAATATTTTAGCAACTGAGGCACTTTTCATTATATATATATATATATATATATATATATATATATAGTCATTTAGCAGTCCTCCATTGAGGACAATGGAAACAATCAAAATCAACAAAAGAGCAATGATATGCAAGTGCTACAACAAGTCTCAGTTAGCTGAATGCAGTACATGTAACAAGGTTTTTTATTATTATTTTTTTTTTAATATAATGAAAAGGAAACAGGATAGAATAGAAAAATAATAGAGCAAGCTAGTGTTACGGACCTTTTTTTTTTAAAGGGATCATATGATGTTGCTAAAAAGAACATTATTTTGTGTATTTGCTGTAATGCAATGTGTTTATGCGGTTTAAGGTTAAAAAATACATTATTTTCCACATACTGTACATTATTGTTGCTCCTCTAAGCCCCGCCTTTCTGAAACACGTCTAGTTTTACAAAGCTCATCGTTCTGAGAAGCGAGGCGTGCTCTGATTGGCCAGCTATCCAGTGCATTGTGATTGGCCGACTATCTGAAGCATGAGACGGAAATGTTACGCCCCTTACCGTATTGTGATGCCGTGTTATTGTAACTGCTCTGTGGGCTTCATGTTCACATATGGCTTCCTTTTTGCATGATAGAGCTTTAGTTGGCATTTGCAGATGCCACGGCGGATTGTGTTTACCGACAGTGGTTTCTGGATACTTCTCCAGAAAGCTCTATCATGCAAAAAGGAAGCCATATGTGAACATGAAGCCCACAGAGCAGTTAAGAAGAGCATTAGGAAGGACAATAAAGACTACATAGATGGAATAGCAGCTGAGGTGGAGCAGGCTACACTCAAAGGCAACATGAAACAGCTGTACGACACAACAAAGAAATCGTCTGGGAAGTATAGCAAGCCAGAACGACCTGTCAAGGACAAGGAGGGAAAGACCATTGGCATTCCTGACAAGACCGTGGCATTCCTGGGCCCATTTAGTAATATCAATGACAGAATCATGCCGATGAGTGATGTAGTGTCACCTGAGGGCCTGAAGACAACGGGCATCCAACAAAGGTCTTCGGTCTTGTCCCTTACGCACAGAGATTTCTCCAGTTTCTCTAAATCTTTTGATGATGTTATGCACTGTAGATGATGAGAGTTGCAAAGCCTAACCCTAACATTGAGGAACGTTGTTTTTAAAGTATTCCATATCTTTTTACACACTCTTTCACAGATTAGAGAGCCTCTGTCCATCTTTACTTCTGAGAGACTCTGCCTCTCTAAGACATCCCTTTTATAGCTAAGCATGTTACAGACCTGAAGTCAATTAACTTAATTAGTTGCTAGATGTTCTCCCAGCTGCATTTTTTTAAACATTTCTTGCTTTTTCAACCCTTTGTTGCCCCCATGCCAACTTTTTTGAGACCTGTAGCAGGCATCAAATTTTAAATTAGCATATTTAGTGGATAAAAGTGTACAATTTCTCCGTTTAAACATTTGTTATATTCTCTATGTTCTATTGTGAATAAAATATTGGCTCATGTGATTTGAAAGTCTTTTAGTTTTCATTTTATTCAAATTTAAAAAACGTCCCAACATTTCTGGAATTCGGGTTGAAAATTAATAGAGTGCATAGAATAATTTTTTGTTGTTGTTGTTTTTAAGAACAGAATTAGAGTAGAGAGTGCTAGAGTTAGAGGGTCAAATAAAGATGGAAGAGATTTAGCCGATTCTTGAAGATGTCTAAGGACTCAACTGCTTGGATTGAGTTGGGCAGGTCATTCCACCAGAAGGGAACATTTAATTTAAAAGTCTGTGAAAGTGATTTTGTACCTCTTTGGGATGGCACAATAAAGTGACGTCCACTTGCAGAACGCAAGCTTCTAGAGGGCACATAAGTCTGAAGTAATGCATTTAGGTAAAGTGGTGCAAAGCCAGTGGTGGTTTTGTAGGCAAATATTAATGTCTTTAATCTTACGGAGTGTCTATTTACACTAAGTGCAAATAGCCTGCCTTTCTTGGCAGAGGTTTTTTACACTAACTCCGCCCACCAATGTGTGATTGGGCTAGTCAACAATACAAAAGATTGTTATCAATCATCAGCTCGAGTGGTGCAGAGGATATAGCACATGTATCCTCTTTTCGACGCGATTGACCCGGGTTCTAATTTTTTTCTCCCTTTTCATGTATCATATCATATCAGAAAGGCATTTATTTTCAATAAAAATGAAGGCAATAATTAAGTTCAAAGTTCAAAATAAAGTATCGGTTATAGGTAAGTGTAGGGAGGGCTTATTGTCCCAAAAAGGCAGCATACATTTAATAAATTGAATTAAAACTATAATTTACACTCGATACGTAATTACTGCATACTGTTTTAATGTACTACAATACTGATGTGCAGATAGTTGTGTCTATTTGTAATAAGTATTATAAATAGAAGAAAGTCCTGCTATCTTAACAGTGTAAATAGAATATGTAGAAGTGTTAATTTCGTCAGCGAAGACGAAAAATATTCGTTAACTAACCTTTTTTCTACGACTAAGACGAGACATTGACGAACTAAAACTAATATCTGATGATAAAAACTATGACGAAATTTATGCGCATCTTCATTAACAAGACAAGACAGGATCCACACACAGGTTCTTGCGTTATTTCCTTATCACTTCTCGCGTGGGTTTTGTTGTGAAACGTAGTTTGCGGATCAGACAGAGTTGTCGGCGATTCTTCCTATTGTGAAATCGTGCAATGGGAAAGCCCCTGTCGCCCATCCATCATGCAATGTGAACACAGCAGCGACTGAATGCTACCCCAGATAGTCACGCAGTGTGAAAACAACAGCGATCCGACGAGTTTGAAAATCGTGCAGTGTGAACTCGGCATTAGTGAAGGCGCGATAGGTGGAATTGCGCTAATAGAAGTGCTCTCTCTTGCGCATGCTCCACTTCTTCAGTTCTCATACAGCGCGCGATCAGTTCTCAGTGCTCAAATACACACACAGCAGTCCAGATGTCTATCGTGTGTAGACAGAGTATCTCATGTAAAAACAGTCGGTTATGGCTTAAGTGAACGTAAACAGGTGGGTGAAAACTGAATGTGTATCAGTATTATATGCTTTCCGTCTTAAAGGGACATCATTCCTAAATACCTATCTGTGTCAGCAATGTTAACCAACAAAAGATGTTAAATAAATGTATATGTGTTAAGTAAACCTACTGTATCTGAAAAAATGAGTTTAATTTGTATCTCTACCAAAAAATGAAAATGTATTCCAGTTTTTCCAAATTCAATCCTTGATTAAAATTTCTCATAAGCTTAATTGATTTGGTCTAAAGAGATAAGAATTAATGACTATTTTTGTTTGAAGACTACATATAAAATAGCTACCAAAATAAATGATGGTAACTACAGTTTGACTAAAAGTAATGGCTAAAAGTTGACAAAAATGCAATTAATTTTTATTGACTAAAACTATGAAAGACTCAAATGACTAAAATGTGACTAAGACTATTAAGCATTTTCGTCTCAAGATAAAGACTAAGACTAAATCAAAAATGCCTGCCAAAATCAACACTGATCTATCGCTATTTGCACTTAGTGTAAATAGAACACATTGTTATTTGCACTTAAGTGTAAATAGCATCAATCGTCAAGAAAATATGCTATTTTCACTTAGTGTAAATAACATCTATTGCTATTTTCACTTGGTGTAAATAGCATCTAATTACTATTTTCATTTAGTGTAAATAACATCTATTGCTATTTGCACTTAGTGTAAATAGTGTGACGACCCCTGTTGTCTGTTCATGGAACTGCCGCTGAGCCCGCAAATTACCTTGATTGGCAGCCGCTTGAAACACCTGTTCTCTATCAGACGCTTTGTTAAAAGAGGCCTCCGCTTGGGTCCGGGAGGTGGCATTGGTTTTGGATATTTGGTTTGGCTGTTTTTGCGTTTGTCCTCTGTTTGTTGCTTCCCTTGAGCCATGGGTCGTAAACAAATTGATATCTTTAATTTGCCCTCTTGTAACCTTTTGGAAAAATGTACAAAAAAACAGCTATTAAAAATTGCGGATAAGTATGAAATTGTAATTTCTGATAAGAGACTCAAAGAAAATATTAAAGTAATTTTAAGGACAAATTTGATTGAAAAAGGCATTTTGAAAATGGAAGAGTCCGTATCGGTTGTGTCTTCCTTGCAGACTAATCTGTCACTTGAACAACAAAATGAATTATTACTTTTACAGATGGAGCATGAGAAATTGAAACATCGTTCTGAACAGGGTAAGATCGAGTTGGAAAAAGCAAAGTTGGAATTAGAAGCTCTACTACAGAAAAACAACAAACTCGACATGTCTCAAAAGAAACGTGCTGCTATGCCTAACAGGGAAAATCTAATTCAAACAACATTGCACAACATAATTACTCACCACCTGGTGACTTTCCATGGCGATTAATTTACTTCGGCACAAACTAACTCACGCTTGTCTCAAATTACCAGACACACTTAACGAAATAAATTAAACAAAAGGATGAGCCCCCAATTTGTTACAACCCATGGCTCAAGGGAAGCAACAAACAGAGGACACATGCGAAAACCAAGATGTTGACTCAAAATATAATTTATTTAAGGACTGGAGTCACATAGAAATAATAAAGAAACCATAAAAAAACAACTATAAATTGGAAAACGTTAGTAATGTCAGAGTGTAATGTAAAATGCATGGATGTAAGGAAATGTAGTGTACTGCAGTGTTGAAGGTACGAAAGCAAAAGCCAACCAAACCAAAAGTCCAAAACCAATGCCACCTCCCGGACCCAAGCGGAGGCCTCTTTTAACAAAGCGTCTGATAGAGAACAGGTGTTTCAAGCGGCTGCCAATCAAGGTAATTTGCGGGCTCAGCGGCAGTTCCATGAACAGATGACAGGGGTCATCACACCCCTCCCCAAAGACAGGGACTCCCACAAGATCCCTGTAATGGAATATCAAAACAAATCAGCCAAACAGCATACCTGAATCAAAACCAAGGACGGCTCCTACAAAAACACCAAAAGAAAACATCCAAATTAGCACAAAACCATGGCTACATTATACGTGCGGAGCACGAGACAGCGCATCGGCTACCACATTGTCCAAACCTCGGACATGTCGAATATCCAGGCAGAATGACTGTAAAAATAGAGACCAGCGAATCAGCTGCTGATTCGGACACTGTAAAGAATTCAGAAAAGTCAATGGATTATGATCCGTGTATATCACAATAGGGGCACTTGAGTTTAAATACACGGCAAAACCGAATTTCTCTTTCCATCAATTCCCGTTTCTCAGGTGAGACACGATAAAAACGTTGTTTAATTGGCTTTGCATCCCCACATCAATATCATGTTCAACCCAATCAGTACGAGAGGGCACATCGCCAAACAATTCAGGAAAACTACATAATAATTCACATAACTCCTGACCTCTTTCAGAAGGCAATGACGGAGAGTGAATTCTAAATTCTGTAATGACTACAAATTTTGTAACCTCCCACTAAACACGCAATCATCCGGCGAGAGGGTCTCCTCTTCCTCTCCCACAAAACTCGCATTACCCCTACCCACAGAAAAAAACAGAAAGGGCAGGATGCGAAGGTATTAACTTTCCCAAAGGCTTCCTTTCGATTTCATAATAAGGTTTTAATATATTTACATGACAACGTTTAACAGATTTTCTTCGTGATGGCATTATAACTTCATAATTTTTGTCACTCAATTTACGTTGTACTACGAAAGGACCATCAAATTTAGCCTCAAAAGGAGAAGATACAATAGGTCGTAAAACAAGCACTTGATCGCCTGGATTAAAAATTCAATGCTCAACTGTGCGGTCGTATAATCGCTTCATATTCCCCTGATGTTTCTTAAGATTCTCCTTAGCTCGCTCCCTCACTTGGAGAAGTCGGTTCTTTAAACCCAAAACATACGACGCCAAGTTTTCAGGAGGTTTGGCAATTCTACCAACCTCCTGAAATGTGGACAACAACCCACGCACTTTATGGCCAAAAACCAAATCATTAGGGCTAAAACCCATACTTTCCTGCACCATTTCACGTGCTGCTAACATCATCCATGGCAAACCCTCCTCCCAATCCCTATCCTGCTGCACACAGTACGCACGAAGTAGTGACTTTAACGACTGGTGGAATCTCTCTACAGCACCCTGGCTTAGAGCGTGATACGCGGTAGACTGATTGTGTTTAATGCGCAACTGTTTCATCACTTGCTGGAAAAAGTGAGAAGTAAGGTTTGAGCCTTGGTCGCTTTGAATGATCTTTGGAATTCCAAAGACTGATATAAATTGGGTTAAAGCTTTGACAATAGAACGAGAAGTAATAATGCGCAATGGATACGCCGCAGGGAAGCATGTATTTAAACTCAAGTGCCCCTATTGTGATATACGTCTCCGTATCCATTGCGCAGTATTACTTCTCGTTCACTACATTTCCTTACATCCATGCATTTTACATTACACTCTGACATTACTGACATTTTCCCATTCATAGTTGTTTTCTTATGGTTTCAGATTTATTATGGTTATGCAGATTTCACTTTTGTGTGTGTTCACCTGTTCGGGAAGTTGCAGTGAGTTGTAATTGCAGATACAGTGGCATTCCAGATAAAGTTTGAATGGAGTAAAGCATGTGTTTATGCTATTAAGAAAGTGTAGACTATAATCTGGCCAAAGAAGAACTTTTGTTTTTTTCATTTAAAAGCAGCCTATTATCATTGTATTAGCATGTTACCCCTTACGGCTCCGACGACGTTTTGTTCTGTCCTTCACGCGGTGCCAAATCACATCAGGAGCAGAGCAACTGGATTCGTGAGACCACGAGATTCTGGGATGCTTCTGAAACGTGCCGCGGCGTGGCTGGTATAATATATATACATATCTATGGTAGAGCGACAGTGATCAGCTCCGGTGGCCGCGTCGGAGCTGTAATGCGCGGCAGACGTGATGTGCAGATCAGCTCTCACATCACTGAATCTGCTGTTAAAAATCATCCATTCATCACATCATTGTGCAAAACTAAGAATTAGTCTAATTAGAATCACTGTAATGTGACGATCGGGAGTGGGTCGGGTTGGAAAAATGTAGGTGCGGGTGGGTGGCAGGCGGATAATTTATTTGAAGCAGCGGATTCGGGTGACGTTTGAGCCCATCCGTGCATCTCTAATACACACACATACACATACACACACACACCATTAAAGGTGTATTTACCTTGGAATAGTTAAATAATAACTGTTCTGTACATGGAAATGACATACCGTGAGCCTCAAACACCATAGTTTCCTCCTTCTTATGTAAATCTTGTGAATAAAAAAGGACCACTGAAAAATAGGCTAATCAGGACATAACACCGACTGTGACGTAACAGTCGGGATCACTGCGCCCCTAACATTTGCATATACTCGCCCATGTTCTAGGCCAGCCACCAGCCAAACCTACACAGCCGAATCATCAGAAGTTCTGCAGGTATTGTAAAGAAACAAGCAAGGACAACAGCGAAAATGGCAGATCATGGAAATAAATGTTATGTTCCAGGCTGTGCAGGGGATGGGAAGTGCAGGGATGGGTTGGTGTCTGTATTCAGAAAGGCACTGGAAGCAATTAATGTGTTCTAATAAAATAACGTGAGCCACTAAAGGGACATGGTTAGCTTGCTAGCAGTTGTAACGGAGCTGACAAGACGAGAGGCGTGCGGATCCATTTGCAAAGCTTTATTAGACAGAGACATGGTCATAACAGGCATGGTGCAAACAGGTATATTGAGGGCAAGACAGATGATTACTCAAGAAAATGGGCATGGTCTTCGATCAGCGAACAATATCCAGAGGGCTAGACAAGAGAGGTAATCCAGGTAAACGAGCAGTGGTCCAGGCAGGGGCAAACACAGTCCAAGTGGAAGGCAAAGGGTTAATCCAAGATACAAAGGCAGGAGAACAGCAAACAGGAAAAGGCAACACAAAATGACTAGACTAGACTAGACTAGAACCAGACACTGAGACTAGAAACTAAGACAGGGAAATAGCTCTGTAGAGTGCTATCACTAGGAGAGCGATAAACGCAGATAATACAGGAACTAAACAGAAAACACAGAATGGCTCGGTAAGGCAGCTAACACTAGGGGAGTGCTAAATGCAGAACAATACTCGGCGATCTGTGAAAGGAAGTCCATGGTTTATGTAGGGTGTGTGATTGTGTCATAGTTCTCAGGTGTGAGCGTGTGATTGAGACAACTGTGTGATGATGACAGTTGTGTGCTCAGTGCAGTGGATGATGGGAAATGCAGTCCAGTGTAATGGGCAACAGTCTGTGTGGTGCGAGAATCAATATGAAGGAAGGGCGACCTCTGATGGTGAGTGGACGGAAGACCATGAACAAATATATCCCAGCGACTTAAGACTGGTTTTGTGGTCCAGGGTCACGTATATATTTTCCTCCCTGTGTCTCCTTCCTGCTGTGAGCTACTGAAATGAGCCACACAGTGAAACAGCCAATCAGAGCAGAGCTCAACATTGAGCCACACTGAGAAACAGCCAATCAGAACAGAGCTCATTATTCTTGACCCTTCCAAATAAGCCAATAACAAACCATTTCATTCTAGGGAGAAATCCTAGGGTTGTAAATGCACATGTAAAACCGTCTCTGGAGATTTTTTGCCTTTACCTAAACCACATACCTTATATGTAGATATCAGAGAACAATTTAAAATACTGTATCAATGCATTCTATGGCACCTTTAACAACAATATTGAAATGTTATTACTAGTTTAAGGACTACAGACTGGACAGCTAAGGTAAAATTAATTGAACACTTCATCATCATAGTTAGGGTAGCTAAATTCAGCAAGGCCATATAAGGGACACCCATTGGACACTGTAGGGAGTGAAATTATTTCCTTTATGAAATGAACTCCTCATGAAGCCAAAACTCAGGAACGCACAGATGCCATGTAATAAGGCCATAAAACTAATCTGGAGAAGAGATCTCCAAAGAGAACAGACAACACCACCCTGACCAAACTTATCTTCTTTGATTATTTACGACCCCTTCTTCACCCCGCCATCTCTGCATCTCCCTCTTTCTCCCCAAAAGAGTTCACTCAAAGTTAATTAAGAATATGCAAATACCACATATCATGTATCTTGTGAACCTGTTGTTTCCCCCCCTCATGTTTGGTATCATTTTAAAGGTCTCTGGGCGATTGGTAAAATGGTCTCAGTTTCACAGTAGTCACTTGTATTATGAGTAAAACTTAATGATAAAGCTTAAGATAAAATTTTTGTAGAATCGTGTTCTGCTGAGGAGGGGGTGTGTACCTCTTTAGGGGTCTGCGGGAATGTTTATCCATCTTCATCCAGGTGCGACCCTGGAGCACTATAACCAAAAACACCAAAAGGTCTTTTATGTTTTTACAACTGATCTGAAGATTTTTTGTTTTTCTTTTTTGGGTATATAAGGGAAGTAACAAAACACTACTTTAGAATTTCTGTAGTCAGAAAACCCCATGCAGTGTGTGAGGGTCTCTGGAGCTCTGCTCCAGAACTCTCGCTGCTGTGTGTCTCTCTGCTGTCAGGTATGATTCAAAAATGTAATTGTGTTAAACACATTGTGCCCATAGAGCACACTATATAGTTGTTTGTGCTACTACATGGGCACATAGGTTAGTTAAGTGTTTGCTATGCATTTTAGACCGTGTGTCTTGTGTTAAATTAGGATAACTGTTACATGTGTGCAGAGGTGGACAGTAACAAAGTAAATTTACTTGAGTATTGTACTTAAGTACACTTTTTGAGTATCTGTACTTTACTTGAGTATTATTTTTTTCTGGAAACTTGCGACTTTAACTTCACTACATTTGAAAGACAAATATCGTACTTTTTACTCAACTACATTTATATCAAGGTCCCCAAGAAGAAAGTCGTTATATTTAGCAGATTTTACAGTGTGTGCATTTTCAGATTCACTTAACCCTTTTTTCTGCGAAAATCCGGCCTGCGATCTGCCAGGACCTTCCTGTGTTGCCAAGTGTTACAGTATTTCTAAGCCTGCGGTTTTCCGCCTAGCTTTAAATTGACATTTGGCAGATATTTTTGCGCAAATCTGGCAACCTCAGGATCTTCCCTGCTAAACTAATGTAAACGTCCGCACTACTGCACAGCTAAAAGCGCTCTAAAAAGGCATTTGTTATCTCTTTAAAGCCCTTTGGAAAATTAACCATGTTTTTACTATAGTAACCATAACTATGTTATTTGCAGTAAAATCACAGTATCCACAAATTTACTATTATCTCACTATAGTAACCATATGCTATTTATAGTAAAACTTCAGTAACCACAAATTTACCATAGTTTCATTATATTAACTATAGTTTGAGTTTTGTAGTTGAACTATCCCAGGTAACATAAGACCAGGGGGCCACTGGCGGCCCACTGGTGGCAGAGTCAGCGGCCCACCGGTTCACCGGCGTTTTGCTTATTTGCTTATTATTGCGGACCACCAGCCGCTGGTTTATAATTACTGTTTGCTGGCGGTCCACGGTCGGTCCGTGGTTCATAATCAGTTCGATTACACTAACCAAAATTTCCTAGCACACAATAATGGATCAAAAACAATGTACAATAGCAATTGCAAATTTATTTTCAGTGAACAGATTAAACATACAAATGCATACAGTATATTTATCAGATGGTTTTATCCAATGTGACTTTCAAATAGAAGCATTCAATTCACATATTTGTACCCTTACAAAAGTCAACCACAAAATTAACCATGGTTTAACTATGATTGTTGTAGTAAATTCACAGTAACTACCATAACCATGGTCTTACTACAGCATAGTAGTAAACCTATAGTAACTACAAACTTCACCATGGTTTCAAAAACTATGGTTACCACAGTTTTACTCCAGCATTACTAAAATATTACTATTGTAGAACCATGATATCAAAACCTACAGTTATGATTACTAGTTTTACCATAGTAAAAACATGGTTAACTGTTGTAAGGGTACAATGCTTTTCACAATCAAAGCAGCTTTAGAAAATTTCAAAGTTTCAAAAAAAAAAAAAATCCTATCAACAGCCTGAGGTGACTGTGACTCGATGGGGAGCATCTTCTGGCAACAAATTAATGTCTATATGTCAATAACTCTAAGATAATACCAGTTATGTGTTCAAAGTCATGTTCAGTTAAACAGACAAACATTAAAGGGTAAGTTTGGTGAATTTAAATCCACTTTATACGGTCACAAAGTCTGTAATATGTAAATAAACAATATTCGGATAATGCAAAATATTATTTGGCTGACAAATAAATGTGAATATCTCATGGAACTCAGAGAAAGATTAAACATTGTTCGTTCACATATATTACCATCATAGTAAAAATACAAAGTGGGTCGAAAATCACTCAATGAATGCTTTAAGGCAATGATTGCAATACGTAACATTTGTCAGGTTGGTATGTTCATCTATAGTTGCCATCATCTGGAGTCTTCATCTGAAGCAACCACAAGTGAGGCTGGGTCCAAGCTGTAGTAACACTGGGATGGGAAACCTGAGAGATAGAAACAGGAAAACAAAAGGAGAAGAATTAGCATAGATGCTGTACATATTATTTGAGGCAAAAGATGATCACGTGCATTTATTACTAGAGTACAAAGTTATGAGTTTTTATGTGAACGCTTGGCTAAAAGATGTATTTTTAATCTAGATTTAAACAGAGAGAGTGTGTCTGAGCCCCAAACATTATCAGAAGGCTATTTGAGAGTTTAAGAGTAAAATGCGAAAAAGCTCTGCCTCCTTTACTGGACTTTGATATTCTGGGTAATTTGTGACATTATTTAGCTTACTTTGCTATAATTTGGTTAAATCGCAATCGCTGATTTTATTGTATATCCCTTGGTAAGCATATAATTTGTCCTCAGTATTCAGGGAACAGACACAGTCTACACTCTAAAAAGTAGTTTTATAGTCCATTCAAATAAAATGTTTTAATTGGTCAAACATTTAGAAGACTACAGGAAGTTATGTCATTTAAAATTTAACCATTTACTCCATGTGTTTTATATGTTACCTCAACTAAGATTTATTATTTGGGCATCATAAGAAATTGCGGGGGAACTAAAACATATTTTTATAGTTTAACAAAAAATGAGTTTATTAAAAATGATTAACTGGTGTTTATCAAGCACTAAAAACACACAATTTACAACACATAATAGCCATTGTTATGATCTTGAGATATACTATGTATCTGAATTGTTTTTGTATTTGAGCTCTCTGCTCAGGTGTGTAGACATGTTTGTGTTCTAGGTGGGCGTGGTCTCTGTTAACCAGCTGGAGATGGTGATTGGTCCCACTATGCACCTTCCCCAGAGATAAGGACCACCTCAAACACTCGTCTAGGGCCTTCGAGCCTCGCTGACTTCGTACCGTTGTGCCAGAGAGAGATATTTTGAGTAGACCTATAGTAAATCTGTTGAATTCTGATTACCTATTGTTCTGTGGATTGTTGTGCCAGAGAGAGATATTCTGAGTAGATTTATAGTAAATCTGTTGAGTGTTAGTTATTCTGAGATCAAATATTACATTTCCCGTTTATCTGAACATTGCCTGTTTGACTATGACTTGGATTCTGATTCTGCTTTGTGTACGCCCTGGAACTTTGTAAATACTACTTTATTACACGTTTGCCGAATTAAGGGATGTAGGGGGCTAGACGCCGTTTTATTTTGTGTATAGCCTATTTTTCACTTTGTTTATGGTTGAGGGAGGTAGGGAAGTTGGTTTGTAGTTTGTTTTCTTTATTTTTCTTTGAGGTTATTTAGTTATCAAAAATAAGTTCGTTTTGTTTATTGTTTTGGCTTTGTCTGCCCCTGAAGATATTCCCTTATAAAAAAAAATAAAACTCGTTTTCTCGGCAGCTCTCTGGTGTTTTTCTATTTCTGTTACGTCTGTTAAGTCTAACCCCTAGAGGTCGTAACAGCCATTATTTAATAACAATCTCCATTTATAACATTTGTCATACAGACTAAGCATACAGTCTTAAAGAAAAAATGTCACCTACATCTCGGATGACCTAAGGGTCAGTAAATTAACAGCACATTTTCATTTTTGAGTGAACTATCCCTTTAAAGCTCCAGCTGACACACATTACATCTGTAATATAACTGCAAAATTCAGTTTAAACTTTAATGAACAAAAGTTTTTGTGAAGAAAAACCTAAACAAGCTAAACAAAATGTTAGCAAACAAACATTTACAAATATCACTACTGTTCACAATTACATCTTTAAAATGAGGCAGAAGTCACAAAAAAAAATGAACCAGGTGTTACAGTAGGGCTGGGCGGTATATCGAGTTTGTACGATATATCGATATAATCTTTATAAGCGATACAGTATGAAGCAATACCGTTAATATCGATATAAGTAGTTTGATATGAGCGCATCTGAAAAAAATATCTAGGGAGGACACAGACTGAACTGCTGCGGATAAAGTGCATAATACAATTTGTTCTACATGTATCAGGCTTTATATGAAAGGCTTTAAAAAAAAAAATAGTAAGATATAGTAGCCTATAGTTTATAGTTTCAGTTTAAAGCAGCTTTTTACATCTTTGAAAGAAGTCTCTTATACTCACAACTCAAACAACAGTTAAAACAATAACATTGTGAAATGATATTACAATTCAAGAGAACTTTTTTTTTTTTTATTATTATTATTTGATTATGTTAAAATTGTAATGCATTGCTGTGATCAAAGCTGAATTTAACATCATTACTCCAGTCTTCAGTGTCACATGATATTTCAAAAATAAATCTGATTTGCTGCTCAAGAAACATTTCTGATTATTAACAATATTTTTAAAAATGTGCTGAAAAAAAAAAAAGTTTACACTAAAATGTTTTTTTCAGGATTCATTGTTAAATAGACTCCAGACCTTTAAATGGTATTGTACAATACTGTATAAAAAAGTTTATAGTCAGTGAGGTTTTTTAATAAATTCATTTTTTATTCAACAAGGATGTATTTGATTGGTGAGAAGTGAGAGTAAATATTTTTGTTTCAAATAAACACTGTTCATTTTAAACTTTGTTCATTAAGGAATCCTGAATAATACACACAAAACACAAAACAGCAAATCAGCATATTAGAATGATTTCTGAATAATCATCATGTAAAACTGAAGAGTAATGATGCTGAAAATTCATCTTTGATCACAGAAATAAAATACATTTTAACATCACTCACTCATGTTTGGATGTCAAAACCTTCTTAAAATAACTGTAATAAAGAATTGTAAAATATGCATGGTGATATGCATTTTTTCACTACATATTTGCATATATGAAGTGATTTAATGAGCTTTCTCATGCAGCTTACCTATGTTTCCCACATCTCTGTCAGCAGCTTCCTTCAGAAATTTAGATATCTTGGAGATTCTCTTCTGTTGTAGAAGTGTTACTCCTGAAACCACAGAACAATTTTTATCAATAATTGTTTGCCATTAAATATCAAATCACGTTTTAACTAGATTCAGTTAATAAATGCTCCTTTAAGTGACGTCACCGATTAACAGTAAAGTTACAGCACATATTTTAGGCTAAATAAATTAGTCTAATTCCAATAACCCATTGACAAAACCTTTACAAAGCTATTAAAATCTCCCAACTACACATAAATATGTGATGAAAAGTCAAAACTTTGATGAATCAGAGCTTAGCATACATTGTCTGAAAACAGTTGAGATGCTAACAGACTTTTTCGAAGACACTAAACCGTCTTTATGAAGTAAATATTCAACAGAAGCGTATCAATTACAAGAAAGAAAAGTGTCAGGAACAGTTGTATGTAATATCTGTGTGATTTTAGGGACTAAACTCACCTGAAAACGATGAAAACAGCAGCAAGAGACGCAGTGTTGCAGCTGTCAGCAGTGTTGCCAAACCCTTCCCTCAGAAAATCTCGAGAACCACCCTCAAAATCTCCATTTTTCAAAAAAAGTCGCCAAATATGAAAAGAAAGTAAATACAGGTAAATTTGGTAAAGGTAAAGGAAAGTAAATATATATCTACTTTACAAATGATGACAGTATAAAAAAATATAACAAAAGATGAAGTAGGCCTATAACAAAAAAAAATCTGAAGTGAAATTAGGAAATGCTTAGGCCTACTTGTAACTCTACAGGACGCATTTGAATCAGTAAATTCTGAATCACAAATTCCAAGTATGGGTCACTTTCTTTTCTTTCTTTCTTCTTTTCTATTACTACAAAGTAAGAACAAAATACTGCATCCCAGCACACATGACACGATGATGCACTGTGTCTCTCAGTATCTGGCTGACATGATTGTGCATGAATTGTGGCATAACTTTTGTGACTGTGGTTAAAACAAGATGTTCATGCACTGATGTAATCATATTTTTTCTCCACCATCTTGATGCTTATAATGAAATGGTATTGTGTCATCATGTCTGAATGGCAGATGTACTGATGTGTGTTCACTGCGCAGACTCATTAGGCGCGTTCCACTTTAAGCGGCGCTGCGCAGAATGGTCAGTGTATGACATCAAAGTACCGCGAGAGCGATAAGAGAGCAGACGGATCCTATGCATTCAAATCGCTTTCGCAGTACTTTGTCACTGACCATTCTGTGCAGTGCCGCTTAAAGTCGAATGCACCTATTGGAATGATTGAGAGCAAACGTGAGATGTCACGGGCCTAAGGTGTGGCCAAGTAAAAAAAAAAAAGCTATTTTTATTTTAATATAGCTAAAATAGCTCCTTGTCGCAAAAAAATCAGTACAAGTCGCAGCAACAATGAGAAAGTAGCTAAATTTGGCGACAAAATCCCCAAATTGGCAACACTGGCTGTCAGTTGGAGAGTTGCCCCCGTTTCCATGGTAACTCCCTCACTGCAGTGTTTGAAAAATACTCAGAGAGCGCGTCCATCAAAACACGTCACAGTCACGGACCATTTAAATAAACATATTATATAGGACATAAACAACAACAACAAAATTTGAATTTTAATCGTTTTGTAGTTATATGACCCATTCATACATAGGTGTAAACTGCAACCCGCACGTGACAGTGGGACAAAGTAGCACTTTTATCTTTATTTAATTTTTATAGATTTTTTTTTTTTTTTTTTTTATTAGATTTTGTATTGTTTTTACGATCATTCAAATTATTTATTTCATTTAAAAATGTGCTTGCAGTTTTTATACTAAACTTTTGTTAATTATAACTCACTATTTTTATTCAGTGCTTCAGATTCCTTTTAACTGTAAAATGTAATGCAATACATAAATGTAAAAAATATATATATATATATATATATATATATATATATATATATATATATATATATATATATATATATATATAATTTATAAAACAAAGATGTCATGTAAGAGCTCAGTAGAAACACAGGACAGACCCTCTGCTTTTCTTTTTTTTTAAATATGAAATAACAGTAGGGGAATACAAAGTCATACAAAAATATAAGTCTAACGCCAACAGCGTTTTTAGATTGGT
Organism: Onychostoma macrolepis; assembly: GCF_012432095.1. Lineage (NCBI taxonomy): Eukaryota > Metazoa > Chordata > Actinopteri > Cypriniformes > Cyprinidae > Onychostoma > Onychostoma macrolepis. The sequence continues at coordinate 18,853,453 of NC_081172.1, read as the reverse complement.
CCGATGGTGGTCCGACCGTATTAAGCCGCCCAAAGAACACTGGTGGCCTAACAGGTCATTGTTTGCTGAGATGGCAATACAAATGGTAGGCTAATATATCGGTCAAAAATCGTTGCCCTCACTTTACTTATATATATATATATATATATATATATATATATACAGTGTGTGTGTGTATGTGTATATATATATATATATATATATATATATATATATATATATATATATATATATATATATATATATACACACACACGGGCGTAAATTTAGTCTAACAGTAGGGGGGAGGGACAATAAACATAAAATTTCTCAAGATAAATTTCTGAAAGGGACACAAATAATACAGCCAAAATTGTACTTGTAAGGATAGCTATGCCTACACAGCATGTGTACATAGCATGGACCGTGTTTAAATAATTATGTTAGGTTCATATGGTTCACCACTGGGTCATATTACAATTATTATTTTGCGTCATCCATAGTATTTTAGGTTTTGTCTGAAACAGTACTTCTCTTTAGATATTCAACCGCATTAAGCCCACTGTTCTGCCACTTAACATCATATTGAGCAAAACCCAACACATCGGTAAGTCTACAATATTAGCCTAATATCAGTTCACACACAGGATTATCGCTGTGTTAGCTGTAGTGGGTGACAAGCTACGGTATTAAGCTTGTTAACCTTATAATCGCTTGTAGAAAAAACATGGGATATCATAATTTTTTTGTCATGACTAATTTATTAATGATCCAGCATCATCTGTATTAAAGAGAAAGAATCATTTCACCCGATGTTTAAAGAGAATAAAATAGCCTTACTTACACACAACTAACTGTTACTGAGGAACTTGCTCTCTCTCAGCGGACTCATGTGTGTATCAGTAAAAGAGGAAAGCAGGCAGTGGACCAAACCACTGTGAGGCAAGGGAGGGGGGAATCAAAACATTTCTGAACTTAAAACGTTTTTTTTGGAATCTAAACTGGAAATCAATAAGAATTGAAATCAATAAGCAGAATCAGAATGGATAAAATTCAAACAATTCCCAACCCTAGCCACATGTTGTGAAGTTCACTGATATCTGTGCATTACACTGATCAGTTGATGGCAAAATTTGGCGCAACCTGCACACCCATGGCCTTACTGAGAGAGTATGTTCCAGTTTTCTGAAGAGACTAAAGGTTTGTTTTCTTTTCAATGTTTGCTTTGTTTGCCTAAAATGAACCATATCATATACTTCAATATCTCCTTGAAAAAGAACTTTGTAACTTTTAAACAAGTATTAAAATGAGTTCAATGTAGTTAACACTCCTGGTGTTAAATAAAAAAAAATAAAGATGATTATCTTCATTCAGTTGTTCCATTTCTATAGGTTTGGTAACATAACATAGTACTTTATCTTTTGGAAATCATGTGAACAATATTACTCGGTCTGCATATTTCCATTTAAGGAACATTAGTCGTCTTCGTCCATTTCTCACACCAAATTCAGCAGCTACTCTTGTACATGCTCTAGTTACCTCACGCATTGACTATTGTAACTCCCTTGTCTTTAGGCTACCCCATAAACTTCTTCATAAGCTTCAATTGGTCCAGAATTCAGCTGCACGTATAATTACTAGAACCTCTTCCACCGAGCATATCACTCCAGTTCTCTACTACCTTCACTGGCTACCTGTTAAACATCGTATAAGATATCGTACAAGATTCTACTTCTCACCTTCAAAGCTCTTCATAGTTCTGCTCCACCTTATCTTGCTGATTTGCTTCATATTTACATTCCGAAACGTACTCTCAGATCTTCTTCATCTGTTTCCTTGTTGTACCTTCTGTCTGCCTAGCCACTATGGGGTCTAGGGCTTTCAGTTGTGCTGCTCCTAATCTCTGGAATTCTCTTCCACAATCTATTCGAGAAAGTGACTGCCTGACTACTTTTAAATCATGCCTTAAAACTTACCTGTTTAGATTTGCTTTTTCTGATCAATTTTAAATGATTTATTGTTATAATTGTTATTTGCTGTATTGCCGTCAGGATTTTGTGTTATGTTATCATTTTACTGTACGGTGTCCTTGAGTGCTCTGAAAGGCGCCTTTAAATAAAATGTATTATTATTATTATTATTATTATAAAAGCTCTTAATTCCAAAGATAATACAAGCTAATCAGTGTATTCAGTAAGTTGCATTAGTGGCATAAGGTATTGTAAGTATACAACAATGCGACAATAAAACAATGCATTTACTTTTTACTTTTGATACTTAAGTACTTTTAAAAACATGTACTTCCGTACTTTTACTTAAGTAAAAATTTGTCTTTACAACTTTCACTTGTAGTGGAGTAGTATTTGACCACTGGTATCTGTACTTTCACTCAAGTAAGGAAGTTGTGTACTTTGTCTGCCTCTGCATGTGTGACTATATTAAATTTGTTCGTCTCCTGCGTAGGTCACTTGGCTATTTTCCATATAGCCACAGTATCTATGTACAGGAGCAGGGTTGCCACATGGTTACAAAGTGATTCACAATTGCATTATCCTTTCTAAATTGGCTTCTAATTGTTTCATTATGTAATTGGCATGATACAACTTTACCTGACTAATAATAAATTGTTATATTTGTGTCGGACCAAACACTGACACTGACAGGATGAGCACCACGGATCTATTCCAGGAGCTGGTGGATTCACTGAAGAAGTTGTTGTTACAAGCGCCCACGCCAACGGCACCACCAGCTCCGCCACCACCACCACAATCACCGAACACCACCATGAACATTTCCTCACCGATCGTCTTCGCCAGTCCCATGGCCCGACCAGCGCCCTTCTCTGGTTTGGCGGAGGAGTGCGATGGCTTCATTCTTCAATGCACCCTGACGATCAATTTACATCCCCACGTCATCACCACCGATCAAGCCAAGATTGCGTACGTTGTCACCTCTCTCACCGGACCTGCATTAAAGTGGGCTGAGACGATCCTGAATCAGGCTGGACCAGCGACTCACACTTATGCTAACTTCATCCACCATTTCAAGGAGGTATTCAGTGTATCACCTGCAGATTCGACAGTGGGTGAGCAACTTTTCAAACTTCGTCAGGGTGCAAATTCTATTCACCAATATGCTTTGCAGTTCAGGACACTAGCAGCCGCCAGCGGGTGGAATGAGCCCTCGCTCATCACGGCTTTCCGCCAAGGATTGAACCCCCGCTTACGGTTACATCTCAGTGCTTATGATGACAACTATGGTCTGGAGAAGTTCATACAACTAGCCATTCGCTGTGCTAACCGCATTCAGTCTTGAAATCCGGATCCATCACCAGCCATCGCTACTCCTCCTCTTCCACCACGCCGACCAGAGACTCTTGACCCTCCAGAACCCATGCAGACCAACTCTACTCGTCTGCCCTTGTCAGAACAACAAAGGAGAATTTCCCAGAGGCTATGTTTATATTGTGGAGATGACGGACATCTGGTACTGGAATGTCCCCTCAGACCTCCACGCATCATGGCTCTCTCAACCCGAGCCCTGCTTACCGCCTGCTCACATATCGTTACAGTCACCGTCCTCCTCGACTCTGGTTCCGCGGGGAACTTCATCTCGGGGGAACTTCATCTCGGGGGATCTCCTCCAGCAGCTCCGCATCCCTACCATCAACACCCTGAAGATCTATGAAGCCCAATCCATAACGTGTCAATCTCTCACCAAGGGTTCCATTCATCATTGCACCGAATATGTACAGTTGCAGATTGGGCATCTCCATCTTGAGAGGATTCAATTGCTGGTTCTGGAGGGTTCTACTGTGGACATCATTTTGGGTCACCCGTGGCTGGTGCAACATGATCCACACCTATCTTGGAGGACAGTAGAAGTCCTAAAGTGGGGTGAGAAATGTTTCCCTCATTGTTTTCCCAACCTACCTCAACCAAATCGTCATAGACCTCCTCAGATCCCCATTGGAACCACCTCCATAGAAAGCCCTCAGGAAAACCTATCCGTCGAGATTCCTTCAAGTTATGCCCACTTTAGTGACGTCTTCTGTCCGAAGAGAGCTGCCCAGCTACCACCACATCGGCCATGGGACTGTGCAATCGACCTCCTGCCGGGTGAGCCAGTACCACGGGGAAAGATTTACCCCTTATCACCACCAGAACAACAGGCCATGGAGGAGTACATTGCGGAGGCTTTACAACAGGGTTATATAGTACCATCTACCTCCCCTGCTGCTTCCAGCTTCTTTGTGGCAAAGAAGGACGGTGGCCTACGCCCCTGTATCGACTACCGGAAACTCAACGATATTACAGTAAAATACAGGTATCCCCTTCCTCTTGTCCCAGCAGCTCTGGAACAACTACGCGGCGCCACCATCTTTACCAAGTTGGACCTCCGCAGCGCCTACAACCTCATCCGCATAAAGAAAGGAGATGAATGGAAGACAGCCTTCATAACCCCTACCGGCCATTATGAATATAGGGTGATGCCGTATGGGCTTGTAAACGCCCCTTCCGTCTTCCAGGGGTTTATGCATGAGGTGCTCCGGGAGTTCCTCCACCGCTTTGTAATCGTGTACATCGATGACATCCTATATACTCCCGGAGCCTGGCCGAACATCGCCATCACGTTGCGGAGGTCCTTCAGAAACTCCGGAAATTCCAATTATACCTGAAGGCTGAAAAATGTACCTTCCATCAATCCTCTGTGCAATTCCTCGGTTACATCATTGACCATCGTGGCGTCCGCATGGACAAGGGGAAGGTGGAAGCGGTTACATCCTGGCCAATTCCCACCACAGTCAAGGAACTCCAACAATTCCTTGGGTTCTCAAACTTCTACCGAAGATTTATATCCAATTACAGTACAACCACCAGTCCACTCACAGACCTCTTGAAAGGGAAAGCAAAGACACTCAATTGGAACCCGAAAGCCCGACAGGCTTTTGAAAACCTCAAGACCGCCTTCATCCATGCACCGCTCCTCACTCACCCAGATCCAGAACTCCCTTTCATAGTTGAGGTGGACGCCTCCACCACGGGCGTAGGAGCCGTCCTATCGCAGCAGCAGGGGAAGCCTCCCATCCATCCATGCGCCTACTTCTCAAGGAAACTCAGCCCGGCGGAAAGGAATTATGATATCGGAAACCGGGAATTATTGGCTGTCAAATTAGCCCTTGATGAATGGAGGCACTGGCTGGAGGGGGCAAAACACCCTTTCATCGTCCTCACAGACCACAAAAATCTCCAGTATCTGCGTGATGCTAAACGTCTCAACCCTAGGAAAGCTAGATGGGCTCTATTCTTTACCAGATTTAATTTTACCATCTCCTACAGACCCGGAACCAAGAACATCAAAGCCGATGCTCTATCCAGAATCCATGGACCTGAGAGCAGTAACCAAGAACCTGACAATATCCTACCTCCTACAATCATTTCCAGCCCCATCCAGTAGACCTCTCCGCCAGTTGCCTCAGCCACACCTCCCGCCAATCCGCCGGGCTGTCCACCTAACCTTCAGTATGTACCCAGAACACAACGGACCCCACTTATCCATACCACTCACACATCCCTTGGTACTGGCCACCCAGGGGCCAACGCAACTCTCTCGCTGCTACGAGATCGCTTCTTCAATTGCCACCTCACTACAAAATCCACCCTACGTTCCATGTATCACTACTAAAACCCTTCTCTCCACCTCTCTCCACAGGGCCTGACTTCGAGAATGAGACCCCTCTCCCACAAATCCTAGACGAAGGCGCAGTCTACCAAGTCAAAGAAATCCTGGAATCCTGGCGTCGTGGTGGTAAATTAGAATACCTCGTTGGCTGGAAGGGCTACGGCCCTGAGGAACGCTCCTGGGTACCCAGAGACGACATCTTAGATACATCACTACTTGAAGAGTTCCATACAGCGCACCCAGATCGCCCGGCACCCCGAGGCAGGGGTAGACCACCATGACGCCGAGGTAGGCCCTCAGGAGCGGGCCGTGGAGAGGGGGGTACTGTCACGGATCAGTCAGGCCCTTCACTCCACCAATCACAGCGCTCCACCTCACCTGAATTCTAATCACGCACACCTGCACCAAATCACGATCTCATCATCACCCACTTCAAAAGGATCACCAAGCACTCACTCCACTGTCCGATCTCGTTGATGCAACGTGGACTCCGACATCGCAGTTTCCAAGACCAAAGCTATATCCTTCCAAGAGGCATTTACTTACCTTGTTTGACTTACCTGCTGTATCTCTTCCTCCTTGTGTCATCCTCTTCTCCCAGAGTACCCGTCTTCGTAGTGGTTGAGTGTGTTTGTGGATTCCCCCGTCTGTCTTCCAGCAACGCTGCAGAAGAGAAACATATCTTAGCACGAGATCACCCAGTCACGTTGATATCACCTCGAGATCATCTATTCACCCGTCCACAAGTCTACCTCTCACCTGTGTGCTTCACCTGTGCAAATAAATATCTATTCATTCATCAACTCACCTTTGTGTCCAAGTCCATCCGTAACAATTTGATTTATTCTAGTATTTCTAGTAGATTAGAGTTGTAGTCTAGTGTTTCCACAAATCTGTGTCCAGGACAGATCATACTTAAGTACCAATGAATGAAGCGGTGGCTCGTCATTAGGGATCTTCTGATTTCTGTCTGTCACTGACTTAACAAGTTACAGTTTTCGTGATTATAGAAAAAAATACACTTTTTATTATGTGCTAGCAGGGTGCAGCCTATTTAAAGGTATTATAGTCACCCCTGTATCCTCTGCGTAAGATCAACTGGCGAGTTTGTGCCGTGCGTTCACAGTTGGCCGAGTGAATTTCTAAGCGACACTGGGTCGCTAATTAATGAATAATTTCCAGAATAATCAAATATATAAATTAATATCCAGTCGATATCTGTGATCAGTTTTTAATTAGAAGTACAGTCTAAATTTAATGATCACTTGAAATTGGAGTCAGATCAAGGACGGAGCTAGACTAAAATTGAAACTAAATCCAGATAAATTCAGAAGTGCAAGTAAAAGACCGAATATGCATTAAACCTTCAACCAGGCTGCTGGATTGCGCTTTTTGGACTGGCGGTTGGATCCTTACAACACAAATAATCAGTGAGGAACTTTCAACAGAACTTTGTACCTTGTAACTTTGTAAACTTTCAATACAAAACGTTCATATTTTTATTTTAAATTTGATTATTTATAATTATTGATTATTGTTAGTCTTTTTTTTGACAATTCTGCAGCTGTTACCTGGATGGGATGAATTTTTATTATTATTAATTTGTTTAATCAGTTTGTTTAAATTGGACATACATTATCATGTAATTATTTGTCCCATTTTTATCTAAATAATTTAGCATTTTTATCCCTTTAAAACAGACAAATTGTATATGGCTGTAGGATATTAGAGCGAATCAGACAATTTAAGAATCGATCAGATTGGTGTTAGAACCACCAAAAGAGCAAATTCCACAAAGAGGCCCCCGGATAACAGGATGTCATAAATCTGTCCACGATACCGTGGTGCCATGAGTCTGAAGCAAGCCGAACCAACAAGCCTCTTTCACAGAACAACTTGCAACATTAAAACAAAAGGAACACTTATTGATAATTCCAACTCAGGAAGGAGATTGTCAAATTTGGGGCAAGTAAACAAGATTGATGGTCAAAGAGATGCACAGCATGGCCATCACATGTAAATCCACGATAGAACTCATGAGCTTCCTTAGATTGACTTCCCCCACCCCTATAGCAGGACAAAGACCAGACTGAAATGTCTTTAAACCCTTTTTGACCTTTGTTCACAGAACATATTCTCACATCCACAGAATGGCACAAAAACTGCCTTTTCCATATGCACATAAAATCATCTTAAAAGACTTAAGAGCAGCTAATGATTTCTATGCATAACTCCATATGTATGTAACCCATATATTTGGCTATCATGTCCAAATCACTCATTGTGTGTGTCTTTTTAATAACTATTGAATAGCTTAAGGGTTCATATTGATTTTTGATATGTATGAGTTTGAAAATTCATGCTTTAAACCTTTCTATCAATCAATTCTTTGTCAAATTTATCATATTCTGGTTATAGAAATCATGTCCAAAATTATACTCTCCAAGAGCGGGAAAGTTCGGACCATGTGACTGACCAGATAACATGTTGATTTATGGATGGGGAGGAGAAACAGAGCAACACCCCGAGCTAAGATAATATCTAATTGGTCAAGACACCATTTTGGGATGTGTCCAAAAGCCCAGTTAAAAACTCAGGACACCATCAAACCAGGCTTTTTAGTCTAGCCTCTCTTCTAGCTTTTTAGCCATGCTTTTTGTCATCACTTTCTGCGTTCTTTGAGCGCCATTCCAGCTGGCTTCGGCCTGCACGCCAGCTGCTACTTAACCAGGATGAGATGAACAACCACCTAGTCTTACATCCTTTTATTCTTTTACTTTAGTTTGTTTATTTTCTTTCCGTTGAGTTTTCGTGTTCTAAGTTTGCCGCAAAGTCCAGCTCCGAATGCACCCACTTCAAACTTCAACTAGCAACTGACTCCGAAACCATTCGTCAGCCTACGCCTAAGATGTCACTTCAATGACTACTGAACACCCAACCAATCAGCAACCTTGTGAAACCCCTTTTCTGAAAAGAGGACAACGAAGGGGATTCCCTTAACACAAAGTCAACACAAGTAATAAAACTTCAGATTCTAGCTGAACTGGTGAATTTAATATAAATTTTAGCCTCATTGAGAAACTCAATGCGAGGGTTAATTAAGTGATTGATGGTTGTTCAGGTCCATATGCAATTGCACATATTGCTATAAGCTTGGGATTTCACATTTTCATTCTCATTAAATTCATTCTTTCCTCACTTTCTCTCTTCCTGCAACCTGTATGAATGTGTGTGTTCATGTGTTAGATTAGTTTGCAAGTCTTAGATTTATCCAATAAAGTCTTATTTATATTGAAAAGAGAAGTATCTTGTGTTTTGTGCTTACAAGTTAATGTCTTAAACTGCCAAACTTGTTACTGTGCTATTTAATAGTGTTTTCACTATATTTTGGATTTTAATATCCAGTGCAGAGTTGATGTTGTACGGCTCATTTAATGATTCGCTGGCTGACTCTGTGATCAGCCGCAAAACAGTGATTTTGTTCAAATTCCCTATAAAATCATAAATTATTCCCTTTGAGCTAAATTGACCTGTTTCCCTTACATGGCGTATATGATTATTCATTTTGTATACATTTATGATTAATATAAATGATAAATAAATGAAGTCTAACATTAATTATAATCTCTTAATTCACCTGTCTAATAATGTCTAAAAATATAATAATGTCTACCAAGCTCTGATAATGTATGGAATATTATATTAACAGACTAACCAAATTTTCATAAAACAATAGTCATATACCTTTAGAAGCATGGATGTATCTGTCACTTTAAAGGTATGTCTAACAAGCAGTCAACTGAATGGTAAGTTGTAAGAACCCATGTGCAGTTTAATATCACTGACAGTGATATTAAAACTGGGCAATGAAGAAATCTTGCTACAGGATATTTAGTTAAATGGTGATTTGAGCGATGTTCCTCATCTCCCAGAGTTAAGGCCTTCTTGTAACCATCGTGTATCATTGTAGTCACTGAAGTGATGCAATTGAATAGTGAATTAATGGTGTAATTCTAGCCTAGCTAACTAGTAACTTTGCCATTGTCTGTGAAGTGAATGTGCTGTTTTGATTTGTGAAAGAAGTTGTATGCGATACGTCATAACGGACTGAGCGCGAGTTCCCATGCATGTTTACTGCAGCGCAAGTTCTGCTCCACTTGCGCGTGTTGTATGCTTGCATCGGTCTCTTGGCAATGTCTGACCCCAGGAGTTGAGAGCAGCCTCTTCCGGTTCAATCTGATAACAGCACACAAGTCACAGACCCTTGTGTAAACAAACAACTGAGTGTAGCCAAATCTAACTCTGTAGCTGCCACACAGGCATCTAAGCTAAGCCCTTTACCTCAGCTGTTAGCTGTTAGCTTTCGACTAACTGACACTGTGTGAGTGTAAAGTAGGGATGCAGCGATTAACCGGTTTTACAATTAACCGCGCTTTAAAACGTCACAGTTAATTAATCGTAAAGGCTCCGCTACACCGAGTGTTTCTGTTGCACGGAATAGAACTGTTGAAACTTGCGCAAAACGAAAACAAAGTTACACTAGCGGTGCACCGTCTTAAAATGCTGTGCTTATCAGAGACATGGAGGCTATTAGATTAACTATGACAGAGGAACCAAACAGCGATCCTTTATTTCCACCAGAGAAATGACTGAAGTCGATAGTGTGGGACCATTTCGGGTACCTGTTCTCGCTGTGCAACAAGCGATTTTAATGCACGACGTGAAGGCAAGGACCACCTGATGCGAAGTTCTTGAGCTCTAACATTCTGCCCGCTTCAGAGATGAAATGGTGCGGTGAGAGAGAGTGTGTGAATTAGCCTACCTGCATCTGCGCGTCACTTTAAGCAATGAAGATTTGAGTTTAGTTATTTAAACAGTCATTTTACCCCCTCTTTGCTGATTAATATAATAAACTATTATATAGTCTCTATAAACTATTTTATTAATGAAAGTCACTGGGCAGCGTTGACAACACGTTTCTGTCCTCCTAAATGTTTGAGTGGGCAACTCTATCTCGATCTCACAAACCAAAATAATAGATATTTTCTCAGGCCATATGTAAAATCAGATGAATAAAGATTATTAAAATTAATAAGTATGGATGACAATTGATTACAATAATAGTTTAGATTATTCCCCTCGTTAGTAACAGTGCCCTCTGTGGGATAAAGTTAATATTAGTCTCATATTTTATCATCATTTTATATTTATATTCATAATCCCTGTTATAGTATTATTCATAAGTCAATTTATTTTTCACCATCTTTCCAAGTTCTGTACCTCAGGTCCAAAAGAAATGAAAACACCAAATACGTTTGTGATCTATTTCTAGTGCTGGGCGGTATGACCAAAAATTTATATCACGGTATTTTTCAAAATTATACCGGTTTCATGGTATATGACGGTATTTTTTTTTTTTTCATGCATGACCGGGTGTTAACCACATTTTCTACTGATTGAGGGAGGAAAAACTGCAGTAGATTGACTTGGAATGCCCTATTTTACTGTCATGATGAGCGAATATTGTAGAAAAATTCCACACTAAATAGTGACTAATCACGACTAGTTAATACATGTTAACCAGGAGTCACTCTCATTTATAATCGCGACATAGTCTGATAAAATCAACATGCATCTAACGTTACACTAAAGAGCGGCTATGCGGTGGTTTTGACTATTACTTTGTCTCATGCAGCGCACTGCCTGCGTCTGAGTAACAAACTAAAAAATAAACAAAAAAAGTGCATAATATTAACAGACGAACTATACCCATATTTATAATCCCAAACAGTAAATTAGCGGCATGTGCTTGGAAACGCTGTTTTGTATTCATTTACTGACGAGTCTGCTGCGGTAGGGCCAGCTGAATGCAGTGCTTCTCTGCTGCTCGCTGCACAGAACAGACGCAGAGAGACGCGACACTGCGCCGGGAGTCAGATCTCACGCTCGCGGGGCAGCACTGGCGACATCTTCCAACTGAACCATAGCTAAGGTTTATCCAAAAATGTCGCTAGGTTTGTCAGTTTGTATATTCTATGGAAAAAGCTGCTAAAAGGGTTTGAAAGTTGCTAAATATAGTGCTAAAGTCGCGCTGTGTGTGTGAGACGCGAGCTGATGGCAGCGGTGGATATTGTGGATGTGTTCTTCTGTGTCATCACGTTATACAGCATCAGAACACGTTTAGTAACACACACAGCTGTGTCCTCGCCACAATGCAATAGTAAAAGAAACCCCTCTCAAACAGTGTCGCGTTCCGAATGTTATTTAAATAACACCGGTATTGCGGTATTTTAAAAATTCATATCATAAGAAAAATAAACACCGGTATTCGGTATGAACCGGTATACCGCCCAGCACTATCCATTTCCATTCGTTATTTTCAAAAGGGAAATACTGACATGGATGTTTACAGAGCAGAGGTCACGTTTTTTAATTCCAGTAGGAGAGATGTATTTTTTTTTTTGTGCTGTATTATTGGTTACTGTGTTATTTCTGTTTCAAAAGGCAGCAATCAATAACACTTTAATATCTAAAGAGTGTTTATGTGATTTTATGTTGTGAAATGAATACATGCATAATAATCGTGTAACCGTGATTATTCCTCAGACTATAATCGTACCAACAAAATCAATAATCGTTGCATCCCTAGTGTAAAGTGTAGCGTCTGAACCATTCCTCCCTCTCTCTCTCTCCCCCCCTCACTCTTGGTTTCACTTCCTGTTCTATTTGTGTTATTGCAACATGATCTCACAGAATTCCGTGTAATGACCACGGATAATTAACCCCCGAATCTATGGTGGCATCATGGAATCGCCGAAAATTCCGTGATGGGCTCACAGAAGTGATACCAATGTAAGTCAGTGACAGGCATCAGCCGTGCTCCACGCACGGATCCACTGGTTCAACACTTTAAATAGGAAACCCTTAGCATCAATATGCCGACGCGATACTGAGAAATTTATCGTCATCATTATTGTTCAGAACTGGGTAGGTTTAGGGTAGGGGTGGGGTCAGGTACTCCAGTGAAAGTATAAATTTATATACAAAATATAACTGCATCGGAGTCACTCTTTTTACGTGGTCCGATGCAGCGCTGGTGTTGAACCAGTGAATCCGTGCATGGACCACGGCTGGGAGCTTATTTAAATCTGAGATTTAATTAAATCAATTTGTTTATTTATTTATTTTTCCTTTTAGTTTACTAAAGCTATTAGGGCATTTTCATTTTACCTTTACCTTATTTTAGTTATTTGACCATCACCATCTTCCCTCTCGGTATGGGATTAGAGCAGTTCTAGTAACTGCTGTCTCCTTAATGAGCTGTACAGGTTATTAGTAGCCTAATTCCTGTCTCTTCTATTACCCTCCTTACACCAGGCCCCTGAGCAGACTAGAAACACTTCACATCGTTTCTGTTTATTTACCTTCAGGTATTTGATGTTCCCTGCTAGCATAGCTAACCTAGGCTCCCTATAGGTTTTATGACCCTGCTACATTCCTTTGAACAAGTGATAACTGCTTAGTCATATCTCCTAGCTTAAACTAAATAGGGAAAGCCCTTCCTTCTCCCTCTGTCTCTTCCTGATTTTATTTTATGTTTGTTTATTTGATACCTTCATTAGTGACCAAACCTGTGAACCATCAGTGCTTTGAGTAATAGTTTGACCACACATATAGCCCGGTCATTAGCTGACCCCTGCTTACAGCCCCGTCAAAGTTACTCAAACCCTCTCCTTGCGTTCTTAGCAGCCTACCTCACTGCCCCTCACCAGCTATTCACACCTTACACGGCCTACAGGGCCGTTCCCCATACAGATAGCCTAACGCACTTGCCTTCTGCCTCTCTCTCTCTGGTGTTTCCCCAAGTGTGTCAGTGTGTCTCAGACATTCCACAGACATCCAGCCCTGCCAGCTCACCAGGACCACCTGAAAACTCGGCAGAGCACAGTGATGGACACCCTTCAGCCCAAAGCAGCCAACGACCAGCAATGGCAGAGAAAGGAACAGCGAGACTGTGACACAAGTTGACACCTGACACCCAGCCTGAACCACCAGGAGCTGACCAACATCATCTCCTCCTTGGCCCACAATCCTCAGACAGGAGGTAAATGAACTGAACCTGCAAGTCACAGAGTTCTACAGGGAACTGAGACCCGCTCAGTGAGAGAAGGCACAGAACGGATGCAAAGAACCTTACAGGATGGCACAACAGAAGGTAATCAGCAGTCTTCAGGAGGCTCTAACAGCTGCTGGACACCAAGCGCAGCGTGAAAAAGCCACCAGACAGGACATGGAAAGAGAATTGTTTCACACAAAGACACTGTTAAAAACAGCATATGTTGAACTTAATGACACCAGAACTAAGGCCTTAGAAGGCCATCTGCATGCAGCCAGAGCTGAAGTCCAAACTCTGACTCAGCAATTCTGCAACATTAACGAGGAGCTTGATATGGTTCAGAGAGAACTGAAACAGTCCTACAGACTGTGCATGGACTCAAATAAAAGGCACCCTGCTGCATGTCACACAGCCAGCAGTGCAAATCCCCTCACTCCTGTACACAGATACAAAGGGGGGAGCCAAAGCCTTCTGTTTGACATTTCACAAGTCAGCTTCCTGAAAACCTCTGCAGCTGCAGAAGGAAAGGGATTTATTCAGGTGAACCCTGAAACAGCACATGGAAAGAGACTTGAAGACCTACCAAATGGCCAGAAACATCCCTGCATTCACACCAGAACTTGCAGGAGAACATGATGTCCACACTTACTTAACACTAGAACCGCCACGGGGTAAATTTTACCCGTAGCTGTTTTTCAAATGTACATAACAGATTTTCAACAAAACATTCAAGTCTCCCAGTCATTGACTTTTACTAAAATTATGTAATTTACATCCCAATATTGTTAAAAATTATTTAGATAAAACCAGATCAAAAAACGGAGCATTTATACCTATAAGCAGGTCAAATTTACCCGCTATATAATGCATGTATTTTCGCGCTGTCATTTTCTTGCTGCTTATGTTTTAACATTGTACATTTCTAGGCAATGCCTTTCACTCACTCACTTAGTGGTTAGCAGTTTCATAAATAAAGTCAAAATGACTAAAAGAAGGCGATTTATGGAAGGTAGGTATTAGAAACACTAAATGCCGTGAGTGATGTAGAGTCTGATGGTAAGTTATGTGTCCTGGGTCGGCTCAGCATCTGACAGTGATCTAGACATCATATTTAGATGTTTTAGCCTAACGTTACTCATAATTAGTCAAAGTTTTATTAGTTTTATTACTTCATTTTTGTCTTGCCATATCGTTTATTTTTCGCTACGTACAGTGCTGCTATTTATTCTACTCTGGCCGTTTCCTGAAGAAAAAAAAAAAATCAGATCTATGATGTAATTAAATAATTATTATTTTTTTGATGACCCGAAGTGTATTGTTGTTGTTCTCTTATTCAAATTAAAAATGATATAACTAAACAAATTAATAATTGGGCCTAGGTGAAGCTGTGCACTTGAATTTGTCATTGCATCGTCCTATGCAGTGTGGTGAATTATTATTGCTCATTATTGTCTATTGGCTATTTTAGTAATTTAAATAACATGGGTTATCCTAATATATTGATTAATGACATTGTATTATAATATTACACCACCCAAATATTTACTACCTTCTAATTTTCGTTGTCAGTGCAGGCTTTTTTTTTTTAGCTTAGCCTACTGACCATTATGGATTAGCGTAGGCTGCGTTAAAAAGTCTTAAACATAAAACAACAGGGTAAAAATATAGTTGATGACTAGACAATCATTTCATGACTATAGACACTTCTTTGTGAAGACAGTGGCATAATACAGTGAAATAATATGTTCTTTAGCCATATAAAAACAGTTGCCATGTGTGCGGGTAAAATTTACCTGCTGGCGCTTTTAGGTATACAGCGACCTCTGGCGGTTCTAGTGTTAAGAGAAATTGACCAGTCGTGGACCAGTGTGAACCACCAATATAAACTATCTACTCTGGATCACATGTGGCCCAAAAGTGTAACGCTTCCTGGCTCGACAGCCAGGACACATCCAATCGGACTATCAGCAGCTTAAACAAGCCATCATAAAGGAATTCTCACGGACTGGTCGCTGCCTTAGCCATCGAACAGGGCCGTCATGAAACTCCCCAGGCTTACTACCACAGACTTCGAAGAGCTTACTTCGGAGCTCGCAGTGAACCTGGGAGGGAGGAAGACACTAGCTTTAAGAGCCTTTTCCTCCGACACCTCCACCCCATTGTAAGTCACCATATAGGCATTTCCTCCCAGGTTCACTGCGAGCTCCGAAGTAAGCTCGTTGAAGTCTGTGGTAGTAAGCCTGGGGAGTCAACAACTGCGTGACCTGACGCAGAAGGCCTTTAACAAGCTCAAATGCAAAATACAAAATCCAAACAAAGACTTGACTTGACACAAACTTGACTTGAAACAGACTTGACTTGGCATGAACAGAAACACAACTCACCAACAGCAGGTTACACAGATAATACTCGACAAGAGACAATGGCAACATGAGGGCTATAAATACCAAACAATAAGGGTCACATGACACAAACCAACCAATGGGAAACAAGGCACATGACTAAAGCAACCAATAACAACATGACACACAGACAAGAGAACAATGAACAAAACCCAACGTTACAGTATGGTTCACCAAAAAATTACAATTCTGTCAAAATTTACCAAGGCTGTGCGAAACCTGCATACAGTTATTTTCTTCTGTTGAACACAAAAGAAGATACTTTGAAGAATGTGGGTAACTAAACAGCTGCTGATCCTGAGTAACTTCCATCTAGCGTCAGCGTCAGTTCTGGCAGGTCACGTTAGTCAAGCTTGCATCAGTTGGCTCTCAGCTGATCCACATCTACCTACTGTATAAGGATGCAACACCCATCACAGCACTCATATATAAGGTCATTCAGTATTATCAGCAGATTTCGCATTACTTAATAGCTAATTAATGGCGAATTTGCCAGGCAAACACTATCATCTCAGTACTAGGAATTGTGCAATCGGGAATTTAGCGACAATATTCGTTCCCCTTATAGATTTCACCTCGTTTGTTTCAAGTTTGTTAACTTGAACATGTGCTTTCACAGCGGGGTCAAGTTTGTGTTCGCTTTTCCTCACACATTCAGGGATAAACAGCAATAATTCCAATATGACTTTCTCTAAAAATTATAAAACAGTATTACCGCCAAAAGGGCAGAGCTGAGAATGTTTCTCAACATTATTTCACTTGATATAATAGGCACCTGCACAAGCTGTTGTAATGTGCATTAAGCCCGGGAGAGATCGCACTTGGCAAACCATAAGTAAGGGACTGTGGGGAAAGTGCAAGTTTTTTTGCGTATTGAATGAATGAATGAATGAAGCATTCATATAGCGCTTTATTGTGTAATACACCCAAAGCGCTTTACAATCATGTGGGGGGGGGGGTCTCTCCTCAACCACCACCAGTGTGCAGCATCCACTTGGATGATGCGACGGCAGCCACAGGACAACAGCGCCAGTGCGCTCACCACACACCAGCTACTGGTGGAGAGGAGAGAGTGTCATAGAGTCAATCAAGTGGATGGGGATTATTGGGAAGCCATGATTGACAAGGGCCAGCTGAGGGAATTTGGCCAGGACACCGGGGTTACACCCCTACTCTTTACGATGAGTGTCATGGGATTTTTAATGACCACAGAGAGTCAGGACCTCGGTTTTTAACGTCTCATCCGAAAGACGGTGCTTTTTTACAGTATAGTGTCCCCATCACTATACTGGGGCGTTAGGACCCACACAGACTGCAGGGTGAGCACCCCCTGCTGGCCTCACTAACACCTCTTCCAACAGCAACCTAGTTTCCCAGGAGGTCTCCCATCCAGGTACTGACCAGGCTCAGCCCTGCTTAGCTTCCATGGGCAACCGGTCTTGGGCTGCAGGGTGATATGGCTGATGTATTTCTGACTGGGGATTTTGATTTACCACCAGGAACACATTTAGCGGGTTTGTAGTTTATTCACTTAATATTTTCAAAAGAATGATTTGTTCTGAAAAGTTTTCCAAGAATGTACAAGAACAGTTCCGAAACAAACCAAAACAGAACAGGGAAGAATACACAGAGCTGGGGATGCAATTTAAACCGCACAGCTCTATATTTTTCAGTGTATAATTATTCCTGAAGTACTACACGCTTTAGTTTCACAGTCCGGTAGCATGTATGCAAAACAAAACTCTCAACCATCAAAACACGACACTACAAAAATACAGATGTCAAACAAAAACACAAAAAGAAAATACCAAAATGTTGTGATACACTAAAAAGAAACTACCCCAGAAAAATGCTGTGGGAATACTATACAAAAGAAACAAAACATCATAAGTACATGGTGATATTACCCACTTACATTTCACTTGTGAAAAATAGAAGGAAATAACACTCACTCAACGATGAGCTCCTATTTCACACCTCACATTCACTTTATGAGGGCTGAAATCCTCAACATAATGCTGTACCACTGTGTAAATAATCAGATAAAGTATCGATCACATGAAACATCTGCAAAATGTAAAAGTGTAATACATTTTGTAAAACCACAGTTGAACAGGCCTACACCGCATGGTGTGACGTCATACCATCGTACCTCGTACACGATATAACTTTATAAATATGACATCTCTTAGAAATGGCACAACAAAATATATCCAAGAATGATATTTAACAGAAAGATTAGCAGGAAATACTATATTTACCATTTGATGGTCTTAAATCTGTCACCGATTACAGAGAGTGTGTGTCTCCCTCTCGCTGCTCGCTGCGCATCACTCAAAATGTCTGAGGACGACAGCGCATGCGCATTTCTCATGCATAATGCACACACCACCACCTACTGCCGACTCCAGGAAAATGCAGGTATTCACTGTTTCTTTTTTTTTCTTTTTTTACTTACAAATTTACAGAAAACAGCAAATACAAATAAAATACGTTTAATGATGCAAAAGGAGAAACAAACTTTTATACTTTTGACCACTCGGTTATATCAAACATATTGATGCCTGATTCGGAAGTTAGCATTGCTTCACGCATTGCTATATTATTGATATGGACTCCATGAGTTATGTGACTGACTAAGAACAAGTTCAGATGGGATCTTCACTCCCCACATGAAGAAGGATTAAGAGATCAAGCATTCACGTCCCCGCTGGCTATTTCATTCTCCATTCATCTCTGAAGGTCTTCAGGAAACTAAGCTAAATTCCTGTTTAATGCTCTCAGATTATTGGCAACATGCTTGCTAAAGCTATCTGTATTGCTTAGACTTATTTAGTTGTTTTCAGTGAAGTGCTTGTGCTAAGCTTATGTGATCATACTGACAATGTGCCTTACTTTCTGGTTGTTGGGAGTACGGTTGTTCCTAAGCTGTCTGGTTTTTATTGGGAGTATGCTTGTTCCTAAGCTATCTGGTTGTTATTGGGAGCACGCTTGTTCCTAAACTGTCCGGTTGTTATTGGGAGAATGCTTGTTCCTAAGCTGTCTGGTTGTTATTGAGAGCACGCTTGTTCCTAAACTGTCTGGTTGTTATTGGGAGGACACTTGTTCCTAAGCTGTCTGGTCATTATTGGGAGCATGCTTGCTCTTAAAAGGATAGTTCACCCAAAAATGAAAATTAGATTTTTAACTGCTTCCAAGATGTATGTGACTTTGTTTCTTCAGTAGAACACAAACAAAGATTTTTAACTCAAACCGTTGTTGTCTGTCAGTCATATAATGTCAGTCAATGGTACTCACGGCTTTGAGAGAAAATTTTTTTTTTTTTAAAACATACACAGACAAAACCAAATTAAAACCCTGTGGCTCGTGATGATACACTGAGGTGTAAAGACATGAAACGTTCGGTCTGTGCAAGAAACTGAACAGTATTTATATCGTTTTTTTACCTCTGATCTGCCAGCCGGTCCAACTGTCCTGAGCTCTTCACACAACAGGCGGAGCGTGTCGTGTCTTCTTCTTCTTGTTTTTACGGCGGATCGCAGACTTATTATTATTAATTTGACTTAATTTTCATTTTTGGTTGAACTATCCCTTTAAGTCTATCTGGTTGTAAGTGAGAACATTTTGCTTAAGCTTTTCAGGTATTGGCAGCATACTCGTTAGGTCATCTGGTTAAGGGCAACATGCTTGTTACTTAAAGCTTTGAGATTTTTGCTGTCATTTTGTGTTGGGTGGTATGGCATATGTTTTTTGGGGGGTTATTACTGCTCTTCCTGCTCTTATCCATGCTGAGATGCATGGATGCACAGGGAGTTCTTGTCTAGAACAGAACCATACCACCAATCCAAACTGTATGCTAATTGTCAGTCATCTTTGGCGATAGTGGTCCTGACAGAAATCTAGCGTCAGCATCAGTTCTGGCAGGTCACGTTAGTCAAGCTTGCATCAGCTGATTCTCAGCTGATCCACATCTACCTATAGGGATGCAACACCTATCACAGCACTCATAAGGTCTTTCAGTATTATCAGCAGTTTTCACATTGCTCAATAGCTAATTACCCTTCTTCATCCTCAACTCCTCATCTTGTCAGTCAGGAATCAGCCTTCTGATTCTCCTTTGAATCAGACTAGTTTCTAAAATGTTACATTCAATTATTGAACTTTAATGATATCTGCAATACATTTATGTTGGTTCTGTTCTGTTAACCCTGGGGGGTTATAGCTGTTCTCCCTGCTCTTATCCATGCTAGGCTGCATGGATGCGCAGGGAGTTCTTGCTCAGAACAGAACCATACCGCCAATCCAAACTGTATGCTAATTGTCAGTCATATTTTACGATAGTGGTCCTGACAGAAATAGTAATAATATTTAATATTGACTGAAAAATTTTGTAATATTTCTATACACTCGTGATAGCAACAAAACTTTTTTTTTGGTTTTGTAAAATAAAGAAATAGGGTGCGCTTTCTGCATTCTCAGTCTCCACAAATATCTTCCTGAAACGAGTCACTAAAATGAACGACAATGACATGAGAAATTTATCTAAAGAAAACTTGAAGTGTCTATTTTTAAATGATGCAAGTCATGCGAAAAACAAATATTATCTGATAAAATAATCTGTATGAAACCAACACGAGGTACAGTCTTTTCCGTCTTAGCTCACCTATAATGTGATCACGCCCATGCACACTACGCTATAAAATAATCATCCACTCCAAACCAGGTTTGAGACGAACAAATATGTGAACGCTCACATCACCTCTGTAAACAAAGAAAGATTCATCAAGTTCATCTCGTCTACTTTTCATTTTTGGAAGAAGTCGTGCTGTGAAGAATAAGCCTTGAATTTACCTCAGAAGAAGAATGCGATGCGATGTGGCTTAATCCAGTGGCGGATCTAATTTTGATTACTGTTTAACGCATTATACCCAACTCTATTGGTTACCCACATTCTTCAAAGAATCTTATTTTATGTTCAACAGAGGAAATAAATTATTACATGTTTGGAAAAACATGTGGGTGTGTAAATGATGAAAACATTTTCGTATTTGGGTGAACTATCCATTTAAATCAGACAGTCCACCGTGAGCAACTGAAAAAAAAAAACTTATCTGAAAACTGCGCGTTCATCATTAGTTACAGAACAGACCCACTGATAACTTTCCCATTCAGCTCTACATCTGGAGAGCCTTGTGTTCAAAGGGCGGACGTGAGCTCCTAGATGTTTTAAAACCTTTCAGGGCGTCAAACCCGCATGTCGTGGTCGTGAAAGGGCTTCAACGCAGTGTGTTCTGGAGACTCTGTCGCTATGGAAACAAAAACACCAAAATGCAATCATGCGCAAATGAGCTTCTCTAATGCTGCATTCACGTGCTATCGGAATTATTGTAAATACGAACTTCCTAGTCGGAAATTGGACATAAACGGCCTTAGGGAGGCCTTATATGGCCAATTTCCAACTAGGAAACTCGTATTTATGATAATTCCGATAGCACGTGAATGCAGCATTATACTTCTTACCCTATTGAAAAAAAAAAAACAGCTGCTGGTTAGGTATATTTTGAAGCATGGCTGCTGGTTTGAGTTGGTTTAAACTGGTCCTTAGCTGGTCATGAGCTGGTTCTTAGCTGGTCATGTGCTGGTTCTAAGCAACTAGCTCCTGCTCAGGACCAGCTTAGGACCAGCACATAACCAGCTTAAGGACCAGCTTAAACCAGCTCAAACCAGCAGCCATGCTTCAAAACATACCTAACCAGCATATGCTGGATTTTTCAACAGGGTATGAAATTGATTTCATTATAATTGCTATTAGTATTATAAACAGTGGCAAAATAAATACCCTAGTGTTTTCTATGTTCTTGATCTTATCTTGCTGTGATGAGGTGGCAATGTTAAGACTTTTAACTGAACTATTCAATTGGGGTCAAACAGGGTCATTTGAAGCAACAATGTCTGTCATATGTGCCATGCTTGCTTGCTTGTTTTTTTTTTTTTGCTTGTTCAGGGACCTCTAACATTAAGAATAGTCTCAACAACCTCAGTCAAGAATCCAGAATCTTAAAGTGGGTCCCTGTGAGGGGCCAAACCCACAGTTTCAATATCAGAAGGCTCCTTCTGATGGGGATTTCCCAAAGAGAACCTTAGAGCTATTAGCCCTATACACTTGCTACACCTGCAGGAGCAGCTTTTTTTTGGGGGGGGAGAAAAATGCATGCAAATGCAACCTCTGCCATTTGTGCACCATCCACGATAGGTCAATCACCCATGGGCTGGATTCTCTATTTGCCAAGCCTCAACCTCTGTCTTGACAGGATGTCCACCCCAAAATTTGGAACTGCTTAAGGGTTGTGACCAAACAAGATATGGTATTCCATTAAGTCTTTAGCAGTGGGTGCTACTAGCACAATCTGCTTTGAGAAATTATGACACTACCAACAGACCAACATGCGGTAACCGCTTAGGGGAAAGGAGTTTTTATGTGCCAGGTGAGATGACAATTTATGTGCCAGGTGAGATGACAACCTTCCCTAAGTTCACAGACTGGGTGACCTTCAAAGCAACACCCCTAGCAGCGTCCATCACAATGGTTTTTACAATTGCAACACACACCAATTGTTTCACCCAACTATTATAAACTGAGGTTGTGACCATAGAAGAAGGGTACAAATAAAACTGTTGCATAACCCTAGTGACTCCCAAGGGGTGGTCTCTAGGCTGAAACCTAATGCATTCGAGCCACCTTTTTAATGGCCTTGTATGGAGCAGGCCCAGTGAACTAAAGCCTTCTACATACTGCATGATTTTAGCAATCTTATAAGATCATTACAAATCACACTGTGCGACATGGGTCAAGTAAGTTTGGGTATGACATGCATGCAGACTGTACAATGATGACACCTAGTGACTTGTAGGCTGCGACACAAGTTGCTGGGGGTAAACAAAAAGACCATTATGAATCACAGTTTGGCAGTTGTACTTTTTATGTTTGCTGAAAAAAGAGGAAGCTGTGAAAGAGGAAGTTAAAAGAGTTTGAGGTAAACAGTTTTAAGTTTTAGTGCCATGTCATGTTGATCAACATGCCATTTCATGTTGCATTTTTATTGGCTAATCAGTAAAGGTGGGTTGTAGCAGCAAACACATTGTGCGATGATGATGCTGAATTTCTGACACTGTCAGAAAATGATCCTAGGCTATCTTTGGTCGCAAGACCATGACAACGGCCGTCTTTGAACCTCTCTCACTGTACGACAATCACAGAAATCACCACGATTATATCATGATGCCAATCTTTCATCTGGGACAGCCGAAAATTGTGCAGTGTGTAGAAGGCATAATAGGGAATGCCTCTATGTTGAAAAGCGAACTTTTTCAGATTGAACTAATAATAGATAACTGTCAAGGCATTCTTTAGATTTATCATGACAAAACAGTCTCCTGATTGGATTTTAGACACAATGGGTTTGAACATTAACATATGAACCTGTGTGTACACGGTTCACGTAGATCTAAGATTGGACAGATCTGTGGCCAGAAGGAGCATTTTTATTATTTTGGTTGTCAGTCTACACCCTTGTTTATCTCTAAGGAGATCGGCTTTGTATGCTTGCAGTATCATCATGGGGTGTGCAATAGGTGTCAGCCTTAGCGGAGCTTTAACTTTGAAACTTTTGAAGTGCATGCAACCAGAGCTCTTAAGTGGTAATTTCACATGCGCTTCAAACACCATCACACTCTCGAGGTGTTCCCCATAGAGTCAGCTTCTGACACAGCTTCAAAGTTCCTGTGAAGTGGATCTTGATTGTACAGTCTGCAATTCTAGAGCTCAGCAATACTCAAATGTATGACTGATATCGAGAGAACATGATGAGAAAAATACATGGGCAAGTAAATATAATTGATAATTTAGTTAGAATATAAAACTGACAATATTTAGATATATACTGCTTGCCATTAATAGATTATGTTCATAAGTCTATAAGAAAAGTCTATAACATACTTTGGTTAAAATGTCTCAATGGTAGTGTAAAACAACACCCTTTTTACCCTGTCAAAAATGTCTCTGTTCACAGCAAGCCGTTTTGGTGCATGTCCCTTTAAATGCTAATTAGCTTTGCCTCCCCCCCCCCCACCCCTCTCTTCCGTGGGGTGACGAGCCGTTCTCATGAGACCGTAAACTTTAGGCACATTTAGCCACAGAACTTGCTAACTACCACATTATTAGGAAAGGCGATTTGCAAAGATTCAAATTGAAGAAAAAAAACAATAAAAATCTATACTCACTTCTTCTGTAGTTGAAGCTGGATCACGAATGATTCGTGCAAACATAGACGCATTTAGGAAGATCAGGAGGTGTGTTCCCTTCAAAAACAAATGTAATCTACTGTGTCTTCAGTGGCTCAGATGTTGGGAGTAAATGTTCATTATTCACCATTCATTATTACTGTATATCCAACAACAAAATACCTCAGTCGCTTCGAAGACATTCTTGTCTACACTTGCTCCGCCTTTGAAACAATGGCGGACTGTTTCCAGCTCACTCAGGGAAGGTATGTGATAAAATGCCAGTGTCAATCAACAATCGTGGGAGGGGCCTTGGCCTGTGTAATGTACATAAGGCCAGAATCAGTGAATGGCTTGATCTGAGAAAGGGGTTGTTATTTTGGGGGATTTAAAAAATAATGTTTATCATTATGGGTTGGTTGTGCACACACACTGCCTACACACATTCATGTTCAAACACCATGTTAAAGTGAATTTTGCATCTGATGACCCCTTTAAATTATTCAATGACCTTGCTTCTTGCTATCTCTCTGACTTACTTTCCCCTTACATCCCATCTCAATCACTTAGATCCTCAGGGTGTGACCTTCTTGCTGTACCTAGATTTTATCTATCTTAAATGGGCGGCAGGTCTTTTACTATCATGGCTCCTAAGATATGGAACTCTTTACCACTGACACTGAGGACAATAACCTCACTCTCTGAATTTAAATCACAGCTTAAAGCCCATTTGTTTACCCAATTCAACCAGCAATAAAGTTTCTTTAGACACTTCCCAACTCCTATACTATCAGTTGTAATGGTTTCTCTAGTGTTTTTTCCCCCCAGTTATGTATCTGTCTTTACTACTCTTTGTGTTAGTTTGTTTATAATGTAAATGATCTATGTTGTTCACTACACTTGTTGCGGAGTAAACAGAGGAAGCGTACGGATCCATATGCTGAGGTTTATTGATAGACGTGGTCATGAGAGATAATCCAGGTACACAAGCAATGATCCAGGCTGGAGCAAACCGAGTCCAGATGACAAGACAAGAGAGAGATCCAAGGCAGAGTATAAACTTCAGGGCAGACGGAGATAACACATGATAAACTAAGACTTTAACTCAGAAAACTCGGAATGGCTCCACAATGTTGCTATCACTGACTGAGGGATAACTGCAAACAATACTCTGCGATTTGAGAATGATCTGAGTGGGTGTTATATGGTGTGTGTATGATTGACTGCAGGTGAGTCCAATCAGAGCAATGGAACATGGGAAATGTAGTCCAGGGTGATGTGTAACAGTCTGTGTGGCGTGAGAGTCAATATAATGAAAGAGAGACCTCTGGTGGCAAGTGGATGGAAGTTTATGGACAGGATTCGTGACAGAGCTCCCCGACAAGGAGCGGCTTCCAGATGCTCCCAACTCAATACAATCCAGGAGGGTGGTGGACCAGAGGCGGAACAGGGGGAGGGACGGGGGGCCAAGTTCATGTTGAAGTAGACAGGGGACTGAGGCAAAGCCGATCAGTTCAGGGACAGAAATTCGACAGGAAGATAAATCATACTTAGGTTCATTAATTAACATGGGGCAGATAGATGGTTCGAAATTAGACTTATCGCTAACAGAAACCAGATAGGCAGACAGTTCAAAATCAGGTGCATCGACTGAAACTAGACTGGTAAGCATTTCAGCGAGTAAAACTAAACTAGTAGACAATTCACAGTCAGACACATTAGTTGAAACTAGACGAGCAGACAGTTCATTAGTGGCCTCTTTGGACAGACAAGGCTGATAATTCAAAAACAGCCTGTTTGGCTGGGTCGGGACAGGACAATAGTTCATAATTGGCCTCCATGGCTGGTTCAGGACTGGCAGAGAGTTCACAGACTGCCTCCATAGCCGTGACAGTACAGACAGAGAGATCACAGACGGCCTCCATAGCCGTGACAGGATAAACAGGGAGCTCATAAGTTAATACCACTGACACCTCTGGAGGTTCAGCAGCAGTACTCTCAGGAAACATGGAGAGTTCATTAAAATTCTCCTTAACAGGACAGGTAAAGAGTTCGGCAACGGTTCCTTCGACAGCGAAATGACAGGCTGAGAGTGCATTTTTGGGCGCCACCACCATGCAAGGAGCTGAAGTGAACACCGCTGCCTCAGGAGGTTCTGCAGCATACGCCGCTATCTCTGGAGAAACTTCAGCGGGCGCAATCGCCTCGGGGAACACAGCAGCGAGGTTAAGACAGGAAGTGACCAGACTGTGGACAATCAGCTGTGATGAGATGAGACTCTGGACGATCAGCTGAGACGTGACGAGACTCTGGGAGATCAGCTGAGACGCGACAAGACTCGTGAAGATCATTGATGACATGACTTGACTCTTGAAAATCAGCAGTGGCTTGACTTGACTCAGGAAGATCAGTGATGATGTGACTTGGCTCATGAATGGCAGCTGTGACGTGACGGAACATTGTTGTGGCCGCCATTTTGCGAACGGGCTCCGCTGTTGCCGCCATTATGTGAGCACGCTCCGGTGCGGCCGCCATTTCACGAGTGGGTTGAATCACCGGAGTAGCGATCAGTACACTCAAATGTCCCTGAGCTTGTGGCTGACTAAATCTTCCTCTGCGACACCCACAGTGAATAGAGAGCCAACAGTCAACAAAGCATAATCCATAAACTGGCTGAGTGATGAATGCGGACCCTCATGTCTCAGGTCATTGCACACGGAGTCCGAAATGTTTGCACGTTAAAAAATAAATAGGACCTCACGTTGTGTCAATCACTTTCGTCCTTCATAAAAAAAATTGGATCAGGTTCGATTTTCTGTGTTTTCGCATCCGTAGCATGCATTTTGATAGGAAAGGATGAGGAATACGAAAAAAACTGAAAAACGCACAAAAATTTTGGACTTAAACACAGCTTAGACTGAAAGAGATTGATTAATGCCATCACAGAAAAATTATATCAGAATAATGTCTGGTAAATCTGAATAGTGAGCGACTTCTAAAAATTCTCGAATATTGTTATCCAATGATCGTGGGCTTTGTTTAAGGGCTAATAATATTCTTGCAGTGTCCATTTGAACATTTGCTGGATCCTTGTGAGGCCGAGTATACTGTTATGGAGAAAACAGAGGAAGCGTACGGATCCATATGCAGAGCTTTATTGATAGATGTGGTCATGACACAGGCAGGGTCAAACAACAGCAAACAGGTATGGCACGGGCAAGACACAAGAGTAGTCCAGTGAATAGACAGGGTCGATCGGCAGCGAACGTAACCCAGGGGGCAAAACAAAGAGAGATAATCCAGGTACACGAGAAATGGTCCAGGCAGGAGCAAACAGAGTCCAAACGACAAGATGAGAGAGAGAGCCAAGGCAGGGTATGAACTTCAGGGCAGGCTGAGATAACACAGAAACGATATACACAGGCTAGGATCAAGACACGAATGACTCAGGCAATAAACAGGATAAACTAGACTTTAACAC
The DNA here is from genome assembly GCF_012432095.1 of Onychostoma macrolepis. Lineage (NCBI taxonomy): Eukaryota > Metazoa > Chordata > Actinopteri > Cypriniformes > Cyprinidae > Onychostoma > Onychostoma macrolepis. The sequence continues at coordinate 18,825,513 of NC_081172.1, read as the reverse complement.
AGAAAACTTGGAATGGCTCTATAATGTTGCTATCACTGATTGAGGGATAACCGCAAACAATACCCTGCGATTTAAGAATGATCTGAGTGGGTGTTATATAGTGTGTGTATGATTGACTGCAAGTGAGTCGAATCAGAGCAATGGAACATGGGAAATGTAGTCCAGGGTGATGTGTAACAGTCTGTGTGGTGCGAGAGTCAATATAATGGGAGAGCGACCTCTGGTGGCAAGTGGATGGAAGTTCATGGACAGGATTTGTGAAAACACTATGTGTCTCTGCCTTTATGCTTAATTGTACCATACTGAATACCAACTGCTATTTTGTTTCTGGACTTGGCAAATGTCTATTGTCCACTTCATTGTGTGTGTGAATTGACTGACTGTGGCTGTGTGAAATGACTGTTAATTATGTTTCTGCTTTTGTAAAGAGACCTTGAGTTAAACATATTAAATTGAAATGAAAATGAATTGAAATTAAAATTATGTAGGATATCAGAGAGCAAATCAGACAACTTAAGATTTGATCGGATTGGTGTTGAACAATAGCCTGGTGATACCAAACTCTGCTACTTCGGTTTGCTTCGTAGACAGAGTCTGGAAGGGCATAATTGGCAAGCGTTTACTTTCTCGTGGGCGGGCGCTTGTCTGAAGTTTAAAATCATTGGTGTACCCGTAAGCCAATCACATAATGTTTGGTTATGTCGTATGTTATGTGCCGGCTCAGCCGCCTCGAACTTCCGCTGTAAACACAGGTATGCGGCGAAAACAAAACCATCGAGCAAAATACCGGAATGAAGATGGCTATGAATGACTTTTGCAGATTATGTGAAGTAAATCTACGCATCCACAATTATCGCCTTGCCGAACTTTGGCCTCCCCAGTTTCTCGCTGACGATCTGTAACAGTTGATAAATTAAACTTTTCCCAAAACCTGTCGGGAGTAGGGCCACAACATCACCTCCATTCAAAATGTGAACCAAACACTATTCTTATTCGGGCTTCAGTTGGCAAATGCCGGGAATATTCTCCACAACAGAGCGAATAGCATCCCGAGTCTCCATGTCTACTGTCGTTTTAGATTTCCCTAACCTAAACTACAATCTTAAATTCGGCGCTTAGCGTCTATGTCACGGCTCTGTTCGTTGGTTGGCCCGGCTGTTGCGGAGATAAACTGGGAGATGATTTGCTATATCAGACTGAGTACAGGCTAGTTGAACAACCCAAAGAGCCAAATTCCACAGAGAGGCCCCGGATAACAAGACAATGTCATAAATCAGATCCCTAGCGCCAGCCCGTCTGAAGAAAGCCTAACCAGCAAGCCTCTTTCACAGATCAGCTTGCAACAATAAGACAAAAGAATACTTATTGATAAGTCCAATGCAGGAAGGCGATCATCAAATTTGGGGGCAAGTAATCAAGATTAACGGTCAAAGAGATGCACCGCGTGACCGTCACATGTAAATCTGTGATGGAAATCACGAGCTACAGACATATCCGAGCTACAGTCATATTAGCGCTCTTGTGCTTTTGAAGAATAAAGAAAACAAACAGGGTGCGCTCTCTGTCTTCTTTGTCTACGCGAACTGCTTTTTGAAACAGGTCACTAAAATGAACTGTAACTCAGCAAATACTTCACACAGAGACATGAGAAATATATCTATAGAAAGCTTGACATGTCTACTCCTAAATGAAGTAAGTCTTACTGAAAACAAATATTCTGTGATAAAGTAATCAGTGTGAAATCAAGGACATGTCCAGTTTTTCCGTCTGGTCTCATTATCTCTAATTAGGTCACGCCCACACGTTGCTCGCACTATTGTTATTACAAATCTCCACGTGAGACACGTGGCATGTAAACGCCCACACCACCGTAAACAAAGCAGCAATGCGTTCATCTCAGTGTCAGGGGTCAGTCACCATCACAACAGTCACCACCAAGCACAATCACCCGATCACAGTCACCTGACTTCTAATTGAGAAGCCGAATATTCACCAGAAGAGACGGACAGCAGCTCGTAAGTGTTGCGATACTTAGTCATAGATCTGTTGTTTAAATTATTTACTTGCTGTTGGGAAGGAATACTTTCGTTTCCCTTCTATTTCTATTCTGCATTTTCGTTGAGGTTTCGTTGTTTGATTGCACTTTCTGTTAATTATAATAATTTGCACCTCGGCTAAGAAGGAACCTGGATCATTTTCAGTGCTCCTTGCAAGCGAAGTGTTAGTTTCGTCTTGAGTTATTTGCACAAGGCTATTGGCTGGGCCAATCAGAAGCCGGCCACAGCGACTGTAAAAGTATTTAAACTGCCTGTTCGCTATTACAAGTCGGGAGAAGCCGAATATTCACCAGAAGAGACGGACAGCAGCTCGTAAGTGTTGCGATACTTAGTCATAGATCTGTTGTTTAAATTATTTACTTGCTGTTGGGAAGGAATACTTTCGTTTCCCTTCTATTTCTATTCTGCATTTTCGTTGAGGTTTCGTTGTTTGATTGCACTTTCTGTTAATTATAATAATTTGCACCTCGGCTAAGAAGGAACCTGGATCATTTTCAGTGCTCCTTGCAAGCGAAGTGTTAGTTTCGTCTTGAGTTATTTGCACAAGGCTATTGGCTGGGCCAATCAGAAGCCGGCCACAGCTGTTTTCACGGTAGTGTGTTAGGCTGTATTTATCAGAGGACCGAGCGCTGACGCGGAAGCATCAGCGAAGCGTTCAGCCTCCTCGTGTGAAGACCGACGAGGGTAAAGACCATCGACTTTTCCTGCGAATTTAACCGAGCAACGACACCGAGCGACACACTTAAGTATCTTTTCTTTTTTCCCCCTTCCCTTACACACTCTCCGTTTCCATCCTCTTTCCTGCCACCTCTATCATGTGTTTCCAAACTATTCCGGTTCTCTCTCAACCACGCTCTAACGTCCCACGCAGACGGCAACGTAATCCTGCTAACCTGCGCCTTATCTCTACCTCCTTCACTACACCTCTTTCCTTCTCTGTGGGTCTCTGGAATTGTCAGTCAGCTGTCAACAAAGCTGACTTCATTTCTGCTTTTCTTTAAAATCCACGCTCAGCATCTTGGGCTTGACTGAGACCTGGATTCGTCCAGAAGACTCAGCAACCCCAGCTGCTCTCTACTAATCTCTCTTTCTCTCACACCCCGGCAAGTTGGCGGGGTGGAGGCACTGGTCTGCTCATTTCTAACAATTGGAAATACTCAACCCGCTCTTCCCTATGCAATTACAACTCATTTGAATCTCATGCCATTACTGTATCAGCTCGATAAAACTCCAGATCGTGGTCATTTACCGTCCCCCTAGCCAAATTCTAGCCACCTTCCTAGAGGAGCTGGACGGGCTGCTGTCCTCTTACCACTCCTAGTCTTTGGTGATTTCAACATTCACCTAGACAAGCCTTATGCTACAGACTTCCATGCACTCCTAGCTTCGTTTGATCTCAAACGCCTTACCACTACTAGCACGCACAAATCAGGCAACCAACTTGACTTAATTTACACACGCAATTGTACTGCAGATAACATTCTGGTACAACCGCTACATACTTCGGACCATTTCTTCATTACATTTACATTACACTTTGCTTCTCCTGTGCCACCAACCCCCCTACCAGTTACTTTTAGACGAAACCTGCGCTCCCTTTCTCCTTCCCATCTCTCCTCTGTAGTATCCTCCTCTCTTCCTTCACCCACCCATTTCTCATCTCTGGATGTAAACGCAGCTACTGAGACTTTATGCTCTACCTTAACCTCTTGTCTAGACGACATTTGTCCTCTCTCCTCTAGGCCCGCACGGGCTGCTCCTTCCAACCCCTGGTTATCCGAGGTTCTTCGTGAACATCGGACTACACTCAGAGCGGCAGAGAAAATGGCGCAAATCAAACGATCTGTCGGACCTCAGTAGGTACCAGTCTATGCTCACATCCTTCTCTGCTAAAGTCCACACTGCCAAATCCTCACATTTCCGCAACAAGATCGACAGCGCTCCAGACATGCGTAATCTCTTCAGAACATTTAATTCCCTCCTCTGTCCCCCTCCACCTCCTCCCTCCACCTCTATTACAGCTGATGACTTTGCCACTTTCTTTACAGACAAAACTAGATCAATCAGTGGTCAGTTTTCACCTCCACGCACACAGGACCCTCACCCTACCACATCCACTGCTAAAACTCCCATCTTTTCTTTCTGTCCACTCACTGAAGCTGAAGTATCCAAGCTTCTCCTCTCCAACCATCCTACAACATGTCCTCTTGACCCAATCCTCACACCTTCTCCAAGCAATCTCACCCACACTCTTACCTGCACTCACACACATCATCAACACATCCCTACTCACAGGTAACTTCCCCATTGCGTTCAAGCAGGCTCGGGTAACCCCACTGCTCAAAAAACCTACATTAAACACTTCTCTTATAGAAAACTACAGACCTGTCTCTCTCCTTCCGTTCATAGCGAAAACACTTGAACGAGTTGTCTTCAACCAAGTCTCACTGTTTCTTTCACAGAACGACAAACTGGATGCTAAACAGTCAGGTTTCAGGAGGCCATTCAACTGAGACTGCGCTTCTCTCGGTCACTGAAGCCCTGCGAATTGCAAAAGCCCATTCCAAATCATCAGTCCTCATTCTGCTGGACCTATCTGCCGCTTTTGACACTGTCAATCATCAGATACTCCTGTCCACCCTCTCATCACTGGGCATCTCTGGCATTCCACTTCGCTGGTTTGAATCCTATCTCACTGGTAGGTCTTTCAGGGTGGCCTGGGAGGTGAGGTATCCAAAGCACATACACTGGTCACTGGGGTTCCTCAGGGATCAGTTCTTGAACCCTCCTCTTCTCCACATACACTACATCACTGGGTCCCATCATACAGGCACATGGATTCTCATACCATTGCTACGCTGATGACACACAGCTCTACCTCTCTTTTCAACCAGATGATCCAACGGTAGCTGCAAGGATCTCAGGTTGCCTGGCGGACATCTCGGCATGGATGAAAGAACATCACCTGCAGCTCAACCTGGCAAAGACTGAGCTTCTTGTCCTCCCTGCCACTCCGACTCTACAGCATGACTTCACGATCCAGTTAGGTTCATCAACAATAACCCCATCAACTTCGGTCAGAAATCTTGGTGTAATCTTTGATGATCAGCTGACCTTCAAAGACCACATTACAAAAACTGCTCGATCTTGCAGGTTTGCACTATATAACATCAGAAAGATCAGGCCCTTTCTGACAGAGCATGCTGCACAACTTCTTGTCCAGGCCCTTGTCATTTCTAGGCTGGACTATTGCAATGCTCTTCTGGCTGGACTTCCGTCTAATACAGTCAAACCTCTACAAATGATTCAGAATGCAGCGGCACGACTGGTCTTCAACGAGCCCAAAAGAGCCCATGTTACACCTCTCTTTATCTCCCTGCACTGGCTACCAATCACGGCTCGCATCAAGTTCAAGACACTGATGCTTGCATATAGAACAACCACTGGCTCAGCACCCGTTTACTTGCACTCTCTATTAACAAACTACATCCCCTCCAGAAATCTGAGATCTGCTAGTGAGCGACGCCTCGTGATACCATCACAGAGAGGCGCAAAATCACTCTCTAGATCAATCTCATTCACCATTCCTGGCTGGTGGAACGATCTTCCCACCTCTATCCGGAATGCTGGATCCCTGTCAATCTTCAAGCAACAACTGAAAACTCATCTCTTTCGACAGCACTTGACTTCATCCTAAACTTCAAAAAAAAAAAAAAATTATCTTTACTTATTCCTTCCTTTGGTAGTTTGTATTTATTTGAACAATGCCTGAGACTTGGTGTTGCAAGCACTTCGTATGTCTGATTGCCTCTTCAAGATTAATCGCTCTATGTATTCCCCAATTGTAAGTCGCTTTGGATAAAAGCGTCTGCTAAATGACTAAATGTAAATGTAAATGTAAATGTAATTGCACGCACCTGCTGACACCAATCAACACCACTATAAACACACACACTGCCATTCCCCACATTGTCCGGTCTACCGTTCACTATATGGACAGCTCTGGACTCTCTACAATCACGACTTACCTCTATGCATTCCCGTTGTATCCCTCGCTGATTCTCCCTCGAAGTCTTTGATCCTCGATCCGAACCTGCAATCAGAAGACACAACTTCAACCACAGCTAAACCATCTGAACTTCACACTAACTTGCTCACTCACCTACTTTTGGTCACTCCCGATCCTGAATCCCCGAATCCCTTCAATAAACCTATTTGTTCTCACTCACCAGTTGTGTGTACCGTGCTTTGTGACAGAAGACCGGACCATAACTGACAACCAGATGGATCCCCATCCATCCACACCAGCGGAGGTCCTGGAGGAACTTGTCACCACTCTCCGGGCATCCCTGGTTCCCCCAACACCTCCGCGATCTGCCTCTGTCAGTCCCATGGCCGTGCCTGCTACCTTCGCGGGCGACGCAGCTGAGTGTGGCGGTTTCCTCCTCCAAGTGGCACTGTATTTGGAGATGCAGCCCCAACAATTCTCCACCGAATGATCAAAGGTATACTTCCTGATTTCTCTTCTCCGTGGCAAGGCGCTGTTATGGGCGAAAGCAATATGGGATGCAAATACTGCCATAACCAACTCATACAGTGCGTTCACTAACCATTTTAAGGAGGTGTTTGGCTATGCAACAGGAAAGCTCTCCATAGCCGATCAGTTGCTGCGACTGCGTCAAGGCTATGCTTCTACGAGTGACGACACGTTGGAGTTTCGAACGCTAGCGGCCACTAGCGGGTGGAATGAAACCGCTCTGCTCAGTGCCTATCGACAGGGCCTGGATCCCCGCATTCAAGCACATATGGCCATCTATGACGACTCCGTTGGTCTCGAAAACTTTATGCAGATAGCCACTCGTATTTCCCAACGCCTCACTGCCTCACACGCCAATGAAACCGCCCACCAGTCTGTCGCGCCCGCCATGGGTTCCCCAGTACCTGAACCAATGCAAGTGGATAACACTTGACTCACCCCCTCAGAACGGGCTCGCCGCATAGCGGCAGGATGGTGCCTCTACTGTGCTGATCCCGACCATTACATCAAGACCTGCCCTGTCCGACCACCACGCCCTGCGGTGAGTACCCTTCAATTGGATCCTGTTGTTTCAACCCTGTCCTTGCGCCCAGTTCAACTATTCACCGATAATAATTCTGTTGCAGTATCCGCCCTTGTCGACTCGGGCTCCTCGGGCAACTTCATTTCCCAAGACCTACTGAAACGCCTTCAGCTCCCCAAGAAGTGCCATGCCCGGGAGTTCCGAGTCGAGACCATCCAGGGAAAGCCGTTAGGGCGTGGATGGGTGAAATACCATGCACCTACAATTAAGGTCAAGGTCGGACAACTGCACGAGGAAGAGATCACCTTTCTGGTACTGGAAGGACCCACGGTGGATATCATCCTGGGACGCCCCTGGCTCGTGCTCCATTCTCTAGAGATCAGATGGGACCTGTGTGAAGTTACTCGCTGGAGCGAATACTGTCATCAGCACTGTCTCTCGTCAGTACCCAATCCTTCCCAGAGTTCCAGCATCGTTCACGTTGCCTCCACGCTCATCGAAAGTCCTGAACCCCAGGAAGAGGTCAAGGTCCCATCTGATTATGTGGCGTTCCAGGATGTCTTTAGTAAGCAGGCAGCCACCAAATTACCACCACACCGGCCATGGGACTGTGCCATCGACTTGCTGCCTGGAACAAAACTCCCCAAGGGTAGAGTTTACCCTCTGTCCATCCCGGAGCGCAAGGCAATGGAGGACTACATCAAGGAGGCTCTCAACCAAGGTTTCATCAGGCCCTCCACCTCTCCGGCGGCTTCCAGTTTCTTCTTCGTGGATAAGAAGGACGGGGGCTTGCGGCCCTGTATTGATTACCGAGCTCTTAATTCCCAAACAGTGAAGCTGCCTTACCCTCTTCCCCTGGTCCCGGCCGCCCTCGAGGAACTCCGTGGGGCCCGCATCTTCTCCAAGCTGGACCTGCGAAGCGCGTACAACCTCGTTCGAATCCGGAAAGGGGACGAGTGGAAGACGGCATTCATCACTCCGTCGGGGCACTACGAATATCATGTAATGCTGTATGGGCTGGCCAACGCCCCATCAGTCTTCCAGGGATTCATGAACGAGGTGTTCCGGGAGTTCCTCCATCGCTCTGTGATTGTGTACACTGACGACATACTAATCTACTCCCGGAACCAGGCTGAACATCGCCAACACGTCAAGCAGGTCCTCCAGAAGCTCCGAGAACACCATCTCTTCCTGAAGCTGGAGAAATGCGAATTCCATCGCCCCACGGTACAATTCCTGGGATAAATCGTACATACAAGGTAGATGCTGTGAGGAATTGGCCTCGTCCCCAGACCATTAAAGAGCTCCAACAGTTCCTGGGATTTGCCAACTTTTACCGTCGCTTTATCAAGAATTTCAGCACTCACACAGCCCCTTTAACATTCCTAGACCCCTTACTGCTTGAAGAATTCCATCGCACACACCCCGAGCGTCCTGCGCCCAGAGGCCATGGCCGCCCTCGAAGCCTTTGATCCTCGATCCGAACCTGCAATCAGAAGACACAACTTCAACCACAGCTAAGCCATCTGAACTTCACACTAACTTGCTCACTCACCTGCTTTTGGTCACTCCCGATCCTGAATCCCCGAATCCCTTCAATAAACCTGTTTGTTCTCACTCACCAGTTGTGTGTACCGTGCTTTGTGACACTCAGATACTTTTCAGTTTTGGAAGAACACGCTGTGAGGAATAAGCCTTGTATTTACCCCCAGAAGACGCGCTGAGAGGAAAAAGCTTTGTTTACCTCACAAACCGAACGTGAGCGCAGCTGGAGCCGGCAGCGGAGGAGATATTTTATACCGAGTAAGTAATGTTTCTTACTGGCATTCGATAATGTGTTGTTGTTAGTGATGGGTCGTTCTTGAACGATTCGTTCTTTTTGAACGAATCTTTAATGTAACTCGGGAAGGATGAGTCGTCTCGGAGAATGATTCATTCAGTCGCGCATGCGCAACATCCTATAGGTTCTGTACTGAATTAGTTCACCTGTTTCGAGTCTTCGGATTTGAGTCGTTTGTTCATCACGTGACAGCCTCCTAAGCTACACCTGAGGGAAAAATACTTAATAATAATAATAACCAACTCTTTAGTTTATTACCTTTGTTACCACATTCAGTGTTATGGAAAAGAACCATCATGACAGAAATTCACATTTATAAACTGTAATTAAAAAGCTACAATTTGAGACCAGAAACGCATTACGTAACTGTAAGAGTAAATAATAATAATAATAATAATAATAACTATGCACCCGTTTGTAAATTAACTAATTTATCTGTCCAATGCTGTCACGTCACGTGACAAAAGAACGAACGACTTGAAAGACTCGGGAGACAAACTAATCAATTCTCTTTCCGACTCTGACTGCATAGGTTTAGCCTATGAGGCTGTCACGTGATGAACGAACGACTCAAACCCGAAGACTTGTCAGATAAGAGGTGAGGTGAGCTAATAATAGACAGACCCAGGTAAACAATTAATTAATCTTTTCTGTTTCTTATAGCGTTAGTTTTGTATTGTGTGTAGTGTGATCAACGTTTGCATAAGTAGTAGATGTGTTAGGGAAGTAGCACGTAACATTTTAGTTATATTTTGCTAAAATGAATGAAATGACTCGAAAAAAGATTTGTTAATTTTGCTGAACGAGACTCAAAGGTCCGAGTCAGTAAAATGATCCGAACTTCCCATCACTAGTTGTTGTGACGAAGTTGAACGCATTTACGAGTTGAACTTTTCCCAAACTATAACTCCAGAATAAAATGTGTGAAATCGAGTGCAACATTTTTAAATATGATAGGCAACCTTTCATTGCATTTAAATGTTGCACGACGTGAGGATAGTTATATGTTCTATAAACAATGATATAAAAGTAATGTCTAAGAAAGTTTAGACCAATCTTTACTGTGAAGTAGCCTACTCTGTTTGCAAATACCTGCTCAAACATGTTTATAATAAGCTTAACAATAATAATTTAGTTTCTCAGTTATAAAATGTTGTTTTTGTATTGTATGATAATACATGCAAAGCATGTGTGCATCTATGTTATAAAATCACGTGGGCAATATTGGTGATTGCTAATGTAATGATATAGTTGCTCCTGATAAGCCTATCAACATGCTCACTAATTTATTTATTAATTTTAGTGTGTGTGTGTGGGGGTGCTTTATTTATTTTGAATAGTAACAATATGTAGGCCTATATATTATAATAAATATAATGTACTGTTTTTGCTGTACTTTGGATCAAATAAATGCAGGCTTGGTGAGCTGAAGACACTTCTTAAAAAAAAAAACATTACAAATCTTACTGTTTAAATAATTTGACTGGTAGTGTATGTATTGTCACCATGTTTGCTTTGTCTTTGTCCGTTCATTGTGTTGCTCACATCTGTTTTGTGTTTTCTCATGCAGTTTCTGCTATCTCCCGTTTTCCTGGGTCCCAGTTTCCTGCCACTGTTTTGGATATTGCACCCATGATGTCTTGACTCTTCTGTTGTTTATTTGTTTGTTTGTTCCTGATAAACTGTTTAACTGCACTCATTATGGAGCTCATTATGCAGGCCTTTGTCTTCTCAGGTGTGAGTCACAGCATTATCCAGGATAGTTCACGCCCTCTCACATAGACCCTTTCTACTCAAAAAGTGACTTAGAAAATTTAAATCAATATATTGTTTTCTCTGCATGAGTGAGTTCTAGGCTACAAGATCCAGTTCTCAAAAGTCTTGTGAACAAATGTTCTGTATGTGTTTTATGGCCTTATTTAAGTTACTTTAAAATTTAAGTTTTTTTCTAACCACGCATAAACGTTGTTTTCTCAAAAACACAATCACGCACATACATGCTGCTCACATATTATTGTAGCCCAGTTTGTGCTGAATACAGTGTTTTTAGACTTTAGCCATTAAAATGTTTATAAGCAACTGAAAAATGCACAAATGTCAGGGCATTTCAAAACTTCTCCGGGCCCCAAAACACCCTCAGACCCCAGAGGGTTAAGTTTTGCCGCCACGCCTTGTCTCCGAACTGGAGTCTGTGACCGCCTCAACTTCTACCAGCCACAACTCCGCATCTTCAGCCAACACCCAACCATTGGCTCCCAAGACTTCACTATGAATGACCACTGAACTGTCAGCCAATCAGCAACCTCGGGAAACCCCCTTCCCTGCAGCAATGACGACAAATGGGAATCCCTTAACACAAAGGCAACGCAAGGCAAGTAACCTCCAGATTCTAACTGAGCTGGTGAATTTAATATAAATTTTAGCCTCATTGAGAAACTCAATGCGAGGGTTAATTAAGTGATTGATGGTTGTTCAGGTCTATGCAATAGCACATATTGCTGTAAACTTGGGATTTCACATTTTCATTCTCTAAACTCATCCTTTCCTCACTTTCTCTCTTTCTGCAACTTGTGTGAATGCCTGTGTTCATGTGTTAGATTAGTTTACATGTCTTAGATTTATCCAATAAAGTCTTATTTATATTGAAAAGAGAAGTATCTTGTGTTTTGTGCTTACAAGTTAATGTCTTAATCTGCTGATCTTGTTACTGTGCTTATTAATAGTGTTTTCACTATATTTGGGATTTTAATATCCAGTGCAGAGTTGATGTTATACGGCTTGTTCAGTGAATTGCTGCCGACTCAGTGATCAGCCGTAAAACAGTGAGTCTGTTCAAATTCCCTATAAAATCATAAATGATTCCCTTTGAGCTAAATTGACCTGTTTCCCTTATTATTATTATTATTAATAATTAACATTTTTAAATAAGACGTTAGTCATTCTTGCTATAAAGCAAGTCACTGTACATGCATAACATGTCTGTTATTCCATGTATATTCTGGCATTTGTCCTCATCCCCCAGTTTAGAGACAGGAAATCATAAAGGGATGGAAAGGTGACACCCTGATTTCCAGGGATTCCCACTTGGCACCACCTGCTCTTTTAAAGCAACACCCCATACAAGCTAACAGGGTGAGTGGCTCAGAAGAGAGCGTGATGTGGTTCACTCTGATTATTTCTCTATACTTGCCCCTTGACTGTTTATCTGCAGCTTCAATCTTCAGATCAGGCACATGCCAGCTCCAGAGACACTTCAGGCTGAATGGGGTGTACCAGGATGGAGATGTTATACTTGGAGGCCTGTTTGAAGTTCACTTTTTCACAGTGTTCCCAGAGCAGAGCTTCAGAACAGAACCAGAAGAACCATACTGTGAAATGTGAGTCGGACTGATTGCGTGACTAAACAGAGAAAGATTAAATAATTATTCAAATTAATATATATAATAAATATGGATGTTATGATTTCTTTTCCCTCTTTTACCTCAGTTAATTTGCTCGAATGATGTGATGACCACAGCAATGCTATCTTGACACAATATCTGTATCGTAACCACTGTATATTTACTGTATGCACTGTGTATATAACTCGTGAACTCTTGATGTTTTTTCTATGTATTAACTTTTGTATTAATTAGTCATGTATTTATTAATCTCTTTTTAATATCACAAATTTATTTATCTATTTACTTACTTGCATTCTTACTTATTTCCTTAGATTTAATATGGAAAGCTTCCAGCATGCACAGACCATGGCTTTTGCAATAAATGAGATCAATAAGAATCCCAATCTGCTGCCTAATATCACTCTTGGTTACCACCTTTATGACAATTGTGTGATGCTAGGAATGGCATTCCGAGCTGCCATATCCCTTGTTAGTGGAACAGATAAGTCATCCTCTGATCTTAATTGTACTGGCCCTCCTCCAGTGATTGGGATTGTGGGGGATCCAAGTTCAACTCCATCCATTGCAATTTCCAGTGTTCTGGGGCTATTTCGAGTACCTATAGTAAGATGGCATACAAAAAGTAAAAATACACTATATGCATATTTTTGTTATATATATCCTCATATATATTTGTTTGGGTATGAAAACATTACAAAAGCACTGATATTTATTATTATTATTATTATTATTAATTTTTATTTTTATTTTTAATTTTTATTTTATATTGACTGTCATGTTATTTCTCTGTCTCATGCCCTCTCCCTCTGCCCCATTTAGGTCAGTCACTATGCCACCTGCACCTGTTTAAGTGACAGGAAAAAGTACCCCTCTTTCTTCAGAACAATTCCCAGTGATGCCTTCCAGGTACGGGCTATGGTGCAGATCTTGAGGCATTTTGGATGGACCTGGGTTGGTCTCCTCTACAGTGATGATGACTATGGCATCTATGCTGCTCAGTCCTTTCATCAGGAAATGCAGCTATCTGGACATTGTGTTGCTTTTTCTGAAATCCTGCGCTATGATAACAACCCCAGAAGCATTCAGCATATAACAGGAGTGATTCAGGCCTCTACAGCTAGAGTGGTCATTGTTTTTTCCCCTTCATCCCTAGTAATACCTTTGATGGAAGAAGTGGTGTTGCAGAACATAACAGGCATGCAGTGGATTGCGAGTGAATCTTGGGCCACTTCACCTGTGTTTCACACTTCACGCTTCCTGCCTTTCCTTGCGGGCACACTGGGCATTGCTATCAGGCGTGGGGAGATTAAGGGGCTTCATGACTTTCTGTTACATCTGCGGCCCACCAGTCATCCAAGAGATAATATGTTGAGGATCTTCTGGGAGAACATGTTTGGCTGCAGTTTTGAGACTGGGAATAAAGAGACAGATGGAGAGCAAATGAAAACAGTGTGCACAGGACAGGAAGATCTGACCACAACAAACACAACATACACTGATGTTTCAGAGTTGAGAGCAGCTTATAATGTCTATAAGGCAGTTTATGCACTGGCACATGCACTTCATGACCTGATGCAGTGCGAGGAGGGGAGTGGACCATTCATTGGGAACAAATGTGCCGACATAACCAATCTAAAACCGTGGCAGGTAAGACCCACAAGTATAGTGCAGATTCTCTCCAGGTGTAAAAGCAAAATATGTCCTCTATATTAATTTAAGATAAACACATAACACCTGTTCTTTCTACAAACTGTACAGCTGGTTCACTACCTACAGAAAGTAAACTTCACCACAGACTTTGGGGATCATGTGTCATTTGATAAGAATGGAGATGCTCTGGCCGTCTATGATGTAATGAACTGGCAGCCGAACTCTGATGGAGCTATAAGGATCTACACAGTCGGTGTAGTAAATGAAGAGTTGGAAACAGGGATGGTGCTCACACTGGATGAGGATGCAATATACTGGAACTTTGAAACAAAAAAAGTAGCATTGCCTATTAATGTATTTCTCTCGCTCTCTTTCTTTTTGCAAGTCTAAATGAGAGTCTAAAATGAGAGTAAATCAATGTAATAACAAAAAAAAAAAAAAAAAAAAAGAAAAGCTAGTCATTATGTTAAACAGGTGGCAAAGACATGAATTATAACAGATGTCTCTTTTAGCCTCCACGGTCCGTGTGCAGTGAGAGCTGCCCCCCAGGTACCAGACGAGCCACAAGAAAGGGCCTTCCTCACTGCTGTTTTGATTGCCTACCATGCAGAGATGGAGAGATTTCAAATGCAACAGGTGAGCAGATTATTGTTGAATAGGAGGGAGGGAAAAAAAGAAGAAAATGATTTCCTTTCTTTTCTGATTTCCAGATACTATTGAGTGCATGGTGTGTCCAGTTGAGTTCTGGTCCAGTCCAAATAAGGATCAGTGTGTCCCTAAAAAAGTGGAGTTTCTATCCTATGAAGATCCTCTGGGCATCTCTTTGACCACTGCTTCCCTGCTTGGCACCTGCTCATGTGCTCTTGTGATGATCATCTTCATGCATCACCGTAACACTCCCATAGTACGTGCCAACAATTCAGAGCTCAGCTTCCTGCTGCTTTTGTCACTCAAACTGTGTTTCCTGTGTGTGCTGCTGTTCATTGGTCAGCCACAGTTATGGACATGTCAGTTAAGACATGCTGTCTTTGGCATTAGCTTTGTCCTGTGTATCTCCAGCATCCTAGTCAAGACTATGGTGGTAATAGCCGTGTTCAGGTCATCTCGACCAGAGGGGAAGGGTGCAATAAGATGGTTTGGAGCTGCTCAACAAAGATGTACCATTCTGGTCTTAACTGCCATACAGGTTGTGATATGTGCAATCTGGCTATCAACTGCTTCTCCAACACCCCATAAAAATAACCTGTATATTCGGTCTATAATAGTCTATGAATGTGCTATAGGCTCAGTGGCTGGTTTTTCTATGCTGCTGGGATACATTGGACTTTTGGCAACAGTAAGCTTCCTGTTAGCCTTCCTGGCAAGAAATCTTCCAGATAATTTTAATGAAGCAAAGTTCATCACATTTAGCATGTTGGTCTTCTGTGCTGTCTGGATTGCGTTTGTTCCAGCATATGTGAGCTCACCAGGGAAATATGCAGTGGCTGTGGAGATTTTTGCAATTTTAGCTTCAAGTTTTGGATTACTGGTGGCCATATTTGCCCCAAAGTGTTACATAATCCTTTTACATCCAGAGAGAAACACTAAAAAAGCCATCATGGGAAGACAAGCACAAAATAAATAGTTCTACAGTACTGTGAGGTAAAATTGTGAACTCTTATTTAAAACTATTTTATTGTTTTGGGTATATTATTTTATTAACTGAACACATTCTATTGCCATCCCTAAAATTAAATATGCTAAAATGTATTTGAAATACATTTACTTCATGCTAAGTATACTATAAGTGCATTTACATATTTATGTACTTAATAAATGTACCCTGCAATTATACTTTTAGTCTGCTAAATTGGAACAACTATTTATTTTTATTTTTTATTTATTTATTTGTTTTGCTGAAGTACAACTAAAGATGTTCTTAAATATTTATGATTGTGCTAAAGCGGAACTATTGCAAGTACACTTCAGGTACACTTTAAATATACGGCATTTAAAGACAGATATTATTGAAAGATTATACAATCCTCATCAATAGTGACATTCAAACACATTTTAGGCTTAATATTAAGAAATGTGCATTTTGCACAAGTAGTGCTTCAAATAAAGATTAATTATATTATATTATATATTATTTATTTATTTATTTTTTACATCAGTAAGTCTTGAGAAATAGTTAGTAAATATATTTGAACTATACTTAGTATAAAATTAATTTATTTTAAATACATAACTTTTTACTATGGTCGTCATATCACCCAGACCTAAAACTTCTCAATGTTAAAAGCATTAAAGGGTTACTCCACCCCAAAATGAAATTTTTATCATTAATCACTTAACCCCATGTCATTCCAAACCCATAAAAGCTTTGTTCGTCTTCGGAATACAATTTTATATATTCACGATGAAAACCGGGAGGCTTGTGACTGTCTCATTGACTGCCAAACAATTTTCTCTGTCTTGGCCCAGAAAAGCATGAAATACGTCATCAGAATAGTCCATCTGCCATCAGTGGTTCAACCGTAACATTATGAAGCTACGAGAATACTTTTTGTATGCAAAAATAATGAATTTATTCAACAATTTGTCTCCTCTGTGTCAGTGTAGCGCCATTTTGGAGAATATCTGCTGGACGCAAAGTGCGCAAGCTCTTCTGTGTCACACCGCACGGATACGTTGTTTTCCTTTAAATCAAAGTGTAAATATATCCGTTCGGTGCGGCTGACACAGAAGAGCGTACGCACTTTGCATCCAGCAGATATTCTCCAAAATGGCACTACGCTGATGCAGAGGAGACAAATTGTTGAATAAATTTGTTATTTTAGTTTTTTTTGCATACAAAAAGTATTCTCATAGTTTCATAACTATACGGTTGAACCACTGATGGCAGATGAACTATTCTGACGATGTCTTTGATTCTTTTCTGGGCCAAGACAGTGAAACGTATATTTACGTTTTCATCGTAAATATATTAAATTGTATTCCGAAGACGAACAAAGCTTTTACGGGTTTGGAATGACATGGGGGTAAGTGATTAATGACAAAATGTTCATTTTTGGGTTGGAGAAACCCTTTAAGTAAGCACATTAATCCAACAGTATGACTTTCTGTAAAGCTGCTTTGAAACAATGTGTGTTGTGGTAAGCAATATACAAATAAATTTGACAAATAATTTATATTTTCATATCTATAAACAAATAAGCAATATATATTAACATTCTTTACATATTTATCCTTGTGAAATTTTAACACAAATGTTTGTAGTTCGAGGTGAGTCCACTATTTATTAGGACTTTTACCCACAATGTACGTATTAAAATAGAAATATTCCAGAATGATTAAATGCAATTTACACTTGACTTACTAAATGAATGAGGAGAAAATATTGTTTAAAAAAAATTCCATTTTGATTACATAAATCAAACTTTCTCACATGGTTGATTTATAGTGTATCATTCCCATGAGAAATGCTTTGAACTATTCACGTCATGTAGTAATTGCATGAATTTTGTTGTTCAAAATGGTGTATCATCATAATCAGCTCCCCAATTGAAGATACATAATATGAGATACCGCTCCATTATACCAACACTATATCAAGAACATTCACAAGAGAAGCTATGCCCTCAATGTACAGGAAGAAAAATAAATAAATAAATAAATAAAATATATATATATATCGTCGCTGTCAGGCGGAAACCTATGTCCAAATTTCGTCAATTTCATATTTTTTCACAAATCGATGCTATTGGTCAGTCCCCACATGGGTCTGTTAATTTTACAAATTATTAACCAATCTAAAGTGTTGAAAATAGCTTGAGAGCAAATCTCTTAACTCCATTGGACACTTCAACTGTCTGAGAAGTCTCGTAACTCCACTTCTTCTTCACTCCACGGTTTTTATTTATGGGAGAAAAAAGTGTTGTCTACTGGCGCCAAGTAAGCCTATCTTTGGATAACTCTGTCTGTTTTTTAGACAATAACGAGTGAAAATAGCTAGGTTAGATACATTTGAGTAGGCCTGTTTTGTTAAAAATCGATAGCTGTAATGCTTCGGTGCAGAAGGAAGCCCATGAGCCACGTAGGTAAATTTGCAGATTAGGCTATTAGCCTATTAGACGGCCTAGTCAGCTCATCGATTTTTGTATTGCATCACTTATAGCTCTTAAACCTTTAAAACAGAGTTTAGGAAGATGTATGTAACCACAGTCGTTAGCTTTGGTTAACTATTGAAGCCTTTTCTCTTGTCAAAAGGCTCAATGCGACCGCCAACTTTTTTGCGTGCAGATTAATTTCCGCCTATTAGACAGCCTCAGTTTACCGTTTTATTTTGGTATTGCATCACTCATAGCCCTAACGTTTAAAATAGAGTTTAGGAAGATGTATGTAACCACAATCATTAGCTTTGATTAGCTCTTAAAGCCTTGTCTCTTGTCAAAAGGCTCAACGTGACCGCAGACTTTGATGAACACTGCTGGCAGCAGCGACGTCTGTGTCCGTACCATTTTTATCAATAACAGCATAATCTCGTATATCCCTGCTCCCAAGTCATAAATCTTGTATCTCCAATTAAACATGATTTTGGGGAAATGTTGTGTTAATGTTGGTACACAATAGTATATGATAGCAATATAAAGTATAATACCTACTTTAACGATACAATGTTTAATAACTCAATAAATATGCCATTTTTTTTAATTTCCTGAAAAATAATGGTTTTGGAGATGTGGGGATTCCGCCCGACAGCGACGATATATATATATATATTGAAGCTACCCACCTGTTGTGTCACGGAAATCACCATTTCAATAGAGCAGTGGTTCCCAACCCTGGGTCTGGGTCTGCACCTCCGAGGGCAGTGCTTGCAGGTTCACCACCTGATCCCTGAAGGGCGTGGTGGGAACCTTGGGCACACATCTGGGCCGGGGTCTCAGGATAGCGTGAGAGTTGGCTGACCCTAATTCCAGGCATGATTCGTTGACAGAAAATGCATGCAGGTCCCCTACCCTCTTGATGGAAGACAGCGCAGTTAAGAGCACTGTCTTTATTGACAGAGTTCTCAGCTCTGCGGACTGCAATGGCTCAAAGGGGCCCTCTGCAATGTTGTAAGCACCAGAGGGAGATCCCAAGAGGGTACGGGGTTAGAGCGAGGAGGATTTAGTCTCCTCGCGCCCCTCAGGAGCCTGATGATCTGGTCGTGCTTCCCCAAAGACTCACCATCTACAGCAGGGGTACTCAAATTCAGAGGCCAAGTGGGCCGCATTTAAACTACATAAAATGTGCAGGGCCACAAATTACAGTTTGCTTCATCAGACTTTATTTAAGATAATATTTGCAGATTTACTGATTTAGAAATACAGTTTATTACTTATCGAAGTCTTGCTTGTCCTTGTCCTATTTAACCCTCTACCGCACGCATTATGATAGACCTATAAAAAAAAATATTTGAATCTTTTTCTTTTCTTGGAATGGCTTAACTTGAAGTGCTGTAAAAAAAAGGGAAAAAAATATTATTTTAAGGTACTTTATGATTTGTTGCCATACGGCAACAACATACAACAGTGGATCTAACTTAGAATAAGTGTAAGTTTATTTATAGTTAATATTTTTCCTGGTGTTCTAATAAGCTTTAACACGGTACTTATAAACTTATACATACTTTCCAACAATTTCTGCTTTTATTTATTCCATTCTTTTTAGCTGAATGCTTTATATTCTTTGAATTTCAATACATTTTTCATGAATATTATTTAAATTTCAAATTTATACAGTTAAAACAAATCTAATACTGTATATCATGTATCATAAAACACTGACATAAAACCAAAAACACTGCAGTTCATGAAAATTCGACATTACGCAATCTTATGAGAGGAAGACTATGAACTTGAGGCTGAGCACCCATTTGAGACACCATGGTAGGCCAGTGGCTCACTGATGTAATGTTACCTGTATTCATATCTAATCAAAAGTAAAATTGCCATTTAAATTTGATTTGATCTATTATACACATGCCATTACCATACAACTAATCAACATTATATCACTAGCATTAATGATGTTATTGTTATTGTTACAGCTTAACAGATTGCAGCTGACCTAGCTAGCTAGCTAAACTATTGCAATAATATCATTCCACTATTGCACAGAGTTGCCGCTTGGCAACACATACATTTGATTGATTTACCAAAAACAAATTTCATAAAAACTTTTTTGAGTAGTGAATATGTCATTATAACTTATCTGAGGTGATCTTTATGATTTTTTTGTGCATGTGACACGGGCTGGTCCTTGTTTTTTACTGATGTTTTAGTTTGCTTTCAGCAACTACTGACAAGAGACGGCAGTCTATCAGAAATCGCTCCACAGAAACAAACTGCATGTCACGTGACTTAACCAAAGCACATCATTGGCTAAACAAAGGTCTTCTCTTTCCAACCAAAAAACGAGAATGTTCTCTTAAAGACACAGTGGCAAGGAAATTAACACAAAGTGTATGTTGCCATATGGAAATACCATGCGGGAGAGGGTTAAAATAACGCAGAGCATGAAAATATATATAGGGCCTATATATATTTTTAAAAGTAAAAATCTGGAACAAAAAATTGGATTAAAAGTTTGTTTTGCTATATTGATGCAAAAAACAAACAAAAAAATGCATATTGAACAAACTCAAAATACTACAACTAAAAACATTCTTGAGCAAATATAGTTCACAAATTTCTTTAGAAAGAAGTATTATACAATGATTCTGGAAAAAAAAAAAAAACGACAACTAAAAATAACAATTTACTAGTTTCTAGAGAAAATTGCTGCAGTCTATTTATAGAATACAATATTCAACGAATTGATTAAAAAAGTGACTTGTTCATAAAGACTTCACTTGTTTCATTCCTGAATGAATCAACGTTTTTTGAACAATCTCATTTTAAGTCACTTGTCTCCACCTGCGAGCATTACATTGTAATTGATACAATCTTTATTTGAAGCATCGTCACTTTCAATAAGATGATTTTGTTCGCTTCTGTAGATAGCGTTATATCCGAGCTATACACTTTTATTCCAGTACTTCTGTGATTGTTTGAATGTCTGTAACACAAAAATAACGATACGAAAGACTTTGTAAGATGTTTCATATACGTAAACTGCTCTCTCTGGATCAGCGGCAGCGTGAACGCAGATTTGAATGTCACAGTGTCTGATTAGGGTTTTAATAGACAATCCTGTCATTTATTAACAAGATTGCGTAGGTGGTTGAATCTGTTCGCTATCTGGCTATTTATTTAATATCCAACTGTATATGACAGTAAAGATACGATGCGACAATGTGGTTTATCCAACCTGGTCTCACAGAATTCTGTGTAATGACCATGGACCCTTAACTTCGAATCTGTGGTGGCATCACGGAATCGCTGAAAATTCCATGATGGGCTCACAGAAGTGATACCAATGCAAGTCAGTGACAGGCATCAGCCGTGGTGCACGCACGGATCCATTACACGGAATTCTGTGAGACCAGGTTGTAAATTACATTGGGTAACAACATTGCCGTTATTGCATACATGTTGTGGTGTGATTTTTCAATGTAAACAGCCACAACAGTTTTATTTATATTACATTACACATTTATGAGCACGTAACCCAACCCTTGCCCCTAAACCTTCCATTTGTCAATAAAACAGAAGATACAACAGACAGACACAACTACCATCATAATTTATTCAAAAAGTATTAATGCTCCAAGTCTTCAGAGGCAAAACAATTGATTTGTGAGAGGAATAGACGCGATCGCCGTCTCCGTCTGCCGTAAAACTATTCCTATGTGTTGCAGTCTCTGTGCGTAAATTCAAAAAATGCCGCCAGAAGAAGCCTTACGTCAGCTTTGGTTGTGAAATGCCATTGGCTCTTGCGTGTCTCGTGATCGATTGCGTCATGCTGTTGTGACAGGCTATTGGTTCTTGTATGTCTCGTGACCGATTGCGTCATGCTACGGGACGGGAGTATCTGTTTGAATGAGATGTGAGCGCGTTAACGGAGCGGGATCATTTTCAGCGATTAAAACCTTGTTTTACTCTCTTCTTCACATAAAGACTTTGAATGGCTTCAGGAGACTTGGAATGCAACACGACTTGTTTGTAATGCTTTTATACTGCTTGTTTATGGTCATTTTGCAATACATACCTGTGATATATATATAGTTTGTAAAATATGCGCTGATGTCTATGGAAGCAGCAATAATGATCCTTACAAATATAATCTGAGGACATGTTTTATTGATATCATAAACAATAAAGTTTACTCTGCTCTTCTCCCAGTTTACTGGAGACTTACTTTAATGTGTTTCGGGAGGAGAGGATGAATTTACATGGTGTAAAGCCCACAGCTTGGATTCAGCGCGAACAAACATGGCGGCGCCCATCTCCCGGTAACTAACACGGTCATTATAAAAGTGTTTAAACAACCCAATACATTTACTTGCACATATTTCAGAATCGGAATATCAGATATTTCATAATATAGCGAGTATGTTTGTGAATATTAATAATAAAAAAAAGGAAAAACTAAATAAAAGCAATCCATGTGTCATACAGCGCTATCGTGGCTGCGGTGTGTCACATGACAAGCATGATGCGTCACCATAGAAACAATAAGGCTATAATTCTAAAATAACGGTCGCCTAAAAAAACTCATGCCGGGGGCTCAGCTAGAATATTTTAAACTCACGTGTGAAAGGGTTAAGGGTCCGTGGTCATTACACGGAATTCTGTGAGACCAGGTTGGGTTTATCTGTGTTCTTCAAGCCATCTCTGGTATTTTCATAATAATAAAGTATATTTATAATCCAATGCTAATCGACATAGCCTTTATTACCATATAGAATATATTATCTGCCTCGTTCTGTGACAAAAATCGCACATCAGCTCACATAATGAAGTTATTTCAAACACTCGACTGATGTAGGACCTCTTTTGTTGGACAACGCTTGTCTTTTAAGTTGTTTGGGGCGTGCCACATGTTGCTTTTTAATTGCATGTTAGCTACATCGCTCGCAGAGATTGAGCAGCTTTTACAACTGTATAGGCCTACATTTAATGAAAAAAATCGAACTGCCTAATATTTTGGCGCAAATTGTAAAAAAACATACATTAATCTTCAGCATGACGCGGGCCACAAAATTAATGGAGACGGGCCAGATGCGGCCCATGGGCCGCCTGTTGAGTACCCCTGATCTACAGGATCGTGATGTGTGGCTATTGCAGATCTGGAAGCAGGTGCCAGAGGGTGCCCCATCTCTGAGAAAGTAGATCTTTCGTCAGAGGAATGCGCCAGGGAGGTCCTGTCGTAGGGAGCATTAGTTCTGGGAACCAGCTCCAGTTGGACCAGTAATGCGCAACTAGCAGGACCTGCTCCTCATCGTCACTGACTTTGCACAGTGTCTGTGTAAGTAGGCTCACTGGGGTAACAAATATTTGTGTAGGCCCTGGGGCCAGCTGAGCGCCAGTGCATCTGTACCGAGGGTTTCCCCCAGTCAGGGAATAGAACAGCTGCAAAGTGTCTCCATATCAGCTGGACCAAGAGCATGCTGCTGTGAAAGCCCATCTGCACAATTGAGCAGGCCCAGAATGTAAATGGCACAAAGCAACCTCAGATACTTCTGACTCCATAGGAGGAGATGGTAGGAGAGTTGTGAAATGCAATGGGAGTTTAAACCACACTAGTGGTTGATGTACGCAACGGTCGCAGTGTTGTCCGTACAGACCAGTACGTGCTTGCCTCGTAGCAGCATTTTTAAGTGGCCCAGCACAAGGCATACTGCAAGCAACTTGAGGCAATTGATATGTCAATGCAGATGGGGGCCCATTCACATCCCTCGAAGATGCATGAATGCATGATGCATCTCTGAAGTCCCAACTGGCTGAGGTGACTGGGCACCATGTCCCTGTGCTCGCACAACTGATCCCATGACTGAGCCAGAATGAGCCAGTCATTGAGACAGTTGAGAATGCAAACTCCCACCTCCGCCAAAAAAGGGCCACCTCCGCAACCTTCGTAAAGACACAGGGCGACAGGAACAGTCCTAAGGGAAGGACCTTGTACTGATATGCCAGTCCCTCAAGCGTAAAGCACAGAAACGGCCCGTGCTGAGGGAGAATCTAGACATGAAAGTACGTGTCCTTCCGGTCGATCTCTGCATACCAATCTCGGGGGCAGGTGCATTCAAAAATGCATTTCTCCGTCAACATTTTGAACGGTATCTTGTGAAGGGCCCGGTTCAAAACTCACAGGTCCAAGATTTGTCGTAACTCACCACCTTTCTTGGGTACAATGAACTAAGGGTTTTTAAAACCTCAACCTCATATCGTCTGGAGGGACCAGCTCTATTGTGTCCTTAGTAGGGATGCACTGATACCAATACCAGTATTGGTATCGGGCCCAATACTGAGCTCATGTACTCGTACTCCTACTCGTTAAAATACCCCGATACCAAACGCCGATTCTACACAGCATGTGATAAGAGCCATATTCAGACAAAGAAACACTGAAAACAGAACAACAGACAACAGAATGGAGTTATTAGAGATTAAGGATGTCTACAAAGTATATGTGTCAGGGAAGTAGACTCAGGACAGATGTTAGATTTTAATGAAGATACTTTATTAAACAGAATGAGTTTGGAGCGCAATATGGGTGAATAGCAGGTGAGTTGATCTTCCAAAACGATATTGCAGATGAGCAGAGAAATAATTGAATTGTCTTTGCTTACAGGAGATTGAGGACTTGCTGGAGAGCACACACCTCAGTAATGGCTACACAGAATATTGGAGGATGACGATGGGGGAGACAAATGTTGGAGAGGAGAACAGGGGGTAAGTACAACAGGTAAGTCTTTCGTAGATTCAAAGCTTGGGAAAGCCAGGAGAGTCCACTTCGTTGAGCCGAGACCGGACGATGAGTGAGACTGAGGTGTGTGCTTATGTACTGTGGCTAAGTGGCTGTGGTGATTGGGATCAGGTGCAGGTGATTAGTATTCAGGTGAGGGTGCTCTTTGTGATGATGTGGTGAGAGAGCCTGGCCGCTCCGTGACAATATGTATGCAATGAATATAATGTTATGAATATATGAGTGGCTTTGAAATATAAATCGCAGCATGTTTCAGATGAAAAACCGCGACTTCTACGTATATCTTTAAAATGAGGCAGAAGTCAAAAAAAAAAAAAAAAATGAACCAGTTGTTACAGTATATAAAATCAAATCAAGTCACTTTTATTTACATAGCACTTTATACAATACTGATCGTGTCAAAGCAGCTTTACAGAGTCAAACAGGAAACTAGTTTGTCAATAATGCAAGATGACATTAACAACTATTTTTTCCAGTTAAAGTCAGTTCATTGGTGATTCAGTGTTGACATAATCCAGTTGAGCTCGCTTCCAATAATGTCTGTGCAATCAGCCAAGCGTCTCCAAATAAGCAAGCCAAAGGTGACAGCGGCAAGGACCCAAAACTCCATTTGTGACAGAAATTGAGTAGAAAACCTTGGTAGCAACCAGGCACGGTCAGGGGGGGCAGTTCTCCTCTGACCAGACGAAACCAGCATGGCGTGGTTTAATTCTAGTTACACAGGTCAGATTGAGCAGAGGACTTGACTGGTTCTCGTGGTCTTGTCCCAAAGGCCAACGAGGTCTTCAGAGGTGATCTGTCTGTAAAGCTCATCTAGCTGACATGTTTTCTGCTGACATTCAGGGCTGTAGAGGTCATCTCTAGGTGCCGATCCACCATCTGATCTGGATACGGACTGGGTGGAAACATTCACCTCAGAATAAGAATAAAACAGACTAATATAAGCACAGATGTCACTGAGAACAGTAAAGCACATTATAATTGTAGTAAAAACTCTAAACATTTACACATATTTCGTTTCGTCTGGTCAGAGGAGAACTGGCCCCCCGACTGAGCCTGGTTTCTCCCAAGGTTTTTTTCTCCATTCTGTCACAGAGGGAGTTTTGGTTCCTTGCCGCTGTCGCCTCTGGCTTGCTCAGTTGGGGACACTTAATTTCTAGCGATTATCGCCGATTTGATTGCACAGATACTATTTAAACTAAACTGAGCTAGACAATGACATCTCTGAATTCAATAATGAAATGCCTTTAACTGAAAATTGAGTGTTTAATCTTATCATTATACATTACTGACACTCTATCCTCCAATTTGATACTGTTAAGTGCTTAGACACAATCTGTATTGTAAAAGCGTTATATAAATAATGGTGACTTGACTTGACTTGACATATTACCTGGAATTAAAACAATAAACTCCTAGTCTTGAAAGTACACAGTATGTAGTTGCAGTGGAGTGGTCTGGTCATGAGCCAGTGTTTGGTGCCTTGGAAGAACTGACTGGGTTGCATCTGAAATCTTGCAACAATGACAAATCACCAATTAAACCTTTGGCCACACCCTGATGGAGAAAGAAAAGTACATTTTAAGTAAAAAAAAATGAAATGATGCCTTTTAAATCATTTACAATGTATCAGTATCAGTTAATTAAATTTGTGATGAAACAGAAGTTGCAATATTATTATTTTTATTTGGCACAAATCCATTCCACAATCCATTGCACAACAGGGAACATTAATGCTAACTGGATTTGTAATAGAACATACATTTCATATTACAGGGCTAAGTTACCTCAAATAGCATAAAAAATTATATCAAAATATAATGGTCCTGCCTGTTGTTGATAAATACCAGTGGTGACGTTTTACAAATTGATTGATCAATTGCCCCAATGTTTATTGAGCCACGGTCTTACCCAGTGCAGGAACTCGTGTGCACAATCTACTGATTCACTATCTAGGGAACTGACTTAGATGCTTTGAACGGCCTTGTGAAACGATTCAGTTGTTCATTTTCGTTCAGAATGACGATCTTCTCTTCCGAAGTGCCATTCACGAGACTAGAAATGCTGTATAACATCAATCCGCCCTGTTTGAAAAGAGCACATTTCACCGTGGCTTGTTGTTAGTCACATTTAATGTTGTCTTTTTACTTCACGGGACAATTGCAAAAGTTTACAGATGCAAAAACCCATTCAACACGCCCATGATAACTTCAAATGAGCGTATTACTGTGGTTTACATTAAGTTGGACGTTTCATAGATTTCGGTTAACGTTAGTCGTGTTAAGCATAATGGCTTATAAAAAAGAAAGACCGCGCAATCGCTTCATATCTTTTCACGTCACGGAAACACAAAAATATCATACAACATTAGCTAAATTTCATTATAGTAACTATTTAGCTAAATTAGCTAAAGTTCATTATAGTAACACAGCTTTTGATATTAAGTGTTTTATGGATTAAACAAGGTGAAAGACCACATTCCCTTCATTTAAATTTTCATTTAATGACATATATAAAAACATTGAATAAGCATTGTATGATATGTTGTACGTTTGTGTATAAATATATACGTTTTAAATAAAACATTTACACCTTTTAAATATACCTTTTTATAAATTCAGTCTAACATTAAATACAAATATTTATTCAGTGTCACTTGACTTACCTGAGGCTTGAACTTGATATACACTGTCTTATATCCACTTTTCTTCAGACATACAACTCATAAAACACTAAATGTCCACTCAAAACAATATATGTTGCATGATTTTCTCGTTAAATTTAGTCTAAAAGAATAGCATTAAATTAATACATTTTATTTAGTGCAACTTACCTGACGCGTGAACTTGACAAGATGGTGGCGCTGTTTCTCCCACAAAGTCACTCAGGCTTGTGCACATGCAGAATGATCTCAGTGTTGGCTGTATTTGTTTTTATTAGTTTAGTCAGCATTTAGCATTCTGAAAGTTGACTGGATTTGAAAATAACCATTCATTTAATGTTTTTAAAATATATTGTGCAGACTTAATATAATTTGTCTTCTCAACTAAGCCCAAGCAATAATAGTTCAACTTAAATATGTTTGCCCTTACAAGATTTTGTTAATTGGATTTTTTTACAGTGTACCATTTCTAAGCACTAAACATAAAAAGCACTATATTTTTTTCTTGGATTTGTGTGAATAGCTGTTTGGCTGTTTGGACTGGACCATATTCAAATGCAGATTCAACAATGTACAATGTAACACAGCAACGTGTAAAAACATCCAGATATATTTGAGATGTTATGAGATTGTAGTATATACAAGATTGTGGAAAAGTTTTAAATTTAGCTGAAAAATGTATGTGCATTGAAAAAAAAATTTTTTTAAAATTGTGTAATTGGTGTCATAAATGACATCTTTATTACAAAAAATCTCATCTCTCATTTTATACACTTCGAACTCTAATTACAGCACGTTGTATACAGCAGGCCTTGATAATATACAAACTAATAAAAAGTATGATGATATTAATTTATCATTATAAAACTAAAAATTAACTATAGTTAAAGCTGCAGCTCGTTAGTTTTGCCTCTTTGTCGCCATCCATGTTTGAAAACCTGGAATTGCAGCTGCTTGCGGAATTATCTTACGTGCGTGGGGTTGTACTCTGGCATACTTTATACTTTATTCTCAAACTAACAACATCAGCATTACGTCACTATGAGTATAGTGTGTATTAGCGTGTAGATGTCAATTTACAGTTTAATTATGGAGCGAATTTTGTGCCAATATTCATCAAACAAATCCAGTGTTTTGCAAATAAACACAATCTGCTTTGCAAAGAAAACTGGTCTTTCAAACAAATGCAAACTGATTTGTAAATACAAAACTATTTGAGAGAAAATGCAGAGGTATGGACAAATATGTATTATGTGTTACAACTGTGAGACTCATTTGCCTTTTTATGACGAAATGTGACTTGATTTTCTCACAAATGCGTGCAGGCAGATTTTCTCACATGTGTGCGAACAGATTTTCTCACAAATGCAATTGGTCAATTTACGCTAGTCTCTCGAGACCCGAAGCACCTCTTTACCTTTTCAGGGAATACAGCAGACCAAAATTAGTGGGGAACAGGTGAGTTTCTGTCTTACTATATCTATAATTAACCATTTAGCCTAGGTGTTTTCACAAAGCGTCCCAACTACAATGTTATTGAAATTCACAATTAGTGCTGTAAAGTTGTTAACATGATTGATTAGTTCAAAAATCAGTAGTGACATGGCTAAACATTTAACTAGGCAGTCTTTCTCTATAAAAACTGATCCATTCTCTGTATCTATTTTCCTCTGTTGGATCGCAGAATATAAAATGTATTGGCTACATATGTTGATACAATTGTTCAACATTCAAAAAAATGCAGGGGTATAACAATAAATTGTCACAATATATTGTAATACTAAATGCAGATATATTTTGGATAGCGACAACTGTGTACCAAAAATTTATTTTATTTTTACGTTAGGTCAAGTAAGATTTATTGTCATTCTGCTATATATGTTGAGACATAGCCTACAGTGAAGAGAAATGTTGTAGGCTACCTCTGCAGTAAAAGTTTAAAACTATACATAGACAACCTACTGAAAGGAATAGGCTAAACTAATTACAAATAGGCTACTATAATCAAACTAGTTTAAGTTCAGATGAGCTTTATTGTGATTCAGCTATATAAATGCCGATACACCTTTCGAAAATTAACCATGGTATTACTAAATAAATACCATGGTATTTGCAGAAAAGCTGCCATTACAGAAATGGTAACCTGCAAAAAAAAAAAAAAAAAAAAACATGGTTACCACACTTTTGCTATAGTAAAACCAACTTTAATTTTCGTAAGGGATATCATAGTTTATTATCATATATGTTTATATATAGCATACAGTAGTTTATATACATACCTTTTACTATTTACCGTCTATATACTACCATTTAAAACTAAAAATGGCCTGTAAGGAGATATTTCATATTTCAACCAATATTTTACTCTGAATACTGTTTGGAAAAGTCCAACTGAAAATATGTAGCTTTTTATATATAGTCGAGCAACATTTTAACTCATGAAGTTAAGAATAAAAGGCTACTGTCAGGAATTATATTAGTGACTCTTCAAAATGCAAACGTTCGTCATTCGAGTCACTCCGAGAAGAGTCCTCGCTGTCCAAAGTGTGTCTTCACCTGTGTAGCGTGCCATCGTCCAACACGCAGAAAAAGAAAGTAGGCTGAATTCTATGATGAAGCTTGACATTTTGATGCTATTTTTCAGGGGCATCTACATGTTTACCTGGCTGATCTCAGATCATTAACATGTGAACAGAGTGCTCAGTGTGAGGCGGGATCACATTACAGGAGAAACTGTACCTCTCCAAACTTTCAGACAGATTATATAGGCCTAATCAGAGAATATTTGTTCTATTTTGGTTTATTTAAAAGTAGACATGCATGTGAGGCACATATTCACTGAGATTCAGGCTGTTTTATTAATGTGCAAGTGAAGAAAATTCCCAGTGACAGCAGAGAACGCATCCTGTGTTTTCTTTATTTTACAAAAGCACATTGTTCTGTTGTTATTAAGACTATACATAAATAAAAGTAGAACCTTTGCAGTTTAAAACTATGCAATACTCGTATCTGTATTTTTAGTTATTTTCATGGTCATCATGAAAACGTGACAAAACCCATGTTCTTCGACCCCAAAGATTATTTTCTAATCATTCCATTGTTAAAATCCTTCTGCATTACCGGTAAACCACTGTTTATTAAAACGCTGAATTTAGTATTATATCAGCGTGAACTTGATCCTTCTCCCCAATTCACAGGACAAGAGTGACACCAGAAGATAAATATTCATCGTTTTGCTTAGCTAAAAAATTACATAATTATTTTAGACACAAATGATTGCACAGTGTTATAACATTTTAAAAGTTTTAGATATTGCACTAAATAATGTGATTTGTTTTCAATTTTTTTTTGTTAATAATTAATGACCTCTTGGGTGATATTACTATATCTGATACTAAATTAAATTGTCTAAGCTTTCATTATTGGTACACAGTATTGTCGCTATCCATAATACATTTGCATTTTAAAATTACTATATATTGTGACACAATATATTGTCATACCCCTGCAATGTTTTGAATGTTAAACAATTGTATCAACATATGTAGCCAATATATTCTATATCCCGCGATCCAACAGAGGATAAGACATACACAGAATGGATCAGTTTTTATAGAGAAAGACTGCCTAGTTAAATGGTTAGCCATGTCACTACTGATTTTTGAACTAATCGATCATGTTAACAACTTTACAGCACTAATTGTGAATTTCACTAACATTGTAGTGGGGACGCTTTGTGAAAACACCTAGGCTAAATGGTTAATTATAGATATAGTAAGACAGAAACTCGCCTGTTGGTCCCTCCACTCATGTTGGTCTGCTGTATTCCCTGAAAAGGAAAAGAGGTGTTTTGGGTCTCGACAGACTAGCGTAAATTGATCAACAGCGCCATCTGCTGTTTTTGGATTGCATTTGTGAGAAAATCTGTTTGCACACATGTGAGAATATCTGCCTGCACGCATTTGTGAGAAAATCAAGTCACATTTCGTCATAAAAAGGCAAATGAGTCTCACAGTTGTAACACACAATACATATTTGTCCATACCTCTGCATTTTCTCTCAAATAGAGTTTTGTATTTGCAAATCAGTTTGCGTTTGTTTGAAAGTCGAGTTTTTCTTTGCAAAGCAGATTGTGTTTATTTGCAAAACGCTGGATTTGTTTGTTGAATATTGGCACAAAATTCGCTCCATATTTAATCTCAAATTGTCATACTATTTGAATTTCATATTAAGAAATTATTTTAACCCAAAAAGCAAACTATGCTCCCTTCGAACTGGTTTTCTTTAAAATTGAAATATTTTGTAATCCCTGGCTATCTGTAATCAGAAGCATATTTAAAACTGTAATATAATTTAATTTAATTTGTTTCATAAGCACATAATCCTTTGTGGATCACAATCCGCCATCAAAATGATACATTTAATTATTTAAGCTGCTGTGAGAAAAGGCTAAACGATCTGTCACCTACAGGATCCTCACATTCGCATGTGCTAGCATAGCAGCCTGGACAACTTCTTTATGTTTACAGATGTGATGTAATGACGCAGTGCCATGCTCGAATTTCCCACGAAAACCTACCCATACCACTCAAATTAGAAAACATTATTATAAGCTAACCATTGTCAATCTGGCTAAAGTAAGGCAATAGTTTTGAACACTGGCTGGTTATGTACTTGTTCAATTATTGATTTCGGATAATTTTTAACCAAAAAAAAAGTTACGGACTGCAGCTTTAAAATATATTGTTAATATTCTGTTTTATAATGATTAATTAATAATGTCATACTTGGTGGAGTTGAAGGTCCCCAGAATGACAAAGATGACGTCTTATTTTCCAGAGAGGCCAGTGGCACCACCTGCTCTATAAAAATGTGCCACATGCAATCTTTATAATGAATGAGTGAGCTGAGTGAAGAGTGACATAAACAGAAAAAGAGAGAGGGATGTGGTTAATTCTGCATATTTGTTTGCTCCTGTCTTGTAATTATATCTCTGTAGTTTTTATGGCCAGTTCAGGGACCTGTAAGCAACAAGGACACTTCAAGCTGAATGGGATGTACCAGGATGGAGACTTTCTCATTGGTGGTCTCTTTGAGGTTCAGTACCTCAAAGCATTTGCAGAGCTGAGCTTTAGAACAGAGCCAAAACTACCACACTGTGAGCTGTGAGTCAGACCATACACACTGAAGAAAACCTAATATAACTGGAAAATAGAAAGTGTGTTTTTTTTTTTGTTTTTTTTATGTTGGCATAGGCACTAAAATGTCAATGATAATCTAGTACAAGTAACTGATATCATATTACATGATGGGTGACAGGACTGAAATCATTCACTGCATATGTAATATATGTACTATATATATATATAAATATATATAATGTATGCATATGTGTTCCATGAAGATATTTTGTAAATTTCCTACCGCAAATATATCAAAACTTAATTTTTGATAAGTTATATACATTGCTAAGAACTTAATTTGGACAACTTTATAAGGTGATTTTCTCGATATTTAGATTTTTTTTTTTTTTTCACCCTCAGAAACCAGATGTTCAAATAGTTGTATGAAATTAGATAATTAACCACAGTAATATATATGTGTATCCCTGGACCACAAAACCAGTCATATGGGTCTTTTTTTTTTTAAATTGAGATTTATACATCAGAATATGAATTGATACATACTGAAAGCTGAATAAATAAGTGTTCCATTTCTGTATGGTTTGTTAGGATAGGACGATATTTGGCTCAATTTAAAAAAAATTGACCCATATGACTGGTTTTGTGGTCCAGGGACACACATATATATTACTGTGGTTAATTATCTAATTTCATTTGCATTGTCTTCTCCAGCTTCTATATGACAAGCTTCCAGCAGGCACTAACAATGGTTTTTGCTATAAATGAGATTAATAGCAATCCCAACCTGCTGCCTAATATCACACTTGGTTACCAAATCTATGATAACTGTTTAAGGCTTGGAGTGGCATTCCGAGGTGCTACAGCTCTTGTTAGTGGGACAGAGGAGACCGTCTCTGACCTCAACTGCAAAGGCCCACCACCAGTGATTGGAATCATAGGTGATCCAGGTTCTACTCATTCTATTGCAATTTCCAGTGTCCTGGGGCTGTTTCGGCTGCCTATGGTAAGAGACACATTTTTTTTAAACGTATATCAGTCCATCTCTTCTGCAAACTTTTTATTTTTTTATTTGTTTTAATAACATTATATTTGGATATATACCATGTTGTAATCACATGTTCAGTAATAATAGCTGCAAATTGTGTTGAATTATCACAAATTTATTTCTTCCAACCAATAAATAAATAAAGCTAGTGGCTTTAGTACTGATGACTTTAGGTTAATCTTTCTCTCATCTCTCTATCTCTGCTCTTCATTCTGCTAATTAGATTAGCTACTACGCCACCTGCTCCTGTTTGAGTAACAGGAAAAAGTATCCCTCTTTCTTCAGAACAATCCCCAGTGATGCCTTCCAGGTGCGCGCTATGATTCAGATTTTGAGGCATTTTGGATGGACTTGGGTTGGTCTGCTCTACAGTGATGATGATTATGGAATCAATGCTGCTCAATCCATCCACCAGGAAGTGCAGCAGTTTGGAGGGTGTGTGGCCTTCTCTGAGATACTGCCCAATGATAACAACCACAAGGAAATACAACGCATAGTTGGAGTCATTCAGGGCTCCACAGCAAATGTGGTGGTTGTATTTTCCACCTCAAGCTATTTGTTGCCTGTTGTTGATGAGATGCTGTTAAAAAATGTCACGGGCAGACAATGGATTGCTAGTGAGGCTTGGGCCACCTCACCTGTGCTTCTTGCTCAACGATTTAAGTCTGTCTTAGGGGGTACATTGGGTATTGCCATCCGACGAGGAGAAATTCAGGGGCTTGCAAATTTTCTGCTACGCCTTCGTCCTGACAACAACTCACAAAACAATATGGTGAGAATCTTCTGGGAGAACATGTTTGGGTGCAATTTTGACACTGAAGGCAGAGAGGGGGGAAAAATATGTTCAGGGCAAGAGGACCTGGGCAACACAGACACACCATACACTGATGTATCAGAGCTGAGGGCCTCTTACAATGTATACAAGGCAGTTTATGCCCTGGCATATGCGCTTCATGGCCTGATGAAGTGTGAGGAGGGTAGTGGACCATTTGGTGGGAACAGCTGTGCCGATAAAACCAACCTGAAACCCTGGCAGGTAAGACCCACAGTTATAGTGAAGATTCTCTCCGGGCATATAGAAGAGTTGAATGTGGAAAAACAATATATGCTGTGCTCTATATTAATTCAAATTTCAGATAAACATATAACAACTGTCCTGTCTACAAACTGTACAGCTGGTTCACTACCTACAGAAAGTGAACTTCACCACAGGCTATGGGGATCGTATATCATTTGATGAGAATGGAGATGCTCTGGCCATCTATGATGTACTGAACTGGCAGCCGAGCTCTGATGGATCAGTAGTTGTCCGCACAGTTGGTGTGGTAAATGAAGGGGCGGCAACAGGAAAGGTGCTGACACTCGATGAGGAAGCAATATACTGGAACTTTGAAACAAACAAAGTACTTATCATTTTATCTTAAATGCCATCTTTTGTGCAAATTACTTTTTACAAATTTAAATAAAACAATGAAGTGTGAATAAATAATAATGCAGTGTATCCCCAAGACCATCAGATAATGCAAACACAGTAGAGACATATCAGTGCCTGCCTGAATAACAACAGATGTTGTCTCTTTCAGCCCCAACGGTCTGTGTGCAGTGAGAGCTGCCCCCCAGGCACCAGGCGAGCCACAAAGAAGGGCCATCCTGTCTGCTGTTTTGACTGCCTGCCATGTGCAGATGGAGAGATTTCTAATACAACAGGTGAGAAATAGTAAAAGGTATCCTTGAAAATTGTGCTCTGAAAATAAAGCTATAGAATGTCTTTTATCTTTTTCTCTGTTTCTTTCTCATGCACAGATGCTATTGAGTGCATAGAATGTCCAAATTATTTCTGGTCCAACCCAGTAAAAGATTACTGCATCCCCAAAGAAGTGGAGTTTCTGTCCTATGGGGACCCTCTGGGCATCTCTCTGACCACTGTGGCCCTGCTTGGCACCTGCTTCTGTGCTCTTGTGATAGTCATCTTTGCTCATTACCGCAAAACTCCTGTAGTACGTTCAAACAATTCAGAACTCAGCTTCCTGTTGCTGTTTTCACTGAAACTGTGTTTCCTGTGCGTGCTGCTGTTCATTGGCCGTCCGCAGTTGTGGACATGTCAGTTAAGACATGCTGTGTTTGGCGTAAGCTTTGTCCTGTGCATCTCCAGCATTCTGGTTAAGACTATGGTAGTAATAGCCGTGTTCAAGTCATCTCGACCAGAAGGTAAAGGAGCAATGAAATGGTTTGGAGCAGCTCAACAAAGATGCACAGTTCTGATCCTAACAGCCCTCCAAGTTGTGATATGTGCAATCTGGTTATCAACTGCCTCTCCAACACCTCATAAAAACAGCCGATATATCAGGTCTATTATAGTCTATGAATGTGCTATTGGCTCAGTGGCTGGTTTTTCTATGCTGCTGGGATACATTGGACTTTTGGCAGCAGTAAGCTTCCTGTTAGCCTTCCTGGCAAGAAACCTTCCAGATAATTTTAATGAAGCAAAGTTCATCACTTTTAGCATGTTGGTCTTCTGTGCTGTATGGATTGCATTTGTTCCAGCATATGTTAGCTCACCAGGAAAATATGCAGTGGCTGTAGAGATATTTGCCATCCTGGCTTCAAGTTTTGGATTGCTGGTGGCCATATTTGCCCCAAAGTGCTATATCATTATATTACACCCAGAAAGAAACACTAAAAAAGCCATAATGGGAAGAGGTACACAATATAAATAGATTTACATGCTGTGAAAACCTCCAACTGATATGCATATCTGATAGCGTCTTTGTTTTACTTGAATAAACAGAATAAACAATACACATTACAAACAATCACAAGCAAATGTCTTGAGAATATTTCATAAATTTACTGATTTCAATTTACATATATACATAAATAAACAGATGAATGGATGAATAAATGAATGAATGAATAGATAGATAAACAATATGAATCATATGAAATAGCCAGGGCCAGCTAAAAGCTTATTATTTATGAGATAGGAATCCTCTAGTAACTAATGTAATAAAATAAGACTAAAACATCTACAGTCATGCATATATTTTCATTCATATGACAAGACTTCTAAGTTTTTAGTTTTTCTTGGTGCGGACCAAAAGAGCAAATGCACCATGAATATATTATATGTAACTTCCAGTGCCCCTTTACATTTAACTAAATGATGTAGGCTATACGTGGAAGTTTTCATATGGTTTCCCAGGGTGACACTAACACAAGGTCAGAACATTGTGTCACAGATCAGCCAGGCTCATTCACCACCCAATCACAGTGCACACAGTCACCTGAATATTAACTGCACCCACCTGTTTGGTGCAAACTTTAGTTGAGGATAGTAAGAATGTGAGGGCTGTAGATACTGCTTTGGATGCTACCTCAGGGAGTGCTGTATATTGTTTGGTTCTGGTAGAGCCCGTGCAGCAGGGCAACTGGGTGACTGTGAGGCGGCCTAGTCGCGGGTCAAAACACCGTTCTTCCGTTCCGAGCAAAACATCAAACAGGTTCTCCCCACTCGGTGACGCACCCACTGAGAAACTTGATGAAAGTGCTCTAGTTATTGGTGATTCTATTGTACGGAACGTGAAAATAGAGACACCAGCCATTTACTAAACGTAAATTCATTAAGATTGTTATCCACGTTGGCGCTAATGATGTTCTACTTCGCCAGTCAGAGATCACTAAAAATAATGTTAAAGAGGTGTGTGAACTTGCAAATACGATGTCAGACACTGTAATATGCTCTGGTCCCCTCCCTGCTTACTGTGATGAGATTCATAGCAGACTGTCGTCACTCAATGGCTGGATGTCTAAGTGGTGCCCGCAGAATAATATAGGTTTTATAGACAATTGGACGAGTTTTTGGGGCAGACCTGACCTGTTGAAAAGAGATGGTGTTCATCCCTCCTGGGGTGGTGCCGCTCTTCTCTCTAGAAATATGGCACATAGTCTTAGAGTTCGTACTTGACTAACTGGGGCCCAGGTCAGGAAGTCACCTCATGTCACAGAAGTCAGTTAATTCTCAGCACATATAGACTCCTTCACCTACATATCACACTATAGAGACTGTGTCTGTTCCCCGAACTAGAAAATACAAAAAAACATCCAAACCAATTTAAGAGTAACAATTTGATTGACATTCAACAAATTAAAAAAATTATATAATACAGAGAAACAAATGATAAAGCTTGGCTTACTGAATATCAGGTCATTTTCTACAAAAGCGCTTTTTGTAAATATGATCACTGATCATAACCTAGATGTACTCTGTTTGAAAGAAACCTGGCTAAAACCAGATGCATGCATTATTTTAAACGGGTCTACCCCCCAAGATTACTGTTATAAAAATGAATCGCATCCAAAAGGCAAAGGGGGAGGTTTTGCTACAGTTTATAGCAATATTCTCAGTATTTCTCAGAGGGCAGGATTTAAGTATAACTCCTTTGAAGTAATGGTGCTTCATATAACATTATCTAGAGAAACAAGTGATAATGATAAATCCCCTGTGATGTTTGTATGGGCTACTGTATACAGGACACCAGTATGGAGTGAATTTTGTGCCAATATTCATCAAACAAATCCAGTGTTTTGCAAATAAACAATCTGCTTTGCAAAGAAAACTGGTCTTTCAAACAAATGCAAACTGATTTGTAAATGCAAAACTATTTGAGAGAAAATGCAGAGGTATGGACAAATATGTATTGTGTGTTACAACTGTGAGACTCATTTGCCTTTTTATGACGAAATGTGACTTGATTTTCTCACAAATGTGAGTAGTGCTACTCCTTTCAGTAGGTTGTCTATGTATAGTTTTATACTTGTTTAAACTTTTACTGCAGAGGTAGCCTACAACATTTCTCTTCACTGTAGGCTATGTCTCAACATATATCGCAGAATGACAATAAATCTTACTTGACCTAACGTAAAAATTAAATTAATTTTTGATACACAGTTGTCGCTATCCAAAATATATCTGCATTTAGTATTACAATATATTGTGACAATTTATTGTTATACCACTGCATTTTTTTGAATGTTGAACAATTGTATCAACATATGTAGCCAATACATTTTATATCCTGCGATCCAACAGAGGATAAGAGATACAGAGAATGGATCAATTTTTATAGAGAAAGACTGCCTAGTTAAATGTTTAGCCATGTCACTACTGATTTTTGAACTAATCAATCATGTTAACAACTTTACAGCACTAATTGTGAATTTCAATAACATTGTAGTTGGGACGCTTTGTGAAAACACCTAGGCTAAATGGTTAATTATAGATATAGTTGTCACGGCACGGTAGGGATGTGCAAGGAAGGAACAAGGTCTGGGTCCAGATGCAGGGAAAAACCACTTTAATAACCAACGAAAAAGCCAACAGGGCAAAAACAAAACAGGTAAAGGAGTGGGATACACGAAACGGCAACACAGTGCATGTATCCCCAGAGTCAGAACAGCAACTACACAAACAACGAACAATTATTTCACCAGACAGAGTAGCGGGAGTGAGGTGTATAAATAGTCCATGGTGATGGGGAACAGCTGGGAGTGTGATGAGTGGCAGGTGTGTGGAGTAACGGCAATTGAGTCCGGGAAGACGGGAAGTGGCGACCTCTGGTGGTGAGAGGGATCATTGCGGACCCGGACTCATGACAGGACCCCCCCTCTAAGGAATGGATTCCAGACATTCCCAAGCACCCAGCCAAGAGGAAGGCAAGGCGAGAACGGAGCAGGGGAAGGGGAGGGATGGGGGAGGGCCAGGTCCGTGTGCTGGAGGGGGACCTGGGGACTGAGGCAGCGCCGGCGGGATGGGGACCCAGGGCAGAACCAGCGGCCACACCAGCGGTGTGTGGAGAGCTGCCACCCCGTAACGGGCAATGGCTGGCTCCACCGCTTCGGGAGCCTTGTGAGCGGGCACCGCCGCCTCGGGGATCCTGTGAGAATCGTGAGCGGCCACCGCCGCTTCGGGGCGATCGTGAACGGCCACCGCCGTTTCGGGACGATCGTGAACGGCCACCGCCGTTTCGGGACGATCATGAACGGCTACCGCCACCTCGGGAACCTTGTGTGCGGACACCGCCGCCTCGGGGATCCTGTGAGGATCGTGGCGGCCACCGCCGCCGGACGATCGTGAACGGCTACCGCCGCCTGAACCTTGTGCGGACACCACCGCCTCGGGATCCTGTGAGATCGTGAGCGGCCACCGCCGCCGGACGATCGTGAACAGCCACCGCCGTTTGGACGATCGTGAACGCCACGGGAACCTCGTGAGGATTGTGGCGGCCACCGCCGCCGGACGATCGTGAGCGGCCACCACCGTTTCGGGACGATCGTGAACTGCCACCGCCGTTTCGGGGATCCTGTGAGGATCGTGAGTGGCCACCGCCGCCGGACGATCGTGAACAGCCACCGCCGTTTCGGGACGATCGTGAACGGCCACCGGGAACCTCGTGAGGATCGTGAGCGCCACCGCCGCCGACGATCGTGAGCGCCACCGCCGCTGACGATCGTGAGCGCCACCACCGCTGGACGATCGTGAGCGCCACCACCGCTGGACGATCGTGAACTGCCACCGCCGTTTCGGGATCCTGTGAGGATCGTGAGTGGCCACCGCCGCCGGACGATCGTGAACAGCCACCGCCGCTTCGACGATCGTGAACGGCCACTTCGGGAACCTCGTGAGGATCGTGAGCGGCCACCGCCGCTTCGGGACGATCGTGAGCGGCCACCACCGTTTCGGGACGATCGTGAACTGCCACCGCCGTTTCGGGGATCCTGTGAGGATCGTGAGTGGCCACCGCCGCTGGACGATCGTGAGC
Organism: Onychostoma macrolepis; assembly: GCF_012432095.1. Lineage (NCBI taxonomy): Eukaryota > Metazoa > Chordata > Actinopteri > Cypriniformes > Cyprinidae > Onychostoma > Onychostoma macrolepis. The sequence goes on along the minus strand of NC_081172.1, from coordinate 18,784,934 downwards.
GGCCACCGCCGCTGACGATCGTGAACGGCCACCGCCGCTGAACCTTGTGAGCGCCACCGCCGCTGACGATCGTGAACGCCACTGAACTCGTGAGCGGCCACCGCCGCCGGACGATCGTGAACGGCCACCGCCGCTGACGATCGTGAACGGCCACCGCCGCTGACGATCGTGGCGGCCACCGCCGCCGACGATCGTGAGCGGCCACCGCCGCTTCGGGACGATCGTGAGCGGCCACCGCCGCTGACGATCGTGAACGCCACCGCCGCTGACGATCGTGAGCGGCCACCGCCGCTCGACGATCGTGAACAGCCACCGCCGTTCGGGACGATCGTGAGCGGCCACCACCGTTTCGGGACGATCGTGAACGGCCACCGCCGTTTGGGATCCTGTGAGATCGTGGCGGCCACCGCCGCTTCGGGATCCTGTGAGGATCGTGGCGGCCACCGCCGTTTCGGACGATCGTGAACAGCCACCGCCGCCGACGATCGTGAACGCCACTGGAACCTCGTGAGGATCGTGGCGGCCACCGCCGCCTCGGGATCCTGTGAGATCGTGAGCGCCACCGCCGTTCGGGGCGATCGTGAACTGCCACCGCCGCTGGGATCCTGTGAGGATCGTGGCGGCCACCGCCGCTTGGGGCGATCGTGAACGCCACCGCCGCTTCGACGATCGTGAACGGCCACCGCCGCTGACGATCGTGGCGGCCACCGCCGCTGAACCTTGTGAGCGGCCACCGCCGCTCGACGATCGTGAACGCCACTGAACTCGTGAGCGGCCACCGCCGCTTGAAGCGATCGTGAACGGCCACCGCCGCCTCGGGATCCTGTGAGAATCGTGAGTGGCCACCGCCGACGATCGTGAACGGCTACCGCCGTTTGACGATCGTGAACGGCTACCGCCGCCTGAACCCTGTGTGCGGACACCGCCGCTGAACCTTGTGAGCGCCACCGCCGCTGGACGATCGTGAACGCCACTGAACTCGTGAGCGGCCACCGCCGCTTCGGGACGATCGTGAACGGCCACCGCCGCTGACGATCGTGAACGGCCACCGCCGCTGACGATCGTGGCGGCCACCGCCGCCGACGATCGTGAGCGGCCACCGCCGCTTCGGGACGATCGTGAGCGGCCACCACCGCTGGACGATCGTGAACTGCCACCGCTGTTTCGGGATCCTGTGAGGATCGTGAGTGGCCACCGCCGCCGGACGATCGTGAACAGCCACCGCCGCCGGGACGATCGTGAACGCCACTGGAACCTCGTGAGATCGTGAGCGCCACCGCCGCTGGGATCCTGTGAGATCGTGAGCGCCACCGCCGCCGGGAACCTCGTGAGATCGTGAGCGCCACCGCCGCCGACGATCGTGAGCGCCACCACCGCTGGACGATCGTGAGCGGCCACCACCGTTCGGGACGATCGTGAACTGCCACCGCCGTTTCGGGGATCCTGTGAGGATCGTGAGTGGCCACCGCCGCTTCGGGACGATCGTGAACAGCCACCGCCGTTTCGGGACGATCGTGAACGGCCACTTCGGGAACCTCGTGAGGATCGTGAGCGCCACCGCCGCTCGACGATCGTGAGCGCCACCACCGTTCGGGACGATCGTGAACTGCCACCGCCGCTTCGGGATCCTGTGAGGATCGTGAGTGGCCACCGCCGCTGGGATCCTGTGAGATCGTGGCGGCCACCGCCGCCGGGATCCTGTGAGGATCGTGAGCGCCACCGCCGCTGAACCTTGTGAGCGGCCACCGCCGCTGAACCTTGTGAGCGCCACCGCCGCTGGGCGATCGTGAACGCCACCGCCGCCTCGGGAACCTTGTGAGCGCCACCGCCGTTTCGGACGATCGTGAACGGCCACCGCCGCTTGGGATCCTGTGAGGATCGTGAGCGGCCACCGCCGTTTCGGGGCGATCGTGAGCGGCCACCGCCGCCTCGGGAACCTTGTGAGCGGCCACCGCCGCTTGAAGCGATCGTGAACGCCACCGCCGCTTGGGATCCTGTGAGATCGTGGCGGCCACCGCCGCTGGGATCCTGTGAGATCGTGGCGGCCACCGCCGCTTGGGATCCTGTGAGGATCGTGGCGGCCACCGCCGCCGACGATCGTGAGCAGCCACCGCCGCCGACGATCGTGAGCGGCCACCGCCGCCTCGGGAACCTTGTGAGCGCCACCGCCGCTGGGATCCTGTGAGGATCGTGGCGGCCACCGCCGCCTCGGGAACCTTGTGAGCGCCACCGCCGCTGGGATCCTGTGAGGATCGTGGCGGCCACCGCCGCTTGAAGCGATCGTGAACGCCACCGCCGCTTGAAGCGATCGTGAACGGCTACCGCCGCCTCGGGAACCTTGTGAGCGCCACCGCCGCTTGAAGCGATCGTGAACGCCACCGCCGCTGGGATCCTGTGAGATCGTGGCGGCCACCGCCGCTTGGGATCCTGTGAGATCGTGGCGGCCACCGCCGCTTGAAGCGATCGTGAACGGCCACCGCCGCCGGACGATCGTGAGCGCCACCGCCGCCGGACGATCGTGAACGGCTACCGCCGCCTCGGGAACCTTGTGAGCGCCACCGCCGCTGACGATCGTGAACGCCACCGCCGCTTGGGATCCTGTGAGATCGTGGCGGCCACCGCCGCCGGACGATCGTGAACGGCTACCGCCGCCTCGGGAACCTTGTGAGCGCCACCGCCGCTGGGATCCTGTGAGATCGTGGCGGCCACCGCCGCTTGGGATCCTGTGAGGATCGTGAGCGGCCACCGCCGCTGGGATCCTGTGAGATCGTGGCGGCCACCGCCGCTTGAAGCGATCGTGAACGCCACCGCCGCTGACGATCGTGAACGGCCACCGCCGCCGGACGATCGTGAACGCCACCGCCGCTTGAAGCGATCGTGAACGGCCACCGCCGCTGACGATCGTGAACGGCCACCGCCGCTGACGATCGTGAACGCCACCGCCGCTGACGATCGTGAACGGCCACCGCCGCTGACGATCGTGAACGGCCACCGCCGCTTGAAGCGATCGTGAACGGCCACCGCCGCTGGGATCCTGTGAGGATCGTGAGCGCCACCGCCGCTTGAAGCGATCGTGAACGCCACCGCCGCTTGAAGCGATCGTGAACGCCACCGCCGCTGGGATCCTGTGAGGATCGTGAGTGGCCACCGCCGCTGGGATCCTGTGAGGATCGTGAGCGGCCACCGCCGCTTGGGATCCTGTGAGGATCGTGAGTGGCCACCGCCGCTGGGATCCTGTGAGGATCGTGGCGGCCACCGCCGCCGGACGATCGTGAACGCCACCGCCGCTGACGATCGTGAACGGCCACCGCCGCCTCGGGAACCTTGTGAGCGCCACCGCCGCTTGGGATCCTGTGAGATCGTGGCGGCCACCGCCGCTGACGATCGTGAACGGCCACCGCCGCTTGAAGCGATCGTGAACGGCTACCGCCGCCTCGGGAACCTTGTGAGCGCCACCGCCGCTTGACGATCGTGAGCGCCACCGCCGCTGGGATCCTGTGAGGATCGTGGCGGCCACCGCCGCTTGGGATCCTGTGAGGATCGTGAGTGGCCACCGCCGCTGGGATCCTGTGAGGATCGTGGCGGCCACCGCCGCTTGGGATCCTGTGAGGATCGTGGCGGCCACCGCCGCTTGGGATCCTGTGAGGATCGTGAGTGGCCACCGCCGCTTGAAGCGATCGTGAACGGCCACCGCCGCTGACGATCGTGAACGCCACCGCCGCTGACGATCGTGAACGCCACCGCCGCTGGGATCCTGTGAGATCGTGGCGGCCACCGCCGCTGGGATCCTGTGAGGATCGTGAGTGGCCACCGCCGCTTGGGATCCTGTGAGATCGTGGCGGCCACCGCCGCTTGGGATCCTGTGAGATCGTGGCGGCCACCGCCGCTTGGGATCCTGTGAGGATCGTGAGTGGCCACCGCCGCCTCGGGAACCTTGTGAGCGCCACCGCCGCTTGGGATCCTGTGAGGATCGTGAGTGGCCACCGCCGCCGGACGATCGTGAACTGCCACCGCCGCTGACGATCGTGAACGCCACCGCCGCTTGAAGCGATCGTGAACGCCACCGCCGCTTGGGATCCTGTGAGATCGTGGCGGCCACCGCCGCTTGGGATCCTGTGAGGATCGTGAGCGCCACCGCCGCTGGGATCCTGTGAGATCGTGGCGGCCACCGCCGCTTGAAGCGATCGTGAACGCCACCGCCGCTTGAAGCGATCGTGAACGCCACCGCCGCTTGAAGCGATCGTGAACGCCACCGCCGCTGGGATCCTGTGAGGATCGTGAGCGCCACCGCCGCTTGGGATCCTGTGAGATCGTGGCGGCCACCGCCGCTTGGGATCCTGTGAGATCGTGGCGGCCACCGCCGCTTGGGATCCTGTGAGATCGTGGCGGCCACCGCCGCCTCGGGAACCTTGTGAGCGCCACCGCCGCTGGGATCCTGTGAGATCGTGGCGGCCACCGCCGCTTGGGATCCTGTGAGATCGTGGCGGCCACCGCCGCTGACGATCGTGAACGCCACCGCCGCTTGGGATCCTGTGAGGATCGTGAGTGGCCACCGCCGCTTGGGATCCTGTGAGGATCGTGAGCGCCACCGCCGCTGACGATCGTGAACTGCCACCGCCGCTTGAAGCGAACAATTATTTCACCAGACAGAGTAGCGGAGTGAGGTGTATAAATAGTCCATGGTGATGGGGAACAGCTGGGAGTGTGATGAGTGGCAGGTGTGTGGAGTAACGGCAATTGAGTCCGGGAAGACGGGAAGTGGCGACCTCTGGTGGTGAGAGGGATCATTGCGGACCCGGACTCATGACAATAGTAAGACAGAAACTCACCTGTTCCCCACTCATGTTGGTCTGCTGTATTCCCTGAAAAGGTAAAGAGGTGTTTCGGGTCTCGAGAGACTAGCGTAAATTGACCAACAGCGCCATCTGCTGTTTTTGGATTGCATTTGTGAGAAAATCTGTTTGCACACATGAGAAAATCTGCCTGCACGCATTTGTGAGAAAATCTGCCTGCACGCATTTGTGAGAAAATCAAGTCACATTTCGTCATAAAAAGGCAAATGAGTCTCACAGTTGTAACACACAATACATATTTGTTCATACCTCTCTCAAATAGAGTTTTGTATTTGCAAATCAGTTTGCGTTTGTTTGAAAGTCGAGTTTTTCTTTGCAAAGCAGATTGTGTTTATTTGCAAAACGCTGGATTTGTTTGTTGAATATTGGCACAAAATTACTAAAACCCTAACTACTAAAAGAGGTGTTTCCAGAAGTCAAAGATCCTCTTTTGGCTACTATTAATCCATCATTGTCATTAGGATATGTTCACAAAACCTTCAAATTGGCTGTTATTAAAAAAAAACATTACAAATCTTACTGTTTAAATAATTTGACTGGTAGTGTATGTATTGTCACCACGTTTGCTTTGTCTTTGTCCGTTCATTGTGTTGCTCACGTCTGTTTTGTGTTTTCTCATGCAGTTTCTGCTGTCTCCGGTTTTCCTGGGTTCCAGTTTCCTGCCACTGTTTTGGATATTTTGGATATTGCACCCACGATGTCTTGACTCTTCTGTTATTTATTTATTTGTTTGTTCCTAATAAACTGTTTAACTGCACTCGCAAGTGAATCTCAAGTTATTTTATGTGATAGTTGTAGCGGGGCTGACGAGACGTGAGACGTGCGGATCCATGTGCAAGTTTTTATTAGGCAGAGACGTGGTCGTACAGGCAGGGTTGAAACAATGGCAAACAGGTATGGCAGAGACAAGACAAAGAGTAATCCTAGGGCAAGCAAAGGTCGACGATCGGCAACAGTATCCAGTGGGCAAGGCAGAGAGATAATCCAGGGAACACGGGCTAGAATCCAATGGGGTGCAATCAGAGTCCAAACGGCAAGGCAAGGGTTAATCCAGGGAAACACGGGCTAGAACAAACACGGGAAAACACAAACCAAACAGGCAGGGGAAAACAACAGGGGCTCTGTAGAGTAGCTACGGCTATGGAAGCGGTAAACGCATACAATACTCGGCAGAGAGGCAGAGAAAGTCCAAGGCTTATAAAGCGTGTGTGAACAGTATGTGCGTGGGATCAGGTGTGCGTGTGATTAGTGCAATGAGTGATTGGTGACAGCTGTGATCAGTGTTGGATGATGGGAAATGGAGTCCATGTGGTGTGTGGTGTGAAAGTCCATGTGGTGAGCGAGTGACCTCTGGTGGTGAATGGACGGAAGTGCAGACCAGATTCGTGACAATAGTTATATGTGTCACACTACGGACTGTCCAGCAGAGGGAAACAGCGAGCACAAAGCCTTCTACAACATTCTCCTGAGTTCCTGTTCATTATTAGTTAAATGATATCACCTGTGCCTGGCTTGTTAGAGTGTGTGTGTATATAAGACCTGCATTTGTTTGTAACTTTGCTCAGTCTAGAAACTCTTCTGTCTAGGCAAACTTTGGTTAATGCATGGTCTCTTGGGATCCAGGCTTGGATTATTTAGAAGGACTTTTTGCCTACAAGTCACTGTGGATTTGTACCTTCCTCAGCCCAGCTTATGATGCCTGATTGTTGTGTTTTCAAGAAGGACTTTAAGTAAAGACTGTTTGCTTTCCTCAAATCCTGCCTCTTGTAATTCTCTGCAATTTGGGTCCACACTGCTCTATAGTACAGTGGTTAGTGCTTTGATGTTTCAACACACTCTGCTTTCAAGTTCTGGTTGTGACAGCAAGACTGAGCCATAACGATGGACCCAGCAGAGGCTGAAGAGATTCATGGAGTCATCAACAAACAAGGAGCCTTGATTGGATCACATGAGACACAGCTTCAGAGGCTAAAAGAGGCTGTGACTCAGATTGCAGATACTCTGCAACAACTTCAAGCACTCTTGCCTCGAGAACAGGTGGTAGCGCCAGCTCCAGACCTTTCACCATCAGTAGTACCAATGTCTCCGGAACCCAAGATCCCAGCACCTCAGCGCTATGATTGTAAACCTGGTACCTGTAAGGGTTTCCTGACTCAAGTTTCTCTCGTCTTTGAACTTCAACCCTCCACCTTTGCTTCTGAGAAGGCCAAGATTGCGTACATAATTTCCCTGTTGTGTGATCGTGCACTGGATTGGGCCTCAGCCCTTTGGAGACAACAGTCTCTTATTTGTTCAAATCTACAGGTGTTCACAGACACTCTTCAGCAGGTGTTTGATCATCCAGTCAGTGGTCGTGAGGCGGCAAGAAGGTTACTAGAGCTACGTCAGGGGCATCAGGCTGTGGCTGATTATGCCATTGAATTTCGTACTCTGGCATCTGAGAGTAAATGGGACTCAGAGGCTCTAGTTTCAACTTTCTATCGTGGCCTTTCTGAAGATGTAAAAGATGAACTAGCCAGTAGAGACGGGTTCAAGTTTGGAAGAACTTATAACTTTGGCCATTCGTATTGATAACCGTGTTCGTGAAAGGAGAAGAGAACGTTGCACTCCTCGAGTTATGCCCATGTTAGCATCTCCAAACATCCCTGAAATGATCCATCTTAACCAGCAGACAGAGGAAGAACCAATGCAGCTGGGAAGGACTCGCCTGTCACCTAAGGAAAGAGAGAGACGCATGAGAGAAGGTCGTTGTTTCTATTGTGGGGTGTCTGGTCACATGCGTGCCTCCTGTCCTGAATTGGCGTTAAAAGCCAAGGCTCACTAGGGGGTGTGGGGACCCTAGTGAGTGGGTCTGCCCAGATTGACACTCCTCACTCCCTTTTACTTTTGCCAGCTACCCTTACTTGGGGGGATACTAAGGAGAGGATGATTACATTGAAGGCTTTTGTGGACTCAGGAGCAGCTGATAATTTTTTGGATATTGAACTGGCAAAGAAGTTGTGTATCCCCTATGAGATTTGTCCTTCATCTTGGAAAGTTGAAGCCCTGGATGGCAGACCTATTGGGTCTGGAGTGGTCAAGTTTAGAACAGTCCCTCTTCGGTTAACTATTGAAGATAACCACCATGAAACAATCTCCTTTTATCTTATTGAATCTTCTAAAGAACCCTTGATTCTGGGTTACCCCTGGTTGCGGCTTCACAATCCTCAGTTTTCTTGGGCCTCAGGAACTCTTTTTTGTTGGGGATCTGCGTGTAAGGACTCCTGTACCTCTCCTGCTTCCTTTGTGGTTGGGAGTAAAGAAATTCTGGCAGTAGTCGACGAGGTGAGTGCTTGTTCCTTGAATCAACTGGAATTGACATCTATACCTCCTGAATATTATGATTTGAGAGAAGTTTTTAGCAGACAAAGTGCTACTAGGTTACCGCCCCATAGACCATATGATTGTGCTATTGATCTTCTTTCTGGCACACTCCCTCCTAGAGGTCATTTATATTCTCTCTCGGCCCCTGAAACTAAGGCCATGAATGAATATATTCAGGAGGCTTTACGGACTGGCTTTATTCGCCCCTCAACTTCACCAGCTAGTGCTGGCTTCTTTTTTGTCACCAAGAAAGATGGTAGCCTTAGGCCTTGCATAGACTATCGTGGGCTTAATAAAATAACTATCAAGAATCGCTACCCTCTTCCGCTTATGTCATCTGCTTTTGAATTGCTTCAGAAAGCTAAGATTTTTTCAAAGTTAGATCTGCGAAGTGCATACAATTTGGTGCGCATTAAGGAGGGTGACGAATGGAAGACCGCTTTCAGTACCTCGACTGGCCACTGGGAATACAGAGTTATGCCCTTTGGGTTAGCAAATGCCCCAGCAGTGTTTCAGGCCTTTATCAATGATGTCTTGAGGGAGATGTTAAATCATTTTGTGTTTGTCTATTTAGATGACATATTAATCTTCTCAGACTCTCTACAGGAACACATTGATCATGTCCAACAAGTTCTGAAGAGGCTACTTGAGAATGATCTCTTCGTAAAGCTAGAAAAGTGTGAGTTTCATGTTCCCCAAGTCTCATTCTTAGGCTATGTTGTCTCTCAAGAAGGCATCCAGATGGAACCAAGGAAGGTATCTGCCATTACCAATTGGCCCCTGCCCAAAACACTGAAGCAGGTACAGAGATTTCTTGGCTTTGCCAACTTTTATAGGAGGTTTATTTACAACTTCAGTACAATTGCAGTACCCATTTCTGCTCTTGCTAAGGGTTCACCCACTCGTATTCAATGGACTGATGAAGCTCTGGAGTCCTTTGACCGATTAAAGAAATTGTTCTCTTCTGCCCCAATTTTGTTACACCCAGACCCTGAATTACCTTTTATTGTTGAAGTGGACGCATCTGAAGTGGGAGTAGGAGCAGTTCTCTCTCAGAGATCAATCATTGATAATAAAGTTCATCCATGCTCCTTCTTTTCCAGAAGCCTGTCTTCAGCTGAAAGAAATTATGATGTGGGTAACCGAGAACTTTTAGCAGTAAAACTTGCACTAGAAGAGTGGCGCCACTGGTTGGAGGGGTCTAAGCATCCATTCATTGTGTGGACAGACCACAAGAACTTATCCTATTTACAGCAGGCAAAGCGCCTTAACCCTCGGCAGGCTAGGTGGGCCCTCTTTTTACCCGTTTTAATTTTGTGATTTCTTACAGACCTGGATCTAAGAATGTTAAGGCTGATGCCCTGTCACGCCAGTATGATTGTGCCCAGACTAATCATTCTCCAGAATTCATCATTCCCAAAGATCGAATTCTGGCACCTATTCGTCGGTCCATTGAAGATTCTGTGCGTGAAGCCCTACGTGATGCATATATTCCAGATGATGTTCCAACAGGATGCTTGTTTGTTCCCAAGGAAACTAGATCTGAAGTTCTTCAATGGCGACACACCTCTCCTCTTGCTGGACACTCAGGGATGGACAGGATTTTGGATTTTGTTCAACGCCGATTTTGGTGGCCAGAGATATCAAGAGATGTTCGATCTTTTGTGCAGGCCTGCCCAGTTTGCGCTCAGCAGAAGTCTTCTAATCAGCGTCCTGCCGGTCTTTTACACCCCTGCCTATCCCACAGCGTCCCTGGTCCCATATATCCATGGATTTTATTACTGGCTTGCCAGTATCTGAAGGTAACTCCGTTGTTTTGGTGGTGGTGGACCGTTTTTCTAAAGCTGCACACTTCATTGCTTTGCCTAAACTTCCTTCTGCTAAAGAAACCGCTGAGATTGTTCTTCAAAATGTAGTAAGGATCCATGGAATACCAGTGGATATTGTTACTGATCGGGGTCCTCAGTTTATGTCTCGTTACTGGAGGGCTTTCTGGTCTCTATTTGGCTCCTCTGTCAGTCTCTCTTCAGGTTTCCACCCCCAGTCAAATGGTCAAACAGAACGGGTAAATCAGGAACTTGAGAAATATCTTCGCTGTTTTACATCTCATCAGCCATCCTCCTGGAGCCAGTTCTTGGTTTGGGCAGAGATTGCACATAACACCTTACGTAGCTCCTCTACTGGGTTATCTCCATTCAAGTGTCAATGTGGGTTTGAGCCACCCTTGTTCTTCAGTCAAGAAGTAGAGGTAGGAGTCCCTAATGCTAAAAGGTTCATTGAACGTTGCAAAAGGACATGGAAAAGAGCTCACTTGGCCTTGAAACATGCTTCAACTCGATACAAGAAGCAAGCTGATAAGAGAAGGAGGGTGACTCCATACTTTAGAATAGGACAAAGGGTCTGGCTTTCTGCTAAGGACTTGCCTTTAAGAGTTGAATCCAGAAAATTTGCCCCGAGATTTGTTGGCCCATTCAAAATCACCAGAAGAGTCAACCCTGTTACATATCAGCTTGCCTTACCTAGATCTATGAGTGTAAGACCTACCTTTCATGTATCTCAATTGAAACCTGTAATAACCTCTCCTTTGTCTTCTCCAGCTCCTGTCCCTCCCCCTCCTCGCATTATAGAAGGTGGTCCCACGTATACAGTGAGGAGGCTGTTGGATTCAAGACGGCGTGGCCGAGGTTTTCATTATTTGGTTGTTTGGGAGGGATATGGGCCTGAGGAGCGTACCTGGGTGCCAGCACGACACATCTTGGACCCAGACTTGATTCAATCATTTCATCGCCTGCATCCTGACCGTCCTGGGCCGTCTGGAGCCGGCCGTAAAGGGGAGGGCCCTGTCACACTACGGACTGTCCAGCAGAGGGAAACAGCGAGCACAAAGCCTTCTACAACATTCTCCTGAGTTCCTGTTCATTATTAGTTAAATTATATCACCTGTGCCTGGCTTGTTAGAGTGTGTGTGTATATAAGACCTGCATTTGTTTGTAACTTTGCTCAGTCTAGAAACTCTTCTGTCTAGGCAAACTTTGGTTAATGCATGGTCTCTTGGGATCCAGGCTTGGATTATTTAGAAGGACTTTTTGCCTACAAGTCACTGTGGATTTGTACCTTCCTCAGCCCAGCTTATGATGCCTGACTGTTGTGTTTTCAAGAAGGACTTTAAGTAAAGACTGTTTGCTTTCCTCAAATCCTGCCTCTTGTAATTCTCTGCAATTTGGGTCCACACTGCTCTATAGTACAGTGGTTAGTGCTTTGATGTTTCAAAACACTCTGCTGTCAAGTTCTGGTTGTGACAATATGTATACACATTTCTTTTTTCCTCACATTCTGTCTTGTAGCAATTCTCTCTGTCACACACCTGACTCAATGGCTCATTATGGAGCTCATTATGCGGGCCTTTGTCTTCTCAGGTGTAAGTCACAGCATAATCCAGTATAGGTCACGCTCTCTCGCATAGACCCTTTCTACTCAAAAAGTGACTTAGACAATTTAAAACAATATATTGTTTTCTCTGAATGAGTGAGTTAAATTATTTTCAGATCATTTTGAAGCAAATATTCTAGGCTACAAGATCCAGTTCTCAAAAGTGTTTTATGGCCTTATTTCAGTTACTTTAAAATTTTAGTTTTTTTCTAACCACGCATAAACATTGTTTTCTCAAAAACACAATCACGTACGTACATGCTGCTCACATATTATTGTAGCCCAGTTTGTGCTGAATACGGTGCTTTTAGACTTTAGCCATTAAAATGTTTATAAGCAACTGAAAAAAGCACAAATGTCAGGGCATGTCAAAACTTCTCCGGGGCCCCAAAACATCCTCAGACCCCAGAGGGTTAAAGAGGATTATCGCTCTTTTGCGTGGGTTCGAGATCCGTTTGTGTGCACAGCAAACGAGCTATCAATTGATATGCAGGAACAGCTTATTGAGCTGAAGAGTGACAGTAGACTGAAGGAATTCTTTAGCTCCTGCCCTCTTTCGTCATTCTGGGCAGCATTGATGCAGGAATATCCTGAACTCTGTGACGTCGCCTTGAAGATTCTCCTTCCTTTCGCGTCGACATATTTGTGTGAGGCAGGATTCTCAAAAATGACTGCACTCAAAACTAAATACCACAATTGTGCACAAATCGAGGATGATTTGAGGCTATGTTTATCAAACATTGAGCCAAGAATTGAGGATCTTTGCAAGGCAAAGCAGGCTCAGGTCTCACATTAACATCACCTACCTGCAAGCTTCTGTAAAAAATTACTATTACTATTAGGCCTAGTAATAATAACAATAATAAAGCATAAATTAATATCAGAGGTCTGGTTTCAGTTGGGGGGCCCCAACTGCAATGAACCAGCTTTGGGGGGGCCCAGCTTGCAAAAGGTTGAGAACCCCTGATCTAGGTGTCCTGGTCTCCGCTGACGATCAGGGCTGTAGATATCATCTCTTGGTGCTGATCCACCATCTGATCGGATACGGACTGAGAAACAGAATAGGAAAGAAACAGACAAATATAGATGCCATTCTACTTACGATGCAACGAGTTCATCGTGTGTTATGGGGAGTGTTCCCGGTTCCGGTTGATCTAATTAATGCAGCCTAACAATCCTTTAACGGATTTGAATAATAGAAGCGTAGTAGTGTGTTATGTGTAAGCCAGGCTAAAGAGATGGGTCTTTAATCTAGATTTAAACTGACAGAGTGTGTCTGCCTCCCGAACAGTGTTAGGTAGACTGTTCCAGAGTTTGGGTGCTAAATAGGAAAAGGATCTGCCGCCTGCAGTCGATTTTGATATTCTAGGTATTATCAAACGGCCGGAGTTTTGAGAAAGCAGTGGACGTGGAGGACTATAGTGTGATAAGAGCTCGCTCAAGTACTGAGGAGCTAAGCCATTCAGGGCTTTATAAGTAGTTAACAAGATTTTAAAATCTATCCGATGTTTGATAGGGAGCCAGTGCAGTGTTGATAGGGTCTAAATCCTTACTGTATATCCTCACAGATACCATTTTTCTCTAAGAACGAATATAATTCTGAGGATACTACCTTATCTAGTATCTTTGACAGAAAAGGGATATTGGATATCGGTCTGTAATTAACTAGCTTTTTGGGGTCAAGTTGTGTTCTTTTAAATGAGAGGCTTAATGAGAAAATGTGATGAGTTGTGCAGCAGTAATAACGTAACAAAAACATATAAAATTTCAAGCAAAATGATCATATTTATTCAAGCATTTAACATTTATAAGTTTAATTAAATGTCAGTAATGAACTGCATAAATTATAGCGATCACGAAGGTCCTATTTCCCAACTGCGTACAGTAAGATTTAGTTGATACAGTATCAACTCCCCATCAGTAGTAGCTGGCGCAGTTGTGAAACTTAGAGAACAAGTTTTGTTATGTTGAGTTTGTGAGAAAAATAAGTCGTGATAACTAGAAAACAACTTTTGTTATGTTGAGATCACGAGAAAACAAGAAGAAAAAAAAATGCATGGTATAACTTCCGTTGTAATAAAGAGTGCATAACCTGCCTCAAGATCTTTTACTGTTTGCACTCCGATTGAGGCACATAAACAAACAGACAGTGCAAATCTGCACGTATTTACCTATTTACCACCTATATCTTATTGCTATCTAATAATAGAGCACCTGCCTCAAGATCTCTCAGTCTGTTTACACTCCAATTGATGCATGTAACAAAACAAAAAATGCTGCTACTCTTACTCTGCCTGCCCTAGATGAGTCTTCACACCAACGATCTAGGCACAGCTGTCACAGAACATGCCACGGCCAAAGTGAATTAATATTAAAAATCATGTGCATCAATCGCAGTGTCAGGTGGCTGTACACAGTGAGAGATCTTGAGACTTGTGCGACGCTTTGGTGCCACGGCCCATGGGACGCGTGCTCCATAACAGATTAAAACTGTTAAAATATGAAATTATATATATATATATATATATATATATATATATACACACACTTTATTTGAAGGTCATTTAACTAGTTGCTAATTAACATGCATATTAATAGAATATTAGCCATTTATTAGTAGTAATTAAGCACATATTAATGCCTTATTCTACATGACCTTATTCTACATCCCTAATCCTACCCAATACCTAAACTTAACAACTACCTTAACTATTAATAAGGAGCAAATTAGGAATTTATTGAGGGAAAAGTCGTAGTTAATAGTTAATATGTGTTCCCTATTCTAAAGTGTTACCATATATATATATGAGGTGGAAAATGGATAAATAAATATAGATTGGCACTGAAATATATTGAGGCAGGTGTGACACGCTCTTTTACAGATTAAAAGAAAGGAATAAAATGTACTGTCTGTTTCGTCTGTTTACTCATCGCATCAATCGGAGTGAGAGAAGTTGAGACAGGTGAAAAGCGTTTCGTTAATAGTGAATATTGACCTATTGTGCGTACCGCATTTGGAGTAAAAAAGACAGAATTAATTATCGTGCCAAGAAGGTTGTCTGTTCATTCACACTGATTGACAGCTGCCTTTAGCGGAGCCTTTATCGATTACCTTTACCTTTGATTACCCCATTAATCAAAGCGTTCAGCACGATCGTCTGTGAGTGATGTCACCTCCCAATACAAACACGCCCCCTCGTATAGTCCCGCCCCCTCACATTGATTGACAGCTTTCCGTTTGGACATCGTAAATTCAAATGCAAAAGGAATTGTGATTTCATTTGAATTTTGGCAGGTTACATGCGCAACGCAGAGAAAGTGAAAAAGCAAATGTGGTAATTAATATTGCTATTTAAATATGACTGGCTCATAACTCGTAAGACATGGGAAATACAGTTGCAAATGGACTTTGCTTTTTCATTTGAAATGTGGCAGTCAATGTGCGTTCGCAAGATGCAAGATTTGCAAATGCATTTGGATTATGTCCCAATTTACGCTCCCACATGTGGAAAACGCAATTGAAAATACAATTTGCAATTGCTTTTGAAAATTGTCCGGAAAATCCTTCCATACACTTCTGTGGCCAGCGGTTTAGACATTAATGGCTGTGTGTTGAGTTATTTTGAGGGGACAGGAAATTTACACTGTTATACAAGCTGTACACTCACTACTTTACATTGTAGCAAAGTGTAATTTCTTCAGTGTTATCACATGGAAAGATATAATAAAATATTTACAAAAATGTGAGGGGTGTACTCACTTCTGTGAGATACTGTAAATATAGGAGAGTGATTAAAAATGCAAATTTTAGAAGAAAATTTCAGATGGCACTTTAGAGGCTTTTGCATCTGAACTCTTCATATACAGTTTATATATATATATATATATATATATATATATATATATATATATTGGACCTGTTTTGTCATGTGTTTCAGTTCCTGTTTTACCTTATTTGGTCTTTGGTCCACCCCTTGTTTAGTTTGATTATTAGTTGATTGTCTGCACCTGTCTGTCCCTCGTTATCCTGTGTTTATAAGCCCCAGTCTGTTCAGTTAGTGTTTGTTGGGTCTACTTGTTTTCTACGTGTGTTGCTCAAGCTTCTGTTGTGATTATTCCCAGTGTTTCCTTGATTAAAGACTGTCAAACATTTCCTCGTGCCTCCAGCGTGCTCCCTGAACAGCGTACTGTGACAGAAGACCCGACCGAATAAAGCTATCTCCGTGTGCTAACTCCATTTTTGTTTCCGTTTTTTTCGTCAGTGTTTTTGTTTCCATTGTGTGTTCCCTCATGGATGCCCTCCTTCGCCCGTAATATCTCCTCCTGCTCGAGCAGGGGGAGAGATCGCTCGAGGACCATACGAGACTGTTCCTGCTCTTAGCTAACACCACCAGCTACCCGGACGACGCACTCTGTGCGTTCTACGACGCCAGTCTAAACATCACGTGCAGAATGCCGTCATCCGAAGATGGTCCTCGAGCGGATTTCGCTGCATCAGACCCAGACCCAGACCCAGTCCCTGTGGTGCGGTGCGGAGCATCAGCCCGAGCCCACCGATGACAGAGAGCCCATTACCGCCACGATAAACGAGCCAGTGCAATGCCGAGCGACTGAGCAGAGGATCGCCTCGGAAGTAGAGCCCAACCCATCAGACCAGGTGCATGAGCTGGCTGCAACGCCCATCGCGAGGGAGAAAGCCACGGACAGTGTGAGCGCGGAGAGGACCTCCGCCCCCTGCACCGTGGCTGAGGGTGAGCTTATGATGGACCTGGATAGAGAAGAGGTGGAAAAATACTTGATTGACTGGGAGGCTGACCTGCTTCCTCTACTCCGTCCTTCCTCTGAGCCATCTGTGACCCCTGTTCCCATATCCAGTCCAGAGAGGGCTGTGGTTTCCACGTCCTGCCCGGAGAGGGCTCCGGTTCCCTTGTCCAGCCCAGAGGGGGCCCCCCATCCTGAGCTTAGCCCTGAATGCCCCGAGGCTCACAAATACCTGCCCTCCCACCTGCTCTTGCCTCCTCCTCCGCTGTCGTCTGTCAGCCCCTCTGCTCGCCTTAGCCCACCATCTGTACGGTGCGAGCTCTGTCTGCCATCCTCCAGCATCGCCGTGGCTGGAGTATCCAAGCATGGTGTGTATTATGGCATCCAGAGAGTAAAATTTTTGTCTCATCTGACCAGACTATATTCTCCCAGTATTTCACAGGCTTGTCTAAATGTTGTGCAGCAAAGTTTAAACGAGATTCAACATGCTTTTTTTTTTTACAGGCCACGGTGGTTGAGTGTATTACTTATTGTTTTCTTTCAAACAAATATGCATGCTAATTCCAGGTCTTTCTGAATCTCTCAACAAGTGATCCTTGGCTCTTGGACAACTATTCTGATAATTATTTTTACTCCTTTGTCAGAAATCTTGCGAGGAGCACCTGGTCGTGGCTGGTTTATAGTGAAATGATGTTCTTTCCACTTCCAGATTATTGTCCCAACAGTGCTCACCGGAACATTCAGAAGTATAGAAATCCTTCTGTAACCAATGCCATCAATATGTTTTGCAACAATAAGGTTGCGAAGGTCTTGAGAAAGCTCTTTGATTTTACCCATCATGAAATGTTTCTTGTGTGGCACATTGGTCATGAGAAACCTTTTTATAGGCTATCAGTTGGGACTGAACCAATTAATATTAATTTCCACTGACAAGGGGCAGGATTGCTTTCTAATTACTTATAGATTTAAGCTGCTGTTTTGGCTTTTAATGCCTTTTCGCACCTCCCTTTCTTTATGTGTTCAATACTTTCCCCCCTGTGTTATTCCATTTTATTACACTGATCTTAATTTCTGAACTTTTTCAGAAAGTTTTGCCTCTTTGTCGCCATCTCTGTTTGAAAACCTTGAATAGCAGCTCCGTGTGGAATTATCTTCCATGCGTGGAGTTGTGAGTCGGCACAGCTCCAGCGCGGATGAATCTAATGTTTTGAGGAGTATGTGTGTCAGTCTATCAGTCACTGGTGTGGAGACTGTACTCAGAAATCACAGATTATAGCCTACGTCTTGGAATATATGACCCAAATAAGAATTGTCACCATATATTGCCATCTGAACAAGTAAGCAACAAGTCTGCCATATTTGTTCTGACCAGCTGAGGAAAAAAGCATTACAATAAATTATGCTACCAATGGTGATTAAATCTAAAGATCGGTTAGCTCATATCACATATAACCGTGCAAATTATTATTATTGTTATACTTTATTCTCAAATTATTAATGTTAACAACATCAGCATTGTGTGACTATGAGTATAGTGTGTATTAGTGTAAAGATTCAGTTCAGGCGAGCATAGTGAGAACCCAAGTGCAGTTTATTTACAAAGTGATCTAAAATTCAAACATAATCCGAAATTTGACTTGACTTGACTTGAACAGACTTGACCTGAACAGACTTGACTTGGCATGAACAAACTAGATTCACCGACAGCGGGTTACAACTTCAAGACACGACAAGGAACAAAGGCAATGACATGGCTACTTATAGCAAACGAGAGTCACATGACATGAACAAACCAATGGAAAACAAGACACATGACTAAGACAACCAATGAGAACATGACACAAAGAATAAGAGAACCAATGGCATGAACACATGAGGGCAAGGGAAGCATGACACTAACAGCATGAAACAACTACAAAATAAAAGACATGAAAACAAGAACATGAAACAGAACCCCAAAACCTCACGTTACAATTAGCGTGTAGATTTTGATTTCTGTACAGTCTAATCTCTAATTGTCATACCATTCAAATTTCATATTAAGAAATTATTTTAACCCAAAAAGCAAACTATTCTCCATTCAAACTAGTTTTCTTTAAAATACAAATCTTGTGTAATCCCAGGCTATTTGTAATCAGAAGAACATTTAAAACTGGAATATAATTTAATTTAATTCACATGTGTTTCATAAACACATAATCCTTTCTGGATTACAATCCACCATCAAAATGATACATTTAATTATTCTAGCTGCTGTGAGAAAAGACTAAATGATCCGCCATCTGCAGGATCCTCACATGCGATAGCCTAGTAGCTGGGACAACTTCTTTATGTTTACAGACGTGATGTAATAACGCAGCAGCATGCTTGAATTTCCCGCGAAATCCTACCCATACCACTCAAATTAGAAAACATTATTATAAGCTTAGCGTTGTGAATCGGGCTAAAGTAAGGCGATAGTATTGAACACTGGCTGGTTATGTACTTACTCAGATATTGATTTTGGATCATTTTTAACCCAAAAAAGTTACGGACTGCAGTTTTAAGTTCTTAGTAGTAGCCATTGTACGTACATGAAATAAAATGTACTTACCATGTAACTAAGTTATGGAACAGCCTGTACTTACAGTTTGTAATTATGCAGATGTAATAGGCAGCTACTGTTACACATATGTAACAGACCCAGTCTATTATAATGCTACTTATGTAACCAAAAGATTGTTACATATGTGTTGCAGACTTTATACAACATAATTATAAATGTAAGTACACAGATATAAGCTACTTAAAATAAAGTGTATTAAGATTGTACTTAAGTGTACTTCATGTGTATCTATATTGTCCACCTTATCCAGCTGCACCTTAGTTTGATTTAACCCACCAGTACACAGCTTAAATACATGTAATACCTTTATAATTACAGAATATTACACAGGCATAAGCTACTTAAAATAAAGTGTATCAAGATTGTACTTAAGTGTACTTCATGTGTATCTACACTGTACACCTTATCCAGCTGCACCTTAGTTTGATTTAACCCACCAGTACACAGCTTAAATACATGTAATACCTTTCTAATTACATTGAAATTACAGAATATTACACAGGCATACACTGTAAAAAATTGCTGTAGTTTCTACAGCAAAATTTTACAGAATTTTACTGTTTAAACATTTTACAAGATGTAGCTGTAATATTAATGTAGTCGAAATATTACGAGAATGAAGTCGAAACACTACGAGAATAAAATCAAAATTACGAGAATAAAGTCGAAACACTACGAGAATAAAGTCGAAATATTACGAGAATAAAGTCGAAATGTTTTGAGAATAAAGATTATATAGTTATAATATTTTGAGATAGGCTATTCTAGCCTTTTGCGCATGCAAATGGAATGGATTGGGAGCACCGGGATATTCCAAATCTCAGTTTTCAAAATCTGTCAGTTTTATAGCGAAATACAAACAATATGTAGGCTATATTGCAATAATGTGTTTGTCAAGCGGCATGTGAGTCAATCATCTTTCCGATTACAATAACGAACGACGAGACATTTTCATTATAAATTAAGCTAAACTGTTTTTTTTTATGCCTTATGATGTTCCTTCAATTTATATCTTGCTATAAACTTGAAATAAAGAGCAAAAACACATTTATAATTTGTATTTCGTTATAAAACTGGCAGAATTTGAAAGCTGAGATGTGTGTAAAAGCAACAAAGCACAAAATTGTTGCGATTACTGGTGGCTGGCACGCTACAAATAATGAATGGAAGACGTTAAATATTATGTCCTCATTTACAGTATACCATGAATAAAACAGTTTGTGAATAGTCACTTAACGTTTACAGCAGAAAAGACAACAACGTATGTTAACAAATTTGAGTCCACTTCAACCTTTAGAACGTTTTATTGCTGTTTAATTAAACAGGCTACATGTGAGCAATGAAAGTTTGGGACGTTTTTGGAATTTTCACAATAATTTAATGAATTTATTCACATAATACAGCGATCTGTCACGCCACATTAAAGATCTTGAAAATCACATTATTGTAAGACACATAATTTGTGTTTCGTTATAAAACTGATTTTGAAAGCTGAGACTTTGTTTTATATTAAAGGCACTAAAAGCACAAAGCGTAAGCTATTGCTATTGGGTGGCTGGCGCACTACAAATAATGAATGCAATGGAAGACATGAAATATTATTTCCAAGCATACTGTCCCCGCGAGTATGACACATGATATGATTTCTGCTAATAATCGCACAAATATTTGTAGTGTATTAAAAAAGGGTTAAATAAGAGAGCTACAGCGCCCCCCAAAGGAATATCGATTGAGTGTGTGAGCTGATGTTAAGATAAACAGTTGTTCCTGTTCAGTCTGTTAATAAATATCATATTATTGATATTAAGCTGTTTCCGCAAGTCCTTAAAATTGACATCCCAGTAAGATGATGCAGCCGCTGGACACAACAATATTCAAATCAATTCCGGTGGCCTGGCAACTTCTCCCGTGCTCTCAATGCGGGCAATTTGCATGCGCAATATAGACTATACTCTCAAAATATTTTAAGTTTAATTTGACTCGATTGACTCACTCATTAAGTTATTTGCTACCACCTAATGGCGGTTTAGTTTCACGTTTAAAAAGTATCATTGCATTTTTACAACGTTTCTTATTTGTAATTTCAAAAATTTATGTAAAACATTAATGTCATAACACAGTTGTAATTTTGCATTATAAATTATTTAATTTGATTGGTGGTACAGTTCTACAATGTATTGTTATAATTGAATTTGTTAATCAAATGTAAGAGTTTATTTTAAAATATATGCCTTTTTGGGTGTTAATTTTGGTCTCATTTATGTAAATGCATTTTTTTTTAAATCACAAGATAATTTTCATTATTTCTTGTAGGTGCAAAGAATAGCAGGTGATGTGGAGAAATGTTTGATGCTTCAAGACTCTCTGAAGCTGATTATATTAGGTGATGTATTAATTCTGTTGTAAATCATTTGATAAACTTGTATTTTAGATTACATTTTATATTGAAATACTGTATTGTAAGTTACATTATTGCTTATATTTATTCATTTCAGGTGCACCCAGTTGCTTTTGACTAGGCCTATTCGAGGGTCACATGGTTGTGAATTCATACCTCAACTTTGCGGCTGGATTTTCAGTCTTATTACAACTTCAGTCTGGCGTCCCGGGACCAGGCGTCTTTTGCACACTTGAGTTAATTTCAAAGGTAACATGTTTTACTTGAGTAATTTCATTTGTGAAAAA
Source organism: Onychostoma macrolepis (assembly GCF_012432095.1). Lineage (NCBI taxonomy): Eukaryota > Metazoa > Chordata > Actinopteri > Cypriniformes > Cyprinidae > Onychostoma > Onychostoma macrolepis. The sequence goes on along the minus strand of NC_081172.1, from coordinate 18,763,238 downwards.
GCTTACTTATTTAGTTTAAGTACTGATAAATGCTGATTGTATTGTATAAGTGGCATTTTTACATTTATATTATTGAGCTAGTTTCATTAGTTCATACTGAACTTTATTCTAAAGCTTCTGCTTGTTTTTATGTGCAGATGTTTTGTTGCAATCACAACACTCACTGGATACAAGACAGATATACAGAGGCAAAACAAGTGGAAAGGTCTCAGAGAAGAGGGACAACCCTCATGTGTGTGCTTATCTCAGAAAGTTGATGGACTTTCAGTATGTATTTATTAAATTGCCTTTTGCAGGAATATTCTAAATTTAATATAGCATAATGTTGATTCCAGCATTTTATTTTAATCCTTAATCCTATTTGCAACATACTTTGACTTGGTCAACCAACTTTGACTTGGTTTTTATTCATTTGTAAATGTATTAAGATAGTTATCATGATAATTCATTTAAATCAGTATTTTACAGTTTACTGTTAAAATTATTCTTTGCAGCATTTTCATTGTTAAATTATTACAACATCATCTTGGATTTAGGAGTATTTACAGAATTTTATTGGCAACTTTTGTTGCCAGGTAAATACTGTACTTTAGTGAGATTACAAAATATTGCTGTAAAATATATTTACAGGATTTTATTGGCAACTTTTGTTGCCAGGTAAATACTGTACTTTCGTGAGATTACAAAATATTGCTGTAATATAAACTACAAGTTTAATTCAATGTTACTGTAAAAAAATACTACAAATTACTGTATTTCACATACAGCAATTAACTGCAATTTGCTTTGCAGTATTATACTGTAATCCATTTTACAGCAATTAACATCATTTTTACAAGATTTTATTGGCAACTTTTTTGCCAGTAACATCCTGTAAATTCTACGGTACATTTTTTTACAGTGTAGGCTACTTTAAATAAAATGTATCAAGATTTTACTTAAATGTACAAGTAGCTGTGTAACAGACTCGGCCTGTTACATATATGTAACAGTAGCTGCCTATTACATCTACATAATTACAAACTGTAATTACAGGCTGTTCCATAACGTAGTTACATGGTAAGTACATTTTATTTCATATAAGTACAACGGCTACTACTAAGTACTTAATTAGGTAATTACTCTGTATTATGACACCTTAAAATAAAGTGTTGCCCTTATTTGTTGTGCTTTCTTTGTATGTATGGATTACTTGGATTGTTAACGACATTTGGAGAAAATTTCATGTCAACAGCACCTTTAGAAGTATATTTACTGATAAAAATGGTGACGTGTTCAATACATATTTTACCCACTGTATATATATATATATATATATATATATATATATATATATACTAGGGGTGGCACGGTACACAGATGCCACGGTTCGGTACGTACCTCGGTTCGGGGGTCACGGTTCGATACGATTTCGGTACAACAGGGGAAAAAAAAAGAAATATACTATGCTCAGTTTCTTTTCATTTATTTTAAACAGACAGTAGTGCAAATTACAATTTTTTCCATCTAGATGTGAAAATACTAAATATTATTACATGTTATATATATAAAATCTGTTTTGTTTTCATTGTGAGTGTACACAAATAAAAGACCTTTATACAGTGATTATTAATAAGACAATAAGTGTTTAAAGTTGATTCTGCTGGTATAAGGAAACAGTTGAGTAATCGCGCCGGAACACACACACACACATCAGATCCAGCATTGCTAACTTGACAGCGCAGTTGGTACTTTATCAAAATAAAATACAGTGAACCAAACATCAGCACGCGCGCCTCTGTGTCACCGTTGGAACACGACTGAAGTACAAAGCCTATAATTTACATAATAAATAATAGTTTAGCATTCAGATATGTTACATCGCAAATATGGAAATATTATGGAATATTTGGATTTGTGCCGAATGAGAGAGGTAGGCTACACGATCACAAAGCTCCATTTCGCAAACAGTTGAGTGCGTAAGCCTTTAAAGTATACTCCCTTGTCAGTATATGTGAGAGACACGTTCAGAATCAGCACATGGTCACTGTCTAGGGGGCTTTGTTTTCAAGTGCGCAACTCATGGCATTCACTGTTCTTCTGCTGGCGGTTATCAAACAGCGTTGCATTACTGCGGGCGCCCCCTTCTGGATTGGGGTGAATTGCCTGTATTCGTCGTAAGGCCTCATGCACCGAACCGAGATGCCCGTACTGTGACGGTTCGGGACGAATACATGTACCGTGCCACCCCTAATATATACATACATACATTAAATTAAATTAAATTCAAGTTTATTTCTATAGCGCTTTTAACAATGCAAATCCTTGCAAAGCAGCTTTACAGAAAATTATATTTAGTCATTTTTAATAATAGCTTATCAGTGGTGACTATCTCAAGTTGTTGTCCATATGGCAGAAATGTACGGTAAAAATCAAGCAATTAGTTAATGTCATGTAATGCAAATGTTGGTAGTTTTGTATGTTGTCTGAGGGTTGGCATCATCTGAGGTCCTCTGGGGGGTTGACATCATCCCTTCTCAGGTGTTTGGTCATCTCAGGTCTTTGTAAGGGCTGGATCCAGACTGAAGCTTGTGTGACAGAAACAGAGAAGGTAATAGAGAAAAATTAGCATAGCTGCTGTTCCAACTAAGCAAAAAATGATGTGTTCAACCCAAGCAAAAGAAAGAAATGTGCATTTGATCAGATGTAACTGAACTACAAGGTTATGAGATACATTATGTGAATGCTTGGCTAAAGAGGTGTGTCTTTAATCTAGATTTAAACAGAGAGAGTGTGTCTGAACCCCGAATGTTATCAGAAAGGCTATTCCTACGGTGGCCGAGAGAGCTCAACGCGCTGCAACTTCAGAAAACACATGCAAATAGAAAAATTACCAGCAAATCAAGAAAACATCTTCTTCAGTTTGACAGCAGGTGGTGCAAATGCTCACAACACAACCAAATAAAGAATTTTATTTGCAGCGCGTTTCTTTGTTTGGTTGTGTTGTGAGTATTTGCAGTGCGTTTCTTTATTTGGTTGTGTTGTGAGAATTTGCAGCGCACGTGTTGTCAAATTGATGAAGTTGTTTTCTTAATTTGCAGGCGTTTTTTTCTATTTGCGGTGCGTTTCTTTATTTGGTTGTGTTGTGAGCATTTGCAGCGCGCATATTGTCAAATTGATGAAGTTGTTTTCTTAATTTGCAGGTGTTTTTTCTATTTGCAGCGCATTGAGCTCTCTCGGCCACCGTATATTCCAGAGTTTGGGAGCCAAATGTGACTTTAGTGGACTTTGCTATCCTAGGTACTACCAAGAGTTTTGCGACCTTAGGGAGCGGGATGGATTGTAGCATGACAGAAGACTAGTTAGATACGCAGGAGCTAAACCATTTAGGGCCTTAAAAGTAAGTAGTTATATTCCGTAACCGATATGGATCTTAACAGGTAGCCAGTGCAGAGAATGTAAAACTGGGGTCATATTTTCTTGACCTGGTAAGGACTCTAGCATCTGATACATAAATACCTACATACATATGTATGTGTATATCTATATCTATATATATATATATATACTGTATATATATATATTGTCACAGTCACCAGTTGAGCTGCACTGCATTTCCCAGCATGCCTCTTGCCACTCACCTGCACTCTGTAGTAAATCACTCACACCTGACCTCTATCAGTGAATCCTCCTCACCTGTTACTCCATCCATACGCTCATTGTCTGGTCTCTAAGGTGCTATGCTACGCACCAGTCTCCTACCTGTGTTTACCTACCTCCAAGCTCTCCCGTTCATCTGCTCCACGTGCTCCATTGTTCCCATGGATCACCTACAAAGAGAAAGAGGATCGTCATGTTTTCCAGATAAGAACCCAACACCCTAAACGCTCCTGGGATACTTGCCTTGAAACTGTTGTCTAGTTTTCACCTGCCTACCATTTAAATAAACCTGCTGTTGTATTCACCAGCCTTTGTGTATCCCTGTGTGTTTGGTGACAGAAGACCAGACCTTTCAACATGCCAGCAGGCATCTCGGTAACTCCGATCCATAGATACAACCCAAGTAATGTTCCTGCTCAGAATCTCAGCTCAGTGAGGATACTAGCTCCAGACTCCAGTCTCCGACCTGTTTCAGTCCCAAGATCCGTCTCAGTCCCCAGCCCCGCTGACGCAAGCCCGCCGCCATCCACGACTCACTCAAGCCTGCCGGCCGCTCAATTCACCCCTAACCAAAGGTGGAATATGAGGAGGAAAAGTCTTCTCTCTCACCTCCAAATCGGCTACAGCCCAAAAGTCTGCTCCAGTCTCGGCTCCAACCCCTGACCAGAGTCCAGTGCAAGCTCCAGCCCCTGAGTCTATCCCCGAGGAGGCTCCAGTTCCTCAGTTTAGCCCACGGAGGGCTCCAGTTCCTCAGTTTATCCCAGAGGAGGTTCCAGTTCCTCAGTTTATCCCAGAGGAGGTTCCTGTTCCTCAATTTTGGAGGGCTCCAGTTCCTCAGTTTTGGAGGGCTCCAGTTCCTCAGTTTACCCCCGAGGAGGTTCCAGTTCCACAGTTTAGCCCTGAGGAGGTTCCTGAGGAAGTTCACTATAAGACAACACTCCATCCATACACTCATTGTCTGGTCTCTAAGCTGATATGCTACGCACCAGTGTTTACCTACCTCCAAGCTCTTCCGTCGATCTGCTTCACATGCTCCTCCACTACAACACTCCATTGTTCCCACGGATCACCTACAAAGAGAAAGAGGATAGTCAAGTTTTCCAGATGAGAATCCAACACCCTAAATGCTCCTGGGATACTTGCCTTGAGACTGTTGTCTAGTTTTCACCTGCCTACCATTTCAATAAACCTGTTGTATTCACCAGCCTTTGCGTATCCCCGTGTGTTTGGTGACATACACATATGTTCTGTAAATTAACATCGAGCAAACCCAAATTCAATATCTAGGAATATACTGCCATCTAGAGGGAAATCTACCTGTCTAATTGTCTGATCTATCTACAATATTATATGTAAAATGGGAGCCTAATTTTACCATTAGTCAACAGTTGTATGAGCTCATCAGTAATGCAATGGCAGCCAAGACTAAAACAAGTGACACATTTAAGTTGCCATTCATCAAACTATAAATTAAATATAAAAGGTCTCTCCTGATTTCCTGGGAGATCCACTTGGCACCAAGGTGTTTTTTTTTTTTAAGCAACACCCACACAGTCTTTATAAATATCTAGCTGGCCCTCATGTGGGTAGAAGGAGATAGATAGAGATGTGGATCACTCTTAAAATGTGCTTATATCTGTCCTTTAACTGTATCTCAGCTTCAGTCCTTAGTTCAGGCATCTGTCAGCTCCAGGGACACTTCAAGTTGAACGGGATGTTCCAGGATGGAGATCTTATAATTGGAGGCCTGTTTGAAGTTCATTTCCTCACAGTGTTCCCAGAGCTGAGCTTCAGAAAAGAGCCAGAACCTCCATACTGTGAGCAGTGAGTCAATGCCAATGACACCTATAAAAGATCAAATGAAGAAAACTAAATTAAAAAGTTGTTTGACTTTTGTAATTAACAATTTATTTTCTTTTTTCTTTTTTTTTTTTTTTAGTCATTCGCTTAGTTGCTTCATTTAGAGCAGCTTTTTGGCAGACAGCTGCATCAAAATCAGTTTCTGTAAATTCAATTAAGAGTATATAATTTACCTAAGGAGGATCTCTTCAAAAAAAAAAAAAAAAAACAACAACAACAAAAAAAAACTATAACGTCATATATTTTCTTGATTTTTTATAGGTTTGATATGGCAAGTTTCCAGCAGGCTCAAACTATGGTCTTTGCAATAGATGAGATCAATAAGAATCCAAACCTGCTTCCTAACATCACTCTTGGTTACTATCTTTATGACAACTGTGTAAAGTTGGGAGTGGCATTCAGAGCTGCCACAGCTCTGGTTAGTGGGACAGAGGAGTCCTTCTCCAATGTAAACTGTGCCGGCCCACCACCAGTAATTGCTGTTGTGGGGGATCCTGGATCTACTCACTCAATTGCAATCTCCAGTGTACTGGGGCTGTTTAGAGTGCCTATGGTAAGTGTGAATATAAACTTTTCAAGATTAATAATAATAACTGTAAAGCGTGTATTGATACAGTGTTGTTATTGTTTGATTTTAAATTTAATTTTAATATGTAAAACTTTAAAGACTGCATAAACTATTTATTTCTCAACTGTATGTGTGAGAAATCTCATAATGCACAGAAAAGTTATTTGTTCATCTGTGCCTCTTCTATAAGGTTAGCTACTTTGCAACCTGCTCCTGTTTGAGTGACAGGAAAAAGTACCCCTCTTTCTTCAGAACGATCCCTAGTGATGCTTTCCAAGTGCGGGCAATGGTTCAGATCTTAAAGCATTTTGGATGGACCTGGGTTGGTCTGCTCTACAGTGATGACGACTACGGCATCCATGCCTCTCAGTCATTCCACCAAGATGTGCAGCTATTTGGAGGGTGTGTTGACTTTTCTGAAATGCTACCTCGTGATAATAACCGTAGAGATATTCACAATATATTGGCAGTGATTCAGGCCTCTACAGCAAGAGTGGTGGTGGTGTTCTCCACAGAAGCCTACTTGTTACCATTGATGGATGAGGTGGCAATGCAAAATGTAATAGGCAGGCAGTGGATTGCAAGTGAAGCTTGGGCCACCTCACCGGTCTTTCACACTCAGCGTCTCCTGCCCTTTCTGGGGGGCACACTGGGCATTGCTATCAGGCGTGGAGAGATCCAGGGACTTCGTAAGTTCCTGTATTACCTTCGTCCTGACAGCAATCCAAGGAACAATATGGTAAGAATCTTCTGGGAGAACATGTTTGGGTGCAATTTTGAGACTGGAGGCAGAAAAACAGAGGTAGAGGGGGAAAGAAAGGTGTGTACAGGGAAAGAAGATCTGAGCAGCACAGACACACCATACACTGATGTATCAGAGCTGAGGGCCTCTTATAATGCATATAAAGCAGTTTATGCCCTGGCACATGCACTTCATGACCTGATGCAGTGTGAGGAGGGGAGAGGACCATTCTGTGGGAACAGCTGTGCTGATATATTCAACCTTCAGCCCTGGCAGGTACAGAAAAAATAAATAAATTCTACATGTTTATTCACAATATAGAAATAGATATCACACCTGTCCTGTCTGTAACCTGTATAGGTAGTCTATTACCTACAGAAAGTGAACTTCACCACAAGTTTTGGGGATCGTGTGTCATTTGATGATAATGGAGATGCTCTGGCCATATATGATGTGATGAACTGGCAGCCAAATTCAGATGGTGCGATAAGGGTCAGCACAGTTGGTGTGGTGAATGAAGGGGCTACAGAAGGGAGGGTGCTCACACTGGATGAGGATGCAATATTCTGGAACTTTGAAAACAAAAAAGTAAATAATATTTTAATTTAATCCTTTCAAAACTACGGTTATATTATATCATATATTCATACTTGATTTGGTTATTATGAAGTCTTATATGCACTGAATCAACACACACACACACACACACACACACAGGTTTCCATAGGGACATTATATAGACCTAATTATTTTTATACTATGCAGCTGCACTATTTATCGCCTAAACGTAACCCTACCCTTAAACCTACCCCTCACAAAAGCCCATAAGCTGTTTTCCTCATAGGAAACAAAAAAATGTCACCACAAGGTCAAAACTTAATGGTATTACAATCCTTGTGGACACACACACACTACTAATAAGAATGACAACAGATGTTGTACCCCTTAGCCCCCACGTTCTGTGTGCAGTGAGAGCTGCCCCCCTGGCACCAGAACAGCCAGGAAAAAAGGCCTTCCTATCTGCTGTTTTGACTGCCTGCCATGTGGAGATGGAGAGATTTCTAATTCAACAGGTAGAAATTTATTCCAAAATTTTAATATAACATGAAAGAGAATTTTCTCTTAAACTTTGTTTTATCACAGATGCTATTGAGTGCACACCATGTCCAGATGAGTTCTGGTCCAATCCAAATAAAGATCAGTGTGTCCCAAAAGAAATAGAGTTTCTATCCTATGAGGAACCTCTGGGCATCTCTCTGACCACTGCTTCCCTACTCGGCTCATTCTTCTGTGCTCTTGTGATGGTCATCTTCTCTCTTCATCGTAACACTCCTGTTGTACGCGCCAACAATTCAGAGCTTAGCTTCCTGCTGCTGTTGTCACTCAAACTGTGTTTTCTGTGTGTGCTGCTGTTCATTGGCCAGCCGCAGTTATGGACGTGTCAGTTAAGACATGCTGCATTTGGCATAAGCTTTGTCTTGTGCGTCTCCAGCATCCTGGTCAAGACTATGGTGGTAATAGCCGTGTTTAAGTCATCCCGGCCTGAAGGTAAAAATGCAATGAAATGGTTTGGAGCAGCTCAACAAAGAGGCACAGTCATGGCACTAACTGCCCTCCAGGTTGTGATTTGCACAGTCTGGTTAACTACTGCATCCCCAACACCCTATAAAAACAGTCAGTATATTACCTCTAAAATAGTATATGAATGTGCTGTTGGTTCAGTGGCTGGTTTTTCTATGCTTCTGGGATACATCGGCCTCCTGGCAGCAGTAAGCTTCCTGATAGCCTTCCTGGCAAGAAACCTTCCAGATAATTTTAATGAAGCTAAATTCATTACATTCAGTATGCTGATCTTCTGTACTGTGTGGATTGCATTTGTTCCAGCATATGTGAGCTCACCAGGGAAATATGCAGTGACTGTGGAGATTTTTGCCATTTTAGCTTCTAGTTTTGGATTACTAGTGGCCATTTTTGCCCCAAAGTGCTACATCATTCTTTTACATCCAGAGAGAAACACTAAAAAAGCCATAATGGGAAGAGCCACTCAAAAGAAATAGCTTGACAACATGACATTTTCACAAATAAAAATAAATAAACCTGTGAACTCTGATAATTATATTTTAGTCTTCAATCTGTATCTTCTGCTTGTATAAATATTTACAAGCCTATTTATTGCCCATTTTGTATATATGATTGTTTAGCAATATATGCCTATTATTTAGCATTATGTATTTATCAGAAATAAATAAGAAGGTTCCTTCTGGCAATTACCTCAAGTTGTACTCACTGCAGAATGAAATGACTTCCAGCTCCACCTCTCTGGATCTAATGGGGTGGAGGGATAGAGTTGTGGGTAGGGTTAGGGTGTGGTTGGATATTCTATAAGGCATAAATTACATTCAGCTACATGTAATCCACATATTTGCTCTGCAGTGGTGATCTTGCTTTTCATTGGCCACATTTAGACCCCAAAATTTTTGTGATCTGATTGCTCAAACCATATTTGTAGATACTCAAAAAAGTATGTGACTACATTTTCCGTGTAAACACTAATACTTCCTAGACAGCATCAAATAATCTACTCACCTATCTCTGCCAAAACAGGCCTTTAGCAGTGAAATGGTTTCGTAAAGATTTTTTTTCATTATCCACAACTACTACAACTCAGAGTTTCCCAATCCCAGTCCTCGCAAAAACAGACATGGGAGAGACTACAACGCTAAGAGAAACATGTAAAATATGCATGGGGGTGGGGGGTTAGGGGGACTAGAATTGGGAGCCGCTGTTTTAGAACACACAATAAAAGAAAATATAAAAAAAACCCTGTTGGTTACAGGTATCGCTTGTGAGTTAGTGAAGCTTTTACGCCAAAAGGGGCAGTTAGGGCCATGGCTGTGCCTCATGGGCAGCACGCCAAAATATACAGTAGCACTCGCACTTTTGTGTCCCAAGTTCAAGTCCTGGCTTGTGGACCTTTCCTAATCAACAACCCCCCACCACCACCACCAGCTCTCTCTCTCTTTGCCACTTTTCTTTTTAGCAAGATTCTACACCAGGCATCCTCAAATCTGGCCTACTCCTGCAGAATTTCTCTAACCCTAATCAAACACACCTGAGCATGCTAATCAGATTCTTCAGCCCTATTTGGACGGGACTAGTTTTACAGGGGGTCGTTAGAGAAATGTATATTTCACAGACGTACTTGGTGATTTTAATCCTGTCCGAATCTGCCATGTCTGTGTTTTTCTCACACAACCTCTGTAATAATTCCAGAGCAAATTACCTACTGTTTTTCAGCAAACTCAGTGATCCTCTGAGAAAACTAATCCAGTCCGAATGCGAATGTCTGTGATTTCCAGTGATATTTTTTTTCACAACGCGTTTCCTTGTGTGTTTTGGCCAACATGAATTACCGTAGTAGCTCTTACCGCACGCACGTTTGATATATTTGCAAAAAAACAATAACAATAATAAAATCAAGAGCCAGATCACGTTAACTGTTAAGACAGGCAATTGTAATATCAGCGTCAGGTAAAATTACTCACATTCATTTCTGCACTCAATTACATAATGTTTTAATTACATATGTAGGCCAACCTTTATGGAAATTACATAAAGGTTTACTACAAATAAATAACTAAAGTAAAACTATAGTAACCACTAAAGTTTTGCTATACTAGCCATATAGATTCACCATGGTATTTGTAGTAAAACTGATTAAGGCTACTAATGGTAATCAATCCGAATGACTATACGCAATGCACGCATACAGAGCGTGTGATCTCTGAAACGCCCTGATGTACAAAACAGCCCCTCCCACCTCTGTAATAAACACGCAGATGTTAGTCTCGTCCGAATTGGTACGTGAAAATTGCAGACGTCAGGTGATAAGAATCGAAACTCAAATGTAGTTTAGAAAACTAGAATAGGGCTTTCAAGATCATTAGAAAATCACAGGTAGGTGAGTTTGATCAGGGTTGGAGCTAAACTCTGCAGCAGATTGGCTCTCCAGGGAAAGATTTGAGGAATCCTGCTCTTCACTGTCTAATCAAAAATGGCAAAAAACAAACAAACAAATCTTTAAAAACTAGTTTTTATTTTAATAAAATTGTCATGTATAACTTAATAAATAATTAATATAATTAAATGTTTTGAGGCCATTTTTGTTTACTGTTTTACAATAATTACATTTCTAACTGTTAAATCTGGGACCTGAAGCAATACAGTATCACAGCATCCTACTGGTAGAATGTGATAGAGTGGAAATATATAACAAAGTGTTAAAGTGTAAGCAACAAAAGTGTATGAGTGTCATCTAGAGGACATTTTGAGAAAGACATTGAAAATATGTTGTCTCAATAAGTCAAGCTCTGTGAGAAAGTACAACAACATCTTTATAAGCTATTTTATTTCTGTTGAGGAAGAATTCATTTTACCTTAGTTCATGAGTTCATTTTATGTCACCCTATAGCAAATATTATGCTATTATTATACAACATTATATGACATCAATGTGTATAGTGCTTATAAGCAAGCAGACACCAACCAAGTGAACATAAAGTACATGGACCAAACACAGAAAATTGTGTGTGTCAAACGCACTCACCTTAAATATCCTCAACCACAACTAGCTGAGATTTAGCAGATTGGTTGGTTTGAATTGTCATTACCAAAACAGGTTGCAAATTTCAAGCAGAACTGTCCAATTTCTGTGCTACTACCGTCACCAGATGGATTCACAGAAATACGTTTTCACACTTTTCTGTGAAATCAACCTAAGATCATTTACATATATGTGACTATACATATTAAGATAGTAAGTCAAATATTCTAACATTAAAAATACACATTTCATCTGAAACCTAACTACAACTAATTTAAAATAAATTACGCTAATTAAAGAAAAGGATAATTGAGGGAATAAAATAAAGACACCTTCATTTCCAGGCATGGGCACTTGGCACCGCCTGCTCTCTAAAAGTAACACCCCCACAACCTTCATCATAAATTAGTGAGAAGAACAAGTGAGTGGGTCATAAAATAAGAGAGATGTGGACCACTCTAATCATCTGCCTGTATCTTTCCTTTAAATTTATTTCTGCAGCTTCAATCCTCCGATCAGGTACCTGTCAGCTTCAGGGACGCTTCAGGCTGAATGGAATGTACCAGGCTGGAGATGTCATACTCGGAGGCCTGTTTGAGGTTCACTTCCTCACAGTGTTTCCAGAGCTGAGCTTCAGAACAGAGCCGAAGCCACCATACTGTGAGCAGTGAGTCTAGAGTGGATAAGTATAGCTATACAAGGATATACAAGCTATACAATGTTTATTGATAATGTGAATTTGCTCAAATTATGTTTCACTTATTGTTTTGTATTACCTTTTTAGAATTGTTAAATATCAACATTTATTCTACTTTTTCTTAGATTTGATATGGCAAGTTTCCAGCAGGCACAAACCATGGTTTTTGCTATAGATGAGATCAATAAGAATCCAAACCTGCTGCCTAACATCACTCTTGGTTACCATCTTTATGACAACTGTGTCATGCTAGGAATGGCATTCCGGGCTGCCTTATCACTGGTTAGTGGAACAGAGGAGTCCTTCTCTAACCTCAACTGCACTGGCCCTCCTCCAGTGATTGGGATTGTTGGGGATTCAAATTCCACTCCTTCTATAGCAATTTCCAGTGTTCTTGGGCTATTTCGAGTACCTATAGTAAGATTAAATGAAATTACTAATACATTGTATTTACATTTTCTGTACTTTTCAGTACGTTTCTGTAAACTAATTTTCATTAGGAGCAGAATCTTTCTATTGCTTAAAATTATGTTTGTATGTAAATAATAGTTCTGCAGCTCTGTCTTTCTTTTTCTTGCTCTTTGTCTCTCCTGTTGCTTTTACCTTATTAGGTTAGCTACTTTGCCACCTGTTCCTGTTTGAGTAACAGAAAAAAATACCCCTCTTTCTTCAGAACAATCCCCAGTGATACTTTCCAAGTGAGGGCAATGATCAAGATTTTAAAACATTTTGGATGGACCTGGGTTGGTCTTGTCTACAGTGATGATGACTATGGCAATCACGCTGCTCAAGCCTTCCTCCAGGATGTGCAGGTGTTTGGAGGGTGTGTTGCTTTTTCTGAAATCTTGCCTCTAGATAACAAACACAAAGATATTCAGCATACAGTGGGAGTGATACAAGCCTCTACAGCGAGAGTGGTGGTGGTGTTCTCCACTTCAACATATCTGTTGCCTTTGATGGATGAAGTGGTATTGCAGAATGTAACAGACAGACAATGGATTGCAAGTGAAGCCTGGGCTACTTCACCTGTATTTCACACTCAGCGTCTTTTGCCCTTCCTAGGGGGCACACTGGGCATTGCCATTAGGCGTGGAGAGATCCAAGGACTTCATGAATTTCTACTACATCTCCGTCCTAATGATGATCAGAGAAACAATATGGTGAGAATATTCTGGGAGAACATGTTTAAGTGCAGATTTAACATTGGAGGAAGAGGAGAAAAAATGTGTTCAGGGCAAGAGGATCTGAGCAACACAGATACAGCATACACTGATGTTTCAGAGCTGAGGGCCTCATATAATGTGTATAAAACAGTTTATGCCCTGGCACATGCGCTCCATGACCTGATGCAGTGTGAGGAGGGGAGAGGACCATTCAGTGGGAACAGTTGTGCAGATATAACTAACTTACAGCCCTGGCAAGTAAGGCACAAATATATAGTGCAGTTTTAAATCACATAAAAGAAAGAACTACTGTATACACAAAATTAAAATAAGTAGCACAACATATAACATCTATCCTGTCTACAAACTGTACAGCTGGTTCACTACCTACAGAAAGTGAACTTCACCACAAGTTTTGGGGATCTTGTGTCATTTGATGAGAATGGAGATGCTCTGGCAATCTATGATGTTATGAACTGGCAGCCGAGCTCTGATGGGTCAATCAATGTCCGCACAGTTGGTGTGGTAGATGAAGGGGCGGCAACAGGAAAGGTGCTCACACTGGATGAGGAAGCATTATACTGGAACTTTGAGACAAAAAAAGTAATTAACATTACATGAATCATCTTTTTTGCAGATACATAGTCTAAATACTAGTCAAAGACAAATGAGAATAAATTAATGGAAAGACCAAGCTTGTTATCATGTAAAACAGATGACAAATACATGACAGATGATGCCTCTTTCAGCCCCCACGGTCTGTGTGCAGTGAGAGCTGCTCCCCAGGAACCAGACAAGCCAGGAGGAAGGGCCTTCCTCTCTGCTGCTTTGACTGCTTGCCATGTGCCGATGGAGAAATTTCGAATACAACCGGTGATGACATTACTGACAGTAAAATGATAATAATAATAATAATAATAATAATAATTTCCTATTCTAACAAATGTCATTTGAATTATTTCCTCTCTCGTGTGCTTTCTCTCTCTTCTTCTTCTTTTTTTGCCCCTTCAATTTATGTCTCTCTCACAGATGCTAATGAGTGTACAATATGTCCAGATGATTTCTGGTCCAATCCAGATAAAGACAGGTGTGTTCCTAAAGAAGAAGAGTTTTTATCATATGAGGATCCTCTGGGCATCTCTCTGACCACTGCCTCTTTGCTTGGCACCTGCTTCTGTGCTCTTGTGATGGCCATCTTTGCTCATCACCGTAACACTCCCATAGTACGCGCCAACAATTCAGAACTCAGCTTCCTGTTGCTGTTATCACTCAAACTGTGTTTTTTGTGTGTGCTGCTGTTCATTGGCCGGCCACAGTTGTGGACGTGTCAGTTAAGACATGCTGTGTTTGGCATAAGCTTTGTCCTATGCATCTCCAGCATCCTGGTCAAGACTATGGTGGTAATAGCTGTATTCAATTCATCTCGACCAGAGGGTAAAGTTGCGATGAAATGGTTTGGGACAGCACAGCAAAGAAGCACAGTTATGGTCTTAACAGCCCTCCAGGTGGCAATATGCATTGTCTGGCTATCAAATGCTTCTCCAACACCCCATAAAAATAGCCAGTATGTCAGCTCCAAAATAGTATATGAATGTGCCATTGGTTCAGTGGCTGGGTTTGCAGTGCTTCTGGGCTACATTGGCTTCCTAGCAGCAGTAAGTTTCCTGTTAGCTTTCCTGGCAAGGAACCTTCCAGATCATTTTAATGAAGCAAAGTTCATCACTTTTAGCATGTTGATCTTCTGCGTTGTGTGGATTGCATTTGTTCCAGCATATGTGAGCTCACCAGGGAAATATGCAGTGGCCGTGGAGATATTTGCCATCCTAGCTTCTAGTTTTGGATTACTGGTGGCTATATTTGCTCCAAAGTGCTACATCATCCTTTTACATCCAGAGAAAAACACTAAAAAAAACATAATGGGAAGAGAAACACAAAATAAGTAGTTCTACATTACTGTGATATAAAATTGCGAATTCTAATTTGACTGACTCTCATCGTTTTGATTTTCATCTTCATAAACAAATAAGCAAAACCTTTTGCAATGTCTACTGTTTTGTAGTAGATCTTTACTTATTAACATATAATTTATCAATAAAAAAGGTTATTTGTCAATAGTGTAGCTGCAACGCTGGTGAACTCAGAAATGAGGGAGAGTAGGAATCATGTATAGTGAGATTGTTAACACAATAAAAATACAACACCAGACTAGGGGCCTGTTCTTCGTACGTTGCTAACTCAGTTAGCTGGATTTGATTGTTGCCGATTTCACTTGATCTTGGATCGTTTGGTTCTTCAAAGCTGATCCCGGAGTTGCTGTCATAGTAACAGGTCCATAAGTTTAAACCTGCTCAGGAGCAGGCTTATTTAACGTAAACAGGATTAGATTGCATCTTTTTAAACAGAATTGATACTTAAAATATGTCCCAACCACTGCTACTTTATTACAAGATTATCCTACTGATCCAGGGACAATAATTTAAAATAATAATAATTTAAAAATGTATTTAAAAATAATATAATAATGTTGTGTAGTCTATAATATAGACACAGACGGTTTTACTCTCTGAAAGATTTATTCGCCATAAAACATTTACTTCATAATTGTATTAGAGTCTTACACACATGCTATTCAGATAATGTAGAGCTGTGCTTTAATTTGAGTGGTGACAGATATTATGGGAGTGGCTTGATGGAGCGCAGGAGACGCAGATAACTTGATCTTGACCCTTAAGAAACTTTAATTAATGCTGTTACGTAACAAATTCGTTTCAAAGATAAAATTAATTGAATTGTTAATTACTACATCGAAATGAAAATGTAAAGCCTGTACAAGAAATTGTGAATATAAATAATTGGGAATCATGTAAAAAAAATTAAATAAATGAAATGTGCACTGTTTTTATTTTATCTATTCTAACATTTATGTAGTTTCCTTACAAAGTTTTTCGTCCGGTGTCTTTTTTTAATTATATGATGACATTATCGATACATCTGCCCTTTTAAACCAACCCATGAACACACAATTATCTCAGATAGCTCAATCCAGCCATGATAATCATCAACAACAGGTGCGTTCGAAGAACCAAATTAGCCAGATCATGATTAGCGCGATGATATCATCTTGGATGTGTCATTTGATCTCGGATGTAATAAGCAACATACAAAGAACGGGCCCCAGGACAATAACAGAAAACCAAGGAACATGACTGAGGACATCAACAATACAACCATTCATGGACAAGATTTGACAAAGAACACATGAAACCCTGGGGTTTAAATATACAAAAGGTAATTGGCAAAGAAAACACGCCTGGGAACAATCAGAGAACTAATCAGCCAGAAAAATATAAATTGACTATGAAATGGGGCACCAGATAGGAAGACAGGTAATGTGTCACAGCAGTGATGTATGAAGCACTGCTTATACAGAAGACAATAAGCTGTCTCAAGCACTGAGTCTTTAAGCAACAAAGTATTAAAGCAATAAAGGTAAATGGAATGCAACACTTAAACCCACAAGGGGTAATCAATGTACAGTGAAAAGGCAAAAATCGGATTGCTTGACATATTTTGGCACAGCTAAATCTAGAATAAATGTGATAAAGAAAGCATTACATTTACCTTTCTCATACATGTTGACACATTGTTACAACACTAGTTTTATGTTTTAAAACAAATTATTTAAAAAACTATTTGTATTTCTTGAAAATTGTTGCTTCAATTAATGTTTTGCAAGATAGAACCTTATAATTCCAAGCGGAAAATGACTTTTTAGAATTAGAAGGTTCTATCTGCATTTGACCTGTTCCAAAAATCCCCATTTAAAAATTTGAGAGGATTTTGATATTGTACATTTAGAATACATTTAGAGTCTCTGTCATTTTCATGTAGGAAAGAGACTTGTTCCCCATATCATTTTTGCTATATGGAATGCAAAAACTTTGAAGCTCAATATCTCAAAACCACTCAGAATGCAGATAGAACCTTATAATTCCAAGGCGACAAAATATCTCTGAAGTATATTCCCATTCATATTCACAATTTTGAGCACTCCAGGGTGATTACGAACATGAAATTATCCAGCCATGGCTTCCTGTTTCACATAAATATAAATAGGAGGGAAAACAAAGCCCAAGTTACCTTAATCATCCATCACAATAAGAAAAAAAAAAACCCAAAGAATATATTTCTGATGTGCAGCAAAAGATAATTGAGCTTCACAAATTAGTGAAGTGGCTTTAAGAAAAGAGCTAGAGCAGTGAAAATTCCCATTTCCACCATCAGGGCAATAATTAAGTATTCCCAATCAACATAAAATGTTGCGAAACTGCCTGGAAGAGGACGTGTGTCTATATCGTCCTAATGCACGGTGAGAAGGAGAGTTTGAGTGGCTAAAGACTCTCCGAGGACCACAGCTGGAGAATTGCAGAAAATAGTTGAGTCTCGGGGGCAGAAAACCTTACAAAAAATTGTCAAACAGCACCTACATCACCACATGTTGTTTGGGAGGGTTTCAAGAAAAATTATCCTAGCTCATCCAAAAACAAACTCCAGCATAATCAGTTATCAGACACAACTGGAACTTCAAATGGGACTGGCTTCTATGGTCAGATGAAATTAAAAAAATGAGCTTTTTAGCAGCAAACACAAGATGGGTTTGGTGAACACAGGGATAAAAAGTACCCCATGTGTACAATGAAATATACTGCTGTATTTTTGATGTTGTGGGCCTATATTTCTGCTGGAGGTCCTGGGCATCTTGTTTAGATACATGGCATCATGGATTCTATCAAATACCAACAGATAATAAATCAATAAGTGACTGATAAGTGACCGTACAATAATCCAAACACAAACCTCAAAAACAACACAAAAATGGGTCACTGAGCACAAAACCAAGCTTCTGCTATGGCCATTCCAGTCTTCGGACCTGAACCCTATTGCAAATGAGTGGGGTGAACTGAGGAGAAGAAGCACCAACATGGAGCTGGGAATCTAAAGGGTCTGGAGTGATTCTGGATGAAGGAGCGGTCTCTGATCTCTTGTCAGGTGTTTTCTAACCCTTTATCAGGCATTATAGGAGAAAATTTAGAACTGTTAAACTAGCAAATGGAGATTTCAAAAAGTATTGAATAAAAGGGTGACATTAATTGTGGCCTATGTGTATTAGAGAAAAACATTTATTTCATAATGATATTTCCCCCATTTTAAATTCTTATTATCCAATGAAAGGTTAGATTTTTGTGATTTTTTTAAAATAAAAGATCAAAAGGATTAACAATGCAGATTAATTTTCACAGCCTTATATGATCATTTTTACCGAGGGTGCCGATAGTTTTGGCCATGACTGTATACACACACGCACATACACATATATACATACAGTACATATATACACATATACAGTATATGCACAGTGTTGGGAAGGTTACTTTGGAAATGTATTACAAATATTACAGATTTGTATTACAGATTAAAAGTTACCCTGTCTAAAATGTAATAAGTAGTGTAACTATTTCAATTACTTTATTAAAGTAATGTAACTGATTACATTTTATTACTTTTCAAAATTTTAGATGATTAAATATCAACTGTTAATCATTTTAAAACATGTAAAGCAGGCAGGGTTAATCTTACAGTAGTATTCAACAGTGATTACTGTCACTTTCGAAATCCTTCATGTCTTGAATGAAGATTATAATAATTTAATTTTAAAACACAGCCACCACAAAATCATAATTACTTTGAGATCATTCTGAGGTTAAATACAGATTTAAAACATTTAATAGCTATGATACTGATTTTGAAATCAAATCTTTGCATAGTTATGACAGGAAACATTGGCATCCAACAATGGCTGAAAAAAAAAAAAAAAAACTGTTAATCTTAAAAAATAAAGCATATACATAAACCCGAATAGGAAATCGAATTATCGAATAAGCATGTGTCCTATTCTGTGTCCTAAACTCCTGAAACATTGGTGTCTCATTTTATGAAAGAAATAAATTACATTTGTATGTGGGTGTGGGTGTGTGTAAAAAATAAAAATAAAAAATAAATAAAAATCAGATGTAACCCTCTTTTGTAATCGTTAACATTTTCATAAGTAACTGTAATTTAATTAAACATTTTTTTCTCAATAACTGTAAGATTACAATTACATTTATTTTGTAATTAAATTATGTAATTTAGTTACATGTAACTAGTTACCTCCCAACACTGTGTGTGTGTGTGTGTGTGTATATATATATATACAGGTCCGTAGCCAGCTTATTGAAAGGGGGGGTTCTTTTTTTTTTTCAAAAAGTGGACCTTTTTGCAGTTTTTCTCCTTCTTTTGTATTTAATTATGAGGTTCAAATACTTCATTTTGGTGACCTTTTATGCACAAATTTGTGCTGGATTAGCTTGTCTGCTGGTATCTTAACGAGCAGGCTTTTTGATGCACCTAAAATATTTACTGCATTGTTGTCAAATTGCTTCCTCATGTAACACCTTTGTCAGTCCATACACAGTTCATAAATTTAAAGACCACACTAACAACAGAATAGATTTAATGAACTTTACTGAAATATTAATAATAATTCTTCTCATCATCATTTCTTGACTCTCTGTCAATGCCTCTTTGCTTGTTGCTGTATTTGTCTTGACACTTATGGATTTAGTACACTGGTCAGTTCCAGTCTTCTTGGGTGCAATTTGGAGAATATGTTCACAGCTTCATCCAGGATCATTAACGCTACAGACATAACAGTCTCACAGGGTTTATCACTTCATTTGTACTGACACTTCACACAATTGCTAGCAATGTGGTAAATCATGGTAAATCACGCTAGAAACATGGTAAATCATAGTAAATAATACTACAGACCTGCAAACTCAAAAGTGCTGAAAAAGGTGACATGTTTACGAAGTAATTTGTTGTAGGGGTGTCTGGGGCATTGTCCCCCATGAGACTATGTTTATGATTTTAACCAAATTAAGCATTTTGGTGCATTCTGACAAGAAACATTTTGCTTCAATACATTTATTTAAAAAATAAATAAAAAGAAAACATTTATTGACACAATTTGATTCAATATTGATTAAGTTGTGGCCTATCAAGAGATTTTTATTTTTTTTATTTTTGCCTATCACTACCAGAGGAGTGGAGTCCAGAGGCGGCAGATGGTAGATGACTGACCAAGGTGGAGCCAGAGGGATGAGGGAGCCTGGTGGAGCCATTGAAATGACGGGCCATGGTGGAGACGAGGGAGCTAGAAGCCAAGGCAGCGCCAATGGATCGAAGGACCGAGGTGGAATCCAGAACTCGGAGGCTGGAGGCAGAGACAGGGGATGCTCACGCCTAGGCGGAGCTGGAGTCTGGAAGTCCCGAGGCGGATCAGAGCGCCCAAATGGTGCTGACTGAGGGTGAGCTGAGGAACTGACAGGCACCAGCAGAGATAGGGCTGAGGAACTGGCTAGTTTTAGAGGTTTGAGAGGGAGGCTGGGTGAGAGCTTAGGAATCACAGGGAGCTTAGGAGATGCAAGAGAGCTGGACGGAACCAGCGG
This sequence comes from Onychostoma macrolepis, assembly GCF_012432095.1. NCBI lineage: Eukaryota > Metazoa > Chordata > Actinopteri > Cypriniformes > Cyprinidae > Onychostoma > Onychostoma macrolepis. The sequence continues at coordinate 18,742,416 of NC_081172.1, read as the reverse complement.
AGACCCAGGAGACGCAGAAGAGCTGGACAGAACCAGTGAAGACTCAGGAGACGTAGGGGACAATGGAGGTTTAGGGGAACTGGGAACAACCTCTCTAAACCAGTTAAACAAGTCCTCTTGAAAAATGTCCATTAGTTCCACAAAATAGCTTCCAGAGGCCAGTTGTAGCTCACCTTCAGCATGAGTGTGGGCGGGGCAAAAAATGCATGGACAAGTAGTTATCAATGATTGGTTTGTTTGAGTTACCAGTGATTATCTGAGTTATTTTGCAGTTCATCTAAATAAAAATAAGTTAATAAAATGTCTATTATTTCATCAGAACTTTTTTCTTAACTATAACTACCATCGAAGTAAAGACCATAATTGGTAATTTCTAAAAGAGATAGTTCCCCCAAAAATGAGAATTCCCTGTTAATATACAGGTGCATCTCAATAAATTAGAACGTTGTGGGAAAGTTCATTTATTTCAGTAATTCAACTCAAATTGTGAAACTTGTGTATTAAATAAATTCAATGCACACAGACTGAAGTAGTTTAAGTCTTTGGTTCTTTTAATTGTGATGATTTTGACTCACATTTAACAAAAACTCACCAATTCACAATCTCAACAAACTAGAATATGGTGACATGCCAATCAGCTAATCAACTCAAAACACCTGCAAAGGTTTCCTGAGCCTTAAAAATGGTCTCTCAGTTTGGTTCACTAGGTTACACAATCATGGGGAAGACTGCTGATCTGACAGTTGTCCATAAGACAATCATTGACACCCTTCACAAGGTGGGTAAGCCACAAACATTCATTGCCAAAGAAGCTGGCTGTTCACAGAGTGCTGTATCCAAGCATGTTAACAGAAAGTTGAGTGGAAGGGAAAAGTCTGGAAGAAAAAGATGCACAACCAACCGAGATAACCGCAGCCTTATGAGGATTGTCAAGCAAAATCGATTCAAGAATTTGGGTGAACTTCACAAGGAATGGACTGAGGCTGGGGTCAAGGCATCAAGAGCCACCACACACAGACGTGTCAAAGAATTTGGCTACAGTTGTCGTATTCCTCTTGTTAAGCCACTCCTGAACCACAGACAACGTCAGAGGCGTCTTACCTGGGCTAAGGAGAAGAAGAACTGGACTGTTGCCCAGTGGTCCAAAGTCCTCTTTTCAGATGAGAGCAAGTTTTGTATTTCATTTGGAAACCAAGGTCCTAGAGTCTGGAGGAAGGGTGGAGAAGCTCATAGCCCAAGTTGCTTGAAGTCCAGTGTTAAGTTTCCACAGTCTGTGATGATTTGGGGTGCAAAGTCATCTGCTGGTGTTGGTCCATTGTGTTTTTTGAAAACCAAAGTCACTGCACCCGTTTACCAAGAAATTTTGGAGCACTTCATGCTTCCTTCTGCTGACCAGTTTTTTAAAGATGCTGATTTCATTTTCCAGCAGGATTTGGCACCTGCCCACACTGCCAAAAGCATCAAAAGTTGGTTAAATGACCATGGTGTTAGTGTGCTTGACTGGCCAGCAAACTCACCAGACCTGAACCCCATAGAGAATCTACCAAGTATTGAGTACATATACAGTAAATTAGCATACTTTCCAGAAGGCCAACAATTCACTAAAAATGTTTTTTTTTTTTTTTTGGTCTTATGAAGCATTCTAATTTGTTGAGATGGTTGGTTTTTGTTAAATGTGAGCCAAAATCATCACAATTAAAAGAACCAAGAGTTAAACTACTTCAGTCTGTGTGCATTGAATTTATTTAATACACAAGTTTCACAATTTGAGTTGAATTACTGAAATAAATAAAATTTTCCACGACATTCTAATTTATTGAGATGCACCTGTACTCACTCTCTGGCCATCCAATATGTAGGTGACTTTTCTTTTTTTTTTTTTTTCAGTAGAACAGTAAATAAGATTTTTAGTGGGGAGGGGAAAAAAAATATATCCATGGCTGCTGGCAATATATTAAGGTCTTATGAAGTGAATAATAATACAAGTAATGTTCCATTTGCACAGACCTTTTCGTATGGCCTAAATATATCATCAGAAGTCAAGCTAAAGATCATCTCTACTGTTCTGCTGAAGAAAAAAAAAGTCATCTACATCTTGAATGGCCTGAGGGTGAGTAAATTAACAGCAAATTTTAATTTTTGGGTGTACTATCACTGTAACATAAATTAGCAACATAAATGATAAAGGGATGGGAAGGTGACATTCCCATTTCAAGGGATGCCCATTTGGCACCACCTATCCTTTGAAAGCAACACCCCCACAACCTTCATCATAAATTAGTGAGTGAAGTGGGTGAGTGAGTCAGAAACATAGAGATGTGTATGACTCTAAACATCTGCATTTATCTGTCCCTTAACTATTTCTCTGCAGCTTCTATCCTCAGACCAGGTACTTGTCAACTCCAGGGACTCTTCAGACTGAACAAGGATGGAGATTTTATACTTGGAGGCCTGTTTGAAGTTTACTTATTCACAGTGTTCCCAGCGCTGAGCTTCAGAACTGAGCCAGATACACCATACTGTGAAAAGTAAGTGGGATGAAAATAACAGCATAACTAGAAAAGAACATAGAGAGATTTTTTTTGTTTGTTTGTTTGTTTTTTTTGTTTTATTAATGCTTAAAGTTCTTTTTATATCTGTTAATTTATTCAAACAATGTGTTGACAGCTGTAAAAACTATTTGCAATGCAATAATGCCTTCAGTCTTTTAGTTATTATTGCTCTTGTATCACTTAATAAAAACTTAATAGGAACATCTTGCCGTTCCTTAGATTTAACATGGAAAGCTTCCAGCATGCACAGACTATGGCTTTTGCAACCTGGTCTCACAGAATTCCGAGTAATGACCACGGACCCTTAACTCCGAATCTGTGGTGGCATCACGGAATCGCCGGAAATTCTGTGATGGGCTCACAGAAGTGATACCAATGTAAGTCAGTGACAGGCATCAGCCGTGCTCCCCGCACGGATCCATTACACGGAATTCTGTGAGACCAGGTTGTAAATTATATATTGGGTAACAACATTGACATTATTGCATATATGTTGTGGTGTGATTTTTCAATTTTCAATGTAAACAGCCACAACAGTTTTATTTATATTACATTACACATTTATGAGCACGTAACCCAACCCCTGCCCCTAAACCTACCATTTGTCAATAAAACAGAAGATACAACAGACAGACACAACTAAGTCATAATTTATTCAAAAAGTATTAATGTTCCAAGTCTTCCGAGGCAAAACGATTGATTTGTGACAGGAATAGATGCGATCGCCGTCTCCGTCTGCCGTAAAGCTCTTCCCATGTGCTGCAGTCTCTGTGCGTAAATTAAAAAAATGCCACCAGAAGAAGCCTTACGTCAGCTTTGGTTGTGAAATGCCATTGGCTCTTGCGTGTCTCGTGATCGATTGCGTCATACTGTTGTGACAGGCTATTGGTTCTTGTATGTCTCGTGACCGTTTGCGTCATGCTACGGGATGGGAGTATCTTTTTGAATGAGATGTGAGTGTGTTAACGGAGCGGGATCATTTTCAGTGATTAAAACCTTGTATTTTACTCTCTTCTTCGCATAAAGACTTCGTATGGCTTCAGAAGACTTGGAATGCAACACTATTTGTTTGTAATGCATTTATGCTGCTTGTTTATGGTCATTTTGCAATAAATACCTGTGACTGCACTTATATTTACCTGCCCAGTCAGCAAACAAATTTGGCCCAGATTTGGCATGCATCTGGCACAGCTGGCATTCATCCGGCACTGGCATACAGCATGTGGGCCAAACATGGCCCGGGTTTGGCAGAGATGGTACCGGGTTTAAGACGGCACACAAGACATGGGCCAGATGTCAAATGTAGTATTTGGCCCAGATGTCAAATATAGATATGTGGGCCACATATTAACGATCTTGACCCACATTTAAAATCCATTTCAAATATTTTTGACTAAAATCCCAATGTTTTCCCATACAGAAAGGTAATATATTCACATATATGTGAAACACTGTTAAATATATTGAAATACATTTTGAAAATATATTTTTTTAAAATGCATAACATAAAGCTCATATTGTGTGTTTAATTGTGTTTACATGTGAAATTATATTCATGCCTCATATGATATTATATTATGTTATATTATAGAATAGTATATCCTGTTGTTTTATTTATATACAACTGACTTCAAACAATGTTTTGCATTCACTGCTTTCATATTCTCATTCAATTTACAGTTTGATGTAGGCCTACTAAACAATACATGATGAAATTTCAGGACATTGTATTTGACTTTTGTACTATTTATGTAAATGCGTAACGTTGATGTGTTTTAGGCCATGTTGGCCAATCAGAACCCACATAGCAAGCACACTCGGGCCGATTCTGGCTGAAATGCAGCACTGTCGGCTCAGTCACGACGTCGGTGAGAAGATAATGGGCCAGAGCCGCGCCGACTCTACAAAACACTTCTGGCTGACAGACTGCTTTTTCTCTCTGGGCCGATCTCGGCTGAAAGCTGTTGTACGTGCGGCAAGTCCGCACTCGTGTAGTTGTGTGTCTCTACCTTCGGCCCGAGTTGGTTTTGTCTCCGGCGGCAGCTGCTAGAATGAAGATCAGCCGCTGAGAGAGAGATTTGGCGGTTAATCCTGAGGAGATTTCGGCGGGCACAGTTCTCAAGAGGAATTATCTTCAGCTGCAAACTGGTAAGTTATTTAATGATCAATCTAGTGTTGTTTGATGTTTAAATGCCACGAAGAGTATAGGTTTTAGATGGTTTCTGTTAGGTTTGCGATGATAATAGCGTCAGAAAAACCGTTCGGTCCGGATATATTGAGTGTTGATGAGTAACGTTAGGCCTAACTACTAAATTTAATAGTACATAAAAGTCAAATAAAATGTCCTGAAATTTCATCATGTATTGTAACACACAGCAGCTCAGAATTTCTGTAAAAAAAAAAAATAAATAATAATAATAATGTCAGATTACATAAAAATTTAATAGTAACTACTATAAGTAACTACGTTAGGCCTAACTGTCAGGCGCCGTCTTCAGGAAAACAATATGTAATTTTTTAATATGAAAAACCGATGAGCTGTATCCAGTGCACGATTATGTTAGGTAATTAAATTTTAATGAGTTAAATTATATTTTGTTTGCTAGAATTCATTCGATTCGTCTTTTTCAACGAGTGATTGCTATTGAATCATAGGAGTCGGACTGCGCTGGTGGCGCCATAAACATCATACGAGTGACTCTCTGATTCGATTCACTTAACCATTCAAATGAGTCATTTGTTTGTGAATCAAACTGAGCACGCTGTTGTAGCATTACACCTGCTAAGACAATCCAGTATGTGCAATCTGAATTTAATAATAATATTTATTTTGTGGTAACACTGCCGTGTGGGAAGCTCTGACAGAGAAAAACACTATAGACACGTAAGAGAAAGCCATAAAATGTAAGTGCATCATCTTTTGTTCTTCAATAGAGGCCTAATCTGTCTGCTGCACTTGAGCAGGTTCAGTTTGTAGAGTGAATGAAAACTTTTGAAGCATTGATATGCCGTGTGATGTGATTAAAATCATACTTAGTTTACTGTGGTGGGGATTATTAGGAGCAAACAAATTTATATATAGTGTTCAGATTAAATTTTTATGTAATCTGACATTATTATTATTATTATTATTTTTTTTTTTTTTACAGAAATTCTGAGCTGCTGCATGAACATTCATCAAACTTATAAGGTGCGAACTCTGGGTCTGGTTCTAATGATTGTAAAAAACTGTAATGCTTAAGATTAAATAATTACCTTACAATATATATTTATACATATTTCAAGGCTGCAATTTGGAAAAAACTTTCAAGCCAATGCTGCTGAAATGGAGGTCAAGGGGACTGAAGAGGTGGCTCCAGCTGATCAGAAGTGAGGACTTCAGGAGGCAGACACACTCTGTGAGTTTAAAAGACCCATCTCTTTAACCTTCCATACACATGACACACTATCACATCTCTATAATTCAAATCTATTAAAGGATCTTTATGCTGCACCAAGTAGGGTAAGCAGCAACACTTCCTATAATATCTAATGTACTTGTTAATTTGTAAGAATAATGGCATCAATGCTTATATTAGTTGCTTATATACTGTCTCACCCTTATCCCTAGGTTACAGTAATCAGCTGATCCAGCCGTATCCAGACCAGATGGTGAACCTGCTCCCAGGAACGACCACAACACATCCCTGACTGTCAGCGGAGACCATGTCAGCTAGATGACAGATCCCGGTGAAGACCTCACTGATGGCCCCAGCACAGATCCTCAGCAAAGACTACGAGAACCAGACAAGCCCTCTGCACAGACCCTTTTTACCAGCTTCACCTGCTAGCGTGATATTACTTCATGCAGAAGAAGTTGGATGAAATATTCTGAATGATATCAATCCACAATCTGACTTGTGATGCAGCCTGTAATAATCGCACCACATTCACTGCTTGGCCAGACGAGACTGTTTCCTGACTGAGCCGGGTCTTGTTTGGGTTCCTTGTCACTGTTGCCTTTTGTCTTGCTTGGTTGAAGACGCCTAATATTCAGCAATATTACTGACTTGACTGCACTGACACCATTTGATAAGAACTGAACTGAATTATGACACATAATGTTTTATATATGAAGAGTTTATTTGCAAAACAGATAACTCAGTTTTAAATATTTTTAAAAATCATGTTTTTTGTTATCGTGTTTTTGTTTTGTGTTAGTTAGCTAGTATTTATTAGTTATTCTTTGCCTAATCAAAATAACCTGAATGCAGTTTGATTGAGATTAATTGGAATGCACAATGAAAAACATGATTTTTAAAAATTGTTAAAACGGTTATCCGTTTCTGCAAATGAACTCTTCTTCATATATAAAATATACAGTAAATATAATTTAGTTGTTACTTTGTGGTTTAAAAAGTGTGAATGTTTATACTGTAGTGCATTTGTTCATATATATTTATATTAAAGTATTTGGTAATTTTATAATTAAAGCCTTTTAATGTTTTTAAATGGTTGTATTTGTGTTTCACTGCTGAATTACATTTAGCAGTTTCTGGGCCACATTCGGCCCGGGGACCAAGCCGAATCTCAGCCAGATCTGGCTTAAAGTGTCTGGGCCAGACCTGGGCCACATAAAATAATAGAAGTCACTCTACAGTATGCGGGCCAGATCTGGGCCACGTCAATAAATAAGAGTCATTTTACAGGGCGTGGGCCGCATCTGGGCCAGAGGAAATAGTTTGAGTCGGTTTTCAGTGTGTGTGCCAGTTTCGGGCCGGGGACCCAGCCAGAACTGGGCCAGAAGCTAAGCAAGGTTGTGGCCCAGAGATGGGCCAGACAAATTTTGCTATCTGGGAAGCCTGACAAAGTTTCAATTAGGCGGAGATAACAGCGCAGACTCCGACGTCACAAGCCAAAAACTCTGGTTTTGCTGTCTACACCATAACATTGCAACCGGAGTTTTTCTAAATCTTCACCCTGGCAGGAGTTTTCAAAATGTTCGGTTTCAGTGACGTGGTGCAGTGTTTGCATGAGGACGAATGGCCAAACTGCATTGAAAAAGCTGCTGTTTTGAAAATAACCGCGTTCGTGTGGACGGCCAATGAGCGCGTGTTGAGCATTCAAATCGCATTTAAACTGAAGCGGAGGAGCTTACCATGGTAACAGGGCGTCAACTCACTCAGCTGACAAGAAGCAAGAGGCTGTCTCTCTGCTGTTTTCACTGCTTTCAGGTAAGTTTAGTCCCTAAAGTTACACAAATAATACATACAACTGTTCCTGACACTTTCTTACATGTTACTGACACGTTTCTGTTGAATCTTTACTTTACAGGAGTGGTTTAGTGTCTTCATAAAGACCGTTAGCATCACAACCGTTAACTATGGAGGCTAACAATTAGAGGTAAGGTAACTTATACATTTGAGCTCTTATTAATGAACGTTTGAGCTTTTAAGCACCTTTTATGTGTAGATGAGCAGCTTTGATAGTTATGTAAATGTTTTGCTGATACTTTATCAATAGATAAATGGAAGTCACTATAAGCTAATTAATTTAAGTCTGCACTGTGGGGGTCAATCGGTGACGTCACTTACATGAACTAATGGGCTGAAACTATTTCAAACACATTTTGAACTTTCATTGCAAATAAATATTGATAAATTGTACTGTGATTTCAGGAGCGTCAGAAAAAAATACCTAAAGCAGGGGAAGTTACAAGAAAATTTGTAATGAGAGCTGCTGACAGAGATACAGGAAACACAGGTGATCTGATAAATCTTATTAAATAACTTTATATGAATTTTTCACAATATATTTCAACCATATCATCATGCATCTGTAAAACCTAAAAATATGAATTCTGGTATCTTAAGATTTTTTGTATGTTTTGTATATTATTATTATTATTATTATTGCATTTCACCTCTGCTGTAGTTTGTTTATTTCTAATAATCCTGACATTATATACTACATTTTGTTGGCTATGTGACATATTGTTCCTATTCTTCCATGCTGATGGCTGTGCTGCAGAGCTGGAGCGGAGCGGATCTCCTGTGGAAGAACATCTCCAAAGCGCCATAAACCATCTGACTAGTAAGTAAAACCTCAAACATTCAAAAGTTTGTCGAATATTTAAAAAAATATATCAAATATTTCCCAGACAGCAAGCAGGGTCGGCCCAGATCCGGCCCACATCTGGCCCGCATGGATTTCACACGGGCCAGATGTGGGCCGGATCTGGCCGACACTATGTTGCTGTCTGGGTTCCTGTATGTCCTACAAGGCCATCTTGTTTAACTGTGCTCTGAGGACACTTCATACAGGACGCAACAACCTACAGAGGGGTCAATCATAATTCAAAAAAGACACAGATGATAATAAAAAAGTTCTTTGAAATTAAAATGAATAACGGTAAGACAGAACCAGTACTGTGAACACACCTCACTTCAAACTGTAACAGTCTGTATATTATTTTCTAAACTTTAAATGTAGTGAAATTTTTGTTCAAGCAGACTTTATTGCTCGTGGAAACCTCACACAAGCCTGAAAGATACTTAAAACTTAAAATATTATTTGCACTCTCGAAGACTGTTCACCAAAGACTAAATTTCAGTCCAGCAGAATTTTCTGCACACTTCACCACCGAAGCCAAAATGAGCATTGTGAACGTAAGAGCCTCACACTACATTGTTTGTTTGAATTGTATTTCAGGGCAGTTCGTGAAGACGGATAACCTGGACAGAAGTCGGTTCCAGATCCAGGCTCCACACCAGACTTCTCACTCACAAGGATTGCTGTCTACTAGATATGTGTACTCTTCAGACTTAGGTTCATGCAGATATTATTCAGGGACATGAACACTTGAATACTGCAAAAATAGAGAAACTACTTTATTTAAGAATTTTGTGTTAATTGCGTGAACATTAAACAAATATATATTTATTTTACTGTTTTTTTTGTTTTGTATTCCAAAGCACCTAAAAGCCAATTCACACTGCCATACTCCAGCAGGGTGAACACACTGACCAAGCAAAACAAATAAGCATGTTTTTATAGTTTTTGTGAAAGTGTGAACTGACAATGCTGTATGTTAGGTGTGAGATTCATTCAACTTGGTTTGCTGATTAAACATGATTAAATATTTGTTCAGAATATTGTCGTTGTTGTGACTATTCATCTGGGAGGGGTGTGTATCAAGTGGCTTGGTTATGGTTTTGTTGAGGCTGACATGTGGAACCCATCTGGTCCAGCGTATAGGACCAGAACAGGGCCAGCTATGGTCATACGGGTATGGTCATACAGGACCTCAGATGTGTGTTTTATATTGTTCAGAAGTGGGTAGGTTTAGGGTAGGGGTGGGTTAGGTACTCCAGTGAAAGTATAAATTTATATACAAATATAACTGCATCGGAGTCACTCTTTTTACAGTACGTGGTGCACGTCAATTGAGGCAGTGCTGGTGTTGAACCTGTGGATCCGTGCGTGGACCATGGCTGATGCCTGTCACTGACTTACATTGGTATCACTTCTGTGAGCCCGTCACAGAATTTTCTGCGATTCCGTGATGCCACCACAGATTCGGAGTTAAGGGTCCGTGGTCATTACACGTAGTTCTGTGAGACCAGGTTGGGCTATAAATGAGATCAATAAGAATCCAAACTTGCTGCCTAACATCACTCTTGGTTACCATCTTTATGACAACTGTGTGATGCTAGGAATGGCATTCCGGGCTGCCATACCCCTGGCTAGTGGAACAGAGGAGTCCATCTCCAACCTCAACTGCACTGGCCCTCCTCCAGTCATTGGAATTGTTGGGGATTCAAATTCAACTTCATCCATAGCAATTTCCAGTGTTCTGGGGTTCGTGTACCTATAGTAAGACAGGATGAAAAAAAATAAAATTTAAAAAATTTAAATTCAAATAAAAAATACACTTTTCAGTTACACTTTTTTTTGTTGTTCATTTTACCATATGTTCTGAATCTGTTTTTTTTTTTTTTTCTTACACTTTCTTTTGCATCTGCATGTCCCCATTACTCTGTCCCATGCCTTTTCTTCTCTCTTTTTTTAATGATTAGATAAGTCACTACGCCACCTGCTCCTGTTTGAGTGACAAAACAAAGTATCCCTCTTTCTTCAGAACTATCCCCAGTGATGCCTTCCAGGTGCAGAATATGGTTATAGCATTTTGGATGGACATTGGTTGGTTTCCTCTACAGTGATGATGATTACGGCATCTATGCTTCTTTGTCCTTCAAGCAGGAAATGCAATTCTGAAATCCTTCCCAATGATAACAACCCCATAAATATTCAACATATAATGGGAATGATTCAGTCCTCTATAGCTAGAGTGGTGGTTGTTTTTTCTACTTCATCCTATCTGCTGCCTTTGATGGATGAGGTGGTTTTGCAAAAATTGACAGGCAGACAGTGGATTGCCAGGGAAGCTTGGGCCACTGCACCCTGATTTCAAACTCCACATTTACTACCCTTCTTGAGGGGCACATTGGGCATCGTCATCTGGCATGGGGAGATACAGGGACTTTCTGTTATATCTCCGTCCTAGCAATGATCCAAAAAAACAATATGTTGAGAATCTTCTGGGAGAACATGTTTGTGTGCAGTTTTGAAACAGATATAGATGGAGAACAAATTAAAAAAGTGTGTACAGAACATGAGGATTTGAGTGCCTCAGACACGCCATGCACTGATGTTTCAGGGTTGAGAGCAGCTTATAATGTCTACAAGGCAGTTTATGCCCTGGCACATGCACTTCATGACCTGATGCAGTGTGAGGGGAGAGGACCATTTAGTGGGAACAACTGTGCCGACATAATCAGCCTAAAACCCTGGCAGGTAAGACCCACATTGTGTAGTTCAGTGGTCTCAAACTCAATTCCTGGAGGGCCACAGCTCTGCAGAGTTTTGCTCTAACCAGCTCCAAATCACACCTGCTTGGAAGCTTCTAGTAATCCTGAAGACCTTGATTAGCTGGATCAGCTTTGTTTGATTAGGGTTGGAGCAAAACTGTGCAGAGCTGTGGCCCTCCAGGAATTGAGTTTGAGACCAATGGTGTAGATCAGGCATCCTCAAATCTGGCCTACTCCTGCAGAGTTTAGCTCTAACCCTAATCAAACACACCTGAGCATGCTAATCAGAGTCTTCAAGATCATTAGAAAATCACAGGTAGGTGAGTTTGATCAGGGTTGGAGCTAAACTGGAAAGATTTGAGGAACCCTGGTGTAGATTCTCTCCAGGCATATAGAAGAGCTGACTATGAAAAGCAAAATATGCACTCTATAATTACAGATAAATATGCAACACATTTTCCATCTACAACCCGTACAGCTTGTCCACTACCTAAAGAAAGTGAACTTCACCACAGGCTTTGGGGATCAAGTGTCATTTGATAAGAATGGAGATGCTTTGGCTATCTATGATGTGTTGAACTGGCATCCTAGCTCTGACAGAACAGTAAGGCTCCAAGCATTTGGTGTAGTAAATGAAGGTTAAGCAACAGGGATGGTGCTCACACTGGATGATGTTGCAATATGTGACCCTGGACCACAAAACCAGTCTTGAGTGTCAATTTTTCAAAATTGAGATGTATACATAATCTGAAAGATGAATAAATAAGCTTCCCATTGATGAATGGTTTGTTAGGATCTGACAACATTTGGCCGATATACAACTATTTGAAAATCTGGAATCTGAGGGTGCAAAACAATCTAAATATTGAGAAAATCACCTTTAAACTTGTCCAAATGAAGTTCTTAGCATTGCATATAACTAATCAAAAATGAAGTTTTTGATATATTTATGGTAAGAAATTTACAAGATATCTTCATGGAACATGATCATTATTTAATATCCTAATGATTTTTGGCATAAAAGAAAAATCGATAATTTTGACCCATACAATGTATTTTTGGCTATTGCTACAAATATAACCCAGCGACTTAAGACTGGTTTTGTGGTCCAGGGTCACATATACAGGTGCTGGTCATATAATTAGAATATCATCAAAAAGTTGATTTATTTCACTAATTCCATTCAAAAAGTGAAACTTGTATATTATATTCATTCATTACACACAGACTGATATATTTCAAATGTTTATTTCTTTTAATTTTGATGGTTAGAGCGTACAGATCATGAAAGTCAAAAATCAGTATCTCAAAATATTAGAATATTACTTAAGACCAATACAAAGAAAGGATTTTTAGAAATCTTGGCCAACTGAAAAGTATGAAAATTAAAAGTATGAGCATGTACAGCATGTACAATACTTAGTTGGGGTTCCTTTTGCCTGAATTACTGCAGCAATGCGGCGTGACATGGAGTCGATCAGTCTGTGGCACTGCTCAGGTGTTATGAGAGCCCAGGTTGCTCTGATAGTGGCCTTCAGCTCTTCTGCATTGTTGGGTCTGGTGTCTCTCATCTTCCTCTTGACAATACCCCATAGTTTCTCTATGGGGTTCAGGTCAGGCGAGTTTGCTGGCCAATCAAGCACAGTAACACTATGGTCATTGAACCAGCTTTTGGTACCTTTGGCAGCGTGGACAGGTGCCAAGTCCTGCTGGAAAATGAAATCAGCATCTCCATAAAGCTTGCCAACAGAAGGAAGCATGAAGTGCTCTAAAATTTCCTGGTAGATGGCTGCGTTGACTGTGGACATCAGAAAACACAGTGGACCAACACCAGCAGATGACATGGCAGCCCAAATCATCACTGACTGTGGAAACTTCACACTGGACTTCAAGCAACATGGATTCTGTGCCTCTCCACTCTTCCTCCAGACTCTGGGACCTTGATTTCCAAATGAAATGTAAAATTTACTTTCATCTGAAAAGAGGACTTTGGACCACTGAGCAACAGTGCAGTTCTTTTTCTCCACAGCCCAGTTAAGATGCTTCTGGCGTTGTCTCTGGTTCAGAAGTGGCTTGGTAGGCCTTTTCCTGAAGACGTCTGAGCGTGGTGACTCTTGATGCAATGACTCCAGCTTCAGTTCTCTCCTTGTGAAGCTCTCACAAGTGTTTGAATCGGCTTTGCTTGACTGTATTCTCAAGCTTGCGGTCATCCCTGTTGCTTGTGCACCTTTTCCTACCCAAATTCTTCCTTCCAGTCAACTTTGCATTTAATATGCTTTGATACAGCACTCTGTAAACAGCCACACCTTTCAGTAATGACCTTCTGTGACTTACCCTCTTTGTGGAGGGTGTCAATGTTCGTCTTCTGGATCATTGCCAAGTCAGCAGTCTTCCCCATTATTGTGGTTTCAAAGAACAAGAGATACCCAGAATTTATACTGTAGGGATGGTCATTTATTCAAACTCAAATGTAAATATTCTAATATTTTGAGATACTGAATTTTGACTTTCATGAGCTATAAGCTCTAATCATCAAAATTAAAAGAAATAAACATTTGAAATATATCAGTCTGTGTGTAATGAATGAATATAATATACAAGTTTCACTTTTTGAATGGAATTAGTGAAATAAATCAACTTTTTGATGATATTCTAATTATATGACCAGCACCTGTATATGGTAAACTGCGCTGTCGTTTCAAACGACGTTTGTCAGCTTTTTGAATTAAGTTACCGAATTAAAATTATTTTTAACGAGCAACGCTTATCTTATATTAACATTAGGTTAACTAATGTGATATTTTGTTCAGGTGTTAGTAGTTAATGTTGGCCAGTTGCCTATTGAGAAAATAAAATTGTATGTTAGTTAAACAAGTTTTATGGCTAGCTGCCTTTTCTAGTTTTAGAATTAGTTTGTTATAGTTTTTAATGGAATTTAAGGTTTACTGCATTTTTTTATTTGTGTTTTAAAGGCAACTGCAATGAAGCATCAAGAAAGACATGGAGCAGCACCAGCCACCCTGAGACTGATAATGGTAAGAGAACAACTGTGGTTTTGAGAGGTTTGTGTATTCTATATGGAGTTTGACATTTCTGTCACTAACAAAGTGGATGGTGAGCAAAGGTGGTGGCCACGTTTTGGAGCACGTTTGTCTTTTTTTCCCCATTATGTTTCTATTGCCTAAAGATTCTTTGTGAGGATAAATCCAGAGGACACAACATAATACACTGCAAAACATCCTAAGACAGGAGAAATGGTGAAGATGCACTGTTCCAGCATTGGAAAACTATATTTTTAAGCGTTATACATGCAGTGTTTTCAATAAAGAATTTGATATGTTGTAATTATTGTGTCTGTTTTAATTGAGTGCCAGTAGTACCTATGTAGAGTAATAATAAAATGAATTATATATAAAGAATAATCAAGTCTAATTAAATCTATATTAAAATGAATGAATTACAGTAGTATACTGATGAATTGAATATGCTTACTGATTTTTTACAGTAATTTGCTGTAAAACAGTGCAGTTTGCTACTGTAAATCTTTATTACAGTAACGAAGTTACTGTACAAACCCTTTGAAATGTCTAACAGTGCACTCACCCGAGCAAATATCATAATTAGCCATTTGATAACTGTCATTAATATAACAACGTTCTCTAATTGACGGTTCGCAAAGAGCTTGATTGACAGGCGATCTGACAAATCAGAACGCGATACTCAAGATACTTTCACGTTTTATTCTACGACATAAAACACACCAGTTACACCCCACTAGTGATTTTTTAAAACTGTTATGTTTCTTAAAAAAGACGGTTGCTAAATGGGACTACAGACGCTGTCGGAGACATTAAACGTCATCACGCCGGACAGTTTATCAATTTAGTATTTTGCAATTGTAGTATAATTTGTAATACAATTTATTTTAGAATAACCAATGAATAGTTTCCCGCATTTTATATTGTTGTTCGACAATGTTTTTTTTTTGCTTTGCCCCGAAATGCGACACATGTCTTCGGCTGGAAGAAGCTCCTTTTATCGCTTTCCTACTGATACAGACTCTGATTTCGTACCATAAGGTAAACTCATATTACGATTATTACATGTAAACACCACATTTACCGGCTTTACTTGGTGAAAGTTAAACTTTAATGATGCATAGTGCTTAAAGCCACATTAAAATGAAATGTTTAAGGCAGCATGAAGCTGTTAGAAAGCATATAGATATAGGATTTCATAGAAGCAAGGATAAAATAACATTTTGTGTATCCACCCTAACAAAATAATAGCTGAAATGTGGTACTTTGTTCACTAAAATTAGTTTAATCTTACCATATCCAAAAACTCGCTCACTCTGCTGTTATTTAAAAGATTAAATACGCGGGGATACGTTTTAAATTAAAATATTCATATTAATCAAGTCTTTATTCACTTTTAATGCACCTTATTTCGAAATGTACAGAAATACGTGCTTTAAATGTCTTTTAGTCCTTTATTTAATTTATTCACTATACTATTTATTACTAATGTCTCATTTCAGTTTTAGTTTTGCATTTATTCCAGTTTATATGAAATGGTTCATGTAGCGTGGATTAAAATTCATATACAGAGTAAATCCTTCACTGAACATGCTAAAAATAAGTTTGAAATAGTTGTCGGGAGCGCGCTGGTGGTGACGCTGAAGGCAAGCGACCGTGGTGCTGTAGTTCATTTATAGCCTAAGTTTAGCTTTTCAGTTCTGGCGCTTTTATTTCGGCTTCAAAATTCATCAAAGTTATATTATTTTGTGAAGATTATCTTGATGGACAAAACGTGTAAGTTTCATGAACTATGATTGAACACAGAGCTTATTTTTTGCGATTTTCCAAAAGCCTATGGAAAAATCCCATTGGCTTTTTGTCGAGGGAACCAGTTTCATGCTAACAGCCGATCTGCCTACAAAGTGACGTCATAGTTCCCCCACTCTATTGACCTATCGGTAAGCCCCGCCCCCCTTAGTTACTGTTGCTCCCTCAGACAAACAAACAGAGTTGCTCACTGTCTTACAATGACAGCTGCAGTGTGAAAACCTTGTCCCACAATGTTTTTGCACAATTTTGGACACAGAAGGCCACTGAATGGGAATTAAATATTCCATGGAGGGATTTAAAAATAAAAATATTTTAAAATAAATACGGTGGGTAACTCAAAGGAGGGTTTATAGATCACAATGCAAGCAGGATAAGTCTCATATTACGGTCAGTCATCACAATCTCGGATGACAACATGCAGGATCAACACTGTTCATGTATCGCAGGGTATGATTAAATTAATGTACATTTAACCATGCGAATTGCAAAAGCCCATTCCAAATCATCAGTCCTCATTCTGCTGGACCTATCTGCCGCTTTTGACACTGTCAATCATCAGATACTCCTGTCCACCCTCTCATCACTGGGCATCTCTGGCATTCCACTTCGCTGGTTTGAATCCTATCTCACTGGTAGGTCTTTCAGGGTGGCCTGGGGAGGTGAGGTATCCAAAGCACATACACTGGTCACTGGGGTTCCTCAGGGATCAGTTCTTGGACCCCTCCTCTTCTCCACATACACTACATCACTGGGTCCCATCATACAGGCACATGGATTCTCATACCATTGCTACGCTGATGACACACAGCTCTACCTCTCTTTTCAACCAGATGATCCAACGGTAACTGCAAGGATCTCAGGTTGCCTGGCGGACATCTCGGCATGGATGAAAGAACATCACCTGCAGCTCAACCTGGCAAAGACTGAGCTTCTTGTCCTCCCTGCCACTCCGACTCTACAGCATGACTTCACGATCCAGTTAGGTTCATCAACAATAACCCCATCAACTTCGGTCAGAAATCTTGGTGTAATCTTTGATGATCAGCTGACCTTCAAAGACCACATTACAAAACTGCTCGATCTTGCAGGTTTGCACTATATAACATCAGAAAGATCAGGCCCTTTCTGACAGAGCATGCTGCACAACTTCTTGTCCAGGCCCTTGTCATTTCTAGGCTGGACTATTGCAATGCTCTTCTGGCTGGACTTCCGTCTAATACAGTCAAACCTCTACAAATGATTCAGAATGCAGCGGCACGACTGGTCTTCAACGAGCCCAAAAGAGCCCATGTTACACCTCTCTTTATCTCCCTGCACTGGCTACCAATCACGGCTCGCATCAAGTTCAAGACACTGATGCTTGCATATAGAACAACCACTGGCTCAGCACCCGTTTACTTGCACTCTCTATTAACAAACTACATCCCTCCAGAAATCTGAGATCTGCTAGTGAGCGGCGCCTCGTGATACCATCACAGAGGCGCAAAATCACTCTCTAGATCATTCTCATTCACCATTCCTGGCTGGTGGAACGATCTTCCCACCTCTATCCGGAATGCTGGATCCCTGTCAATCTTCAAGCAACAACTGAAAACTCATCTCTTTCGACAGCACTTGACTTCATCCTAAACTTAAAAAAAAAAAAAAAAAAATTATCTTTACTTATTCCTTCCTTTGGTAGTTTGTATTTATTTGAACAATGTCTGAGACTTGGTGTTGCAAGCACTTTGTATGTCTGATTGCCTTTTCAAGATTAATCGCTCGATGTATTCCCCAATTGTAAGTCGCTTTGGATAAAAGCGTCTGCTAAATGACTAAATGTAAATGTAAATGTAACCAATTTAATATGGAGAGGCACTGAAATGTAGACCTTCGTTTATGTGTTTTTGACCTACACTGTACAAGACGCGAGAACAGTCAGCTATTTAGGTTTGTACATTAGCATGGACTCACTAACTTTAACGTTAGCTAGCTTTAGCCAGAGATACCTTGCTAAAGCACTAGATAACATTAACGTTCTGCTTGAGCAGATGAAAATTGTAACTTAATGAGTGTATGACAACCAGAAAATGAACGTTTTTGTATTGGGGTTGAATACTTAGGGATATTTTGCTCTGTTTTGTTTTGATTCAGGAAATGTAATAAAAAAAAATTATATTGCCCATCCTCTCAGGATACCTGGAATCAGTGTTACAAGTACCCCAGGCACATCATTTTTCCATTTTTGAAGCATAAACCACATAAAACCGATGCAAGCTTCGGATCTTTCAATGTTTCTCTATGGCGCTGAAACCTAAAGATGTCCGAGTTCCGCGCCCCGTGCAACTGATACTCGACTGCCATTGGCTAGTCTGCGTTCGAGGGGAGGGGCTTACCGATAGGTCAATTGTATATAGCAGTGGGATCGTAAAAAGCATGTGCTTATTACGCTGCATGCAGCTGAAATCGACCGGACACTCAGCACAGCTAAAAAAAAAAAAAACATCAACCGTAGATTTAAACAAAAGTGACATTGAAATTACGCTGCTGAATATAGCAAACCCCGGTTGAAATGCATACACAAGAAAGCTTATTTCATTTAATCTGTTTTCATGTCTGTTACTATCAGTGATTACATGCTCTAGACTGCATTTTGGTCCAGCTGTATAAACACAGATGTAAATGCTGCTGCTAATATGCTTAATATTTCACTTCTGCATACGATGCAAACTGCTAACATGACACTTATTTTAGCCTTGTTTATGGTTGCTAAGTTTTTAATTCAATTAGGCAGATCATACAATACACACAGCAATGTGGATTAAAAGAGCATTCACTTATCTTAGATGTTGATTTCAGATGTTTCTGAAGTGCACTGCTACTGCTACGGCAAACACTAGCCAAGTATTTGAATGTTGAGCAGCAAGCTCATTGGCAACCAATACAAGAGAGAACCAATCAGCTGTGCCACGTGATAATGATGTAATTATGTCGTATTGAGTTATGGCATAACTTTGTATTTATTAGTTTAAAATACAACAAATGGAACATACTGCCTATTTTTGACATCACGAAATATGCATATGGTAGTCATTTAGTTTGATTATTAGTTTGATATATATATATATATATATATATATATATATACAATATATATATATACCTTTTTTAGTTCCAAGTTTTGTAGCTCAGTATCTCTAAATAAGCATTGAAATGTACTGTAAATATCTACAATAAACTTGTTTTGTTTTTCAGCTAACAACCCACAATGTAAACACCTAAATAATTTTACCATTCCTTAATATACATTACAAAAATAAATTATTAAAGAATGGGAAGGTGACATCATGATTTCCAGAGATGCCCACTTAGCACCTCCTGCTCTTTTAAGCAACACCCCACACAGCTGTCATCATAAATTAGCAGCCAGAATGTGTGAGTGGGTCAGAAAGAGAGAGATGTGGATCACTGTAAACATCTGCCTGTATCTGTCTTTTAAATGCATCTCTGCAGCTTCAATCCACAGATCAGGTACTTGTCAGCTCCAGGGACGCTTCAAGTTAAATGGAATGTACCAGGATGGAGACGTTATACTTGGAGGCCTGTTTGAGGTTCATTTTTTCACTGTGTTCCCAGAGCTGAGCTTCAGAACTGAGCCAGAACCACCATACTGTGAAAAGTGAGTCTGGAGCCAGAATGCCTTCTCAACTATAAAATATGAAAGAGACAGATTAAAATAAATAAACAAATAAATAATAATAATAATAATAATAGTAACAATAAATAAAAAATTTAAAAATGACAGAGAAATATGACCATTTTTGTTGAATGATATGCAATGTGATGCTATCTTGACCAAAAAAATCTGTATTGAAACCTCTTCATATTTAACCAAATGTGTACCATAGGAGGATTCCATGATTGATGAGTGATCTCATTCATATTTGGAATGTATTCATGCTTATTTTATATGTAATATCTTTTCTCTATCATGTTATAAACATTGTTTTATTTTTTATTTTTTTCCCTTAGATTTGATATGGAAAGCTTCCAGCAGGCACAGACCATGGTTTTTGCTGTAGACGAGATCAATAAGAATCCAAATCTGCTGCCTAATGTCACTCTTGGTTACCATCTTTATGACAACTGTGTGATGCTAGGAATGGCATTCCGTGCTGCCGTATCCCTAGTTAGTGGAACAGAAGAGAGATTTTCCAACCTCAACTGCACTGGCCCTTCTCCAGTGATTGGGATTGTGGGTGATCCAGGTTCAACTCCATCCATTGCAATTTCCAGTGTTCTGGGGCTGTTTCGAGTACCTATAGTAAGATGGGATGAAAAAAAGTAAAAATGCACTATATGCATATTTTTGTACTGTTCAATTTCATTTGTTCTTTTTAGTCATATATATCCTGAACCAATTTCTTCCAGCACATTTTTCTCATCTCCACGAGTATGTAGATCATAATTCCATTTTTCTGTCTCATGCCTTCTCTCTCCACATCTTTGCTAATTAGGTTAGTCACTATGCCACGTGCTCCTGTTTGAGTGACAGGAAAAAGTACCCCTCTTTCTTTAGAACAATCCCCAGTGATGCCTTCCAGGTGCGGGCTATGGTTCAGATCTTAAGGCATTTTGGATGGACCTGGGTTGGACTCCTCTACAGTGATGACGACTACGGCATCTATGCTTCTGTGTCCTTTAAGCAGGAAACACAGCTGTTTGGAGGTTGTGTTGCCTTTTCTGAAATCCTGCCCCATGATAACAACCCAAAAGACATTCGGCGTATAATAGGAGTGATTCAGGCCTCTACAGCTAGAGTGGTGGTTGTTTTTTCTACTTCATCTTATCTGATGACTTTGATGGATGAGGTGGTATTGCATAACCTGACAGGCAGACAGTGGATTGCAAGTGAAGCATGGGCTACCTCACCTGTGTTTCACAATTCACGTTTCCTGCCCTTTTTAGGGGGCACACTGGGCATTGCCATCAGACGTGGAGAGATCCAAGGACTTCAAGAGTTTTTGCTACGTCTTTGTCCCAGCAATGATCCAAGAAATAATATGTTGAAGATCTTCTGGGAAAACATATTCAGGTGCAGTTTTAAAACTGGGGGTACGGCGATAGATGGAGAGCAATTGAAAAAGGTGTGTACAGGACAGGAGGATCTGAGCACCACAAACACACCATACACTGATGTCTCAGGGCTGAGAGCAGCTTATAATGTCTATAAGGCAGTTTATGCCCTGGCACATGCACTTCATGACCTAATGCAGTGTGAGGAGGGTAGTGGACCATTTAGTGGGAACAGATGTGCCGACATAACCAACCTAAATCCGTGGCAGGTAAGGCCCATAGGTATAGTGCAGATTCTATCCAGGCATATAGAAGAGCTAAATGGAAAAGCAAAATATGTGCTCTACATAGACTCATATATCAGATATCTTAATTAAATTGATATTGTCCCAATTATATTATTGATATTTTGGTAATCAAAAAAGATACATTTATATGTGATAACATTTGAAAGCATAACTATTCAATTTTTAAGAAACAGTCATTCACACATTTTTATAACAGAATTTTAAAAATTTAAATTAAAATATTGCAGTCATGCATGAATGACAATGTGTGAACGCATATTTGTCATGTTTGACTTTTAAACGTGTTTTGTCTAAACTGTACAGCTGGTTCACTACCTACAGAAAGTGAACTTCACCACAGGCTTTGGGGATCATGTGTCATTTGATAAGAATGGAGATGCTCTGGCTATTTATGACGTATTGAACTGGCAGCCAAACTCTGACGGATCAATACAGGTCTACACAGTTGGTGTAGTAAATGAAGGGGCAGGGAATGGGAAGGTGCTTTCACTGAACGAGGATGCGTTATACTGGAACGTTCAGTTTAAAAAAGTAATCATGTTCAGTAATTTATTAAATTATTATTCTTATACTGTATATATTAAAGGCATGTTACATTCATTCAGAATGAAACTACTACACTATATTAAGCATTCACTCTATCATTGTGTGCTAATAAATAACAGCATATGTTGTCCGCTGACAGCCCCCACGGTCTGTGTGCAGTGAGAGCTGCCCCCCAGGCACCAGACAAGCCAGGAGGAAGGGTCTGCCTGTCTGTTGTTTTGACTGCCTGCCATGCAGAGATGGAGAGATTTCTAACACAACAGGTGAGGAGATTATTGTTGGCAAAATTGAAACTGAATAAAACTTGAAACTAATTTATTTAATAACTGTCTACTTTTTTACTTTCTTCTAAACTTAAATCTTTTTATTTATCTATCTATTTATTTTACTTACAGATGCAATTGAGTGTACTGCATGTCCAGATGAGTTCTGGTCCAATCCAGATAAGGACCAGTGTGTCCCTAAAGAAGTAGAGTTTCTTTCCTATGAGGATCCTCTGGGCATCTCTCTGACTACTGCTTCCCTGCTTGGCACCTGCATCTGTGCTCTTGTAATGGTTATCTTTGCTCATCACCGTAACACTCCCATAGTACGAGCCAACAATTCAGAGCTCAGCTTTCTGCTTCTGTTGTCACTTAAACTGTGTTTCCTGTGTGTGCTGCTGTTCATTGGCCGGCCACAGTTGTGGACATGTCAGTTAAGACATGCTGTGTTTGGTATAAGCTTTGTCCTGTGCGTCTCCAGCATCCTTGTTAAGACCATGGTGGTAATAGCTGTATTCAAGTCATCTCGGCCAGAAGGCAAAGGTGCGATGAAATGGTTTGGAGCAGCTCAACAAAGATGCACAGTTCTGGTCCTAACAGCCCTCCAGGTTGTGATATGTGCAGTCTGGCTATCAACTGCCTCTCCAACACCACATAAAAACAACCAGTATACTCGATCTAAAATAGTATATGAATGTGCTATAGGCTCAGTGGCTGGTTTTTCTATGCTGCTGGGATACATTGGACTGTTGGCAGCAGTAAGCTTCCTTTTAGCCTTCCTGGCAAGAAATCTACCAGATAATTTTAATGAAGCAAAGTTTATCACTTTTAGCATGTTGATCTTCTGTGCTGTGTGGATTGCGTTTGTTCCAGCATATGTGAGCTCACCAGGGAAATATGCAGTGGCTGTAGAGATATTTGCTATCCTAGCTTCTAGTTTTGGGTTACTGGTGGCCATATTTGCCCCTAAGTGCTACATCATTCTTTTACATCCAGAAAGGAACACTAAAAAAGCCATCATGGGTAGAGAAACACAAACGAAATAGTTTTACATTATTCTGTACTCTAATCATTTTGGGGTTCACCACTGTAAACAAAGAAGTAAAACATGTAAATGCCTGTTGTTTTGTAGTATTACCATTATTATTATTAAAATACAAGTTATTCTTTCACTTGCTTTAAAATTAGACTATTTATGTATATTGTATACAATTACATCCTTTATACTTTATCCTTGTAAAATTGTAACACTTACATTTACAATTTGTCCATAATATATTGAGTATACATATATCTCCACGTTTATCAAATGTATTTTACACTTGATTTAATAAATGATTGAGGAGAAGACTGATTAGAGAGAGAGAGAGAGAGAGAGAGAAATCAATAAGGTTCCCATGTGATTCATTTAAAATGCTAAATTCCTATGAGAAATGCTTTGAACTGTACAAGATAACAACTTAACATCATTAAATACATTCATTCATTCATTCTGGACAAAATTATATACGATAATCAGCTCCCAACAATGTAATGGGTATTGGGAAAGGCCCTTTGCCATTTCATGAGGTTACGGGACAGAAACCATTCCAGTAGAGCAGGGGTGTACAGCTCTGGGCTCATATTCATGAAAAATCTTAGTGCTAAGAGTTGCTTCTAGTAACACAATTCTAAGAAAATTCTTCTATAAGCAAAGTGATCACACAAACAAGTACAGCACTTTCAGAACCTTATTATGTCGCTGTTTATTTCCTATAAAATATGTTCAAATGTGTGTGTGTGTGTGTGTTTGTGTGTGAGAGAGAGAGAGAGAGAGAGAGAGAGAGTACGGTAAAACGGAAAAAAATATGCCTGTAATTATAAAAGAACCTATTCTTAAAAGCGCTCTTTTATTTACTTCTTGGACAACCAACCAATCACAGTCTTCAAAAGACAGTATCATAGCAAAGGGGTCAGCCCCGCCTCCTCACTAAGATAAAAACTTTTGTCTTTTGCTCGTTCAGAGTTGCTCTCAGATTGGTCCTGAATCACTTTTAAGCTAAGAGTCCTGGGGCCGTATGTATAAAACTTCTCAGAATTCCTCTTAAGAATAGTCTTAAGCTTGGACTTAAGAGTAAACAAATTCTTAGTTACAAGTAGGACATTTCTAAGAGTAGGAGACTTTTATAAAGAAGCTAATAGCAACTTTCAGTAAAATCTAAGACTGATTCTTAAGTGTTGACTGAGGTGACACTTAAGTGTTGTAAACTAAGGACTACAATGATGTCAACACAAAATGGCTGACCTCGAACCTCTGAATCAGCCAATAGTGAGCCACAGCAGCACAACACCAATCATTTAATGTAACTACATTAAAATAATAGAATTAAGACACTGAAATATTTTAATATTTGAATGTATATTTTTAAATGCTTTGCATTGTGCAAAATTATCACAAATTATTACTGATGCTTTATTTTCTATTGGTATGTCTCCTCGTTTACAGTTGGAGCAATGATGTGAACATGAGTTCCATCAGTGGCTCCGACAACTCCAGGAAAGCCCACAATCCTCAAAAAAGTGGCTTAATTTTGCAATATGGTTTGGCGGTCAGTTGGAAAGTCAATAAACTGCCATATAGTAGTGGCCAAAAGTGATGTCCGGCCTAGGAAATTTGACATCTTCACCTTTAATTAAAAAAAAAAAAGGTTCAAGATTTTGTAAGCATATTGCATAGTTGCTTAGAGTCAGTTGTTTTATATGTGATAATAATGCAAGGAAACATGCCAAATTGTGCGGTCATCATTTTCGGCCATGCTGTCATACAAATAATTTATGAACACATGCAAAAACAAGAGGACCAATGAAATGTAAATAACTTATATTGTAGACAGTGTGTCAATGTTGCCAATTTAGTGATTTTGTCACTAGATTTAGTGACTTCCTCATCCCTTTAGAGACTTTTTTCAAAAGCCTAGCAACAAAATCAATTCCTTGGACATATATACATTACAGGCCGTTGTATTTGATTAGGGTTGGAGCTCAACTCTGCTACTCTAATTCTTATGTTGATTCAGCAGAAAGGAAAATAATGTCTAAGAATTAAGGGGAACTGAGGAACTGTGTATGTGTAGAATGAATTTAGGACTACCGTCAGGAGTGTTGATTAAACAGGAAAGGGTCAAGCAGATGGTAAGATACAAGAGAGAAGAATGAAAGAAAAATAACAAGTGAATCATTGACAAAGAGCTTCTTGTATTCTCTGTAAATATTGTGCATTTTAATTGTTTAACAATGAGATTCTCTGCTTAGAGGGTCTGTGTTACTGTTCGTTGTTCAATTTTTCAGTTCTTTGCCCTGCAGCATCAAAATTAACCAGGTAAAAATTGGCTTAATTTTCTTTTCTTTCTTTTTTTCTTCAAATACCTCACAAATGGATAATTGTCTCTCTGTTTAATTTTCGATTCTACAAGTTTAGGAGGTTGCATCTGAATAAGATAAGAAAATCATTATTTTGATTTTCCATTTTTTGTGTTTTGCGCTTGCAGATGGTCCGCACCATTACCGCCGGGGGAGGGGAGCAATAATTTATTGGCTACGTCAGAACTCATTAACTGTGACTACGTGTTAACATTTACATTTATATTTAGTCATTTAGCAGATGGTATGGAGCGAATTTTGTGCCAATCTTCATCAAACAAATCCAGTGTTTTGCAAATAAACACAATCTGCTTTGCAAAGAAAACTGGTCTTTCAAACAAACGCAAACTGATTTGTAAATACAAAATTATTTGAGAGAAAATGCAGAGGTATGGACAAATATGTATTGTGTGTTACAACTGTGAGACTCATTTACCTTTTTATGACGAAATGTGACTTGATTTTCTCACAAATGCGTGCAGGCAGATTTTCTCACATGTGTGCAAACAGATTTTCTCACAAATGCAATCCAAAAACAGCAGATGGCGCTATTGGTCAATTTACGCTAGTCTCTCGAGACCCGAAACACCTCTTTACCTTTTCAGGGAATAGAGCAGACCAACA
The DNA here is from genome assembly GCF_012432095.1 of Onychostoma macrolepis. NCBI lineage: Eukaryota > Metazoa > Chordata > Actinopteri > Cypriniformes > Cyprinidae > Onychostoma > Onychostoma macrolepis. The sequence continues at coordinate 18,715,970 of NC_081172.1, read as the reverse complement.
TGAGTGGGGAACAGGTGAGTTTCTGTCTTACTATATCTATAATTAACCATTTAGCCTAGGTGTTTTCACAAAGCGTCCCAACTACAATGTTATTGAAATTCACAATTAGTGCTGTAAAGTTGTTAACATGATTGATTAGTTCAAAAATCAGTAGTGACATGGCTAAACATTTAACTAGGCAGACTTTCTCTATAAAAACTGATCCATTCTCTGTATCTCTTATCCTCTGTTGGATCGCAGGATATAAAATGTATTGGCTACATATGTTGATACAATTGTTCAACATTCAAAAAAATGCAGGGGTATAACAATAAATTGTCACAATATATTGTAATACTAAATGCAGATATATTTTGGATAGCGACAACTGTGTACCAAAAATTAATTTTATTTTTACGTTAGGTCAAGTAAGATTTATTGTCATTCTGCTATATATGTTGAGACATAGCCTACAGTGAAGAGAAATGTTGTAGGCTACCTCTGCAGTAAAAGTTTAAACAAGTATAAAACTATACATAGACAACCTACTGAAAGGAATAGGCTAAACTAATTACAAATAGGATACTATAATCAAACTAGTTTAAGTTCAGATGAGTTTTATTGTGATTCAGCTATATAAATGTCGATATCCCTTTCGAAAATTAACCATGGTATTACTAAATAAATACCATGGTATTTGCAGAAAAGCTGCCATTACAGAAATGGTAACCTGCAAAAAAAAAAAAAAAAAAAAACATGGTTACCACACTTTATAGTTTATTATCATATTTATGTTTATATATAGCATACAGTAGTTTATACACACACCTTGTACGACATTTAAAACTAAAAGTGGCCTGTAAGGAGATATTTCATATTTCAACCAATATTTTACTCTGAATACTGTTTGGAAAAGTCCAACTCAAAATATGTAGCTTTTTATATATAGTCGAGCAACATTTTAACTCATGAAGTTAAGAATAGAAGGCTACTGTCAGGAATTATATTAGTGACTCTTCAAAATGCAAACGTTCGTCATCCGAGTCACTCCGAGAAGAGTCCTCGCTGTCCAAAGTGTGTCTTCACCCGTGTAGCGTGCCATCGTCCAACACGCAGAAAAAGAAAGTAGGCTGAATTCTATGATGAAGCTTGACATTTTGATGCCATTTTTCAGGGGCATCTACATGTTTACCTGGATGATCTCAGATCATTAACATGTGAACAGAGTGCTCAGTGTGAGGCGGGATCACATTACAGGAGAAACGGTACCTCTCCAAACTTTCAGACAGATTATATAGGCCTAATCAGAGAATATTTGTTTTCAATTTGAATTGGTTTATTTAGAAGTAGACATGTCAAGCTTTCTATACATATATGTATCATGCATATGAGGCACATATTCACTGAGATTCAGGCTGTTTTATTAATGTGCCAGTGAAGAAAATTCCCAGTGACGGCAGAGAACGCATCCTGTGTTTTCTTTATTTTACAAAAGCACATTGTTCTGTTGTTATTAAGACTATACATAAATAAAAGTAGAACCTTTGCAGTTTAAAACTATGCAATACTCGTATCTGTATTTTTAGTTATTTTCGTGGTCATCATGAAAACGTGACAAAACCCATGGTCTTGGACCCCAAAGATTATTTTGAATCATTCCATTGTTAAAATCCTTCTGCATTACCGGTAAACCACTGTTTATTAAAATGCTGAATTTAGTATTATATCAGCGTGAACTTGATCCTTCTCCCCAATTCACAGGACAAGAGTGACACCAGAAGATGAATATTCATCGTTTTGCTTAGCTAAAAAATTACATAATTATTTTAGACACAAATGATTGCACAGTGTTATAACATTTTAAAAGTTTTAGATATTGCACTAAATAATGTATTTCATTTTTTTTTGTTAATAATTAATGACCTCTTGGGTGATATTACTATATCTGATACTAAATTAAATTGTCTAAGCTTTCATTTTTGGTACACAGTATTGTCGCTATCCATAATACATTTGCATTTTAAAATTACTATATATTGTGACACAATATATTGTTTAACATTCAAAATATATTGTTATACCCCTGAAATGTTTTGAATGTTAAACAATTGTATCAACATATGCCAATATATTCTATATCCCGCAATCCAACAGAGGATAAGAGATACAGAGAATGGATCAGTTTTTATAGAGAAAGACTGCCTAGTTAAATGTTTAGCCATGTCACTACTGATTTTTGAACTAATCGATCATGTTAACAACTTTACATTAATTTCACTAACATTGTAGTGGGGACGCTTTGTGAAAACACCTAGGCTAAATGGTTAATTATAGATATAGTAAGACAGAAACTCACCTGTTCCCCACTCATGTTGGTCTGCTGTATTCCCTGAAAAGGTAAAGAGGTGTTTCGGGTCTCGAGAGACTAGCGTAAATTGACTAACAGCGCCATCTGCTGTTTTTGAATTTCATTTGTGAGAAAATCTGTTTGCACACATGAGAAAATCTGCCTGCACGTATTTGTGAGAAAATCAAGTCACATTTCGTCATAAAAAGGCAAATGAGTCTCACAGTTGTAACACACAATACATATTTGTCCATACCTCTGCATTTTCTCTCAAATAGAGTTTTGTATTTGCAAAACAGTTTGCGTTTGTTTGAAAGTCGAGTTTTTCTTTGCAAAGCAGATTATGTTTATTTGCAAAACGCTGGATTTGTTTGTTGAATATTGGCACAAAATTCGCTCCATACAGATGCTTTTATCCAAAGCGAATTACAAATGTTGTTAATAGAAGCAATTAAAACCAACAAAAGAACCATAATATGCAAGTGCTATGACAAGTCTTGGTTAGCAAGTTTATACAACCCAAATTCCTGAAATGTTGGGACGTTTTTTAAATTTGAATAAAATGAAAACTAAAAGACTTTCAAATCACATGAGCCAATATTTTATTCACAATAGAACATAGAGAACATAACAAATGTTTAAACGGAGAAATGTTACACTTTTATCCACTAAATGAGCTTGTGGAAGATTGTGGAATACTTTAAAAACGTTCCTCAATGTGAAATTGCAAGGGCTTTGCAAATCTCATCATCTACAGTGCATAACATCATCAAAAGATTCAGAGAAACTGGAGAAATCTCTGTGCGTAAGGGACAAGGCCAAATACCTTTGTTTGATGCCCGTGGTCTTTGGGCCTTCAGACGACACTGCATCACTCATCGGCATGATTTTGTCATTGACATTACTATATGGGCCCAGGAATACTTCCAGAAACCACTGTCGGTAAACAAAATCTGCCGTGCCATCTGCAGATGCCAACTAAAGCTCTATCATGCAAAAAGGAAGCCATATGTGAACATGGTCCAGAAGCGCTGTCATGTCCTGTGGGCCATGGCTCATTTAAAATGGACTGTTTCAAAGTGGAAGAGTGTTCTATGGTCAGACGAGTCCAAATTTGACATTCTTGTTGGAAATCACGGACGCCGTGTCCTCCGGGCTAAACAGGAGGGAGATCTTCCAGCGTGTTATCAGCATTCAGTTCAAAAGTCAGCATCTCTGGTATGGGGGTGCATAAGTGCATACGGTATGGGCAGCTTGCATGTTTTGGAAGGCACTATGAATGCTGAAAGCAACATATGCTCCCCTCCAAAAGACATCTATTTCAGGGAAGGCCTTGTGTATTTCAGCAGGACAATGCAAAATCACATACTGCAGCTATCACAACAGCATGGCTTTGTAGTAGAAGAGTCTGGGTGCTGAACTGGCCTGCCTGCAGTCCAGATCTTTCACCTATAGAAAACATTATGCGCATCATTATACGAAAAATACATCAAAGACAACCACAAACTCTTCAGCAGCTGAAAACCTATATCAGGTAAGAATGGGACCAAATTCCAACGCCAAAATTCCAGAAACTCATAACCTCAATGCCCAGACATCTTCAAACTGTTTTGAAAAAAAGATTAGATGCTACACCATGGTAAACATGCCCCTGTCCCAAATATTTTGAGACCTGTAGCAGGCATCAAATTTGAAATGAGCTAATTTTGTGCATAAAATTGTAAAATTTCTCAGTTTAAACATTTGTTATGTTATATATGTTCTATTTTGAATAAAATATTGGCTCATGTGATTTGAAATTCTTTTAGTTTTCATTTTATTCAAATTTAAAAAACATTCCAACATTTCTGAATTGGTTATATATATATATATATATATATATATATATATATATATATATATATATGTTTATATTTATATATAGGAGCTCATAAAAGACCCTACCGCAGTGAGGGCAGCACTGCCAAGCTCAGAGAAGTAGATTGACCACAGATGGGTCATCAGGAATGGGATCCAGCTTAGAAGGGGATCACGTCTTCCAACAGGGAACAGCAGGCTCCCACCATAGAGGCAACTAATCAGGGAGGCGACAAGGATAGGCCTAATAACTCGGTAGCGGTGCTCTCAGCTTTCAGGCTGAGGCAGGCCCTCATAGCTAATACTGGGAGCGGTAGGCTTATAGCTAACCCTTGCAGTGAGGTTAGCACTTCTTAGCTCGACCCGTAGGCAGCATTAGACTAGAAGGGGCAGTCTAACAGGGCCCGATGAGAGACTGTCAGCTGAACACAGTCCCATTCTCTCTGATTTAACCAAGCTTGAAAGAACCTGCAGAAACAATGGGACTTAATGATCCACTCATGCACAAAGAACTACTGCTCCTCAGAGCCAAAGCACTTAAGTCAAGTCAAGTCACCTTTATTTATATAGCGCTTTTACAATACAGATTGTGTCAAAGCACTTAACAGTATCAAATTGGAGGATAGAGTGTCAGTAATGTATAATGATAAGATTAAACACTCAATTTTCAATTTTCAGTTAAAGTCATTTCATTATTGAATTCAGAGATGTCATTGTCTAGCTCAGTTTAGTTTAAATAGTATCTGTGCAATCAAATCGGCGATAATCGCTAGAAATTAAGTGTCCCCAACTGAGCAAGCCAGAGGCGACAGCGGCAAGGAACCAAAACTCCCTCTGTGACAGAATGGAGAAAAAAAAACCTTGGGAGAAACCAGGCTCAGTCGGGGGGCCAGATCTCCTCTGACCAGACGAAACACGCAGTTCAAAAGTTTATATTTCTATTTTAATTTTGTTGCAATTTCTAACAATAGTAGTATTATGTAGTTAGGTATTTTATTATATTTGAGTTATTTTGTTATTTTTGGTTGATATATCTGGGGATATATCTCTGGGGGTCATCTGGGTGTCCTGGTCTCCGCTGACGATCAGGGCTGTAGACATCATCTCTTGGTGCTGATCCACCATCTGATCGGATACGGACTGAGAAACAGACTAGGAAAGAAACAGACAAATATTAGCGTAGATGCCATTCAACTTACGATGTAACGAGTACATTGTGTGTTATGGGGAGTGTTCCCGGTTCCGGTTGATCTAATTAATGCAGCCTAACAATCCTTTAACGGATTTGAATAATAGAAGCGTATTAATGTGTTATGTGTAAGCCAGGCTAAAGAGATGGGTCTTTAATCTAGATTTAAACTGACAGAGTGTGTCTGCCTCCCGAACAGTGTTAGGTAGACTGTTCCAGAGTTTGGGTGCTAAATAGGAATAGGATCTGCCGCCCGCAATCGATTTTGATATTCTAGGTATTATCAAACGGCCGGAGTTTTGAGAACGCAGCGGACGTGGAGGACTATAATGCGATAAGAGCTCGCTCAAGTACTGAGGAGCTAAACCATTCAGGGCTTTATAAGTAATTAACAAGATTTTAAAATCTATCCGATGCTTGAAAGGGAGCCAGTGCAGTGTTGACAGAACCGGGCTAATATGGTCATATTTCCTGGTTCTAGTAAGGACTTAAGAAGGGTTTCCGCAGAGAAGGAAACATGTCTCACTCGTACCTCAGAGAAAGCAGTGTATTCAAGACCACTCCACAGAGGGGTGACTCACTGGTTCAACCATAAGGGCAGTGTGAAAGAGAGGTCCAAAAAGGGCTCAACAGCTTATCAAAACTGCAGAGTTTCGGAGCAGAATGAGATCGCTCAATGCCACAGCGAGAGGAACTCTACAGAATATGTGCATAATGGTGAGTGGATGTCTCAAAGCTCAGGAAGCCCCTCGGGGCGAGACATGAGTAACTTTCCCTGCCTGGGGCAGCTTCTCAAAGCAATCACCCAGCCGAGACATCAGGGAGCATGTCACAAAGTATTACACTCCGAAAAATGTTCAACCTGAAAGTAACCTCAATGAAAGTCTCACAGGTCTTTGAGGTTGCAGAGCTATACTGGGACCTGATACTCATAGGTGAGGAGCATCAGCTCAACCTAGAGACGCAGAAACAACAGTCCTAGTAGCACTGCAGGGAATGAATACTCACTCTGGGTGCAGCAGGTACGCAGTTAACCCTCTGCAGTGAGGAGAGCACTGCCAAGCTCGACCATAAGGGTAGTGTTATTAACAGAGCTGAAACTGGGAGCAGCAGGCTCATATACAACCCTCCATAGTGAGGGGAGCACTACCAAACTCAGCCATCTAAAATGGCGACAGGAACAAGGCTTGTTATCCTGATACAACTGCACATAGGGCTCCTTCACACTCTAAACCCATACTTCAGTATAGGGAGAGTGAGGGTCCCATATAGCTAGACATGAAGGAGCCCGCTGAAGGGATTGTGGGAGCAGCAGGCTCCTGCATCACCCTGTAAGGATCCAGCCGCTAGTCCAAACAACGCAATCCAGCAGCCTGGTCGAAGGTTTAGTGCATGTTCGGTCTTTTACTTGCGCTTCTGAATTTATCAGGATCTAGTTTCAATTTTAGTCTAACTCCGTGCTTGATCTGACTCCAATTTCAAGTGATCATTAAATTTAGACACTATTTATAATTAAACTGATCACAGATATCGATTGTACATTAATTTAGATATTTGATTATTCCGAAAATCCCATACTTTCAATTATTCGTTTATTAGGGAATAGGTATCGCATAGGAATTGCACTTCGGCCGATTTTTTAGTGAATCCACGACACAAACTCGTCAGTTCTGAACTTACTCAGAGGGTGAAGAGTGGTTATAATACCTTTAAGTGAGCTGCGCCTGCATGCTCATAACAAAAAGTGTATTTTTCCCTATAACCACGAGAGCTACACCGTGTTAAGCCAGTGACAGTCAGAAATCCAAAGTCTCCTTCATGGTGCCCCTCATGGTTCATCCATTAGTGCTTTGGTGTGATCTGTCCTGAACGCAGATTCTTGGAAATACCCTACCATTAATCTACTAGAAAAATGATTTCAGAAGAGATCAGAATAAATCAAATATAACAATTTATTATTAGTCAGGTAAACGTATCGTGCCAATTACATAATAAAACAATAAGAAGCCAATTCAAAAATAAGAAAATACATAACAACAGTTGTTCAAAGATGAATCTAAGATTAAAATGTTTACCTGGCTTCGAGAAGAAGATACATAGTATGGACCATATTAAATACCCTCCACACTACGGGCTGATCTGGCTACAAATTTGCAACTTTCCCTTAAATACTACCAGAACAAAAGGCCCATAAACATTTATTCTCTGCCCCAAAACAGATTAGATGTGTGTATGGGGGATGAGAAGCCTCTGTAGGAGCTGTTCTTGTGCTCAAAATGGTCACACCTGTAGAGCAATGTTTATCAAGTTTTGAAAGGAGACCGCCCCCGCAACAGAGGTACAGAATTCACTTAAGTTTCCAATATTTCCCATAATATAAGTGACTACTGTGAAATTGAGACCATTTTACCAATCACACAGAGACCTTTAAAATGATACCAAACATGAAAGGGTTACAATCATTGATTCTTAAGATATAGTAAATATTTATGTAAGAGTAGCAACTTGAGTTCTTTCAGTGACCAGTACCATGAGTCCAGGGGGGAAGGATGGGTGAATGGACCAATGATCATATGATCTTCTTGTCTGATTAGAGAGTTTATTGTCTTGCGGCATGACATTTGCATTGTAAGGGTTTCTGGGTGTTTGGCTTCACAAAGAGATAAAAGCCTGATTGAAGAGTTTGTTTTGTGGTCTGACATTTGCATTGTAAGAGTTCCTAAGTTTTGGCTTCACGAGGAGTTATTTTCATAAAGGAAATAATTTCACTCCCTACAACCCTGATCTTCAAGGGTAGCAGTGCTAGCTCGACCACAGGAACAGGATGGGACCCAAAGCTATTCATGCACATGGTAGAGCTCCTCAGAGCGAGTGCCCAAAAATAGACCTTCAGAAGAAGGGAGCACATCACACTCATACCTCAGGGAGAAACAGTGCACTCAAATCCACTCCCAAGAGGGGAGAGACTGGTTCAACCATAAGGTCAGTGTGACACAGAGGGCCCACAGTGGTCCTGACAACCTGTCAAAACTGCAGAGTGGAATTTAGGAAGCGGAGTTACTCAAAAGTACATGTGTGCAGAATATACACAAGATATCTTAAGTCTCAAGGAGCCCCTCAGGATGAGACATGAATTAGCTCACCTCATAAACACCCTGGCTAGGGTGGCTTCTCAAAGCTAAAGCATCCAGCAGGCCGTCAGGGAGCAGGGCATGGAATATTACTCAAGTACTGCCCTGCTCAACCTGAAAGCTACCACTCAATGAGACGTGGAGGGCCTCGGAGGTTGAAGCACTAAGGTTAGGGAACCAGGTTCTGCGCCTGTGACCTACTCGCAAGTAGCCCTCAGGCTAGCGAGAGGGGAGTAAGGTCAAGCTCCTAGCCCCAGAGAGCATGGTACTCTACCACACCCAACTTACAGGAGCACCAGCTCAGTTCAGGGCCAAGCATCAAGGAGGCTCACAAGCCAGTACTTGAGACAGAGGAGAAACCTAATTGAGGAGGCCTAGTAGGAGGCCATACAACTCAAGAGGTCTCCAGAAATTATGTATATAATGTATGTAATGACTTATAAACAGCAGGACATTACTGATAGGGAAAAGACTTCCCGTCAGGTCCTTTCCATGCTCTACCCATCAACCCCGAACCGCCGGCAATGGGCAGATAATTCTCACTATAACCGCAATGCACAGCATACATTCAATTCCCGCGGGAGATAAACATGTTTCGTTCATACGCTAGATTACCTTGGAAATCAGGCGAGAACAGAAACCATTGCATTGCAATTCCCGCGAGAGGTGAACATAATCATGCAAACTCTATCTACAAACTCGGGTAAATGATGAAGTACTCACCTCCCCTCTCAGTAGACCCGCGAATGCATCACCATGAGCACAACCCGTCTTCTCGTGAATCGAGCATGTTCAACTGATGCTTATCACTTTACAAAGAAATGAGCAGTGAATGCAATGAGCACATACAACTCCCTTGAGAGCTGAACATGCTTGTACTTCACCGCACACACAACACGCAAGTGTGAAACTATGGCTATCAGAGTAAAGCCTCTGGCGAGAGAACATGCACTCCTAGTCGTGCTTAGCTTTCTGCTAACATAAACAAATGGTCAGTGAAGACGAAGAAGAGGATGATGTGTTCTCTCTGCTCCCTTTTATACTGTGGTCACGCTGGCCATGACGTCATAGGCTGTTGCCGGCCAATGTTATTGTCGTGTTTAGATGTATGCTTCAGACACCGGTCACGCCAAAGGCGTACCCCATAGCGACCGTCAGAGTCCCTCGGTAGGAGTGCCCTTGGAAGGGAACCAAACTAGATTCTGTAGCCTCTTTCTACAGTCTATAGGACTTATTGTGAGACATCTAGCAGAAGTTTCCACGCTGCCAGGAAGTCTACTCTCTCTCGAGGCTGGCCTTTGGTGTGGCTAGAGTAGTCACTAGTAGTCACCCTGAAGCAGCAGGGAATGACCGGCCTGACAACTCTAGAGCATTCTCAAGTCAAGACAATACAAGTCACCATTATTTATATAGCGCTTTTAACAATACAGATTGTGTCAAAGCAACTTTACAATATCAAAATAGGAAAGTAGTGTTTCAATAATGTAAAATGACAAGATTAAACACTCAATTTTCAGATAAAGACATTTCATCATTGAATTCAGTTATGTCATCGTCCAGCTCAGTTCAGTTTAAATAGTATCTGTGCAATCAAGTCAACGATATAGCTGGAAATTAAGTGTCCCCAACTATAAGCAAGCCAGAGGCGCCAGCAGCAAGGAGCCAAAACTCTATCGGTGACAGAGTGGAGAAAAAAAACAAGCTTAGTCAGGGGGCCAATTCTCCTCTGGCCAGACGAAACCAGCAGTTCAATTCCAACTGCAGCAAAGTCAGATTGTGTAAAGGATATTTTCGTGCTGTACCATTTCTGAGTGTCAGCTGAGAACCGTGCTCGCTGGGGACCACTGTGCCCTGAAGCACTGGAGGTGGCAGGGTTAACAGAGCAGCCCCCTGAGGACACTGAGGAGTGTCAGGCACCGTATGCTGAGGTGTGTACCTCCCCTCCCCAGAGGGGTCTATCCTGAAAGGCCTGGGGCCTCATTTATAAAACTATCCGTAGATTTCTTCCTAAAATGTACTTACGCACAAAAGCTAGATTTTGCATATGTACAAAAGTTGTCAGATTTATAAAACCATGAGTATGTCAGAACCTCCGCAAAAATCCCTTTATAAATCCCAGCCAGGGTAAGATTGTGCGTACGTGCATCTCCACCGCGTCTCCTCCCCGAAATAATCATATATTGAGCTTACAATGCCTAGTTTTACTATGCATAACCTCGTCTGCATATAATTTCCATGCATACTCCCATTCACGTGATGCCATGTTTAACACTGTCAAAGATGAAAGACATTAAGGAAATATGAGATACGGACTATAAATGCCATTTGTGCCATACATTATTTTTTTATTGTTAAAAATCATCCAATATCCTTGTTATGTTTTAGAATAAATATATCAACATATCCATGAAAACTAAACTGTTTAAAACAGTTATCATTAGGGGTTAAAGCACGTAGTGCTGAAACCCTATTGTAATTATAAGGATTTTTATTATTATTTTTCCATTGTAAAACTGATCGTGCAGATCAAACCGTAAGGCCTAGAGACGTAAAACTTGGTACAGCCAGATGGTAGAGCTCAATTTGGGGAGAACCTGACAAAGACTCACACCAATCGGCCAATAGGGGGCGCTACAGCAAACATAAACGTGAAATTGCTCATATCTCCTAGACCTAGAATATACTCCTGTAGACACAAGTGTCTTATATCATTAGAATCATTGGCTCAAGACAAACAAAATGATTATCTTCGATTTTATTTCTGTCTGGAAAAATTTCCCGCCATTTTGAATTTTGTCCAAAACCTACTTTTGCGCACTAGTCCTAGGTTTTTCATCCGATCAGAACCAAACCAGTGCAGAAATATTCTCTGGACAGTGAATATCAATAATTATAAAAAAAGTTGAAATTTCGACTCACTGTCGCATAGAAATGCCAAAACGTTTGTAAGGGGCGGGGCCACTTTTACTAAAATGGCTATAACTCATGAACAGAATGAGATATTTTCACCAAACTTGGCACACGTGTGTAAGATCTCAATCTTTGGTCAAATAAATAAAAACAATTGTGCAGCTCTGCCACTTGTTGGTGCTATAAGATGGGGGGTGGGGAAAACTAAAAACAGCTGTAACTATGTAAGCGTTAGTCCAATTGACCTGAAAATTGGTATGCAGGTGTCCAGAGTCCTAGGTTTTTCACTCAGTCTCGATCAAACCACTGCAGCACAATTCTTTGTATATCAATGATTTATCTAAAAAAAATTTAAAAATGTGTCCTTTGGTTAGCTATAATATACCCATATACACCCAAAAGCCTATAAAACCTAATCAAAGACTCAAAACTTTACAAAACTTGGTGAAACGTGTCAGATGACTCTTAACAACCATGCAAAGTTTCATCAAGATCGGACCATAAGTGGCACTATAACAGTAAAAAAGACTTCAAAAACACAGCATTTCAATTGAAAATGACTTTAAATTCTAAAAAAGTTGATATATTTACAAACTTGATATTCATATCATATGTTAAATCTCCTCATTCTGAGCAACTTTGCCTCTCGGACAAATGCTGTCAATCAAACTGGTCATTAAATATTCAAGATTATTTAAAAAGGCTACTTTTGCGAACTAGTCCAAGGTTTTTCACTCAATCGCAACAAAACCACTGCAGTACAATTGTCGGGACCCTTTAGATCTATAAAAAAACATTGAACTTTACACTTTGGTAAGCTACAAGAGGGTCACTTTTAAAGGGACATGGCCAATTATACCCAAAAATCCTATAAATCCTAAATGAAAACTCAAAACTTAATGAAACTACGTGAGCATATGCGACAGATTCTAGACAAGCATGCAATATTTTATGGAAATTCCACCACAGCTGGCGCTATAATAGTCATAACTGTTAAAAAAAAATCATCATATTTCTTTGTTAAATTACCTGCATTTGCCAAAAATGCTATTTTAAATCATTGATTTAGTTCAGCGGTTCTCAATTCCTCGCGCCCCCCCTGCTCTGCACATTTTGTGTGCATCTCTTATCGCTTCAGACATTTGTAAGTGCCCTACAAAGTGGACATCACAGGATATTCCGCCATGATTCCAGATCAAAGCGAGCGTATATGTTCCATTTAAAGGTCATTAAAGTGTATGAGACGTGAATTTAAATTGTATTTATTTACATATTAATTTTTTTCACACTCTAGAAAGTTTTGTCTATGTGTGAAGACGCTGCAGGCAGCGGCGCAGCAAAAAGCAAAAAAACTGTAATTGAGAACCGCTGATTTAGTTGGTTAGTCTTGGATCCCTCTTGCTAAATCCACTTGCGATCCCCATGACAACAGCTTATGCTGAGCCTCAGCCAGACCAGAGCCAAGAGGATCACGAACCTGGGCACCAATGATGACCTGGGAACCTTGGAACCAATGGAGCTACGATCAACTTAAGCTTACAATGCTTTTGGGAAACACAGCCCTGGCCGCTTTCATCAAACAAAGCCAGGCGGGATCGGATCACACGCAGTGGGTGATTTTAAAAGATTTTAACTGTCTAAACACAGAAGCTTTATTTGTACAGTTACAGTTGATTGATTGATTGATTGATTGATTGATTGATTAATTGATTGGAGAAAACATCATGGAATCACAGAAGTGTAAAATTAACTAAGGTCACTATTGTTATCACTAGGTGTCGCTAGGGGTAAGAAAAGAGGGATAGACGTTGAATAAGGGATAGACTGTGATTGAAGTATATTGTTGTGCTGTTGCCTAAATAATAATAATAATAATAATAAATCTGATTTCATCATAATTTTAGGTGTCTAATTTAATCTGAACCAAGACAAACAAAACTGGCGGTGTGAGGTATGTCTTCAGTAAATGCAATTACAAGCCCCTTCGTCCAATGCTTGGAGGAGCTGAATATATTATTTACAACATGGGATGAAATGCTTGTATATTGCATGATGTCAAGAACCACTGCTGTCAATCAAATCGTTCATTAAATATTCTCAATTATGTGAAAATCCTAGGTTTTTCGTTCAATCTCAATCAAACCACTGCAGCGAAATTCTCTGGACTCTCTAGATCAATAATTATAAAAAAAAAAAAATAAAAAAAAAAAATAGAATTATGTAATTGGTTACCTATAACAGGGTCATTTAGAAAAGGGGCGTGACCAAATATACCCAAAAGCCTATAAAACATAAACGAAAACTTACTTTACGAAACTTGGTGAAAACATGTGTCAGATGACTCTTAACAAGCATGCAAAGTTTCATCGAGTTTGGACCATAGGTGGTGCTATAACAGTAAAAAAGACTTCAAAAACACATTTCAATTCAAAATGACTTTAAATTCTAAAAAAAAAAGTTCATATATTCACACATACACTAGGTCTTCATATCATATGATATATTTCCTCACTCTGAACAACTTTGCCTTTGTGATCAATGCTGTCAATCAAACTGTTCATTAAATATTCAAGATTATTTAAAAAAGCTACTTTTGTGAACTAGTCCTAGTTTTTTTGCTCAATCACAATCGTGGACTGTGATTAATTATGATTAATCGCAATTTTAAAATACTAGGATTTACCTGTAAATGTGTTGAAAAAGAAATGCATGACAAACTAGTTTAAGGAAACAGAACCTTTCACACTTCCACCAGGTATGAGACATAATCCTTATTATTCTTTTATCATTATTCTTTTGTTTTTATTCAGCCGTTATGAGCCTTTAAACTGGCAATAAAACGTTTACCAAGCCACATCGCTTCAATCCCAGTATACATTTACCCTTCTATTATCAAAAGTATTTCTTTAATGCATATTATTATACATCAAAACATTTCTTGCGACCTTACGTGAAGTATTATGACAAAATGCATTATGAAGAAGAATTGGACCTGTTCTGCAGCTGCATTAGAGCTAACATTAGCATCATGCTACATACGACAGTTTATGAGATTAATAGTACACTTTTACTTAGAACTCACTTCAAACCATCATCGAGTGTTTGTAATAACTTCCTTTTGCGATCAGATGTGGAATTTGGTTGTTTACTGTTGTTAAAATATGCTATTTATAGCCTTTTATATTGCTGCACAAATTAGCATTTCAGACGTACACATTCATTTAAAAAAAAATCACATACAGACCATATCTATCGTAATCGTGTGTTTAACTTAATTATCTTATATAGTGGCTGTTGTCATGTTTATTTCTGCTGTGTAAAAGCCTTAACATGTATGCTCTGGCTGAAACTCAAGTTGTTTGTGACGTTACAACCACCTCTCCGTTCTTAAGTTGCCAGGTATACATTTAAAGTATAATACACATTAGTAAAATGACCTATTTTAATTTTTATTTGTCTATATACACCTTGGGTGGCCGCGGTACATTAAAAAAGTAGCCCAAAAAAAACGCAACCCACGGCTCTGTAATTTTTCCCGCAACTGTATTTTCAAAATAGCCCACTTGTGCCGCTGCCCTGTCAAAACTGGTTCGCTGTACCCTCGTCACACAATGATAGATAACCTTCCGCGCTGCGATGACGGGAAGTTGGGGTCAAACCTTATCAAATGATTAAGCTGCGTTAAAAAAATATTAACGCGTTAAAAAATTTTTAGTAATCGATTAACGCGTTAACGTTGACACCCCTAATATATATATATATATATATATATATATATATAATTGGTTGATAATATTTACAATAATATATTGAATTTGATAGGTGTCTCTCACATTGTCCCACAGAAATATTAAAATAGTGTAGATTAGTGTACAATGTTTTGTAATAATAATTTATTCTATTTATTGTCCATTTCATTCATTTAACATATTTAATATTGGGGCATCCAAGATATTTGACATATTTGAACTTTTTATTTTTTTATTTTATTTTTATTTTTTTTTTAAGTAATGCAATAGTTACTTTCCCTGGAAATTAGTTACTTTTATAATTATGTAACTCAGTTACTATTTGTGAGAAGTAACTAACTATAACTAATTACTTTTTTAAAGTAACGTGACCAACACTGCTTGTTTCTCCAAAAAAACAATACTACAGCCAGTTATTCTCCCTTGAAATGTGCATTCTGTGTCAGAATGTCTGTTTTTGTTTTGGTCTTTGTGATTCTCTCCACTGCTAGACTACACGATAGTATTTCGACACAAACAATGCCAAATATTTAAATTATCTTTAAAAAAAAACAAAAAAAACAACAACACTTGTTTACACTTAGACATTTTTGCATTTGAATCTGTACTAAAACATGCCAGTCCAGAAAAGAGATTATTCTCTATTACAATTAATAACAATAATATATGTTTCCTTTATTATTGTTTTTGCTTTATTAAAGCATTAGTCTCACTAAATTTTGATATTCTCTGAAAGCAATGGATAAAGTCTTTTAAAAATGTTAAGGTTTGTTTAAGTAGATATATTTTGTTATATTTATATTTCAAAAGATAAATATACTGAGCAAGACAATTTGGTAAAATGAAATGAAAAAAAAAAGAATATAAAAGAATAAGGTGTCAGTGTATGATGTGTACTTTGGGGATGGGGTGGTTTGGTGAAACCATAGGTAGGGGGTCCTCTTTTTAAAATGTAATTAGGGACCCCGAAATGCAAGGGCCAGCTCTATCACTACTGGGACTTTGCACTGTTTGTAACACTCCCTTGTCTGTGCATTCCATAGCAGATGTGTTTTTTGAGTGTCTTTGAATGCAGTTGAGAGTGATTTGATACCAATTACTTGGTAATTATTAAATTGGAATAAATGACTTAATCAATCAATCAGTCAGTCAGTCAATCAATAGGGAGATAATTTAACATGACTTTTGGACAGATTATAGCACAAACCATGTTCTTTTTTATTATTATTACTTTGCTTGTAAAATTGCCTAGTATATGGATACAGAAAGACAAGTGTGTTTGTTAATCAGTTGAAAGTAGGACCTCTGAGTTCTATTTGTTTGGTTCATGATGGTCAAAGTGAGTAGGGGGTGAAGTAGTGGAATAGTTAGGTGTTTTGGAAGGTTTTTTTCACTTAGTGCGGAAGAGTTTGAACAAAGCTTGAGAATGTTTGTTTTTAAATTCCTTGTTTTTATTGTTGTGATTATTATTTTTTAATGACTATTTTACTTCCTTTTATGTAAAGCACTTTGAATTACCACTGTGTATAAAATGTGCTATATAAATAAACTTACCTTGCCTTAAGTAAATTATTTTTTTTATATTTATATCTCAAAAGATAAACATACTGAGCAAGACAATTTGGTAAAATGAAATAGTAAAAAAATGATAATAATAATATAAAAGAATAAGGTGTCAGTGTATGATGTGTACTTTGGGGATGGGGGTGGTTAGGTGAAACCATAGGTAGAGGGTCCTCTTTTGAAAATGTATTTAGGGACCCCAAAATGCAAGGGCCAGCTCTATCACTACTGGGACTTTTCACTGTTTGTAACACTCCCTTGTCAGTGCGTTCCATAGCAGAGGTGGATTTCAGTGTCTTTGAATGCAGCTGAGAGTGATTTGATACCAGTTGCTTGTTAATTATTAAACTGGAATGAATCAATGAATGAATCAATGAATGATTCAGTCAGATCGATCAGTCAGTCAGACAGTCAAATATATGCATGCAGTATTCATTTAGTCTGATAAATAACATTCTTCATACCTTTGCACTTGATAGCATTACTTTACCATGATACATAGTACACTATCACTACTAACAAAGTATGTTTTATTGCTCAAAAAGTCAAATGCATGACTGACATCTAGAGGACATTCTGAAAATCAGTTAATCGGTCAATGAATAAATAAATAAATAAATAAATAACACTTGCAAGCAAAAAACATGAATAAGTAGATATAATTGATCACTGGTATAAGACAATCGTTTGCAATGCAGCTCGGCATTAAAAAAAAAAAAAAAAAAGTCTTTATACAACCAACAGCAGTTCACTGTGCATGCATATGTCCTTTATTCCATCAATACTGTAGTCTATGTTGGGAGGGATGGGAGAGTGACGTCCTGC
The DNA here is from genome assembly GCF_012432095.1 of Onychostoma macrolepis. Taxonomy (NCBI): domain Eukaryota; kingdom Metazoa; phylum Chordata; class Actinopteri; order Cypriniformes; family Cyprinidae; genus Onychostoma; species Onychostoma macrolepis. The sequence goes on along the minus strand of NC_081172.1, from coordinate 18,698,420 downwards.
TTTCCAGGGATGTCCACTTGGCATCGCCTGCTCTTTTAAAGGAACACCCCACACAAGCTTCATCATAAATTAGTAGAGTGGCTGAGTGGGTCAGAAAGAGAGATGTGGATCACTCTGTATATTTTTCTATACCTGTCATTTAACTGTCTCTCTGCAGATTCAATCCTCAAATCAGGTACATGTCAGCTCCAGGGACGCTTCAAGTTGAATGGAATGTACCAGGATGGAGATTTTATACTTGGAGGCCTATTTCATGTTCACTTTTTCACAGTGTTTCCAGAACTGAGCTTCAGAACGGAGCCAGAACCACCATACTGTGAAAAGTGAGTCTGGTCTGTGGCCGGAATGAGTACTAAAAAAAAAAAACCATAACAGAGTGAGAGAGGTTTTATAACAATAATAATATTTTTTAAATTATATTTGCGTTCTTTTACCTAAGCTAACTTTAAATAATATTCTGACAGCAGTAAAGCGAAAAAATAAAAAATCTATATTGAAACCACTGTGCATTTAACCAGGTACGCACAATAGGAGAGTTCCATGACTATTGCTTGGTCTCAAATGCATTTTCTGTATACTAATGCTTATATTAATTAATTTTTAATTATTACTAACTTTACATGTCAACATTTATATTGTTTTACATTTACTTATTTATGTTTTACTTCTAGATTCAATATAGAAATCTTCCAGCAGGCACAGACAATGGCTTTTGCAGTAAATGAGATCAATAAGAATCCAAATCTGCTGCCTAGCATCACTCTTGGATACCATCTTTATGACAACTGTGTAAGACTAGGAATAGCATTCCGGGCTGCCATATCCCTGGCTAGTGGAACAGAGGAGTCCTTCTCCAACCTAAACTGCACTGGCCCTCCTCCAGTCATTGGGATTGTAGGGGATCCAAGTTCAACTCCTTCCATTGCAATTTCCAATGTTCTGGGGCTGTTTCGGGTACCTATAGTAAGTTGCTATGAAAAAAAGAAAGAAAAGAAAATACACTATGTGCATATTTTTGCACTTTTTTTTCAAATGTGCTTATGTCTGGAAAAACACTGATGATTATCACTCCATTTCTCTGTCTCATATCTTTATTTCTCTCTCCATTTTCCTGACTAATTAGGTTAGTCACTACGCCACCTGCTCCTGTTTGAGTGACAGGAAAAAATACCCCTCTTTCTTCAGAACAATCCCCAGTGATGCCTTCCAGGTGCAGGCTATGGTTCAGATTTTGAGGCATTTTGGATGGACCTGGGTTGGTCTCATCTACAGTGATGATGATTATGGCATCTATGCTGCTCAGTTATTTCAGCAGGAAATGCAGCTGTTTGGATATTGTGTTGCTTTTTCTGAAATCCTTCCCCATGATAACAACCACAGAGACATTCAATATATAACAGGAGTGATTCAGGCCTCTACAGCTAGAGTGGTGGTTGTTTTTTCCACTTCATCCTTTCTAATACCTTTGATGGAGGAGGTGGTGTTGCAGAACATAACAGGCAGACAGTGGATAGCCAGTGAAGCTTGGACCACGTCACCTGTATACCACACTCCACGTTTCCTACCCATCCTGGGGGGCACACTGGGCATTGCTATCAGGCGTGGAGAGATTGAGGGACTTCGTGAGTTTCTTCTACGTCTCCATCCCAGTAATGATCAAAAAAACAATATAGTGAGAATTTTCTGGGAGAACATGTTCGGGTGTAGTTTTGAAAAAGGGGGTAGAGCGATAGATGGAGAGCAAGTGAAAAAGGTGTGTACAGGACAGGAGGATCTGAGCATCACTGAAACACCATACACTGATGTTTCGGGGTTGAGAGCAGCGTATAATGTCTATAAGGCAGTTTATGCTCTGGCACATGCACTTCATGACCTGATGCAGTGTGAGGAGGGGAGAGGACCATTCAGTGCGAACAGCTGTGCTGATGAAACCAACCTGAAACCCTGGCAGGTAAGACCCACAGTTATAGTGTACATTTTCTCCAGGCGTATAGAAGAGCTGAAGGTGTAAATGCAAAATATGTACTCTATATTATTTTACATTTCAGATAAACATTTAACACTTGTCCTCTCTACCAACTGTGCAGCTGGTTCACTACCTACAGAAAGTGAACTTCACCACAGGCTTTGGGGATCACGTGTCATTTGATAAGAATGGAGATGCTCTGGCCATCTATGATGTAATGAACTGGCAGCCGAGCTCTGATGGATCGATAAGGATTCACACGGTTGGTGTAGTAAATAAAGGGCCGGCAACAGAGACGGTGCTCACACTGGATGAGGATGCAATATACTGGAATTTTAAGACCAAAAAAGTAATAAACAGTACATTTTAATGCCAACCTTTTTGCAGATGTATATTCTATATACTAGTCAAAGCTATAATAAGACAAATGAGGATAAATGAATGAAAAGCTTGTTACTGTGTAAAAGAGATGAAAAATACAATACATGAAAAAAATAAAAAAATAAATAAATTAAAAAAAATAATGAATGATATCTCTTTCAGCCCCCAAGGTCTGTTTGCAGTGAGAGCTGCCCACCAGGCACCAGACAAGCCAGGAGGAAGGGCCTTCCTGTCTGCTGTTTTGACTGTCTGCCATGTAGAGATGGAGAAATTTCTAATATAACAAGTAGGAAATTATTGATTGGAAAATTGGAACATAATTTAATGTGAAGTTCTCTTCAGTTCGCTCCTTCTCTCGTTTTATTTCTCACAGATGCTATTGATTGCACAGTCTGTCCAGATGAGTTCTGGTCCAGTTCAGATAAGGACCAGTGCGTTCCCAAAGAAGTAGAGTTTCTGTCTTATGAGGAACCTCTAGGAATCTCTCTGACCACTGCCTCTTTGCTTGGCACCTGCATCTGTGCTCTTGTGATGGTCATCTTTGCTCATCACCGTAACACTCCCATAGTACGAGCCAACAATTCCGAGCTTAGCTTTCTGCTGCTGTTGTCACTGAAACTGTGTTTTCTGTGTGTGCTGCTGTTCATTGGTCGGCCACAGTTATGGACATGTCAGTTAAGACATGCTGTGTTTGGCATAAGCTTTGTTCTATGCATCTCCAGCATTCTGGTCAAGACTATGGTGGTAATAGCCGTGTTCAAGTCATCTCGACCTGAGGGTAAAGGGACAATGAAATGGTTTGGAGCAGCTCAACAAAGATGCACAGTTCTGGTCCTAACAGCCCTCCAGGTTGTGATATGTGCAGTCTGGCTATCAACTGCCTCTCCAACACCACATAAAAACAGCCAGTATACTCGCTCTAAAATAGTATATGAATGTGCTATAGGCTCAGTGGCTGGTTTTTCTATGCTGCTGGGATACATTGGACTGTTGGCAGCAGTAAGCTTTCTGTTAGCCTTCCTGGCAAGAAATCTACCAGATAATTTTAATGAAGCAAAGTTCATCACATTTAGCATGTTGATCTTCTGTGCTGTGTGGATTGCGTTTGTTCCAGCATATGTGAGCTCACCAGGGAAATATGCAGTTGCTGTAGAGATATTTGCCATTTTAGCTTCTAGTTTTGGATTACTGGTGGCCATATTTGCCCCAAAGTGCTACATCATCCTTTTACATCCAGAGAGAAACACTAAAAATGCCATCATGGGTAGAGAAACACAAAATAAATAGTTTTACATTATTGAGGTGTAAAATTGTAAACGTTTGACTAATCATCAGTTACTTCACTGATTAATCAGTGGGCTTTGATTGAATATTCAGCTTTTGCAATTCATTAAAATATTGAGTTACATATTCTACACATATTTCATAAAGTTTTATATAAAAAAAACATGATGTGACATGACGTGACTTTACTATGACAGTGTTTTAGTGCCACGTTAAAAATAAATAAAAAATCTAAAATGATGAGATTAAAGTCATAATATTATTAGAATAAAGTCAAAATGACGAGAATAAAGTTGAAATATTTCAAGAATAAAGTTAGAATATTTCAAGAATAAAGTTAAAATTATAAGAAAGTCAAAATTATGAGAATTAAATCATAACACTTAAAGTTATAATATTATGAGAGTATATATTGCGTATGCAAATTGCCTAGATTGGGAGCACCAGGAGCAGTTGCCAGGACATTGATTTGAATATGTGTGGGATTATTAGCAGAAATCATACAATGCAGGGACAGTATGCTTTGAAATAATATGTCACGTCTTCGATTGCATTCATTATTTGGGTAACACTTTACAATAAGGTGTCATTTGTTAACATTAGTTAATGTATTAACTAACATGAACAAGCAATGAACAATACATTTATTACACTATTTATTAAACTTTGTTAATGTTAGTTAATGAAAATACAGTTGTTCATTGTTTATTCATGTTAGTTCACAGAGCATTAACTAATGTTAACAAACACAACTTATGATTTTAATAATGCATTAGTAAATGCTGAAATTAACATTAACTAAGATTAATAAATGCTGTAGAAGTATTGTTCATTCTTAGTTCATGTTTACTAATGTTGTTAACTAATGAACCTTATTGTAAAGTGTTACCATTATTTGTAATGGACAAGCCACCCAATAATAGCAGTAAGCTTTGTGCTTTTGGTACTTTTAATAGCCTATAAAACAAAGTCTCAGCTTTCAAAATCTGTCAGTTTTATAGCGAAATACAAACAATGTGTCTTACAATAATGTGTTTTCATGCTCTTTAATGTGGTTTGACAGATCGCTGTATTCATGTAAATCAATAATTTTTTTCGATTACAATGAGACATTTGTTTTGTTAAATTATCCTGTTTTCTTTGTAAACAATTCCACCACCTATTCCACAAAAACATCTGGGGCGTCCAACCTATCATTCATCAAATGTATTTAATTAAAAACAATAAAACATTCTAAAGGTTGAAGTGAGCTCCAACTTGTTAACATAAGTTATATTATTTTCTTTTTTCCGAGGTATATAATTTTAAATGACTATTCATACGCTGTTTTATTTTCTGTATAGTACAGTAAATGATTTGAAATAATATTTAGCGTCTTCAAATCCATTCATTATTTGTAGTGTGCCAGCAACCCAGTAATCACAATAATTTTGTGCTTTGTTGCTTTTAATATAACACAGCTAAGCTTTCAAATTCTGTCAATACAAATTATAAATCTATTTTTCCTCTTTATTTCAAGTTATAGCACGATATAAACATAAAGGAACATCAGAAGGCATGAAAAAAAAAATGTCTCATTGTAGCTAATCGGAAAGATGATTGATTCACATGCCGCTTAGACTAAGGCGAATACAGCGATCTGTCACGTCGCATTAAAGAGAGTGAAAACACATTATGGCAAGACATATTGTTTGTATTTTTCTATAAAACTGACAGAATTTGAAAGATGAGACTTTGGAATTTCTCCCATTGCTCCCAAACCGGGCAATTTGCATGCGCAATATAGGCTATACCCTCAAAATATTATAACTTTAATCTCATAATTGCTACTTAATTCTCTTAAGTAGAGAATCTAATTACGACTTTAATCTTGTCATTTTAAGATTTATTTTTTTTTGGCACTAAAACGCCATTGTACTTTACAAAGTGCCGATTATAGAACTGGTGCAAACATATCCACATCGCTATGATCAGATACTTTCTTAAATGCTGTTTTCTCACCACTGTCATCTTTGTTGGGTGTTTATTTTGTTATTCAGAAGAAAGTATGCAGCACATTTTTACACATTCATCTAAATGCTGCTCTCAGCAGTGTCGGGATGTTCACTAACAATAAACCACTGCTTGCATACAATACACTGTATATCAAACTTCTTTTTACCCCAAACCAAAGAACAAAAAAGAACTTAGCTGTGAGTATACTGGAGACTTTACACATGACAGCATTTTTTGTTTATAATTTTGTAAAACTCTCCCACACTTTATTGGTTCTGCTTTGTTTGCACGACTCATAACTGTGACTTCTTCTATTGGACTGCAGCATGAAGGGCTGAATTATAGTCGTGCCGCACAGCACCACACTGGTTAACCTGCATTATTGCAGGCCCTTACATTATATAGGTCATATGAAATGAAATGACTAGTCGACAACAAAAACATTTGTTGACAATTTTTTATTGTCCTTTGATTCGGTAATGTTGACCAACCATCTTAATATAATTATTAACATCCATTAAACATTAAATATAACAGTGCTTTTGTCAGTATAATTACCAGCACTACACAAAAAAGGCATTTGAGGATTTTTGAGGATCATTCAAGGGAGGCAGTAATTATTAAATCACAGTAGGCCTACTCGTTATTATTATTATTACATTGTACTTTAAAAGGCACAAAAATGTTCAAAATAAATATATTTGGTTAAAAATCCCTAAATGTTTTGACAGAGATTAAAATATTCTGCACAAATAAGGTATTTTCTTTGGAGTCAGCATAATTAACTCCCAACAATGTAACTATTTTTAATTTGAGTTAATTGTGATTGAGCAAAATGTGTAAAAATTGTAATGAATATATTGTCACATTAAAAAAAAAGACTGAAAGACCTTGAAAACATTATGAATGGGAAACTGTAATTTATTTGAGCCAATAGTTTCAGAATTAGAGACATAATATATGAGATTTTAGTGAGTAATATGGTGGACAATGGATGCAGCATCTGTAGTTCACAGTAAAAAGTGTTGTATACAAAATATGATAGTTTACATAAAAATACATAATTTAGTTAAATATGAAGTGATTTAAGAGTAAATGAAATAATTACATTATTAAATACATTATAAAATGTTGCGAAGTACAATGTAAAACTACAATGAAATGTAAGCAAAACTAAATCAATAAGGCTTGTCTGTTCATGTAATACGAAAAAAACACCTTAAAATGAAGAACAATTAGATGAAAATGAAATAAAAAATGAAATTCAGCTCGAAATAACCTGAAGCCAATATAAAACACATAAATATACCACAAAATGATTGAATACATAATTAAATGTTGCATTCAATAAACGTAATCCCAATGAAAATTGAGTGCAAATGAATAAACTGGGTATGAAATGTATTTATGTAACATGAAAATTGACTTGAAATATGCCTTGAAATAAATAAGATGAAATACATTTGCCTTTCAAAATAATTACTTTGTTTTTTATTGGTGCTTTTAACCCTTTCACATGCAAGTTTAAAATATTCTGACACCCCGTCCCCCACCCTCATGTCAGATTTTTTGTTTGTTTGTTTTGTTTTGTTTTTTTAAGGTTGGCCACAAACTAGAAGAATTTAAGGCCAATTTTAAGCCTGATTTGCACCCCTGAACGACCGGGTTTGTGGCCTGATTCGAGGCTTGTCATAAACACTTTTTTTGTCCAAAAAAGCCTCTATTGTGTGGTGTAATTACAATTATTTAAATGCTCCCGATTGAGACGGAGTGTCCCTGAACTCAAATCGTAAATATCAAAGATCTCTTGATCTGGCTGCCCCATGACGTGATACCCACAATAGCCAATGAGTGCGAGCAAGGGTCATCTACCGGATGTTGCGTGCTTCTATAGATGAAACTTAGCAGCCACAAACATGCCACGAAAGCAGAGTATTGAGAAATACTTCACTGTGAAACAGAACACGTCGATTGTCCTCCATTTGTTTTTTTTCTTCACACAGCTGATTGCACTAATCACACGCTCACACCTGATAACTATCACACAATCACACACCCTACATAACCATGCACTTCCCCTCACAGTTGGCCGGGTATTGATCTGCGTATAGCTCTCTTTTAGTGCTAGCTGCCTTACCGTGCCATTCTATGTTTCTTGTTCAGTTCCGGTATTGTCCTGCGTTTATCATTCGCCTAGTGTTAGCTGCGATACGGAACCTTTGTTTGTTGTTTTCTAGTCTGTGTTCCCTGTATTTACCCGTCTCACCATCCGGACTCTGTTTATGCCTCACCTGGATTATTGCCCTTGTACCTGGATTATCTCTCTGCTTTGCCTTGATCATCGACCCACACTTGTCCTAGGATTACTCTGTGTCTTGCCCATGCCATACCTGCTTGCCGTTGTTTGACCTTGCCTGTGATTGGACCATGCCTTTGTTTAATAAAGCTTAGCACATGGATCCGCACATTTCACGTCTCGTTGGCATCGTTACACTCCGTTTAATTTTCGATTCTACAAGTTTAAGTTGTTGCATCCTGTGACGAGTTCGTTTCGCAACGAACCGCACATCAATGAACAAGTCCTACCAATCTCCCCTCCTGTCCTATCTTCCGTCCCAACTGGTGTGGGGGGACTTGCCAGCTTCCTCAGGGCACTGGAAGGGGTCAGCAATAGTGGCGTTTTCCAAGGGATCCCATTAGTCAGTCACACTGACGTTACTTCGAACGTGACTGACTGATAGGGAACGTCTCGTTTGCATATGTAACCCTCGTTCCCTGAAGGAGGGAACGGAGACGTAACATCCCGTCGCCACAGTTGCTGTACCACCGCTGTACGGCCGGGGCACATAGTCTCATCTCCTCAGCGAAAAACTGATGTGCGTTTGCGCGTGGCGAAACACGCACGCCAACTGTCATTGGTTTGTTTTGTTAACACTCGAAGGTGATTGGGCTCTCAGGCGAGATCCCATTAGTCAGTCACACTGACGTTACGTCTCCGTTCCCTCCTTCAGCAAACGAGGGTTACATACGTAACCGAGACGTTTTTCAATAAAACTATAATACTTGAAACATGAAACTAGTGAAAATGAAAATTAAATGAAAAGATTCATGTTACATTTGTATTTTATTTTTACGTGTTTGTACAGCATCGCTCATCATAACCAATCACACACAATTGTGTTGAGCTTACTGCAATGACCAATCAGAGGCGGTCAGATTAGTCATCGCTGAATTTTGTTCAGACTGAAACTTGCAAATTCCCTCATCATAAGCAACAAAAGTGCAGACATACGTATGATATAAGTAAGATATTAATTTATCATACAGATTATAAGAGGAGTTATGAGTGCTTAAACACTAGCTAGACTGACTGTGCTCGGGCGTGTCTAGAGGGGTGGCACCGGCCCTTCTCACAATCATGGGCGTATCTAGAGGGGTGGCACCAGCCCCCCTCACAATATGCTTGGGGTTTTAATAAATAGTTCAGTCATGAAACTCTAAATGGCGCAAGTTGACAGGTTGTCAGAGCCAATCTACCAGGCAAGGCCAATTGGCCAGTAAATTAGCAGCCCTGAACCTGGCAGCACAGGTCAGAGCCAGCCGGAGAGGGCCAGTGAGGACTATACCAGCAGCCATCTATCTGCAGCAACAGGTGAAAGTCAGAACATTACCATGGTTCCAAACACCGCCACAGCTGTCACGTTGATGGTCTGTTTTGTTTTTGTTTTACCTCTGTCTTAGTTCCTGTGTTTCCTTATTTGGTAATTTTCCTGTCCTGGTTTAGTTTGATTATGATTCCGTTCACCTGTGTGATTAATTAACCCTTGTACTTAAGTTCCTGCCTGTTCAGTTCTCCTTGGTCTGGTCTAGTCGTTGCGTTCCTAGTGTTCCTGAGTGTATGCTAAGTTCTATGTTGGATTATCCCCTGTGTTTTCTTCTATTAAAGACTGTTTTAGTTTACTCTTTGACTCCTGTGTTCTCCCTGCAACAAAACCGTGACAAATAGACCCATGTTTAAATTAACATTTTAAATTAATTTGAATCAAACAACAAAATAAAAAGAGCTCTTGAGTTACTCAAACTGTTTTGAGTTTTGATATTTCCCTATTTTAAAATGTCAACACTTCCCTTTGTTTTTAATTAAAGGAAATCATTTATTTGCATTTATAAAGTAGGCTATCACAGTCATATTGTCAGCGCTCTGTCACTTCGGTCTAGTTTATTTGTGGTTTTGTGACAGAGCTCTGACACTCCCTTCTTGTCTTGTTTTCTGGTGAGCTCTCTTGTCTTCGTGCTCTGTTTCATGTTGGAGTGTGGTGTTCGGATCCCGGCACGCTGGCTTGTTCAGGCTCTGTTCTGGTTTTCGTGTCGGGATTCGGACACTCACGTTCCAGGTCTGTCTTGCTGTGGGAGCGTGCGGTCTCGAGTTCGCTCGGGCCGTGCGCTCCTCTGTCCGTGTGTGTTGTGTTTTGCTCAGCACACGGTTCGGGTTCGGCCGCGTGCTTTCTCTTGTGTTGTCTTGTTCTGTGTTGCACACAGCTTGTGTTTTTTCACTGGCTGCGTGCTTTCATGTTGTCATGTCTTGTGTGAACACGCGGTTTATGAGTATTCTCATTAGCTGCATGTTCGTGTCCTGTTTAGCACATGGCTGATGATTTGTATTGCTGGCCATGTGCTTGTGTTTTTGTTTTGTGTGAGCACATGGCTTTTGTCCTAGTTTTCTGTCTGCCATGTGCTCTCATGTCAATTTGTCTTGACCCAACCCACCTTGTTTCCTGATTATTGGTTAGTTTGCCCCACCTGTGTTATCTCGTCACCCTCCTCATTTGCTCCTTTATAATCTCCTTGTGTTTGCAGTCCTGTGAATGTTGAATGTCGTATGTTGTGCCTTGCTATGTTTGCCAGTTTTCCCCTACGGGGTAGTTTTTGTTTGTTTTTATTTATATTTTTTGCTAATAAAGCCCTTTTCCTCCTGCATTTGAGTCCTCGCTCTCATCCCTTCACCCAATCCTGACACATATATACAGTGGGGCAAAAAAGTATTTAGTCAGCCACCAATTGTGCAAGTTCTCCCACTTAAAAAGATGAGAGAGGCCTGTAATTTTCATCATAGGTATACCTCAACTATGAGAGACAAAATGAGAAAAAAAAAAATCCAGAAAATCACATTGTAGGATTTTTAAAGAATTTATTTGCAAATTATAGTGGAAAATAAGTATTTGGTCAAAAACAAAATTTCATCTCAATACTTTGTTACATATCCTTTGTTGGCAATGACAGAGGTCAAACGTTTTCTGTAAGTCTTCACAAGGTTTTCACACACTGTTGCTGGTATTTTGGCCCATTCCTCCATGCAGATCTCCTCTAGAGCAGTAATGTTTTGGGGCTGTCGCTGGGCAACACGGACTTTCAACTCCTCCAAAGATTTTCGATGGGGTTGAGATCTGGAGACTGGCTAGGCCACTCCCGGACCTTGAAATGCTTCTTCACGGCCACTCCTTCGTTGCCGGGCGGTGTGTTTGGGATCATTGTCATGCTGAAAGACCCAGCCACGTTTCATCTTGAATGCCCTTGCTGATGGAAGGAGGTTTTCACTCAAAATCTCATGATACATGGCCCCATTCATTCTTTCGTTTACACGGATCAGTCGTCCTGGTCCCTTTGCAGAAAAACAGCCCCAAAGCATGATGTTTCCACCCCCATGCTTCACAGTAGGTATGGTGTTCTTTGGATGCAACTCAGCATTCTTTAAGTTTTTACCAAAAAGTTCTATTTTGGTTTCATCTGACCATATGACATTCTCCCAATCCTCTTCTGGATCATCCAAATGCTCTCTAGCAAACTTCAGACGGACCCGGACATGTACTGGCTTAAGCAGGGGGACACGTCTGGCACTGCAGGATTTGAGTCCCTGGCGACGCAGTGTGTTACTGATGGTAGCCTTTGTTACTTTGGTCCCAGCTCTCTGCAGGTCATTCACTAGGTCCCCCCGTGTGGTTCTGGGATTTTTGCTCACAGTTCTTGTGATCATTTTGACCCCACGGGGTGAGATCTTGTGTAACCCACATAAGGGTACTGGAGTGCAATTCTCTACTCTGCCTGAGGGTGGCGCATACACCCCAGGAAATGTTCTAAATAAGAAAATAAAAAACACCTTTCCTCCGGTGAAGACGCTGCTAGAAAGCATCAAGGACTGGTATGGAAATATCCTCTGAGGGATAGGAATTTAAATAACATTGAATAACAAATATTAAAATAGTGTGTGTCCATTAGGTTGAAAGCTTTGAGAGAACAACTATGGAAAACTTTTAAGCCGCGTTGACACTGCGAGCTCCTCAAGATACCTCCGGTAAGGATGATAATACTAATGCGAGTGTTATGCTGACTTTTAGCTCCGTTATGGCGCAAAATACCAGTTAATCTAAAACCAATTGGAGTTGTGACACTGATTCTTGCTGGTTGATACCATATAGACACAGATTCAGATTGTTTTATGTTGTTTAAGATGCTCATAAAGATCGCTAATCGCGCTAGCCACGTGCTAATCTTTAACACTTAAATGTGAATGTGTTTAGATTTGAGCTCTGCTGCTACCTCAGTTAAGCTAGTCACCACTGTAGGAGATATTTTATAGTATTCACGCTGCTAAATGTGACTTTATACTCTGTTCTGTTGACTTAGAAGTCATTTGATTGAGGGAATATTTATCCTCTTGTTGTCATTTGTAAAATAAAGGTGATTTAGTTCATTTAATTGCCAATATACATGTTTGATATGTATATGAGGAACAGAAGTTCATCTTAATTGTTAAAAAGAATAAATATATTAAAATTTGATGTTTAAAATGTTATTAAGATGCATAAATAGATTTAAAAAGTTTAAAACATAAATATCTTGTTTCAGAAATCTCATGATTTTATTTCTATACTGTGAGATGGAAGTACATGATTGATTGATGTTCATTGGAACTGACCTATGTTATGTGGTGTGATGTGTACCTATTCATTTACATAATGATTAGAGTATTAATATCCTTTACAATTGGTTATATTTGATCTGACATTTGAATGGAGATAAATTGATCGGATTTGAACAGAAATGAGGCAATAGTAACTAATGCATTCTGTACTGTATGTATAGATTGGTTTTAAGAGAGGGATAGATCATCTGAATCTGACCCTGGTGGTCAGTGGCGAGCCAACCGCAGAAGTCAGAGAACGGACCAAGAGCCTGGTGTGGCCAGCCGTGGCATCTTTGGAACCATCATCATCCCGTGCCTCCATTTGAAAAACAGATAAGAACACACATAAACCTACCGGGTAGTGAAAAGAACATACCGTACATACTCCAAGAAAACACACACACACACCAAGAACTTTCATGGACTCTTTCTTTGTTTGAGTTTGTTTATTTTGGGGTTTTTTATTGTGCGCTTGAGCACTCAGGAAGCCGGCTTAGGTAGGCAGGGAATGTATGTAATTGTCTTTAATTTTGTATAATACATTTCTCAAACTTACCTGTTTTGTGTTATCTGTTCTCTGCTGACCTTTTAATATTTCAGGCTCCATAGTCGTACCTAGAGTTTCTGATATTAGCCCAAATCCAATTTATAGCTAATTCAATTAGTTATCGGTTACACTAACCTGAGAGCAGGGTTACAAGTGGCGAGCCAGCCAGGAGTCTGGTTATATGTTAGCAGTGAACCACATTACAAGTGTGTGAAACGATTTAACGAGCGAACGTGTGTAAGCTCTTTGTTATCTGTTTATAGATCACTCTTTACTAAAGATGGAGTTTATAACGAGCTCAGGAATCAAAGTCCCCAATGCAGTAATGGTGAGTGGTTTGCTTGAATCACCAGAAGATGAGGAGATCATAGACTTCCTTAGGAAGTATGGCTCCACGAGACTTGTCCCAGTTACTGATACTAACTCAGAGTTTTATAAAAACCTGATTGTTGAGTATCAAGATGCTGTTGCTATTGAAGCCTTAGCCCCTCTTCTGCCCTACTCACATGAACTTAAGGACCAATCCAGACGGAAAATATTATGTTCAAGCTCTAGCAAGTGTGTACACCACTAAAGTTGGCTGCAGTGTTACCAAAGCCTACCTTGATGAAATAAAGAAGTTAGCGAAATTGAGTGGGCGAGGCTTGAAGAGGTGCTGAAAGACATGATGTCAGAGATCAGTGAGACAATCGAGACTGATGGCAGTGGTGATAATGAGTTTGAAGCCAGACAACTCAGCACGTCTCTTGACACTTTTGAGCCCCCACATCCCCAGCTGCTCCCAGATTCTTCTCGGGAAAGGTTCGTTCATAGTGGTGCTGAGCCATGCCCACGAGCTGATGTGAAGCGAAGTCTGTCTGTTGTGAGAGCAACCTGAATCCACCTGAAATTCAAAAGGTCATTGTTGAGCACATTGTGAGGAGAGATGAATTAAACACACATTCACACTTTCCCATCAAGCTTCGTTCATTCTCAGGCAAGCTCCCCAGACCCAATGGTGAGACAGACTACGACACATGGCGTTCACATGTTGAGCTTCTCAGGAAAGACCCCACCCTGTCTAATCTTCAGAAATCACGTAAAATCTTTGAAAGTTTGCTCTTCCCTGCAGCAGATATTGTCAAAAGACTAAGCCCTGAAGCTACTCCTGAATCCTACCTTCAACTGCTGGACGCAGCCTTTGGAACCGTCGAAGACGGCGAGGAGCTTTCGCCCAGTTTATGAATACTCTTCAGGATCCTGGTGAAAAGGCCTCACGCACCTCTGCCGCCTTCAAGCTGCCCTGAACCTTGCTGTTAAGAGAGGAGGAGCTGCTGCCGGAGAAGCAGATAGACACATTCTCAAACAGTTTTGTCGCGGGTGTTGGGACAACCACTTGCTCTCTGACCTCAACCTCGAAGAAAAGAAAAGTCACCCATCAGCATTTTCAGAGCTCCTGTTATTAATCCGCACTGAGGAGGATAGGCAGGCAGCTAAAGCCACACGTATGAAGAAGCACCTTGGCTCACACCGGCAGCGGGTTATGGCAAGTTCTCAGGGTGTGTGCATCTGCAGTCAACAAGCAGCATTCCAGCCTGAGTCTGACCCATTGACAGAGCTTAAACAGCAGGTGGCGTCGCTGCAGAGCCAACTCACCACGCTGATGTCTAAGAAAGCCAAGAAGACTCCGAAGACCAAGGGGAACACTGAGCAGCCATCAGGTGGGCCAGCTTCTAGACTTGACCCTAGAGCACCAAGCTGGAAACCTACCAACTCAAAAACAAGCACCCAACCAAGACCTTGGTATTGTTTCAACTGCAGCGAGGACGGTCACATCTCCTCAGCTTGCAGTAACAATCCAAACCCCACTCTCGTCAATGAAAAAAGAGATCAATTGAGAGAAAAGCAGCGCCTCTGGGAGGCTAAAGAACACTCACCAGACAATAGGGATTTTTAGATGGAGTCTCAGTTGCAGGGCAAACTGAGGCTGGAGCAGTTCACCAACGCCCTGCTAAGAATAAAAGTGATGCCGAACCCAAGTTCAGTGCTGCCTTGAACCAGTCTAGTGTTAGAAAACACCCCTTCAGAGTCCCGCAAAAACTTATAGGCACGAAAAGTACCGCCCAAGTTACCATCCAAGGCAAGCAGTTCAGCTGTCTCCTCGACACGGGTTCACAAGTAACTACAGTCACCAAGTCCTTCTATGAAGAATACCTACCTGAGCAACAGATCGAACCACTCTATAACCTGCTGGAAGTTGAAGGGGCCAATGGTCAATCTGTGCCCTACCTTGGATATGTTGAAGTCACAATCACCTTCCCAAAACAGTTCCTTGGAGCCGAATATGAAGTCCCAACATTGGCCTTGGTTGTTCCAGACACCGGCACTTCAGGGTACCAGATACTGGTTGGTACAAACACACTCGATGTAGCATATGGTATGTGCAAAGAGAAAAGTCCAGCAAGCTACCACTCTGTCCCAAACGGCTACAGGACGGTGCTGAAAGTACTTCAACTACGACAGGAACAAAGCCATGACAGTAACATCGGACTGGTGAGGATGCAAGGCCGAGACAGAAAACTCATTCCAGCTGGAGGAACAGTTGTTCTGGAGGGTGTGGCATCAGTGAAAGAGTTCCATACTGAGAGGTCCGCTATCATGGAGTACCCTTCATCCTCTTCTCTGCCTGGAGGGCTGCTTGTAAAGCCCTGTCTTGTTGATCTACCAGTCAGACTACCAGTTGTGGTCTCAAATGAGTCAGAACACGACATTATTATCCCAGCTAAGAGTGTGATTGCTGAGCTCAGTTCAATCCAGGCCATTCTGTCTCACAAACAGAGCGTGACCAATCCATCTGAACCAGAACCCTCCAAGGCAGCTGACCTAGCCTTTGACTTTGGTGAGTCCCCGGTCCCTCCAGAATGGAAAGACAGAATTACCCGAAAATTGAATAGCATGCCTGAGGTCTTCGCCCAGAACGACACTGACTTTGGAAGGACAGACAAAGTCAAGCATCACATCAAACTGTCCGATGAAACCCCATTCAAACTCAGAGCTCGGCCAATACACCCACACGATGTAGAAGCTGTTCGTCAACATCTTCAAGAGCTTCTTGAGTCTGGGGTGATTCGTGAAAGTGAGTCTCCATTCTCCTCTCCAATTGTTGTAGTCAGGAAAAAGAATGGCCAGGTACGCCTCTGTATTGACTACAGGAAACTGAACCTGCAGACAGTGAAAGACGCCTATGCACTCCCAAGGATGGATGACACTTTCACAGCACTCTCCGGTTCCAAGTGGTTCAGCGTCCTCGATCTAAAGTCTGGCTACTATCAGATCGAAGTCAACGAGGTTGACAAGCCAAAGACCGCGTTTGTATGCCCACTTGGTTTCTGGGAGTTTAATCGAATGCCTCAGGGAGTGACAAACGCCCCAAGTACTTTCCAGAGACTGATGGAAAAGTGCATGGGAGACATGAACTTGAAGGAAGTTGTCGTTTTCCTGGATGACTTGATAGTCTTCTCAAAAACTTTAGAAGATCATGAAGCCAGACTCACCAAGGTTCTCAACCGCCTGAAGGAGTATGGGCTCAAGCTGTCCCTGGAAAAATGTAGATTCTTTCAGTCCTCAGTCCGGTACTTGGGGCATGTCGTCTCAGAGCAGGGAGTGGAGACCGACCCGGAAAAGATTGCGGCGCTAAAGACCTGGCCAGTCCCTCAGCATCTAAAAGAGTTGAAAGCCTTCCTCGGATTCTGTGGGTACTATAGGAAGTTCATTAAAGGCTATTCAAGTATAATGAAACCCCTGAACGACTTAACATCTGGCTACCCACCTCTAGGGAAGCACCCCAAATCCAAAGAAAGGAGTGGCCAATACTACCACCCCAAAACTCCATTTCTGAACCGTTGGACTCCCGCCTGCCAACAGGCATTCGAGACGATCATTGGAAAGTTGACAACATCCCCAGTTCTGGCCTTCGCAAATCCTGCACTCCCTTATATCCTTCACACGGATGCAAGTTCCACCGGCCTCGGAGCGGCCTATTATCAGGAGCAGGAGGGACAGCTGCGTGTCATCGCTTACGCGAGCAGATGGTTATCGCGTAGTGAGTCCAGTTATCCAGCTCACAAGCTTGAGTTTTTAGCGCTGAAATGGTCTGTTACAGAGAAGTTCAGTGACTACCTCTATGGCAATCAGTTCACAGTAGTCACCGACAGCAATCCCCTTACGTATATACTTACCTCAGCCAAACTCGATGCAACCAGCTAAAGGTGGTTAGCTGCTCTTTCTACCTTCTCCTTTAAGCTTCAGTACCGCCCCGGAAAGCAGAATGGAGATGCTGACGCACTATCACGACGTCCCCATGGCGACCTGCGTGATGACCCCTCATCTCAAAAAGAGTGGGATAGGATCCGCCAGTTCACACAACACCATCTATCAGATCCAGGTAACATTGAGGCTGTGGATCAGGGGTCGTTCGTGCCATCTGTGAGAGACAACTTATTTATTGTGCCAATGATGGAATGGGTAGTGATGGAAGTATCTCCCTCGTCGAGACTTGCCATCTCTGGGGAGGCTGTACCTGACAGCTTTGAGCAGGAAGATGAGCTTGGAGGGCTTCCCATCGTCCCGCACCCATCAGAGGCAGATCTCAGAGACAAACAGAGAGCTGACCAGTGCATTAAACATGTCATCTCGCAGATTGAGCGTGACGAGAAACCACCACCCGCTGTGAGAGCTTTGCTTCCGGACTTACCTCTGTTGTTGAGAGAGTTGACCAGACTTGAACTGCGGAACGGCATCCTCTATAGAACACGCCAAGAAGAAGGTTGCATACAGTACCAGCTAGTCTTACCTGAAGAACTTCGTGAGACAGTCTTAATGAGCCTGCATGACAACATGGGTCATATGGGAAAAGACCGCACGCTGGACTTGGTCAGAGCCAGATTCTACTGGCCGAGGATGGCCTCTGACATTGAGAGGAAAGTCAAAAAGTGTAACAGGTGTGTGCTCAGGAAATCCTTACCTGAGAGGGCAGCACCTTTAGTGAACATCATGTCAACAAGACCGCTTGAACTGGTCTGCATGGACTTCTTGTCCATTGAACCGGACAGAAGTAACACAAAGGACATTCTCGTGATCACAGATCACTTCACAAAGTACGCAGTGGCTATCCCAACACCAAACCAAAAGGCTCAAACAGTTGCAAAATGCTTATGGGACAATTTCATCGTCCATTATGGTATTCCAGAGAAACTGCACAGTGACCAAGGTCCTGATTTTGAGTCGCTGACTAATCAAACAACTGTGTGAAGTTGCAGGCATACAGAAAATTCGAACAACTCCATACCACCCTAGGGGCAACCCGGTGGAACGTTTTAACCGCACTCTGTTAGACATGCTTGGTACTCTGGAAAACCAGGATAAGTCACACTGGAAGGACTTCGTAAAGCCTTTGGTCCACGCGTACAATTGTACCAGGAGTGAAGTGACTGGGTTCACACCGTATGAGTTAATGTTCGGACGCCAGCCACGCCTGCCGGTTGACCTTGCATTCGGCTTACCTGTCAAAGAAGAGCAACAGAAGTCACACTCCCAGTATGTAAAGCACCTCAAATCCCACCTCGAGGAGAGCTACAAAATAGCTACAAGGAGTGCTGCCAAGGTAGCTGAAAAGAACAAAACGAGGTTTGACAAGCGTGTGACTCCTTCTGCTCTGGACATTGGAGACCGAGTACTTGTCAGGAATGTACGTATTCTTGGAAAGCACAAGCTCGCTGATAAATGGGAGTCCACTGTCCATGTGGTAGTGAGGAAAGCTGGAGACCTCCCCGTTTATACAGTAAAACCAGAGACCGGAGAAGGCCCCTGGCGCACGTTGCATCGAGACCTCTTGCTCCCATGTGGGTTCCTCCATGTAACACCAGAAGAGCAACCCAAACCACTCGGCGCCGCAAGACACGCCAGAACATTCGCAGTGACCCAAGAGAAGTTGATCAGTCCTCAGATGAGGATGATATTATTCCTGTTACCTGGTCCCAAGGAGAACCAGTTCAAGAGGTAACCAGATATATTGTCTCGCGAGATGTTCCAAGACACCATGGTCCAAGCCATTCTAAAGAGAATCTGATGACAGACCTCAACAAGGTGACTGATGATGTTCCAGATAATGTGAGTAGCCTACCTGATGTTACTCCAGTCAACCGAGTAACACTGGACCTGAACTTACCTGGAAATGAACCTGTGGAAAGAGAGACAAACTTACCTGACAGTGATGATCTTGTGGAAGGCTCGGATGAGGACTGTCCTGAACAACTTCCAGTCCCCTCCGATATGCCAGAATGTGATGAGACAAATGTCTATGAAAATGAAGGAGAAGAGGAGATTAAGGAGACGGAGGAACAAGCACATACTGATGACCTAGTCAGGAGATCTGAGAGGAATCGTCAGCCACCTAGGCGGCTGGATTACACTGAACTGGGAACCCCCTTAGTCACAGTGGTGAAGTCACTCTTTCAAGGGCTGACTACTGTGTGGAACGACATTATAAGTGAGAGTGATGCGTCAACTCATTCCCCTGTTCTGTCCCCTCCGGTTATAACCGTGTGAACATTGCCATGCACAGGGACGTGCATAAGTTTGAAGGGGAGAGTGTAACCCACATAAGGGTACTGGAGTGCAATTCTCTACTCTGCCTGAGGGTGGCGCATACACCCCAGGAAATGTTCTAAATAAGAAAATAAAAACACCTTTCCTCCGGTGAAGACGCTGCTAGAAAGCATCAAGGACTGGTATGGAAATATCCTCTGAGGGATAGGAATTTAAATAACATTGAATAACAAATATTAAAATAGTGTGTGTCCATTAGGTTGAAAGCTTTGAGAGAACAACTATGGAAAACTTTTAAGCGCGTTGACACTGCGAGCTCCTCAAGATACCTCCGGTAAGGATGATAATACTAATGCGAGTGTTATGCTGACTTTTAGCTCCGTTATGGCGCAAAATACCAGTTAATCTAAAACCAATCGGAGTTGTGACACTGATTCTTGCTGGTTGATACCATATAGACACAGATTCAGATTGTTTTATGTTGTTTAAGATGCTCATAAAGATCGCTAATCGCGCTAGCCGCGTGCTAATCTTTAACACTTAAATGTGAATGTGTTTAGATTTGAGCTCTGCTGCTACCTCAGTTAAGCTAGTCACCACTGTAGGAGATATTTTATAGTATTCACGCTGCTAAATGTGACTTTATACTCTGTTCTGTTGACTTAGAAGTCATTTGATTGAGGGAATATTTATCCTCTTGTTGTCATTTGTAAAATAAAGGTGATTTAGTTCATTTAATTGCCAATATACATGTTTGATATGTATATGAGGAACAGAAGTTCATCTTAATTGTTAAAAAGAATAAATATATTAAAATTTGATGTTTAAAATGTTATTAAGATGCATAAATAGATTTAAAAGTTTAAAACATAAATATCTTGTTTCAGAAATCTCATGATTTTATTTCTATACTGTGAGATGGAAGTACATGATTGATTGATGTTCATTGAACTGACCTATGTTATGTGGTGTGATGTGTACCTATTCATTTACATAATGATTAGAGTATTAATATCCTTTACAATTGGTTATATTTGATCTGACATTTGAATGGAGATAAATTGATCGGATTTGAACAGAAATGAGGCAATAGTAACTAATGCATTCTGTACTGTATGTATAGATTGGTTTTAAGAGAGGGATAGATCATCTGAATCTGACCCTGGTGGTCAGTGGCGAGCCAACCGCAGAAGTCAGAGAACGGACCAAGAGCCTGGTGTGGCCAGCCGTGGCATCTTTGGAACCATCATCATCCCGTGCCTCCATTTGAAAAAACAGATAAGAACACACATAAACCTACCCGGGTAGTGAAAAGAACATACCGTACATACTCCAAGAAAAACACACACACACACCAAGAACTTTCATGGACTCTTTCTTTGTTTGAGTTTGTTTATTTTGGGGTTTTTTATTGTGCGCTTGAGCACTCAGGAAGCCGGCTTAGGTAGGCAGGGAATGTATGTAATTGTCTTTAATTTTGTATAATACATTTCTCAAACTTACCTGTTTTGTGTTATCTGTTCTCTGCTGACCTTTTAATATTTCAGGCTCCATAGTCGTACCTAGAGTTTCTGATATTAGCCCAAATCCAATTTATAGCTAATTCAATTAGTTATCGGTTACACTAACCTGAGAGCAGGGTTACACTTGCGTGGAGCCCCAGATCGAGGGAGATTATCAGTGGTCTTGTATGTCTTCCATTTTATAATAATTGCTCCCACAGTTGATTTATTCACACCAAGCTGCTTACCTATTGCAGATTCAGTCTTCCCAGCCTGGAGCAGGTCTACAATTCTGTTTCTGGTGTCCTTTGACAGCTCTTTGGTCTTGGCCATGGTGGAGTTTGGAGTTGGACTGTTTGAGGTTGTGGACAGGTGCCTTTTATACTGATAACGAGTTCAAACAGATGCCATTAATACAGGTAACGAGTGGAGGACAGAGGAGCCTCTTAAAGAAGAAGTTACAGGTCTGTGAGAGCCAGAAATCTTGCTTGTTTGTAGGTGACCAAATACTTATTTTACCGAGGAATTTAACAATTAATCCTTTAAAAATCCTACAATGTGATTTTCTGGATTTTGTTTTCTAATTTTGTCTCTCATAGTTGAGGTATACCTATGATGAAAATTACAGGCCTCTCTCATCTTTTTAAGTGGGAGAACTTGCACAATTGGTGCCTGACTAAATACTTTTTTGCCCCACTGTATTAATATTCAACGGAGTTCCATTAATATGGTTATGACTTCTTGCTGGTTAACCACTCAGCTCTTTAAAAAAATTGCTTTCTTAAACTGTGATTTTGAGGGGAGAAAAATAGGGGCCTGGTGATTTTCAATTGCCCCTTGAGCAAACAGCATTTATGATACATGACCTTTCAAAGACTGTTTGACACTTAAAAAAAATAAATAAATAAATCAGTCCTTATAAGGATTTGAATGGTAGCAAGACGTCACAGTATTCAGTCACACTTAATCTCTTGTCCCATACTCATTTGTGAATTATTCTTCATTTAATATTTAAGGTTTTAATAAAATATAAAATAATAAAAGGATATCATTGGCAAAAAGACTGATTACGACAACATATGACTGAATAACATCTGTGTGTTTAAATGAGACAATAGTTGAACCACAAATGATGTTCAAAAAATGTATTTCTATTTGCTAGTTTAATCTTAACAATAATTGCCAGTGAATCAAGCACACATTATCACAGTTTATGCGCAGATTATAGAATGTATTTGCCCATTTGAATATTTTGCTGCAATAAAAAAAATAATAAAATAAAAAATTCCTCAGCTAAATAAAACTTTGTCTACAAGTATGTGTAGCGATCAGATTCATCTTTGTTCTCACAGTGAAAATATGGCAAATTAGGTGCAATTTCCATCAGTTTCATTAGCACATTCTTCTCTTCATCGTCTTTCCAGATTTTTTTGAATGCAAAGGCTTTAATTCCCTCATATTTTTCTAACAGTACAAGACTGTCTTTAACATTGAATTTCTCTATTTCTGAAAGGCATTTATTCAAACTTGTGAATTTACAGTGAAATAAACCACACATTGATTTGTTTCTTCCAATATCTTCTTTAGATAATTCTTCAGGCAAAACTCTGAATGATCGTGTTTATCTTTATCAGCCTTTGCAGCAATAAGATTACCACTCTCATAAACCTCATTGCGCTGAAAAATATTTTTCACTTCAGTTAGTAATTCCTCACTTGGATAGTCAGTACCTTTAAGACATTGGTCCTTCTTGACTCTGAATGCAACAGCATATTGTCCCATGCTACCCAACCTGAAAATTACAAAGCAGTGGGAATTTAATATTATGTACGAGCTTACTCATTAAATTAACTGATATTAATAGAAAATGCATTGTATATAATGCCTTACATATGATTGAAAAATAAACTAGTTTAAACTCGATCTGGTTTCCGAGCACATCACAGCACTCATTAAGATAATAAATGATATTCGCTTTAATTCTGATTCTGGCAAAATATCAGTGCTGGTACTACTAGATCTTAGTGCTGCGTTTGACACTGTCGATCATAACATACTTCTAGAGAGACTGGAAAACTGGGTCGGGCTTTCTGGGATGGTACTCAAATGGTTCAGGTCATACTTAGAAGGTAGAGGTTATTATGTGAGTATAGGAGAGCATAAGTCTGGACGTCCATGACATTCGGAGTCCCACAAGGCTCAATTCTTGCACTGCTCTTGTTTAGCCTGTATATGCTTCCACTAACTCAAATAATGAGAGAGAACTCAACTGCCTATCACAGCTATGCTGATGATACCCAGATTTACCAAGCCTTATCTCCAAATGACTTCAGCCCCTTTGTTTCCCTCTGCCAATGCATTGATGACATTAACAGTTGGATGTGCCAGAACTTTCTTCAGTAAAACAAGGAGAAAACTGAATTCATTGCATTTGGAAACAAAGATGAAGTTCTCAAGGTGAATGCATACCTTGACTCTAGGGGTCAAACAACTAAATATCAAGTCAAAATCTTGGGGTGATTCTGGAGACAGACCTTAGTTTTAGTAGTCATATCAAAGCAGTAACTAATTCAGCATACTATCATCTCAAAAACATTGCAAGAATTAGATGCTTTGTTTCCAGTCAAGACTTGGAGAAACTTGTTCATGCCTTTATCACAAGCAGGGTGGATTATTGTAATGGTCTCCTCACCGGCCTTCCAAAGAAGACTATTAGACAGCTGCAGCTCATCCAGAACGCTGCTGCCAGGATTCTGACTAGAACCAGAAAATCTGAGTATATCACACCAGTCCTCAGGTCCTTACACTGGCTTCCAGTTACATTTAGGATTGATTTTAAAGTACTTTTTCTTGTTTATAAATCACTCAATTGTCTAGGACCTAAATACATTGCAGATATGCTCACTGAATATAAACCTAACAGACCACTCAGATCTTTAGGATCGAGCCAGTTAGAAATACCAAAGGTTCACACAAAGCAAGGGGAGTCCGCTTTTAGCTATTATGCCGCCCGCAGTTGGAACCTGCTTCCAAAAGAGATCAGATGTGCTAAAACATTAGCCACATTTAAATCCAGACTCAAAACTCATCTGTTTAGCTGTGCATTTGTTGAATGAGCACTGTGCTACGTCCGAACTGATTTGCACTGAATTTTGTGTATAATCATTTTCTATTCTTAACTGTTTTAAATTCATTTTAAATAATTTTTTATATCATTTGAAAAGTTTAAACAGAAGGCTAAATTAAGTGCTGTGATGGTAAAGAGAATGTGGGCAAATAAAGACAAGTGTGTTGGTTAATCAGTTGAAAGCAGGACCTATTTCAAGCAGTTCTATTTGTTTGGTTCATGATGCTCAAAATAAGTAGGGGGTGAAGTAGTGGAATAGTTAGAGTCTTGGAAGGTTTTTTCACTTAGTGCGGAAGAGTTTGAATAAAGCTTGAGAATGTTTGTTTTTAAATTCCTTGTTTTTATTGTTGTGATTATTATTTTTTAATGACTGTTTTACTTCCTTTTAGGTAAAGCACTTTGAATTACCACGGTGTATGAAATGTGCTATATAAATAAACTTGCCTTGCCTTAAGTAAATTATAATTTTTTTTTATATTTATATCTCAAAAGATAAACATACTGAGCAAGACAATTTGGTAAAACGAAATAGTAAAAAAATAATAATAATAATATAAAAGAATAAGGTGTCAGTGTATGATGTGTACTTTGGGGATGGGGTGGTTAGGTGAAACCATACGTAGGGGGTCCTCTTTTGAAAATGTATTTAGGGACCCCAAAATGCAAGGGCCAGCTCTATCACTACTGGGACTTTTCACTGTTTGTAACACTCCCTTGTCAGTGCGTTCCATAGCAGAGGTGGATTTCAGTGTCTTTGAATGCAGCTGAGAGTGATTTGATACCAATTGCTTGGTAATTATTCAGCTGGAATGAATCAATGAATGAATCAATGAATGATTCAGTCAGATCGATCAGTCAGTCAGACAGTCAAATATATGCATACAGTATTAATTTAGTCTGATAAATAACATTCTTTATAACTTTGCACTTGATAGCATCACTTTTCCATGGTACATGGTATGCTATACTAACACATTATGTTTTATTGCTCAAAGTCAAATGCATGACTGACATCTAGAGGACATTCTGAAAATCAATTAATCAATCAATCAATAAATAAATAAATAACACTTGGAAGCAAAAAACATGAATAAGTAGATATAATTGATCACTGGTATAAGACAATTGATTCTCATGCAGCTCAGTATTTAAAAAAAAAAAGAAAAGAAAAGTAGTATTTATACAACCAACAGCAGTTCACTGTGCATGCATATGTCCTTTATTCCATCAATACTGTAGTCTATGTTGGGAGGGATGGGAGAGTGACGTCCTGCTTTCCAGGGATGCCCACTTTGCATCGCCTGCTCTTTTAAAGGAACACCCCACTCAAGCTTCATCATAAATTAGTAGAGTGGCTGAGTGGGTCAGAAAGAGAGATGTGGATCCTCAAATAAGGTACATGTCAGCTCCAGGGACACTTCAAGTTGAATGGAATGTACCAGGATGGAGATTTTATACTTGGAGGCCTATTTCATGTTCACTTTTTCACAGTGTTTCCAGAACTGAGCTTCAGAACGGAGCCAGAACCACCATACTGTGAAAAGTGAGTCTTGTCTGTGGCTGGAATGACTACAGAACTAAAAAAATTATAATAATACAAATAAATAATTTACAGAGTGAGAGAGGTTTTATAATAATAATAATAATAATAAATACAAGAAAAAAAAAAAAACTTAAGTTCTATTTGCGTCCTTTTACCTAAGCTAACTTTAAATAGTATGCTGACAGCAGTAACAATAAATAAATAAATAAATCAATCATCTATATTTAAACCACTGTGCATTTAACTAGGTACGCACAATAGAAGGGTTCCATGATTAGTGCTTTAACAACATTTATATTGTTTTACATTAACTAATTTTTTCTTCTAGATTCAATATAGAAATCTTCCAGCAGGCACAGACAATGGCTTTTACAGTAAATGAGATCAATAAGAATCCAAATCTGCTGCCTAGCATCACTCTTGGATACCATCTTTATGACAACTGTGTAAGACTAGGAATAGCATTCCGGGCTGCCATATCCCTGGCTAGTGGAACAGAGGAGTCCTTCTCCAACCTAAACTGCACTGGCCCTCCTCCAGTGATTGGGATTGTAGGGGATCCAAGTTCAACTCCTTCCATTGCAATTTCCAATGTTCTGGGGCTGTTTCGAGTACCTATAGTAAGTTGCTATGAAAAAAAGTAAAGAAGATACACTGTGTGCATAATTTTGTATTTTTTTCTTTTGTCTAAATGATGATTATTACTCTATTTCTCTGTCTCATGTCTTTAATTCTCTCTATATATTTTCTAACTAATTAGGTTAGTCACTACGCCACCTGCTCCTGTTTGAGTGACAGGAAAAAATACCCCTCTTTCATCAGAACAATCCCCAGTGATGCCTTCCAGGTGCAGGCTATGGTTCAGATTTTGAGGCATTTTGGATGGACCTGGGTTGGCCTCATCTACAATGATGATGATTATGGCATCTATGCTGCTCAGTTATTTCAGCACGAAATGCAGCTGTTTGGATATTGTGTTGCTTTTTCTGAAATCCTTCCCCATGATAACAACCACAGAGACATTCAATATATAACAGGAGTGATTCAGGCCTCTACAGCTAGAGTGGTGGTTGCTTTTTCCTTTTCATCCTTTCTAATACCTTTGATGGAGGAGGTGGTGTTGCAGAACATAACAGGCAGACAGTGGATAGCCAGTGAAGCTTGGACCACTGCACCTGTATACCACACTCCACGTTTCCTACCCATCCTGGGGGGCACACTGGGCATTGCTATCAGGCGTGGAGAGATTGAGGGACTTCGTGAGTTTCTTCTACGTCTCCATCCCAGTAATGATCAAAAAAACAATATAGTGAGAATTTTCTGGGAGAACATGTTCGGGTGTAGTTTTGAAAAAGGGGGTAGAGCGATAGATGGAGAGCAAGTGAAAAAGGTGTGTACAGGACAGGAGGATCTGAGCATCACTGAAACACCATACACTGATGTTTCGGGGTTGAGAGCAGCATATAATGTCTATAAGGCAGTTTATGCTCTGGCACATGCACTTCATGACCTGATGCAGTGTGAGGAGGGGAGAGGACCATTCAGTGGGAACAGCTGTGCTGATAAAACCAACCTGAAACCATGGCAGGTAGGATCCACAGGTATAGTGTATTTTTGTCTCCAGGCGTATAAAAGAGCTGAAGGTGTAAATGCAAAATATGTACTCTATATTGTTTTACAGTTCAGATAGACATTTAACACTTGTCCTCTCTACCAACTGTGCAGCTGGTTCACTACCTACAGAAAGTGAACTTCACCACAGGCTTTGGGGATCACGTGTCATTTGATAAGAATGGAGATGCTCTGGCCATCTATGATGTAATGAACTGGCAGCCGAGCTCTGATGGATCGATAAGGATTCACACGGTTGGTGTAGTAAATAAAGGGCCGGCAACAGAGACGGTGCTCACACTGGATGAGGATGCAATATACTGGAATTTTAAGACCAAAAAAAGTAATAAACAGTACATTTTAATGCCAACCTTTTTGCAGATGTATATTCTATATACTAGTCAAAGCTATAATAAGACAAATGAGGATAAATGAATGAAAAGCTTGTTACTGTGTAAAAGAGATGAAAAATACAATACATGAAAAAAATAAAAAAATAAATAAATTCAAAAAAATAATGAATGATATCTCTTTCAGCCCCCAAGGTCTGTTTGCAGTGAGAGCTGCCCACCAGGCACCAGACAAGCCAGGAGGAAGGGCCTTCCTGTCTGCTGTTTTGACTGTCTGCCATGTAGAGATGGAGAAATTTCTAATATAACAAGTAGGAAATTATTGATTGGAAAATTGGAACATAATTTACTGTGAAGTTCTCTTCAGTTCGCACCTTCTCTCTTTTTATTTCTCACAGATGCTATTGATTGCACAGTCTGTCCAGATGAGTTCTGGTCCAGTTCAGATAAGGACCAGTGCGTTCCCAAAGAAGTAGAGTTTCTGTCTTATGAGGAACCTCTAGGAATCTCTCTGACCACTGCCTCTTTGCTTGGCACCTGCATCTGTGCTCTTGTGATGGTCATCTTTGCTCATCACCGTAACACTCCCATAGTACGAGCCAACAATTCCGAGCTTAGCTTTCTGCTGCTGTTGTCACTGAAACTGTGCTTTCTGTGCGTGCTGCTGTTCATTGGTCGGCCACAGTTATGGACATGTCAGTTAAGACATGCTGTGTTTGGTATAAGCTTTGTCCTGTGCATCTCCAGCATCCTGGTTAAGACTATGGTGGTAATAGCTGTGTTCAAGTCATCTCGACCTGAGGGTAAAGGGACAATGAAATGGTTTGGAGCAGCTCAACAAAGATGCACAGTTCTGGTCCTGACAGCCCTCCAGGTTGTGATATGTGCAGTCTGGCTATCAACTGCCTCTCCAACACCACATAAAAACAGCCAGTATACTCGCTCTAAAATAGTATATGAATGTGCTATTGGCTCAGTGGCTGGTTTTTCTATGCTGCTGGGATACATTGGACTGTTGGCAGCAGTAAGCTTTCTGTTAGCCTTTCTTGCAAGAAATCTTCCAGATAATTTTAATGAAGCAAAGTTCATCACATTTAGCATGTTGATCTTCTGTGCTGTGTGGATTGCGTTTGTTCCAGCATATGTGAGCTCACCAGGGAAATATGCAGTTGCTGTAGAGATATTTGCCATTTTAGCTTCTAGTTTTGGATTATTGGTGGCCATATTTGCCCCAAAGTGCTACATCATCCTTTTACATCCAGAGAGAAACACTAAAAATGCCATCATGGGTAGAGAAACACAAAATAAATAGTTTTACATTTATTAAGGTGTAAAACTGTAAAAATCATCAGTTACTTCATCAATTAATCAGTGGGCTTTGACTGAATATTCAGCTTTTGCAATTCATTAAAATATTGATATGACCTTACTGTGACAGTGTTTTAGTGCCACATTAAAAAAAATCTAAAATTATGAGATTAAAGTCATATTTTGAGAATAAAGTCAAAATTACGAGAATAAAGTCAAAATATTTTGAGAATAAAGTTGAAATTATGAGAATAAAGTCTAAATGTTTCAAGAATAAAGTCAAAATTATGAGAAAGTCTAAATATTTTGAGAATAAAGTCAAAATCATGCGAATTAAATCGTAGCAATTAAAGTTATAATATTATGAGAGTATATATCGCGTATGCAAATTGCTTGGATTGAGAGCACCGGGAGAAGTTGCCAGGACATTGATTTGAATATGTGTGGGATTATTAACAGAAATCATACCCACTCAAAAAAATATTTAGGGCCAATTCTTAAGATTTATGCATTTCAATTGCATATAAAATTTCCATCCATTTTGATTACATATTTTTAACTTAAACAAACTAATAAACTTTATTTGACGCAAATTTGCCAACCTTATGTAAATGAAACAAGTAATAAGACTTATGTAACAGTACCAATAAATCCAATTTGTTTTAAATGCATAAGAAACATGTATATGTATTATTAGGTAATAAACCCAATGTACTTAAAATGCATCACATTTACATAATTTTTATCAATAAACCCAACGTATTACATATATTTAATCCTACCCCACCCAATCACACTGTGCTACAACAAAATCTAACTACAACACACAAAAAAAGAACAGCAAGACCACCCTGTTACATTATATCAATTCATTAATGCTTCAAAGTATCTGACTATATATATATATATATATATATATATGACTATATATGAGCTAGCAAGACATACTCACCTGTCACACACCCAGTTTAAGAGCCGTGTTTTTCTTCTTGTAATTAGGAGCGCTTGTCCTCCTAATTAAAAAAATTTAGGAGCAGCTTCTAATCAATAATAAAAAATTCTGATCAAAAATTAGCCTTTTTAATACAAGGTGACATTTGACAAAGTGATTTACAGGGGAATTTTCTTTTTACTTTTGTAAATGCATTTTTCTAATTCTAGGATTTTTTCCAGTTGTGGTGGCAAGACTATTTCCTATGGACCACGTCCCCTCCCCACCCAAGAATCACCTGCACTCAGAACTGAATTTATATTAACTAAAAAAAAAAGTAGTATGTCTTTGAATAATTTAGTAAATAATAAAATAAGAACAAATAAATTAAATGACAATCAATAGCACAAACAAAAATAATAAGATACAAATTAAATTATTAGTACTTAAATTTTTTCAGTTAGGTCTAACTATAATCTATTCAACTGTAAAATAACACTGGATAGTCTTCACTGTATAATGAAGGACAGCAGCAGGTTTATTTAGGCTGCTGTCTCTTTAAGACCTCATGCATGGATCTAATATGTTACACATGGCTCTATGCTTACTTTTCTTTTTAGGAGCTTTGTCCTCCTAATTTAATTAGGAGCAGCTTCTGATGAATAATCAAAAATTCTGATAAAAAATTAGCCTTGCTAACTCGAGGTGACATTTGACTCAAAAAATTATGTTTATAAGCTTTTTAAAATTTCTATTTAAAAAAAAAAAAAAATAATAAGAAGTAGAATAAGACAAATAAGTTACCAATTATATGAAATTAGTATAAATAAGAAATTAATTTGTACTACAGAGGTGGACATTTTCAGACGTTTAATGAGGCTCAGAGGTGGCATGAGTGCAATTAAATTCATAAATGTGGAGATTAAGGTTTTAAATATACAATTTTGAATACAGAACTATTAAATGATTTAAATAACTGAAATTATACAGTAACCCCTGTGTTTGCTTTTAGAGATGTGCAGTGGCTCAGCTGTTACTTTATTTAGAACTATTTTCGTTGATGATATAGAGCAAAAATGCAGTACTGTTGTATTAAATCAATATCACATTTGCAAACTCCCTTAATTATTATTAAAAGCTGTCACTCTCCTTATCGCGATCTGTGGTGGACAATCTTTCACAGTTTGAGCCTGATTCACTCTCTGCCAGCAGGTGGCGCTTTAAGCGTTTCCTTGGTTTCCTCTGTAAACAAAGCAGCGCTGCACTTATGAACTTTAATATGCATTATACAGAGGCAAGATGAGAAGAAAAATACCATCTAAACTTTTCTAAAGACTGTAAGTTCCCCTCAGACATGCATTCATATAAACTACCCTAATTGAATCGCGATTTGTTTCGCATCTCAACCGATTTGAATCGTCACATATTTGAATCGACTTTCAACCGGCTCGCGGTTAATCGTTACATCCCTAATATCAAGTATTTACTCATTTAAATCCAGACAGCAGCCTTTTTTGGCCTGGCAGTATAAAATAAGAGTGAAATGTATAGCCAGTTATTTTGAACTATACTACCTTAAGGAGAAGAGAATTCTGATGGAACTGGACACAGCCAAATTTAAAAACATGATGACTCGTGTTGTTCCAGGACGGTCAAGTGGCTTGATATCACTTGCACTGCATTTAAAAAAAAAAAAAAAAAAAAGCATTAAACACAGAGTACATTTTACAAGAAAACACCATTTCAGTATTTTACTTCAAAATGACTCGGCGCAGTAAAAAGTCACATTGGTTCTAATGACAGAAGTGAGAGGGAGAGGGGGAGAGGATTTTTCAGGCTAAGCTAAGTGCTATCAAAGTGTCACCACGCGCTAGAGCGATTAAGTGCACGCACTGAGACGAGATAGGTATGTATCAACTAGTCTTAGTTAAGAGAATAACAGTTTAATAGTAAAAAACGGTGAAGTATACCTTTAAGTTGCAGTGCATTGAGCTCTCAGGACCTCCTTGTAAAAAATATGGTGTCACAATGGGACTTTTTCTGTTAAAATAAAGGTTAAATAAAAACAGGGCCACCATAGATAGTATTTTAGCTATCTCACATATCATTAAAATGATGTTTTGGAAAAAAAGTAATCATACCAACTTAATTGTCTCACAGATATCAAGGTCAGCACAGTCCTTAATATCTATTGTGGCTTCTTCTGGGGATCCATTAAAGAGCACATGTAGGATTGCCAGGCTCAGCCCACCGAGACATGGCCCATCATGTAAGAATGAATGACCAATCATTCGGCCAGCAACAACAAAAAAGTCGCTCTCCAGAAGGAAGTGGGAAGTGGAGGGAATCAAATGATCTTTTTCACCCTCAAACAGAAGAGTTCCCCCTGGCCCTTACAATGAAAAAGAAAAGTCACACCACATAGAAGGTAATGTAAAGAATAAGGATATTATGCTATGTACAGCATTGGTACTAGCCACTGGATACTAAAGGTAACTTTATCTTGCAGTCTATTAAGAAAGCAATGGCTATATTCACATGTACCTCTTTGGTATCAGGCAGTGCTGATAAACAAGCACCATCAGATTTATAGTGAAGGAATGCATCATAAAAAGTGTGAAATAAATGGATCAAATAAAAAGAAATGTTTGCTTACCAAAACTGACATCAAAACCATGCTGAAGTTTGGACATGATTGTTGCAAAGAAATGGCGAGTCACGCCATCACCAATTGCTGGATCTCCTGAGCAGACAAAACACACAGCATATATGTCAGTAAACAAAAAAATTAATGTATTTTGCTTTAGTGCAGAAATCGCTATGTCAACTAAAGATACATCTCTACCTGTCCATAACTTAAAGAACATTCCCAATAACTGTTCTACACATGTTTGTGACTGCTTTCACTGAGCTTGCACATGTTTGTCAAGCTTTATTATCTTCCTTGTGATTTAACTGCAAACACAAAATTGCTATAAAAGAATATGTATGCTTTGCTATCCTGCCCTGTATAAATGTAGTTTAATAAACAAAAAAAAATGAATCTTTTAGCTTGTTTACCCCCACACACACACACACACACTTACCCTTCAGTGTGCATGTCAAAGGGGAAGCCCACTCAACATGAGCTTTCTTATAAAAAGAAAGGATTGCTATTTCCTATCCTCTGCACTGTCTCTAAGATCCATGGCAAGACTTAGAGGTTTTCCAGTTGCATGCAGATTCAAAATGTTGTCTTTGAACATCTTTGCTGCCTTTGCAGGATCTGGCTCATTTTCCCAATCTAACATGGTTTTTAAAAAAAAACAACATCAATTATATATACACACTAACACAATATATATAATTTTCTCTGTCTTGATACGAGTATTTAATCCATATATGTTGAGAACAACAAATTACTAAAATAAATCATGCAATGTGTCATTTTAAGTTAACAGACCAGCAAAGCCTCCTTCCTCAAAGGAAAGTAGATCATAGGTCTGAAGAGTAGGCACATGTCCCTGACGTGGTACCGAGGCTGGCATATTTCCCTGATGTGGCCCTGAGTTGCTGGCCCTTGCTGTCTGACTCTCCTGTGGTCTTGTCAATGTGCTCACAGATCTACCTTCACTTTGGGGGAGTGGGGGGTCGCTTTCTCTGGCTACCTCAACACTGCTCTGCAACAGTCTTGTATAAATAGAGGGGGTTTTGGTTAGTGTACTTTTTATATTGCAAGAAAAATTTAAATAAAGACTGCACTGTGCTATTACAAGTTGAAAAGGAAGGTCATATTAAAATAAAACATCGAAAAGGACAGGTGTGTAGGATTTAGTGGCATCTATCAGTGTAACCCCTTTGCTTTACCCTCACTCTCTCCTTCCTAAAAAGAAGGAAAAGCTATGGTGGCCGTGAAAAATGCACAAAAAATAAAATACCATACATATATATATATTCTGTTTGTCTATTCTGGGCTACTGTAGAAACATGCATGTTCAACATGACAGACTCCATGAGTGAGGACCGATGGAGTCTGTAGAAACATTTTACTGATACATACCTCATGCATTCATCACTATGAGCCTTAATACTTGAAAAAGAGAATTCTTCTCCACAAGTCACACATTTCTGGACTGGCCCAACCAGCTCACTGCTGCATTCAGGTCCACATATCTGTAGGAAAGATCATTTTAAAATTCCACAAAATAATAATAATAATAATAATGTGACCGTCATTCATAGTCTGCATTTTTAAGAAGAGAACAGTAGTGGAAAATTACAGGATCCAGATTCAGATTCCTCTGAAGTGGTCGGATAAAAATTGTTGCATGACCAATGTGAGTTTGTGGTTCCTTTAGATATCGGACATGGTAGCCATCATTGGGACAGGGGATGAGGACCAGTTCACGACTCCGAGTTGTTCCAGATATTTTTAGCAGTTCAAATCCACCCCCCTGTCTGAGCTTAGGATATGCCGCTAAAAGGAATTCTCTGAACTCCTCTGGATTTGTCTGAATACCTGAAAAGAGAAGGCATACTATAACAACTGAAATTTCTCACATAAAAAGTAATTCAGGTTTTCAAGGTGACTTTTTAAATTAATATACATTATAAAAACATCCACTTAAACAGAGTCTACACTGTAGTCATGATGTCTTATTTACCTTGAAATGTAAGACGTTTCTCCCCTAACCCTGCAGCAGCGAGCCTCTGTTTAACACATCGATTGGGGACTAACTCCACGTTTTTATCGTCAAGACAACAGAATAAATGGGTGTATGAGTGAAGTTGTACGGGTGCAGCAGTGGATCGCCGCATTGTCAACCTTCTCCCTCCACGTGCGTATGGGCCAAACAGTCTTGAAACCTCGGCTGTGATTCAAAAGATGAGACCGACATTTATAAAAGAATGGTAGGAAATAATAATAACTAGGGATGGGGATCGTTTTATAATTATAATTCCTGTTCCCCCTGAACGTTCGCATGAGTCGAATGCTACTAAAGGGAACAGGAATTCCGAACAAAATCGACTGCTTCACCATCATTAGAAACACTGATAGCAGTATCCGATAAGCTGGGACCTTATTGATTTTAGAGAAAGTTTGGGTCCTTTCAGAACCGGGTCTCGATCCCCATTCCCCTAATAAAAACTATACTGAGTAACAAAAGAACGATGGTCTACAGATCATTAGTTGACAGTGTATGGTTTAATTTTTCTAACATTATATTCAATGGACAAATTCTTCAGTGTGGGTGCATTAAAGTCTGAAATTAAGTAAAATGTTCTTGCAGAAACCTACCGTCCACTGGGTGTCTGGGTGTAACGTTGGGTGTAACGTTAACATTAGGCCTATCTGGCGGCTGAGGTGATGAATTAGATGAACCACTCGATGCTGCACAAAAAGATATGCAATGTGAACTTAGTGAACGCCACATGGTTGGTAAATTTGATTAAAGTTAATACATTTGCCGATATTATAAGTTAGGTAGTTAACGTCATTAAAATGCGTCTGTTAACGATTGCTAACGTAAAATCACTTTATGTGGTTGCACTGGGTGTTGGGGTCGATCTTAAAGGAAGTTAGAGTAAGTTAGAAACTCACTTCTTTCGAGCTGGTCAGCCACATCGCGCAACAGGTCCGCCAACGGCCTCCCACTTGAAGCCATTTTGTTTCTCCAGCTGGAGATCCCACATGCATAAAATGCTGGAGACACACGGGATCCGCTGATGGATGTCACCAATCAATCAGTAGATCCGACTGCGCAGTGCATGATGGACCTGTCCAAAGCAAAGCATCAGGGTCACAACAAACTCTAAAACTAGGCAATGCTGATCAAATATGAATCAAGATTATGTTGCTGGATTGTTTATTTCTCGACTTAAATCTTTTCAGAAATATATTTCAGTGTACTGTTACCTCTAAAATGGGAAAGTTCTTGACCCGACCGCCATGTTACCGCAGCATTCATACGTAGCCTGATAGATGGATCGTTTGCTTCTGTCTGGTTAGCGATGCTGTCTCCAGCTCAATCCTTCTTCAGACTGATGTTGGCACCCCCCACTCAATTAGCATACAGGCGCAGGGAAAAATAAATGTAGAAATGTGGAAATACAGAAATAAATAAATGTAGAAATGTGGAAATACAGAAATAAAGAAATGTGGAAATACAGAAATAAAAAAATGTATAAATAAAAAAATGTATAAATAAATAAATGTATAAATACATAAATATATAAATAAATGTATAAATACATATAGAAATGCATAAATAAATAAATAAATACATGCAAAAATACAGAAATAGCCATTTATATTACCAAAATGTATTTATTTTCACTATTATTTATGCATCTATGTATTTATTTCTACTTTTATTTATGTATTTATTTATTTTTCCTTCTGTCATTTTTAGTCCTTCATAGAAGTATAGATACTAGGGTTTAAAAAGACTTCTGTAGAAGTTGAAGTATCAACTCAAGCTTTTTACTCAAGTAAAAGTGTAAAAGTACTGGTTTCAAAACTACTTAAAGTATAAAAGTAAAAGTAATGTAAGGGAAAAAATGCCATTAAGGACAAAAGCTTAGGCCGCGCCACAGGGGCCTATTGTGCACTACCCCACCTCCTCAAAAAAACATTTTTCTAAAGGCCATAATGACTGTAATGTTATATTAAAATGTTAATGTTGAAAAATTTGGGTTGCACTACTAGGCTACCTGTTTCAGCTGCATATATGCCCATTAAAAATTAACGCATTTTAGTACAATGCAAATACATTAAAGAACCATATATGTGTACTACAGAGCATTAACATGTTTCATGGAGCAGAAGATATGATGACTAGTTGCCTATAAGTATTGTAATGGTGCAAAAAGTAAAACTTCAGAGGAATGTCATCATTAACCTTTATTGGAATGTAAATGTACACCCAAGCTTAGCTGCAGGAATCTGTGAGGGCAACGGACAAAAAAATTGCTGTACCCAGGGCAGGCTTAGTAACAATTACCCTTGTATGGTTGTCTATATACAGGGGTGCACATACATTTTTCAGCCTGGTTCTCATATGAGAACCTGGAGATTTGGTTTGGTCCTCACACAAGCCATGTAGTGTGACCCATAAACTATAACTATAAAAACATTAATTAATAATAGTGATAATAATATTATTGCACTTCATTTATTTTTTTTGATTTTATATATATATATATATATATATATATATATATATATAAATTAACTAACTAAAAAATAAAATAATCAAGTGTGATAATACAAATGCAATTATTTCATAGTAAACCTAAAAATAAAATGTTAATATTTTTTATTATTATCATTATTTTTATTTTAATTTTCATCATTTTCAAATGTAAAATCAGCGAGCTTTTATTTTGGTGGGTTGCCGGCAAGTAAGTATTATGCGCTTCCGGCTTTAGCGCTGCTGATGGAATTGCGTCAGTGTATGAAATGTCAGACAGTTTTGCTTTGAAAACGGCAGCAGGTAGCCTAGATTATGCTTTCAGTTTGGATAGAAATCTTATACAGTACAGTTTGTCGATCTAAAATGGTCAACCATGTCGGTATGCAAATGCGCTGTCAAAACTTATTTACGCAGCGCATTTTTAATTTTGGTCGCGCATGCGGACCACTTATGTGCACCCCTGTCTATATACAATAAACATTAGTGCTGTCAAAATTAATGATTAATCCAAGTGATTAATAAACTCAATCCTGATACCTTCCTGGTTTGTACTATGCTCAATTCTATAGCTAATGGCAACAATGTCACATTTAACTAGAAGATGTAACAAACACTTTGGACTCAATCCTGTATGTACAACAACAGGGTAATCTACATCAGTTACATTTCGCTCAGTTCTCTTCTTGAGTCTCTGCCACGGACATCTTCGTACTCGGCTACATACGTCTGCTGTGTCCAGTGTTGAGGGTAACGAGTTACAAAGTTAGTATAGCCTACTTAGCACAACATTGTCAATCGCAAACGCTAATTTATTCAAACGTCTCTCTACCGAACTACTTACTGTAGCTTAATTTGCGGAGGACGAAGAGAAAGCACCCGTTTCATAAATGAGCCAGTAGTGGAGAAATAATAACTTTTAAGAAATAATCTTTTTTGAGTAACGACCCCAGAGTCCTTGCTAAAGTGTGACGTGATTTGTGTCATGTGCAGGTGGATCGCGTACAAACCAATAGGATGTCGGAATGGTATACGTTTATACTTCTCATCCAACCACAATCAAATTCACTCTATCCGGATGGCGCGATTTATCTGGATAGGTTTTTTTTTTTTTTTTTTGAACGATGACAAGCCGAAATGAAATAGGAGTAACGAGGCTATTTTTAAAATGTAAGGAGTAGAAAGTACAGATAATGGCGTGAAAATGTAAGGAGTAGAAGTAAAAAGTCGGCTGAAAAATAATTACTCCAGTAAAGTATAGATACCCAAAATTTCTACTAAAGTAAGGTAACGAAGTATTTGTACTTCGTTACTTGACACCTCTCTTCACTGTATACTACAATTGTCACGAATCCTGTCCCTGCACTTCCGTTCATTCACTACCAGAGGTCACTTGCTCACCACATTGACTCTCACACCATACATCACACTGGACTGCATTTCCCATCACCCATTGCACTGACGACACACACAGCTGATTGCACTAGTCACACGCACACCTGAACCTATGCACACACTGATTACATGCCTTACATAAACCCTGGACTTCCTCTTCATCCCTGCCGAGTATTGTATGCACTTATCCCTCTCCTAGCGATAGCTACTCTACAGAGCCCACGTAGTTTACTTAGTCTTGCCTTGCCTGTTTTCCTGTGTTTTATTCTAGCCTGTGTTTCCTGAATTAACCCTTTCTGTGCCATTCCGTGTTTCTGTTCAGTTCCTGTATTGTCCTGCGTTTTTCACTCCCCTAGTGTTAGCTGCTGTACGGAACGTTTGTTATTTTCTAGTCTGTGTTCCCAGTATTTACCCCTGTCTCACTGTTCGGACTCTGTTTATTCCCTTGCCTGGATTATAGCCCATGTACCTGGATTATCTCTCTGCCTTGCCCCATTGGATATTGTTTGCCGATCGTAGACCCATGCTTGCCCTAGGATTACTCTTTGTCTTGTCTCTGCCATACCTGTTTGCCATTGTTTCGACCCTGCCTGTATATATGACCATGCCTTTAAATAAAAGCTTGCACTTGGATCCGCACGTCTCACGTCTTGTCAGCCACGTTACAACAATAAATGATTGGAAATAATATTTAACGTCTTCAAATCTATTCATGGAGTAACCCCATTATCAGGGAAATGTATGTATATAAACTAGCTTTATAGCAAAGTAGATGAAGAGTGTGTTTAACACTAGAAGTGCCAGCGGGTCAATTTTACCCGCACACATGGCAACTGTTTTTATATGGCTAAAGAACATATAATTTCACTGTATTATGCCACTGTCTTCACAAAGAAGTGTCTAGAGTCATGAAATGATTATGTCTAGTCGTCAACTATATTTTTACCCTGTTGTTTTATGTTTAAGACTTTTTAATGCAGCCTACACTAATCCATAATGGTCAGTAGGCTAAGCTAAAAAAAAAAGCCTGCACTGACAACGAAAATTAGAAGGTAGTAAATATTTGGGTGGTGTAATATTATAATTAGGGGTGTCAACTTTAATATTTTTTTAACGCAGATTAATCGTTTGATAAGGTTTGACCCCAACTTCTTGCCGTGATTGCAGCTCGGAAGGTTATCTATCATTGTGTGATGAGGGTACAGCGTGTTGCCAGGGCAGCGGCACAAGTGAGCTATTTTGAAAATACAGTTGCGGGAAAAATTACAGAGCCGTGGGTTGCGGGTTTTTGGGCTACTTTTTTAATGTACCGCGGCCACCCAAGGTGTTTATAGACAAATAAAAATAAAAATAGATTGTTTTACTAATTTGTATTATACTTGGAATGTATCACTGGCAGCTTAAGAACTGAGAGGTGGTTGTAACATCACAAACAACGTGAGTTTCAGCCGGAGCACATGTTAAGGCTTTTACACAGCAGAAATAAACATGACAACAGCCACTATAGATTATATTAGATAATAAACACGCGATTACGATAGAGTATGGTCTGTATGTGATTTTCTTGAGTTGAATGTGTGCATCTGAAATGCTAATTTGTGCAGAGATATAAAAGGCTATAAACAGCATATTTTAACAACAGTAAACGACCAAATTCCACATGTGATCATAAAAGGAAGTTATTACAAACACTCGATGGTGGTTTGAAGTGAGTTCTGAGTAAAAGTGTACTATTAATCTCATAAACTGTCTTATGAAGCATGATGCTAATATTAGCTCTAATGCACCTGCAGAATGGGTCCAATTCTTCTTTAAAATGCATTTTGTCATAATACTTCACGCAAGGTCGGAAGAAATGTTTTGTTGTATTTGATAATAGTTGGGTAAATGTATACTGGGATTGAAGCAATGTGGCTTGGTAAATGTTTTATTGCCAGTATAAAGGCTGAATAAAAACAAAAGAATAATAAGTATTATGTCTCATACCTGGCGGAAGTGTGAAAGGTTCTGTTTCCTTAAACTAGTTTTCATGCATTTGTTTATTTCAACAGATTTACAGGTAAATCCTAGTATTTTAAATTTGCAATTAATCATGATTAATCACAGTCTATGACTGTGATTAACGCGATTAAATTTTTTAATCGATTGACAGCACTAGTTTTTTTCCGGTTCATGACAGTTAGGGTATGTCGAAAAACTCCCATCTCATTTTCTCCTTTAACTTCAAAATCGTCCTAAATAGTCCTACATCGCACCGTTTTTATATAGGGCATTTGGCATTCTTTGTATATTCACTTTGTAAACACTGAGTCATTACTTCTGCAGCGATGTAATTTGTAATTACATATTGTAATTTTTTTTTTTTTTACAAAATAACTGATCGTTTCGCTAGATAAGACATTTCTTCCTCGGCTGGGATCGTGTAGAGCCCTTTGACGCTTCAACGAAACTGCGTTTTTAATCTTCAATCCAGCTGGCCACCATAAAAGTTAACTGTATGAAGAAAAATCCAGGAATGTTTTCCTCAAAAAAACTTTGCGACTGAAGAAAGAAAAACATGAATATCTTGGATAACATACGGGTGAGTAACTTGTCAGGATTTCTTTTTTTTTATTTGTGTTTGTCATAAAATTATGAACAAGTACATTAAAACAACACCATGGTTTAAAATTTAGAGGGTTTTCAGCCCCTCTTTATATTGAGTGGCCTTAACATTTAAATGAATCATTTAGTACTATGCACATATTGTGTACATAATTATTTTACATTGTACTTATATTTTAAAAATACCTGCATATAATTACATCTGTAATTAATTTCTGTAATGACACTTATAATTACACTGTTGAACCATCCCTTACTCCTCAACCCACCGTTAACAAACCTACCCATACCACCAAACCTGTCCCTAACCTCACCCGTATCCCACCTCAATACCAGAAAAAGTTATTTGCAATACAATATAAACGCAATAAGTACATTGTACTTATTTTTTGATGCAAGTACATAGTTAATATAAAGTGGGACCGGGTTTTCTGTACATAGAGACTATTTTTTATAAATGTTCTCTAATGTTTGTGGGTAGGGCACTTTTTTTGAATTCAGGGATGCCTAATTCTGTAAAAATGCTAAATATGCAACAGGGCTGAAGAGGTTTTAACCACAGGTTTTGTAGCACAATCATGGCTGTTTTGTGGTACCCATGGTTTAACTATAGTAACAATGTTTCTTTTTTTAACTATGGTATAAACATAGTTAAAAAAATTTCATAAGGTACATTTCATAAGGGGC
The DNA here is from genome assembly GCF_012432095.1 of Onychostoma macrolepis. Taxonomy (NCBI): domain Eukaryota; kingdom Metazoa; phylum Chordata; class Actinopteri; order Cypriniformes; family Cyprinidae; genus Onychostoma; species Onychostoma macrolepis. Next base: position 18,656,471 of record NC_081172.1, on the reverse strand, counting down.
GTGTCCAACAGGCCTGGGCATGCCTCCCTGGAAGTGACGTCATCGGCCCGAGACGCAGATCACAGCTGATCCAGGCACGTCATTGAGCAGAGGCATGCGGGTGGATCGTTTCCTTTTATCCACTAGCTTTAAAACATGCATGTTTTCATTTTATTAACAAATGTATATGTGTATTAGCAGCGTTTGCTCAAGTTAAAGAAGTTGTTAATATGAACATCTGCTGTTTATTTCTCTCAATGTGTGCACACTTTTATAGCATTAAAATGTGTATTGTTTCATCTGGTTAACTAAATGTGCATTAATAGTGCTTGTTTAAAAGCTCTTAACCTGTGCACAGCGCTCTTTGTTTACATTAGTTCAGAGTTACTGCTAGTTTTAATGTAAAAGAATGCAATTAACTTCACAAACTGTACATCATTAAAAAGGTCTAAGACTCAAGCTTCATATCCATCTCGACTTCGTTTTTCATTTACATAACTCCTGGCATAAATTAAGAAATGACTGGCACTGGAAGTTTAAAAAAAGATTAAAAAGTCTTTTTGGTTTAGTTTTGTCGTGGCCATGAGATATTAAGTCGTGGGAACATGATAATACTGTATGTCGTGGCCATGAGTTTAATCATGCATAAACAAACCCGCGTGACCATAGCAACCTGGGATTATCAGAGATTGATCAAATATATTTATCCATCCCACAGTCCGTTGATCGTGTCTTTTTATGTAATATATGTGTATATTAGTGTCACGGTTCATGAATTCACTGTTTCCTTCGGGTCTCGTGGCTCTGTTGTTTACATGTCTGTGAGTGTGTGTGTAGGGCGTGACCGAGGTGTCATCACTAATTAGCGCTCAGCTGATCACACTCACTGACACCAGCTGCAGCTCATTCACACTCCCATAAATACTCACTGTTTTGTCCTTTCCTTTGTCAGAGCGTTGTTTGGTGTTTGTTGTGAGTGTCTCCGGTTCCCTGTGATGTCCCATACAAGTTTGTTCCTGTCTTCGAGTTCCTGATCGTCTTGTCGTCTCTTTGTATGGATTTACGTCACCTCACTGGATCTTCACCGAGCACTTCACCGAGCCCTTCACGACCATCGAAGTCCCTGTGTCGCCCGTGTCGTGTCATCATCAACATCATCACCTTCATCATCATCATCATCCTCGTCTACCGGCTTTGTGACTGTATCTGACTATATATATATTAAATCTGAGTTTTCACTTGCATCTCTGCTTCCTCATAATTATTATCATGACAGAACGCTCTGACCACCTGACCATGGAAGCAGCGAGTGAATCACCGGCTACTCTTCAAGCATTCGTCACCAGCAGCATTCAACGCATGGACAGTTGTGAGAGAAACATCAGCGACACGGGCAGGGCTGTTCAAGCCCTCGTGACACAGGTGTCCGAGCTCACCCAGCAGATTCAACTCTTGCGAGCTCCCACTGCGCCACCCACACCGGCCGTGCCCATTCCACCACCAGCGAGTGCTGCCCAATCGGAGCCCAGATTACCAGTACCGGAAGCGTACTCAGGTGAGCCCAGTTATTGTAGAGCCTTCATAACACGTTGCTCAATGCATTTTGCTCTTCAACCCAGAACTTTCAGTACGGAACAATCCAAAGTGGCGTTCGTGTTAACCCTTCTGTCCGGGAAGGCGGCACTCTGGGGTACGGCGGTGTGGGAGAATCAAGATCCATGCTGCGCCTCGTTCCAGACACTCGCCGCCGAACTCAGGAGAGTGTTTGATCGCGCCGTGGCCGGAAGAGAAGCTGCCCGACTATTGGCTGACCTTCGTCAGGGAGATCGTTCAGTTTCTGACTTCTCCATTGAGTTTCGGACTCTGGCGGCGGAGTGCCAGTGGAACGAGGAGGCGCAGTGGGATATGTTCCTGCATGGGCTGGCTGACCGCATCCAGAGAGAAATTTATGCGATGGACCTTCCTGTATCTCTAAACGGATTGATCGAGTTGGCTCTGAGAGTCGATGCCAGACTGAGTCGAGTCGAGCGGCGGGTATTACCCACTCGTGTTTCTGGAGAGACTGGTATCCAGCGATTCGGCGGAGCGGATGCGGTCAGCCCCTCCTACGATCCCGAACCCATGCAGGTAGGGCGAGCTCGGCTTTCCCGGGAGGAGAAGGAGAGGCGGAGATCCCAAGGACTATGTTTGTACTGTGGTGGGACTGGACACCGAGCATTTAATTGCCCAGTAAAAGACAGAGCCCGATAGTAACGTTGAGGCTACTATCGGGCGGGATCTCCGCCGAGAAGACCTCACCTACATCAACTTTCCTCCCGGTAAGACTGAGATGGTCAACACTCAACCACGACTGCCGTGCACTGTTGGACTCCGGGGCTGAAGGTAATTTTATGGACAGAACATTTGCACACAAATTTAACATCCCCATCAAACCTCTCACCCAGGAGATTTCAGTGCACGAACTCAATGGCCAGAATCTTCCCACCATCAACTCCACCACAGAGACTATCACCCTCATCACATCCAGCAACCACAGCGAGAGACTGTCATTTCTCATCATGGACTCCCCCCTTGCCCCTGTCATCCTCGGTCACCCCTGGCTCCTTCAGCACAACCCCTGTGTGGACTGGCAGAGTTGTGCTGTAGTTTCATGGAGCAATCGTTGTCATGAGTCGTGTCTTGTGTCTGCTTGTCAGTCTGTCTCTGTTCCTTTGTTTCAGGAGGAGACAGTGGATTTATCAAACGTGCCCGCAGAGTACCGGGACCTGAAGGAAGTGTTCAGTAAGTCTCGAGCTGCTTCTCTCCCTCCGCATCGTCCCTATGACTGTGCTATAGAATTATTGCCAGGTAAGTCTCCGCCTAAGGGCAAGTTATATTCGCCTCTGCTCCAGAGAGAGAGGCTATGGAGAAATACATTTCTGATTCTTTAGCAGCGGGTTCATCCGCCCTTCCTCTTCTCCAGCGGGCGGGGTTCTTTTTGTGGGAAGAAGGATGGATCCCTGCGACCTTGTATTGATTACCGAGGGTTGAACAACATCACGGTAAAAATACCTATCCTTTGCCGTTGATGTCTTCAGCTTCGAGAGGTTGCAGGAGCATCTATTTTCACAAAACTGGACTTACGTAATGCTTATCATTTGGTCCGCATCAGGAAGGGGATGAGTGGAAGACCGCCTTCAATACCCCCAGGGTCACTTTGAATATTCGGTAATGCCGTTTGGGTTATCGAACTCCCGGCGGGCTTCCAGGCACTCGTAAACGACGTGCTGCGAGATATGGTCGATCAGTTCATATATGTCTACCTGGATGACATATTGATTTTTTCTTCTTCTCTCCAGGAACATGTGCAGCACGTCCGGCGAGTGCTTCAGAGGCTGTTAGAGAATGGGCTTTTTGTCAAGGCGGAGAAATGCGCTTTTCATGCACAGTCGGTTCCTTTTTTGGGATACATTGTGTCGTCTGAGGGTCTTCGCATGGATCCTGTCAAGGTTAAGGCTGTGGTGGAGTGGCCAAACCCAGATTCCGTAAGGCCCTACAGAGGTTTCTGGGTTTCGCCAATTTCTACCGGCGTTTTATTCGCAACTTCAGCCAACTAGCCGCTCCTCTGACTGCCTTGACCTCCCCCAGAACTCCGTTCAGGTGGTCAGACGCAGCCGAGGCTGCGTTTGCCAAACTCAAGGGCCGTTTTGTTTCAGCCCCCATCCTGATCACCCCTGATCCTTCACGGCAGTTCGTGGTGGAGGTTGACGTCAGAGGTGGGGGTAGGCGCAGTGTTATCACAACGTTCTCCCACAGACGACAGAATGCATCCGTGCGGCGTTTTGTCCCATCGTTTATCTCCTGCTGAGCGTAATTATGACATTGGTAACCGAGAATTGTTGGCAGTCAAATTAGCATTGGAGGAATGGCGTCATTGGTTAGAAGGGTCGGGGGTACCTTTTATAGTCTGGACCGATCATAAGAACCTTGAATACATTAGAACTGCCAAAAGATTGAACTCCAGGCAGGCTCGGTGGGCACTTTTTTTCGGTCGTTTTGACTTTTCTCTCTCGTACCGCCCGGGTTCCAAAAACATCAAACCCGACTCTTTATCGCGTATTTTTGATCGTTCCGTACGCCCGTCTACTCCCGAGTGCATTTTACCCGAGACCCTATTTGTCTCCACACTCACATGGGAGCTCGAATCGAAGGTCAAGACGGCCTTAGAAGGGTAATGCCTCCGACTCGGTGTCCACCTAACCGCTTATTTGTACCGGAGGGACTACGGTCAGATGTTATTCGATGGGGACATTGCTCCAATGTGGCTTGTCATCCGGGAGTCAGTCGTACCAAGTTTTTGGTCAAGCAACGATTCTGGTGGCCACTTATGGCTCGTGACGTTCACAGTTTTGTTTTGGCTTGTTCAGTTTGTGCCACTGGTAAGACTTCCAATCGACCTCCTGCTGGGTTACTTCAGCCGCTGCCAGTTCCTTCGAGACCCTGGTCCCATATCGCTCTAGATTTTGTTACCGCCCTCCCAGGGCAACACGGTAGTTTTAACTGTGGTGGACCGGTTCTCGAAGGCAGCTCATTTCATTCCCTTGCCCAAATTGCCCTCAGCCAAGGAGACAGCGCTGGCTGTCGTTAACCACGTCTTTCGGTTACATGGCCTCCCGATAGACGTGGTTTCCGACAGAGGACCCCAGTTTATATCCAGATTTTGGAAAGAGTTTTGTAAATTACTGGGGGCGACTGTCAGTCTATCTTCTGGGTTTCACCCCCAGAGCAATGGCCAAACTGCCATGCTGCCAAGCCAACCAAGATCTGGAGAGAACGCTGCGATGTTTAGTCTCCAAGAATCCTTCCTCTTGGAGTCAACAACTCTCTATGGTGGAGTACGCCCACAACACGTTACCAGTGTCATCCACGGGCCTATCTCCGTTTGAGTGTAGTGTAGGGTACCAGCCACCAATTTTTCCCAGTCTGGAGTCCGAAGTCGTGGTCCCCTCCGCTCACGCATTTGTCCAGAGGTGTCACCGCACTTGGACTAGAGCCCGTGAGACTCTACTCCAGGTGGGGGCGCGCACCAAGGCCAAAGCCGATCGCCACCGGTCTAGGCCTCCCGTATACGTTGTCGGCTCCAAAATGTGGCTTTCAACTAAGAACATTCCTCTCCGGTCCGTCTCGAATAAACTTGCTCCCAAATTCATTGGCCCGTTCACTGTCACCAAGATTGTTAGTCCGGTGGCAGTCCGCCTTAACCTCCCTCCTGCGTACAGGAGAATTTATCCCGTGTTCCATGTCTCCAAAATTAAGCCCGTGTTTTACTCTCGTATTAATCCGCCAGCTCCGGTTCCCCCACCGCCGCGTCTCGTAGATGGGGAACCATCCTATTCGGTCAACCGTATTCTGGGCTCAAGACGGAGGGGACGCGGAGTTCAGTACTTGGTGGACTGGGAAGGTTACGGCCCGGAGGAGAGAAGTTGGGTACCTGCGAGAGACATCCTGGATCACTCCCTTATCGATGATTACAATCGACAGGTAAGGAGTCTGGGAACGCCAGGAGGCGTTCCTAGGAGAGGGGTACTGTCACGGTTCATGAATTCACTGTTTCCTTGGTCTCGTGGCTCTGTTGTTTACATGTCTGTGAGTGTGTGTGTAGGGCATGACCGAGGTGTCATCACTAATTAGCGCTCAGCTGATCACACTCACTGACACCAGCTGCAGCTCATTCACACTCCCATAAATACTCACTGTTTTGTCCTTTCCTTTGTCAGAGCGTTGTTTGGTGTTTGTTGTGAGTGTCTCCGGTTCCCTGTGATGTCCCATACAAGTTTGTTCCTGTCTTCGAGTTCCTGATCGTCTTGTCGTCTCTTTGTATGGATTTACGTCACCTCACTGGATCTTCACCGAGCACTTCACCGAGCCCTTCACGACCATCGAAGTCCCTGTGTCGCCCGTGTCGTGTCATCATCAACATCATCACCTTCATCATCATCATCATCCTCGTCTACCGGCTTTGTGACTGTATCTGACTATATATATATTAAATCTGAGTTTTCACTTGCATCTCTGCTTCCTCATAATTATTATCATGACAATTAGGCTATTATTATTATTATACAGCCCTGAATGTTAAGAGATCGAAATGAAGGGAAAATAAATCAAATACATAACAACGAATATAAAAATATTACCAATACTAATAAAATACATGGACTTACAAGACTTGTGGGATGGATAAAAATGTTTTCTTGTCGGCCTATTTTATTATACTTTATGTAACATTTATTCATAATAAACTTATGAATACAGTCCGATACAGTCCAGTACGTAGCCTATGGTTAACACTTCAACCACCAGAGGTCGCTGTATACCTAAAAGCGCCAGCGGTCAAATTACCCATGCCATGACTACTGTTTTGATATGGCTAAACATGTCACTGTATTATGCCACTGTCTTCACAATGTCTAGAGTCATAAAATTATTATTTTTAGTCATCAGCTATGTTTTTGTCCTGTTGTTTTAAGTTCACAGCTATTTTTAAGCAGGTCACACTAATCACTTTTCTTAATGATGAATATAAACCAGCCTGCAATGACAACGAGAATTACGAGGAAATAAATACATATTTGGGTGTTGTAATATTATAGCTAATAAAATGTTTCAAGATAACCCATGTTATTTAAATGACTAAAACACCCTAAATAGACAAAAATGCTATGGTCACGCTGGTTTGTTTACCCATTAATATCTCGTGGCCACAAGAAATTTGGGTTTCACTTTATTTTGATGGTCCCTTTAACACATTCTGTTGACTATAAGTAATGTTGCACCTACATTTCTACTAACTCTCATTAGAGTGTTAGTAGTGTATTAGTTGACTGGTAGGGTTAGGGTTAGATTAAGTTGACATGTTCTTGCAAAGTTACTTATAGATAGTAGAATATCTGTTGGGAGACCAACACAATAAGGAGTTAGTAGATATGAAGCAGAGAGTCTACTAATACTCTTATGAGAGTTTGTTGACATGTAGTTGCAACATTACTTAGTGTCAACAGAATGTTCAAAAGGGACCATCAAAATAAAGTGTTACTGAAATTTGAACCAAAAAGACTTAAGCTTCATTTTTTTTTTTCTTAATTTATGCCAGGAGTTATGTAAATGAAAAACGAAGTTGAGATGGATATGAAGCTTGAGTCTTAGACCTTTTTAATGATGTATAGTTTGTGAAGTTAATTGCATTATTTTACATTAAAACTAGCAGTAACTCTGAACTAATGTAAAAAAAGAGCGCTGTGCACAGGTTAAGAGCTTTTAAACAAGCACTATTAATGCACATTTAGTTAACCAGATGAAACAATACACATTTTAATGCTATAAAAGTGTGCACACATTGAGAGAAATAAACAGCAGATGTTCATATTAACAACTTCTTTAACTTGAGCAAACGCTGCTAATACACATATACATTTGTTAATAAAATGAAAACATGCATGTTTTAAAGCTAGTGAATAAAAGGAAACGATCCACCCGCATGCCTCTGCTCAATGACGTGCCTGGATCAGCTGTGATCTGCGTCTCGGGCCGATGACGTCACTTCCAGGGAGGCATGCCCAGGCCTGTTGGACACGCCCCCGTCCCCTGACTCCACCCCCATGTCAAAACAGCGCCACAAAGTGAGACGCGCAGAAACGTGAAGCGCAAAGGGAAAAGGTATCGCAAACTCAAACTTGACTGAAACGCAAAATAAAAGCTGCATTGCAAATAAATTAGTAGATATGGCCATGGAAAATATGTATTGCAAAATCATTGCTTTTGCTCTGTTTTATTGATCTATTTTGCAATTCTTTATTTTTCTTTGCAAAACTTATTTTCTTTTGCAAAACTTTATTTTCTTTTGCATATATATTGTATTAAATTGACTCCATACTGATCATAACCCAGATGTGCTCTGTTTGACAGAAACCTGGCTAAACCAGATGAATACATCATTTTAAACGAGTCTACCCCCCAAGATTACTATTATAAAAATGAACCGCATCCAAAAGGCAAAGGGGAAGGTGTTGCTACAATTTATAGCAATATTCTCAGTATTTCTCAGAGGGCAGGCTTTAAGTATAACTCATTTAAAGTAATGGTGCTTCATATAACATTATCTAGAGAAACAAGTGTTAATTATAAATCCCCTGTGATGTTTGTACTGGCTACTGTATACAGGCCACCAGGGCACCATACAGACTGCCCTGTGATCCAGGATGTCTCTCGCAGGTACCCAACTTCTCTCCTCCGGGCCGTAACCTTCCCAGTCCACCAAGTACTGAACTCCGCGTCCCCTCCGTCTTGAGCCCAGAATACGGTTGACATCAGAGTTAGTGCTGGTTGCAGATAAAAGTCTTAATCGTTGGTGATTTTAATATATATGCTGATAATGAAAAAGATGCATTAGGATCCACATTCATAGACATTCTGAACTCTATTGTCAGGACCTACTCATTGTCGAAATCATACTCTAGATTTAATACTGTCATGTAATGATATAGAAATTCAGAACTGCTGTTTCGTCTGACCAGAGGAGAACTGGCCCCCCGAACTGAGCCTGGTTTCTCACAAGGTTTTTTTCTCCATTCTGTCACCAATGGAGTTTTGGTTCCTTGCCGCTGTCGCCTCTGGCTTGCTTAGTTGGGGACACTTATTTTCCAGCGATATCATCTACATGATTGCACAAATACTATTTAAACTGAACTGAGCTGGATGATGACATCACTGAATTCAATATTGAAATGCCTTTAACTGAAATTTGAATGTTTAATATTGTCATTTTACATTATTGACTATTCTGACATTGGAAAGTTGCTTTGACACAATCTGTATTGTTAAAAGCGTGACTTGACTTGTAACTGTCTTTGGACATCAATTCTTTAATTTCATGGCCTTTCTGTTGCGCTTCCTAATTGATTTGAAGGCCCACGTGACTATCAAGCCGCCTTTCCACTGCACACAACATTCTGACACGACTGTCGGAATTCACCCCCTAGTGGCAGTCGCACAGAATTTTCATTTTGGTCATAAGCGTCAACATGGGAGAACATATTGCGGTCTTGGAAAATCCAATTCTTTATGATACATCTCTAGAATCATACAGAGATATTAACACAAACAATGTAGCATGGAAGCAAGTGGCTGAGATTTTTGGTCTGTCGGGTGTGTTTTGTTTGCAAAATGTGCTGTATGTATGCAAACATGCAGTTGTATTATTCCGTATTTTACAGTATTTGGGTTACAGTATTAAGACAGTGGTTGAAATAAAATAACATTGCTGTAACATTTTACTTTTTGAAAGATGATGATCACATGCTAATGTAATATGTTAACAAGCAGTATGAAATAACATCAATTACCCTTACGATAATTAACCATGGTTTTACTACAAATAAAACATGGTTACTATGGTACACAACCACAAATTAATCATGGTTTAGCTATACTAACCATACAGTCATGGCCAAAAAATATTGGCACCCTTGGTAAATATGATCAAAGAAGGCTGTGAAAATGTATTTGCATTGTTAATCCTTTCGATCTTTTATTTAAAAAATTTACAAAAATCTAATATTTTATTGGATAATAAGAATTGAAAATGGGGGGAAATATCATGAAATATATTTTTCTCTAATACACATTGGCCACAATTAATGGCACCCTTTTATTCAATACTTTTTGAAACCTCCATTTGCCAGTTTAACAGCTCTGTGAGGGACCGAGAAGTCAGGAACAAGGAACACCAGCTTTCACTAGAAAAATTGGGTTTTTATTTACGCCCAAACCAATAACTCTACAAACTCATAATCATACTACAAATAAACCAAAAAGAAATTAAATCAAACTATCCAAACAGACTCAAAACCAACAACTAAAAACTGACTTCACAAACGAACAAAGCAACAGCTTATAAAGCAAAAGATGGGCCCATTACAAATTAAGAGGGAAAGCAACACAACTTTTACATTCAACAGGTAACATTACACAAGTCAAACTCAAGTCAAACAGAGAAACATATTAAATTAAGATAAAGAAAACAAAATGTAATTACATCTCATAAATATACAACTACATAAATCAATTAATAAAGAAATCAACTTTTCCTCCTCCCCCGGGCAACCTCAACGAATGGTATGTCCGGGCAGAGCCACTAATGCTTAAATTCTGTTCCTGCCCGGACTCTAATTTTCGTCACACCAGGATGCGGCTGCAGCAGACAACACCTGAAGATCGCCACACGTCACCGGTGAACTTAAACTCAAAATAGAAACAAATGTAAGTAACAGATACAACGCAACTAATTTGTGTGCACTCCAAATCAGCAACGATGTATATAAAGATGAACTGTAAATGTAAACCTAACAATAAAGAACTAATGAATATTGTGTTTCATGTGGTTATTATAAACTAAAGCCAAAATAAATACAAATGACAAATTTAAATAAAGATTAACCTTAAATGACTAAATATATCCTTCATATAGATATATGTATGAAAGCGCATGTTTATGGATACGTGTGGATGAGTATAAGATGATACATCCACATTACCACTCTTGTGCGGCCACCACTCGGGCCGTCACAAGCTCAAAATTTTCTCCTACAATGCCTGATGAGGTTAGAGAACACCTGACAAGACATTAGAGACCATTCTTTCATCCAGAATCACTCCAGAACCTTTAGATTCCCAGCTCCATGTTGGTGATTCTTCTCTTCAGTTCACCCCACTCATTTTCTATAGGGATCAGGTCAGAGGACTGGAATGGCCATAGCAGAAGCTTGGTTTTGTGCTCAGTGACCCATTTTTGTGTTGTTTTTGAGGTTTGTGTTTGGATTATTGTACGGTTGGAAGACCCAAACATGGCCCATTATAAGATTTCTAACAGAGTCAGTCACTTATTGATTTTTTTTTTTTATCTGTTGGCATTTTATAGAATCCATGATGCCATGTGTCTAAACAAGATATCCAGGACCTCCAGCAGAAATATAGGCCCACAACATCAAAAATACAGCAGTATATTTCATTGTAAACATGGAGTACTTTTTATCCCTGTGTTCACCAAACCCATCTTGAGTGTTTGCTGCTAAAAAGCTTATTTTTTAGTTTCATCTGATCATAGAAACAAGTCCCATTTGAAGTTCCAGTCATGTCTGATAACTGAATATGCTGGAGTTTGTTTTTGGTTGAGCTAGGATAATTTTTCTTGAAACCCCAAACAATTCCTCCCAGACAATTTTTTAAAAGGTTTTCTGACCCCGAGACTTAACTATTTTCTGCAATTCTCCAGCTGTGGTCCTTGGAGAGTCTTTAGCCACTCAAACTCTCCTTCTCACCGTGCATTAGGACGATATAGACACACGTCCTCTTTCAGGCAGTTTCGTAACATTTATGTTTATTGGAAATTCTTAATTATTGAAATGGGAATTTTCACTGCTCTAGCTCTTTTCTTAAAGCCACTTCACTAATTTGTGAAGCTCAATTATCTTTTGCTGCACATCAGAAATATATTCTTTGGGTTTTTTTTTTTTTCTCATTGTGATGGATGATTAAGGGAATTTGGGCTTTGTTTTCCCTCCTGTTTATATTTCTGTGAAACAGGAAGTCATGGCTGGATAATTTCATGATCACCCTGGAGTGCTCAAAATTGTGAATATGAATGGGAATATACTTCAGAGATATTTTACGCATAAGAATTTCTAGGAGTGCCAATAATTGTGTCCAACGTGTATTTGAGAAAAACATTTATTTCATGATATTTCCCCCCATTTTCAATTCGTATTATCCACTGAAAGGTTAGATTTTTGTGATTTGTTTAAATGAAAGATCAAAAGGATTAACAACGCAGATTAATTTCCACAGCCTTCTTTGATCGTATTTACCAAGGGTGCCGATATTTTTGGCCATGACTGTAGTTTAACCATTGTATTTGTAGTAAAACAAATTGGTTATAAAAAAATAATTATAATACACTTTTATTATAATAAAATCATGGTTACTTTTTGTAAACGTATGTTAAAGTTAACATGATTTCCATAGTTATGTTTTTTTTTTTTTTTTTTCTCTTTAACTTAACAGTGGATGAGTGCAGGAAAAAGTGGAGAGATCTCAGAGATGTTTATGTTAGGGAAAGAAGAGAGAAGAAGAAGAAAATAAGTGGAGCAGCTGCCATCCAGAAACGTCACTGGTGGTACTATCACATTATGACTTTCCTCCTTATCTCTTCTCGACCCACATCTGAGAACATGGAAGAGGAGAGGGGAGAAGGGAGAAAAGATGAGGAAGACATAGCAGATGTAAGCACGGAGGAAAGACATGGTCAAGAAATGGAGGGAGGGAAGGACGTGACAGGAAGGCATAGGGTAGAAATCAGTGCAGAAGAGAGCAGGGTGGATAGTCTGGTAGAGGACATGACTGGAGAGGAGGGCAGAAAGAGGCAGAGCACAGACTTTACCCAGTCTTGACAAGGCGCAGATGATTGTTGACGCAATTGAAAGCTCCAACCATCCAACCCCTGCTGGATCAGAAGATCCTGATGTGCAGTTTCTGCAGAGTTTCCTTCCAGCCCTGAAGAGACTTTATCCAAGATCCAGGGAACTCACCAAGCTGAAAATCCACCAGCTAATTTTCAAGTTTAACTGTGCGTTTTGGATATCTCAGACTTGATATTCTTTTTAAAGTTGTGAATGGTGGTGATATTCCATTAAAAATATAACTGTACTTATATACTGTATATATTGTTATTATTTTTATGCATACATTTTCATCAGGACCTCTGATTGGACCTCTTCTTTCTCCCTGACACACATTCTTACACACACACACACAATCAAGGAACTAAGGAGACACACCTGGAATCAAATTAACAATCAGACTGGGAAGAAACTGGGTCACAGGGAACACATGGGGAGCAAAAACACAACAAAACAGTCCAGAACCGTGACATTACTCCCCCCTCCCGGAAGGTGCGTCCTCGCACCGTGGAACAACAGAGGGGGGGAAACGGGTGGGAACAAAGGCGGAGGCTCAGGAGGAGGACGGACCACTGGGAGGGGGCCGGCTGACAACGACCAGGGAGGTGACGAAGGAGGGAGGAGCCAGGAGGAGACAGGAGGGACCCGGAGCAGGAGGAGCCTGGCAGGACCCAGGCCACAGCCATGATGATGGCCCACGGTGGAGCCAACGGTGGGAGGAGCCATGGAGGAGACATGGCCGCCGACTCCAGGGGGCCGACCAACGGCGGCGGAGCAGCCCGAGGTCAACGGGCCGAGGAGGTTGGAGGCGGAGGTGAGGGATACTCCAGCCCCGGCGACGCTGGAGGATGGCAGTCCCGTGGGGCTCACACCGCATTGATGGTGGGCTGAGGGCGAGCAGAGGGGCTGGCAGACGACAGCGATGGAGGAGGCAGGAGCGGGTGGGAGGGTGGGCATTTGAGGAGCGGGCACTGGAGGGCATTTTCGAGGAGCAGGCACTGGACAATATGAAGCCCCCTCAGGGCTGAACAAGGGAACCAAGGACGAAGGAGGGCTGGACGGGACCAGCGGGGATGACAGAGAGAGGAGAGGGGGCAGTTCGACTTCCAGTTCAGTTTCCCAGTCTATCAAATCCTCCTCCATGTCCAGCAGCCCCAGATGGATAATCAGCTCACCCTCAGCCACGGTGCAGGGGGCGGAGCTCCACTCCGCGCTCACACCGTCCACGGCTGGCTCCCTCGCGATGGGCTCTGTCGCCGTCTCTCGCACCTGATCTGACGTGTTGGGCTCAACTTCCGGGGCGATCTTCCGCTCAGTCGCTCGGCTTTGCGCTGGCTCGCAGATCGCGGCGGGGAATGGCTCTTCGTTGCAGGTTTTATTATTTGATATCATTTAATTGGGAAAATGTGGCATGCACAAGGAACAAGAGACACACACACTAAACTTGAAAAAGGCTTTTGTGAAACTGTGGTAGCGCTTAAAAGGGCCTTTGGTCTGTAGAAAGGGCTACAACACCAGATGCTGCCATGGAACCTCACCATGTACAAAGAAAAATAAGTTTTCAGTTTGGTCCATCCATCACTGGTGCAGAGGGGTGAGTTGTTTTGTTTCTTCGCAGGAGATTGTGGAGGACACATGTCGCTTTCACTCAGGCTTCTACATTGTGTGGGTGCTGACCCATGACTCGGTGGTACATTCTGAACCTAGATGCCATGATGCCAAATGCATTTTCCACAACCAGCCTGGCCCGGGATAGACGGTAATTGAAAATGCGCTGGCATCTTTGCAGATTCTTCCCCGGATAAGGCCGCAGGAGATGGCGATGAAGTGGGAAGGCTTCATCTGATACAAAAGCATGAGGAAGTGGGCCTAGATGTTCAGCTCCTGTGAGACAGGCATCTGGTGGAATTGTAAGAGTGCCAGCTTCAAGGGCCCTGCTGAAAGCAGAGTCCCGCAGGGTTCCACCATCACTTCCACGGCCATAAGCACCCACATTGATTACTCTGAAGCAGTAGTTGGCATCAACTACTCCAAGTCATACAATGGAATAGGGTCCTTTATAATTGTAGAAAAGGGAGCCTGAGTTGGGTGGAGCTTGGATGACCACATGCTCACCATCAATAGCCTGTAAACAATTAGGGAAATTCCAGCGCACACCAAAGTCCTGGGCAATCATCTGCCAATCTTCTTCTTGTGGCACTGGCATGTAATGATGTACCCTCCCAGATAGCCTTTGCCACCTCAGGGACAATGCTGGACACTGTAGACCAGCCTACTCTGAAGCTATAGAAGAGTGAGTGGTAGGAGTCACCTAGGTATCTGAAAATATAAGACTCAAGATAAGACTACAAAACACCAAAAGTTGGAAGTAAAATGATATTTCAAAAATTCCAGGTAATACTATAAATTCACAAATGACAACAAACGCAAAAAATAATAATGTAATAAAATGAAAAAATACTGCAAATCAGTGTGGGTAAAATACTACCTGGCTCGTAGGAAAATTCTCGGCGAGTATCACCGTTTAGTGCAATAGATGCGCCTTAACGGAGAAGATGTCCATGAGTATTTTCGGGTGTCACGAAAACAATTTGACGAGATTCTCCATGTCGTTGGCCCTAAAATTACCAGGCAGGATACTGCATTCCGGGAATCCATCAGCCCAGCCTAGTGCCTGGCAATTTGTCTCAGGTACAATCTTAAATTACTATATTACTATGGACACACACTATATATATATATATATATATATATACACAGGTGCTGGTCATATAATTAGAATATCATCAAAAAGTTGATTTATTTCACTAATTCCATTCAAAAAGTGAAACTTGTATATTATATTCATTCATTACACACAGACTGATATATTTCAAATGTTTATTTCTTTTAATTTTGATGATTAGAGCTTACAGCTCATGAAAGTCAAAAATCAGTATCTCAAAATATTAGAATATTTACATTTGAGTTTGAATAAATGACCATCCCTACAGTATAAATTCTGGGTATCTCTTGTTCTTTGAAACCACAATAATGGGGAAGACTGCTGACTTGGCAATGATCCAGAAGACGAACATTGACACCCTCCACAAAGAGGGTAAGTCACAGAAGGTCATTACTGAAAGGTGTGGCTGTTTACAGAGTGCTGTATCAAAGCATATTAAATGCAAAGTTGACCGGAAGGAAGAATTTGGGTAGGAAAAGGTGTACAAGCAACAGGGATGACCGCAAGCTTGAGAATACAGTCAAGAAAAGCCGATTCAAACACTTGTGAGAGCTTCACAAGGTGAGAACTGAAGCTGGAGTCAGTGCATCAAGAGTCACCACGCTCAGACGTCTTCAGGAAAAGGGCTACCAAGCCACTTCTGAACCAGAGACAACGTCAGAAGCATCTTACCTGGGCTGTGGAGAAAAAGAACTGGACTGTTGCTCAGTGGTCCAAAGTCCTCTTTTCAGATGAAAGTAAATTTTACATTTAATTTGGAAATCAAGGTCCCAGAGTCTGAAGGAAGAGTGGAGAGGCACATAATCCATGTTGCTTGAAGTCCAGTGTGAAGTTTCCACAGTCAGTGATGATTTGGGCTGCCATGTCATCTGCTGGTGTTGGTCCACTGTGTTTTCTGATGTCCACAGTCAACGCAGCCATCTACCAGGAAATTTTAGAGCACTTCATGCTTCCTTCTGTTGACAAGCTTTATGGAGATGCTGATTTCATTTTCCAGCAGGACTTGGCACCTGCCCACACTGCCAAAGGTACCAAAAGCTGGTTCAATGACCATAGTGTTACTGTGCTTGATTGGCCAGCAAACTCGCCTGACCTGAACCCCATAGAGAATCTATGGGGTATTGTCAAGAGGAAGATGAGAGACACCAGACCCAACAATGCAGATGAGCTGAAGGCCACTATCAGAGCAACCTGGGCTCTCATAACACCTGAGCAGTGCCACAGACTGATCGACTCCATGCCACGCCGCATTGCTGCAGTAATTCAGGCAAAAGGAGCCCAACTAAGTATTGAGTGCTGTATATATATAGATATATATATATAGATAGATATAGTGGAAAGGCGGCTTTACAGTCTGTCACTTGTTGTTCATCGGAGATATAAAGCTACTTTTTCAGCCACCTTTCCATTGCACAGGACATTCGGACACAACTGTCGCATTTCTCGAAATAGAATTGGCAAACAATCCAGTAGAAAGCGTCAAATGATTTTACAATGCATTTTCACAGAGGTGAGCAACGTAGCCGATCACAGACATTTGTTGATTTCTACAACACAATGGCCAATCAGAGGTGTTTAGGTTGGAATCCAGTGAGGAAAGAAAGTCCAGGGTTTAAATAAGGTATGTAATCAGTGTGTGCATAGGATCAGGTGTGCGTGTGATTAGTGCAATCAGCCGTGTGTGCAATCAGTGCAATGAATGATGGGAAATGGAGTCCAGTGTCATGGAGTCAATGTGGTGAGTGGGTGACCTCTGGTGGAGGGTGAATGGAAGTTCACAGACCGGATTCGTGACATTATCCTTGCGGTTTTGAGGTTGTCAATTTTGGCAGGTTATTTTACATTCATTTTATGCATGCAAATTAATAAAGTGATGAATGGAAATTGGGCAGTTGAATTAAGTATATAATTTTTGTAATAGCTACAAAAATGAAAATGGGCAAATGTGGGATCACAGAGAAATTAAATGTTTTTTTTTTTTATTACAATTTGTATAGCCATGGTTTTACTACAAATAGCATGCTTAAACTATGGTGAGTGTAGCAAAATGTTTTAACTGTAACACCTTTTTTATGCGTTGCAAAATCATGTGTAATGTTTGTGTAAAGTTTTGTTGCAAACTATTTTTACTGTTATTTTATAATGAAAAACAAAAACAACAATATTAATACATTTATAATATTTATAGAAATCATTCATTGTTAGAAAAGATCATTTATGTCATGTACTGTAAATGCTCTATAGGCCTACAAGTCTGAGGCATTATTGTAACATTATTATATACACCAAATATTTTGACCATACTTCTTCTTCTTCTGGACAGAACTTGTGGATAAAAACAAGTGGGCTACTGTCGCCATATCTGATTAAGAATTTTTCATCCTTCAGGATCCAACAGTTCACTGTATACAGTTGAAAGGAAAGGATTAATAAAGAGAGAATAAAGAAAATAAAAAAAAATCAGTTAATGATAAAAATACATAAAAAAACAATAAAAACTTGACTCAATTAAAATGGTCTCATGATTATTTTAATATATATATACTGTATATATGTATATGTGTATATATATATATATATATATATATATATATATACGCACTTTAGATTTGGATCAAATTCTCACTATTACCATACTATTGACTTGTGCCTCAATATACTCCTTACTGTTCAGTTAGGGTAAGATGTAGAATCACGCATAATAAGGCATAGTGTTACGGTTCTGTGCTAAGAAAGCGCACGACGAAGGAGTACAATCAAAACAGAGTCTTTTAATGAAAATCCAAACAAGAAACAGAGATAATCCAGGAGTGAGGGGTAGCGAGGGGGAACATTATTTGTGTGTAATGTTCTTTATGGGAAAATACTTATGCAATTTAGCTAATTGGGTTCATATTCTGATCGCATCTGTTTGCTGGTATATAATATGCATCATCAAATCTTTTAGTTAAAAATAAGGTGGTAAAAATAAATACAGCAGAAATGGCGACAAACGATCATGATTCCTGGCACGAACTCTGACAGCTGATACATAAAAATGTATAATAATAATAATAATAATAGTCATACAATTGTGGGAACTTTGCATCATTTAAAAAAAAGAAAAAACACCACTGTACACCACTGAGAACAGTATAGTTTTTACCGAGCAAACAGCAAAAACAGCAAGAAAAACCGTGGCAGTTGCCACGAACTCTGGCAGCTGCCGTGGCATCTAGGGATGCCACTGGAAGTGGCGCTGCGACCTGCCGCTGCCAGGATTTGCACCTGCTCTCTCTCTACAAATTTGGGACCAAAAATGATTCAGACTGAGTCTGGGAAAAAAACTGAAGTTCAGGTTTGCATGAACCTGGTTGACAGCATGCCCAGGAGACTACAGCCTGTCATTAAGGCTAAGGGTTGCCCAACAAAGTATTGATAGTTGTGTAAATACTGTCATACTAACAGCTGTCTGAATAATTTTTGGTTGATTGTAATCCATTACATACCTTTCTATCAAAGTTATATGTCATTATCAAGCTGAATTTGATCTGACACAGTTTAACTCTGAGTTCTTGTCATATTTTATTACCATTTTCTAAACTATAGCGAATAAACTGTGATAATGTGAGAAATGTTGAAGGTGTCTGAATAAATTTTATTTTGACTGTATCTATTTGATAAATTAAGTTAACCAACTAACATTATACATACTCTTTTGGTTTCTGTACCCAATATTTAGAAAATGTACAAATGCAATGAAAATATCGGTGTCGGTACTCGGTAGCGGCAAGTACCAAAAATAAAAGTATCGTACCGGGCAAGTACTGGAAAAAGTGATATCGGTGCATCCCTAGTTAAAACGGAACTTTGTGAGATCGTGATGAATGAGTGACAGTTTTTAATAAATTTAAAGGAAGCGCTCTTTGCATGCTTTAGGCTATACGATAATATATTCAGAATTCAAATAAAAATTGTGCTTTACATGCTTGACAAGTGGCCACGTACGACACAGAGATAGCTAACTACTAGAAAAATATAATAATTTCAGAAGCACAGCCACAGAGTGATGTGATTCCATTAGTTAATGTTAATGTATTAAAGTGTATTAAAGTGCAACCCCCCAAGTCGTGTGTCCTGGTGCTGGGCCCACTATCTCCCACTATCACCTGAAGTGTTACCTGTAGACTTAATTATTACTCATTTATTATTATTACTCATAATTGATGATCTTTACACAGGCATCAAACTGAACTGGATCAATGACTTCAGCTGAACAAAGACAATATTGTTTTTGTTTTGTTTTTTGGGGTTAACAGTAGTGAAAGAAGTTAAATGCATGACTGACATCTAGAGGACATTCTGATGAAAAACATTGTTAAGAAGAAGACATGGAAAGTATAGCTGATCCTTATACTTCAGTTTATAAAACCAAAGCTCAGCATGTTTAAAAAAGCAACCTCTGAGCAACAATTCACTGTGCATGTGTCCATTATTCCATCAGTACTGTTTCCTTGTCTTTGTCGGGAGGGACAGGAGAGTGACGTCCTGGTTTCCAGGAATACCCACTTGACACCTGATACTTTAAAGCAACACCACACACAATGTTCATCATAATTTAGTGAGCTGAGCGGGTGAGTGGCTCAGAAATAGAGAGAGATGTGGCTCACTCTGTATTTTTCTCTATACATGTCATTTAACTGTATATCAGCAGATTCGGTCCTCAGATCAGGTACCTGTTTTCTACAGGGACGCTTCAAGTTGAATGGAATGTACAAGGATGGAGATTTTATACTTGGAGGCCTGTTTCATGTTCACTTTTTCACAGTGTTCCCAGATCTGAGCTTCAGAATGGAACCAGAACGACCATACTGTGAAAAGTGAGTTTGACTGCATGAATATATAGAGAGATAATAATAATAAGAATACAAATTTAATTTTACTTTTACCTTAGTTAATTTGCTGTTTATTGTTGACAGCAGTAATGTTTATTTTACCAAAAATCTGTATTGAAAGCATTGTTTATTTATCCAAGTGTGCAGAATAGAAAGAGTCATCAAATGTTGTATGAACTCTGATGTAGTATTGCTTGTTTTAGCTTGTGTCTTTTTGTTATTAATCTCTTTAATATCACAACATTTTTATTTTTTATTTTTAGATTTAATATGGAAGGCTTCCAGCATGCACAGACCATGGCTTTCGCAATAGATGAGATCAATAATAATCCCAACCTACTGCCTAACATCACTCTTGGATACCATCTTTATGACAACTGTGTGATGCTAGGAATGGCGTTCCGGGCTGCCATGTCCCTAAGTAGTGGAACAGAGGAGTCCTTCTCCAACCTCAACTGCACTGGCCCTCCTCCGGTGATTGGTATTGTGGGGGATGCAAGTTCAACTCCTTCCATTGCGATTTCCAGTGTTCTGGGTCTGTTCCGAGTACCTATAGTAAGATGGGATGAACACTTCATGCTTATTTCATTTCATTTCTTTCTTTCTTTCTTTCTTGTTTTGTCCTTTTCAGTCCTTTGTATCCATATGTATTCCTCACTCAGTTTCTTTCACAATTCACTCGCTTGTGTATGAAAAAAATTACAAAAGCACTATGTATGTATGTGTGTGTGTGTGTGTATATATATATATATATATATATATATATAATTTCATTTGAATTTAATTTATTTTTATGCCTTCACCTCTCCCTCTTTCTCCCCCTAATTAGGTTAGTCACTATGCCACCTGCTCCTGTTTGAGTGACAGGAAAAAGTACCCCTCTTTCTTCAGAACAATCCCCAGTGATGCCTTCCAAGTGCGGGCTATGGTTCAAATCTTAAAGCATTTTGATTGGACCTGGGTTGGTCTCCTCTACAGTGATGATGACTACGGCATCTATGCTGCTCAGTTGTTCCAGCAGGAAATGCAGCTGTTTGGACATTGTGTTGCCTTTTCTGAAATCCTGCCCAATGATCACAACCCTAGAGATATTCAGCGTATAACAGGATTGATTCAGGCCTCTACAGCTAGAGTGGTGGTTGTTTTTGCCCTTTCATCCTATCTGCTGCCTTTGATGGATGAGGTGGTGTTGCAGAACATGACAGGCAGGCAATGGATTGCAAGTGAAGCTTGGGCCACTTCTCTTGAATACCACACTCCACGTTTCCTGCCCTTCCTGGGGGGCACACTGGGCATTGCTATTAGGCGTGGAGAAATTCAGGGGCTTCATGACTTCTTGCTACATTTTCATCCCAGCAATGATCCAAGAAATAATATGTTGAGAATCTTCTGGGAGAATATGTTTGAGTGCAGTTTTGAAACTGGGGATAGCAAGTCAGATGGAGAGCATTTGAAAAAGGTGTGTACAGGAAAAGAGGAACTGAGCAACACAAACACAACATACACTGATGTTTCTGAGTTGAGAGCATCTTATAATGTCTATAAGGCAGTTTATGCCCTGGCACATGCACTTCATGACCTGATGCAGTGTGAGGAGGGAAGAGGACCATTTAGTGGAAACAAATGTGCTGACATAATTAACCTGAAACCTTGGCAGGTGAGACCCACAGGTATAGTGAAGATGCTCTCCAAGCATATAGAAGAGCTGAATGTGGAAAAACAAAATATGTGCTCAGCTTTATTTCAAATTTCAGATAAACATATAACACCTGTCCTTTCTGCAAACTGTATAGTTGGTTCACTACCTACAGAAAGTAAACTTCACCACAGGATTTGGGGATCATGTGTCATTTGATAAGAATGGAGATGCTCTGGCCATCTATGATGTACTGAACTGGCAGCCGAGCTCCGATGGGTCAATAGCAGTCCACAGGGTCGGTGTAGTAAATGAAGGGGTGGCAACAGGGATGGTGCTCACACTGAATGAGGAAGCAATATACTGGAACTTTGAGACAAAAAAAGTAACTAATTTTGCATGATAAATGTCATCCTTTTTGCAGATAGTCTATACTAGTCAATGCTATAAATCAAGACAATTGAAAATAAAATAAAGGCCAAACTTGTCATTATGTTAAAGAGGTAACAAAAACACATCACTAAATAACAGATGATTTCTCTTTAAGCCCCCACGGTCTGTGTGCAGTGAGAGCTGCCCCCCAGGCACCAGACGAGCCACAAGGAAGGGCCTTCCTGTCTGCTGTTTTGACTGCCTACCATGTGGAGATGGAGAAATTTCTAATAGTACAGGTAGAAATCATATTCCAAAATTTTAATATATTTTGAAAGGGAATTGTCTCTTCAACTTTTTTTTTTTTTTCTTTTTTTATTGTGTCATTATGACAGATGCCATTGAGTGCAAAGTGTGTCCAGAAGACTTCTGGTCAAATCCAGATAAGGATCAGTGTGTCCCCAAAGAAGTAGAGTTTTTATCATATGAGGAACCTCTAGGAATTTCTCTGACAACTGCCTCCCTGCTTGGCGCCTGCTTCTGTGCTCTTGTGATGGTTATTTTCGCTTTTCATCATAACACTCCCATAGTACGAGCCAACAATTCAGAGCTCAGCTTCCTACTGCTGTTGTCACTCAAACTGTGTTTCCTTTGTGTGCTGCTGTTCATTGGAAGGCCAGAGTTGTGGACGTGTCAGTTAAGACATGCTGTATTTGGCATAAGCTTTGTCCTGTGTGTCTCCAGTATCCTGGTCAAGACTATGGTGGTAATAGCCGTATTCAAGTCATCTCGACCAGAGGGCAAAGGAGCAATGAAATGGTTTGGAGCAATTCAACAAAGATGCACAGTTCTTTTCCTAACAGCTCTTCAGGTTGTGATATGTGCAATCTGGCTATCAACTGCCTCTCCAACACCCCATAAAAACAACCAGTATACTCGCTCTAAAATAGTTTATGAATGTGCTATAGGCTCAGTGGCTGGTTTTTCTATGCTGCTGGGATACATTGGACTACTGGCTGCAATAAGCTTTCTGTTAGCCTTCCTGGCGAGGAATCTACCAGATAATTTTAATGAAGCAAAGTTTATCACTTTTAGCATGTTGATCTTCTGTGCTGTGTGGATTGCATTTGTTCCAGCATATGTGAGCTCACCAGGGAAATATGCAGTGGCTGTAGAGATATTTGCAATTTTAGCTTCTAGTTTTGGATTATTGGTGGCCATATTTGCCCCAAAGTGCTACATCATCCTTTTACATCCAGAGAGAAACACTAAAAATGCCATAATGGGAAGAGAGACACAAAAGAAATAGTCTTACATTGCAGCAATGCAAAAATGTAACATGTAAATCTTATAATCTTGGTTAGGTGTTTACCTACATGAAGAAACTTTTTTTTTTTTGGTCATACAGACTTTTATACATTTGTCTGCTTCACAGGTTTACCCCCCTTAAGATGTTTGTCCTTATAAAATTGTTCAACTTAAAAAACAAATAAATGAGAAGAGAACATTTGTCAGAACAGCCTGAATATAGAGAAATCAATTAAAATAATACAAAAATAATAATCTAACTGTACATATACTTTACATAAATGTTTTGCATATACTTTGAGCACACATACGGTGGGGAAAATAATTATTTGATCCCCTGCTGACTTTGTAAGTTTGCCCAGTTAAAAAAAGAAAGAAAGAAGGGTTTATCATTTTTATGGTAGGTTTATTTTAACTGATAGGGACAGAATATCAAACAAAAAAATCCAGAAAAAAGCAGCATACAAATGTTAAAAAAAAAGATTTACATTTTAGAGTCAAATAAGTATTTGATCCCCTACCAACCAGCAGGAATCTTGGCTCCCACAGATTGGTTATGTGCACATGTGGAACACAGATTAGTCCTGTCACTCCTACGATGCTCGTAATTTCAGCTCGCTGTGTGTATAAAAGACTCCTGTCCATATAATCTGTATCTTCCATTCCATCCTCTCCACTGCATGGCCAAAACCAAAGAGCTGTCATAGGACATCAGGGACAATATTGTAGACCTGCACAAGGCTGGAATGAGCTACATGACTATCAGCATTGCATTGGTGAGCTTGGTGAGAATGAGACAACTGTTGGTGCGATTATTCGGAAATGGAAGAAATACAAAACCAGCATCAGTCGGCCTTGGTCTGGGGCTACATGCAAGATCTTGCCTAATGGGGTAAGGATGATCATGAGAAAGGTGAGGAATTAGCCCCGAACTACACGGGAGGAGCTTGTTAATGATCTCAAGGCAGTTGGGACCACAATCACCAAGCAAAACATTGGTAACACACTACGCCGCAAAGTCCCTCTGCTCAAGAATTCACATGTAAAGGCCCGTCTGAAGTTTGCCAATGAACATCTAAATGATTCAGAGAAGGCTTGGGAGAATGTGCTGTGGTCAGATGAGACCAAAATTGATCTCTTTGGCATCAACTCGACTCGTCATGTTTGGAGGAAGAGAAATGCTGACTATCAACCCAAGAACACCATCCCTACAGTCAAGCACGGAGGTGGAAACATTATGCTTTGGGGCTGTTTTTCTGCTAAGGGTACAAGACGACTTCACCACATTGAGCGGCAAATAGACGGGGCCATGTACTGTAAAATCTTGGACGAGAACCTCGGCCAGAACACTGAAGACAAGATGGGACAGCTAAGAAATCTTAATGATTTAGAGAGGATCTGTAAAGAGGAGTGGGCCAAAATCCCTCCTGAGATGTGTGCAAACCTGGTGACCAGCTACAAGAAACGTCTGACCTCTGTGCTTGCCAACAAGGGTTTCTACACCAAGATGAGCCCCAGAGACATATCCCCAGTGAAAACCTCGATTGAATACAATAAAACTAAAAAAAATAACTAAATAACTAAAATATAATAAAATACCTAACTACATAATACTACTATTGTTAGAAATTGCAACAAAATTAAAATAGAAATATAAACTTTTGAACTGCGGGTTTCGTCTGGTCAGAGGAGAACTGGCCCCCCGACTGAGCCTGGTTTCTCCCAAGGTTTTTTTTCTCCATTCTCTCACAGAGGGAGTTTTGGTTCCTTGCCGCTGTCGCCTCTGGCTTGCTCAGTTGGGGACACTTAATTTCTAGCGATTATCGCCAATTTGATTGCACAGATAATATTTAAACTAAACTGAGCTAGACAATGACATCTCTGAATTCAATAATAAAATGCCTTTAACTGAAAATTGAAAATTGAGTGTTTAATATTATCATTATACATTACTGACACTCTATCCTCTAATTTGATACTGTTAAGTGCTTTGACACAATCTGTATTGTTAAAAGCGCTATATAAATAAAGGTGACTTGACTTGACTTGACCAAGTACTAAGTCATGTTTTGCTTGGGGATCAAATACTTATTTGACTTACTAAAATGTAAATCTTTTTTTAACATTCGTATGCTGCTTTTTTATGGATTTTTTGTTTGATATTCTGTCTCTATAAACCTACCATAAAAATGATAAACCTTCTTTCTTTCTTTTTTTTAAGTAGGCAAACTTACAAAATCAGCAGGGGATCAAATAATTATTTTACCCACTATATATATATATATATATATATATATATATACATATACATACAAACAGTTAGGTCCATATATATTTGGACACTGACACAATTTTCATAATTTTGGCTCAGTGTGCCACCAGTGCCAATTTAAATTGAAGTGCAGACTTTAAACTTTAATTCATGGGGTTGAACAAAAATATAACATAAAATGCTTAGGAATTACATTTTAATACTTTTTGTTGAGAATCCTTTGCAGGCAATGACTACCTTAAGTCTGGAACTCATGGACATCACCAGAGACTGGGTTTCCTCTTTTGTGATGCTTTAACAGGCCTTTACTGTCTTCAGTTTTGTCTTCAGCAAGTGAAATGCGTGCTCAATCGGGTTGAGATCAGGGGATTGACTTGGCCATTGCAGAATATTACACTTTTTTAACCTTCAAAAACCCCTGGGTTGCTTTTGCTGTAGTAAAATTGTCCATTTATACTATAAATCAATCTCTCTGATCGATTTGCATGGAGAGCTCCTTTGACTGCATGATGTGGGTTCACAGCAACAGTTTCCAAATGCAAATGGCACACTTAGAATCAACTCCAGGGGCCAACTCCAAGTGTGCGTGTGCACAGATCTGATCTTAGAGTGTGCGTATGTTTAAATCCACGCCCATGCTCATATTTGTAAAAACTGTCTTTGACGTGGAAAAGAGCTTAGCGTCACGTCAGGGTCTGAGCAGACGTACATACTTTTTCTTGTCGGAGTACTGTAGGTGTTTGGAAATGTAAACTGTTCTTGCAGCTCGCTGTTTTAAATTATGATGATTGGTTATCTTTTATGTTAATGACATGAATTATGAGTCGTTTACAAGGCAGAGAGCTGAAACCATTCAGTTGCGTGCAAGTTCAAGATAATTTGCGATTCATAGATTTCACATCCGAAAGAGAGGCTTCTGTTCGTATTTTCATTCTATGAATCACACGTATGCATATTTGAGAGATGATAGTAAGATCAAATTTAGGATGGTTTCTGCACATTTTATAGATGAGGCCCCACACCTTTTACCTGCTTAATTGTTGTTCAAATAATAAAGGGATAACCCACATCTGTCCATGAAACAGCTTTTGAGTCATTTGTCCAATTACTTATGGTCCCTTGAAAAAAGGGGATGTACATATTAAAGAGCTGTAATTCCTTAACCTTTCCTCCAATTGTAATGAGAATATCCTCAAATTAAAGATCAGAGTGTGCACTTTAAGCCCATATCTGTTATATAAATGTAAATTGAATGTTTTGGTCAACAGCTAAAATAATACAAATTGTGCCTGTGTCCAAATATATATGGACCTAACTGTAAATATAACATATATAACATAAAGGACATATACAATGGGAATAAATGCTTTGGCAAAATGAATGACAAATTGATCGACTGTTTCAGTCAGACTAAAGGTGTCCATCAAGGATGCAGCCTCATCCTTACTATTAAATATCTATATTAAGCCTTGCCAATTAAAACATTCAAGAGATTTTAAAGCTTTCAAACAGAAGTAGATGCAAAATAACTCGACTGAGTACTCACGTGCTGTGTTCGGTGCACACAGTCTCAGACAAGTGAACACCAAATTGAGTTCTCGTCTTCTTGCAACTGAACAAAAAAACAAACCTCATCAATTTAAACATTCAAGCACAAAAAGACATGAAAGAGCTTAATTCAGCTCCCACATGCTATGTTCTGTGCGCACAGCACAGATGACCAAATCGTGGCCAAAATTGCACAGTGCACTGGGCTTTAGTTGTCTTAAGTGAATGTAAACAGTTGAGAAAAAAAAAAAATTGTGTATTATATTGGATGCATTGTCTCTTAAAATGACTGTGCCTAATTTACTAGCTGATGTCTGTGTCCTTAATGTTAAAGAAATAGGAGGTTTCCACCCGACAGCGACGTTATACAAAATACAAAGAACAATAAACACACACACACAAAATCATGGGTAACACTTTAGAATACTGATCCTTTGTTAATGAATAACTATACAGGAACAAGTGACTAATGCACTATTAACATTGTAGTAACTACTATTACCTAACAAGAAACTCTGACTATTGATTTAGTAAGTAATAGCGCTCAGTTGAAACTGGTAGTTCACTAGTAGCTAATCAATAACTACTATTTTTTATATATATATCCTGGAGAACTACTATTAATATTAACTGACGTCATTGTAAGCTTTTGAATATATGTAAGGTTTTTGATAGTAATGACTCATGTGTTACTACATCCGGTCACACTTTATATTAGGTGGCCTTAAATTTTCTAAGTCACTTTTTGAGTAGAAAGGGTCTATGCAAGAGGGCGTGAACTATCCTGGATAATGTTGTGACTCACACCTGAGAAGACAAAGACCCGCATAATGAGATCCATAATGAGCCATTCAGTCAGGTATGTGACTGAGGGAATTGCTACAAGAAAGAATGTGAGGAAAAAAGAAATGTGTATACATATAACTATCACATAAAATAACTTGAGATTCACTTGCGAGTGCAGTTAAACAGTTTATTAGGAACAAACAAACGAATAAACAACAGAAGAGTCAAGACATCGTGGGTGCAATATCCAAAATATCCAAAACAGTGGCAGGAAACTGGAACCCAGGAAAACGGGAGTCAGCAGAAACTGCATGAGAAAACACAAAACAGACGTGAGCAACACAATGAACGGACAAAGACAAAGCAAACATGGTGACAATACATACACTACCAGTCAAATTATTTAAACAGTAAGATTTGTAATGTTTTTTTTTTTTTAAGAAGTGTCTTCAGCTCACCAAGCCTGCATTTATTTGATCCAAAGTACAGCAAAAACAGTACATTATATTCATTATAATATATAGGCCTACATATTGTTACTATTCAAAATAAATAAAGCACCCCCCACACACTAAAATTAATAATAAATTAGTGAGCATGTTGATAGGCTTATCAGGAGCAACTATATTATTACATTAGCAATCACCAATATTGCCCAGGTGATTTTATAACATAGATGCACACATGCTTTGCATGTATTATCATACAATACAAAAACCATTACAAAATAAGTACAATGTACTGTGTTCTGTACTGTGTATTGTGTTCATACTGTATTGCAAAACACTATTGCTGCTATTGAGGTGGGATACGGGTAAGTTTAGGGACAGGTTTGGTGGTATAAGGTGTAATGGATGGGTCAACAGCGTAATTATAAATGTAATTACATAAATTAATTACAGATGTAATTACATATAGGCATTTTTAAAAATATAAGTACAATGTAAAAACCTGTATGTACACAATAAGTGCATTGTACCAAATAATTAATTTAAATGTAAGTACATAATAGTTAAGGCCACCTAATATAAAGTGGGACCCTACATCCTTCTGAAAAAAAATTACTAATTATTTGGATCAGTATTCTAAAGTGAAGATCACGGTAACTCACTAGTAATGATTTAAGCATTACCAAATCTAGCAAAATGAATTACTAACCAAAACCTTACAAAAACCTCAAAAGTTTGCAATGACGTCAGTAATTACTAGGGAGTTATCACAATCTTCACTTTAGAATACTGATCCAAAAATGAGTAATTCCTTTAGAAGGATGTAGTAACACCTGAATAGTTACTATCCAATACTTTACAAAACTCTCAAAAGCTTACAATGATTTCCGTCATTACTAGGGAGTTATCATGATCTTCACTTTAGAATACTGATCTAAATAATTAGTAATTCCTTCTGAATTTGGTAATACTTGAGTCATTACTAGTGGGTTACCATGACCTTTACTTTAGAATTAATTATACATTATCTATTATTCTTATTAATTATGAACCTGTATACAGTAGTTCTTAGTAGTTCTTAGGGAGGTATGAAAAAATAATAGTTACTGATTAGCTAATGTGAACTACCACATTCGACTAAGCACTATCACTTACTAATTCATTAATCAGAGTTTCTTCTTAGTTACTAGTAGTTACTAGAGTGCTAATATTGTGTTACTTATGTGTTCTTGTGTAGTTATTCATTAATGATGGCACTGTATTCTAAAGTGTTACCAAATCATGTTCTACATTTATTTTTAATAGGCATATTATCAAATTTTCCTTTCAGCTGTGGGCAGGAGTTGACAAATTTCTGGAGATCTTTTGCATATGCTTGCAAAGTTGTCCCTGCAGTATATGAGGGAGCAGAAAAGTCCTCCCCCTCTGATGCAGTTTTCACCTGTGATCACAATTAGAGAAAAATACATTGCAAAACAAAACAACAACAACAACTGTTAATACATGTCAAGTTTGCATAATGTAAAGAAGTGTTGCACAAAGCTTATATTTAACCAAATATAAAAAAGGACTTCTATGAGCACTCTGTGTCACAGCAATATTTCAAGGCAAATCTGTAAGAGTTGCCAACACTGTGATACGGTAAAGCAATAAATAATAAAATAACAAAGGACTACAAAACTTACACAGGTAACTGGAAAATAACAAACAAAAACTTAATATTAAAACAAAATAGAGAATATTATAGTACAGTCAGTAGGTGACAGTGAACTCCACTCTGATGGGCTCCAACTCACCTTAACCCCTGGGTATACCTCTTTATATTAACTGGCCTTAACTACTATGTACTTACATCAAAAAATAAGTACAATATACTTATTGTGTTTATATTGTATTGCAAATCACTTTTTCTGGTATTGAGGTGGGATACGGGCGAGGTTAGGGATAGGTTTGGTGGTGTGGGTAGGTCTAAGGGTGGCTTAAGGAGTAAGTGATGCTTCAACAGTGTAATTATAATTGTAATTACAGAAATGAATTACAGATGTAATTACATGCAGGTATTTGTTTTTATAATATAAGTACAATGTAAAAAAAATGATGTGCACAATATGTGCATAGTACCAAATGATTAATTTAAATGTTAAGGCCACTCAATATAAAGAGGGACCGAAAACCCTCTAAATTTTAAACCATGGTGTTGTTTTAATGTATTTGTTCATAATTTTATGACAAACACAAATGAAAAAAAAATTCATGACAAGTTACTCATCTGTCTGTCATCCAAGATGTTCATGTCTTTCTTTCTTCAGTAGCAAAGAAATTAAGTTTTTGAGGAAAACATTCCAGGATTTTTCTTCATACAGTGGACTTTTATGGTGGCCAGTGGACTGAAGATTAAAAACGCAGTTTCAGTGAAGCTACAAAGTGCTCTACACGATCCCAGCCGAGGAAGAAGGGTCTTATCTAGCGAAACGATCGATATACTTTTTAACCTCAAACGCTCATCTTGTCTAGTTCTGCGTTAACTCTGTTTTTCAGTTCATGACAGTTAGGGTATGTCGAAAAACTCCCATCTCATTTTCTCCTCCAACTTAAAAATCATCCTAAATCATCCTACATCGCACCGTTTTTATATAGGGCGTTTGACCTTCTTTGTATATTCACTTTGTAAACACTGGGTCAGTACTTTTGCAGCGATGTAGGACAATTTTGAAGTTGGAGGAGAAAATGAGATGGGAGTTTTTAGACCTACCATAACGGTCATGAACCGGAAAAAAACACAGTTCACGCACAGACAAGAGGAGTGTTTAACCAATCTTTTCGCTAGATAAGACCCTTCTTCCTTGACTGGGATTGTTTAGAGCCCTTTGAAGCTGCATTTAAACTGCATTTTGGAAGTTCAAACTCGGGGGCACCATAGAAGTCCATTTTATGGAGAGAAATCCTGAAATGTTTTCCTCAAAAAACATAATTTCTTTACGACTGAAGAAAGAAAGACATGAACATCTGAGATGACAAGGGGGTGAGTACATTATCTGTAATTTTTTATTCCAGAAGTGAATTCAGGTGAGTTGGAGCCCATCAGATTGGAGTTGATTGTCACCTACTGACTGTCGCATATTCTCTATTTTGTTATACTATTAAGTTCTTGTTTTTATTTTCCAGTTACCTGTGTACTTTTGTAGTCCTTTGTTATTTTATTGTGCCAAGCCAACATACTGTTATGCTATTTAAACTTATTATTATTATATTTTCTTCTGAGAGTCAATTTAACAAATGCTACTCCTCCTAGGGCTTTAACCCTCTGGGGTCTGAGGTATTTTTAGGGCCCTTGAGATGTTTTGACATGCCCCGATATTTGTGCTTATTTCAGCTACTTAAAACATACTATTGACCAACATGTAATTTTTTTGTATTCAGCACAAACTGTGCTACAATAATATGTGACCAAGATGGATGTACATGTTTGCATTTTTTAGAAAAAAAATATTATGCGTGGTTAGTAAGTTTTGGGGGGGGAAATGTAGCTGAAATAACGCCATAAAACCCACACTAAATTGTTCTGAATAAGACTTTTGAGTAGTCAGTCTTGTAGGCTAGAATATTTACTAGCAGAAAACAATATATTGATTTAAATTTTTAAAGACATGTTTTGTGATTGAAAGCCTATATGCGAGTGAGTGGCAATGGCCTTGAATATTAAGTGCTTCTCACCAAAGAGACAAAGGGCCCTCCCCTAATGGCCCATCAGTGTGACTGTGACTTTTGAGGCAGGTAAGAGAGAATGTGAGGAGACTTTTTTTAATTTTTTTTTTATTATTTGTATTTTATTTACAACACAGTATAATCAAAACTTACATAATGAAGGTCAAAGACACATTATTGTGCACACAACCACAGAGATGGGAACAGACTTTGAGTCATTCTTGCAACAGATTCTGTTCAACAAGTGAAACAAGTAAATCATACCTGATATTTACGTGTGTTATTTAAGTGTTTTATTTACTTCTTTACTTGGATTCAAGAAAAAAAAAAAAAAAACAATCAGTAGTCAATGAGCTTGTTTTACCATAGAATATCAGTGTAGTTGAACATCTGACGTTGGTACAGCACTCTCAGAGGAAAACAGTTTGAAGAGACATCAGGATTCTTCTGTGGTGCAGGTATCTGATTCAATAAAATACAAACAACCAAAAAAAAAAAAAAAACATTTGTGAGCATGTTAATATCAGGAACATCTGTATATACAGTATATGTATAGGTTTTGTAGACATAGACCCATGAATACATTGTACTATCGTAAAAAAGAAACTAATTATTATTGTTTAGCACATTATTAAAATCTATTTTTGAACAGAGTAGGCTATTAATAATAAACATTTTAGAAACAGAAACGAACAGTAGCTACGATGAATGATCTCCTCACGCTTTGTTTGCGTTGGGCGCTTACATGTGCACATGTCTCACGTGGATATTTACATATGAACGGCACGAGCCGCAAGGGGGCGGGATTGTATTAGACATAATGAGTTAGACGGATAAGACTGAACATTGTGTTGGTTTCATATGGATTACTTCACCACAGAATGTTTGTTTTCGATAAGACTTACTTCATTTAAAAGTAGACACTTCAAGCTTACTGTAGATATAACTACCATGTCTGTGTGCTGAGTGTTTGCTGAGTAAAGCCCAATTTATACTTCTGTGTCGGACCTACTCCGTAGCCATTATACTGTAAGCTATGTGTCGGTTTTCATTTATACTTCTGCGTCGTCATGCGCGTCGACGTGCAGTACACATGCGGACCGCTAGTAAGCAGTGTCCACGGGCATGTTGCTTGTGTAACCCGCAGCACCACGGCAAAAGCCGAAGAAGAAGCGGCTCGTCGGACAAGCATAGCTGTGACGGCAACAAATAAATATCAAATCATTAAATCATTATTTAAAACTACAAAAAGGAGACAACAACGGAACAGGAGAAGATGGCATTCCTTCAATCTCCACAAGGACGTGTACCACGGCAGATCAACATTGTTTGTCGCGGACAACTAGTGATGTATAATGCTATGTAGTATAATAAATGATAAGACACTTGTTCTTTGCTTTATTTATTTTAAATAAGAAGTTGTAACTATATTACAGTGCTCATAAATGCACACAAAACTCATGTGTATATGGAGGGAGGGGTTCTAGCAGACCAATCACAGCGATTGCGGTCTGCGTAGAATTGACGCACTGTTAGATTTTTGAAGAGGTGCACTTCAGGTACAGCGTATGTTCGACGCAGAAGTATAAATTGGGCTTTACAGTTCATTTTAGTGACGCATTTCTAAAAGCAGTTCGCGGAGATGGAGAAGACAGAAAGTGTACCCTGTTTGTTTTCTTTTTTTTCCAAAAGCACAAAGTTTTGTTGTCATTGTGAGTGAACACAAATAAAAGTAGACACTTAACAGTTTCGATTGATGTATAATGCTTATTTGTGTGACCAAAATCATCAGAGTATTTTTAGTGTCTTTTGTACTGATCTTAAAAAAACCGAGTTGGTATCGCCAGTGATACCGTCGACTCCAGGTAGTTAAGGACTCTGGACCCCAGTCCATCCAATACGAGGACGTGTGGTAGCCAAGCTTCACATCGATTGGCCCAGCAAGCAGCAGAGCAAGCATCCTAAGAGCAAATTGGATGTATGCTTCCTGCGCTCTAAGCCACCGCTTCCACGCCAGGGTCTTCCGTTCTTCCTCAATCTGCACACTGAAGTATACAGATTGTGGGGGGAAACCATTTTCAGCCTGTCTGTTCAGCCCCACAACGTTAGAGTAATTAATTACAGTGGGGCTGAACAGATGGGCTGAAAATGGCTATGGGACGATGCCCCGGGTAGAGGCACACTATGGTGGTGTTGCAGGCTTACCAAGGCGACTTGCTGAAAAGCTTGATGAGGACAAGGAAGTGAAGGCCGACGACATTCACAAGCTGCGTCGGGCCACAGATCTGTCTCTCCGCGCCACCAAGGAGACTATTGGGCGGTCTATGGCAGCCATAGTGGCCATAGAGCTGCATCTGTGGCTGACCCTGTCCGGCATCAAAGCGAAGGACAGGGTCTTCCTGCTGGACTCCCCGTTAGAACCTTCTGCCCTGTTCCCAGAAATGGAGTGTTGCCTGTCGCTGGTGGCTCAGGACTTCTGAGTAGGGATGCAACGATTATAGATTTTGCTGGTACGATTACTGTCTGAGGAATAATCACGGTTTTACGATTATGATGATTATTATGCATTTATTAACTTCCCAACATTACTAATGTATAAAATCACATGAACACTCTTTAGATGTTAAAGTGTTATTTATTGCTAGCTTTTGAAACAGAAATAACACAGTAACCAACAATACAGCACAAAATAATAATAAACAAAAGACAAACAAAAGTCCATCTCTCCCATTAGAGTGAAAAAAGGTGACTGCTGCTCTGAAAACATCCATGACAGTATTTATCTTTTGAAAATAAGAAATGGAAACAGATCACAAAAGTATTTAATTTTTTCAGTTTGTAGGCTACATTATTTACATTTCTTTTGAACCTGGGGTAGAGAATTTGGAAACATGGTGAAAATTTTTATTTTATTATTTTTTTTACTTGTGAATAATACTACAATAACAAAGTTAATTAAGTATTATTAATATACGACTAATATTAACTTTATTTATCTCACAGGGGAAACTTACTAATGATGGAAATAAACTGAAATATTATTGTAATCAACTGTCATCCATACGTATTCATTTTAATAATCTTCATAATAATTCATATGATTTTACATGTGGCCTGAAAAAATCATGTCTATTGTTTTGGTTTGTGAGATCGGAGATCGCGCCGCGCACGGATACAAACATTCAGGAGGACAAACTTCTTGAGAACGCTGCCCAGCGACTTTATTAATAAATTAGATTAACCCTTTCGCACGTGAGTTTAAAATATTCTAGCTGAGCCCCGGGCGTGAGTTTTTTTAGGTGACCGTTATTTTAGAATTTTATAGCCTTATTGTTTCCATGGCGACGCGTCATGCTTGTCATGTGACACACCGCAGCCCTAATAGCGCTGTATGACACATGGATTGCTTTTATTTCGTTTTCCTTTTTTAATATTAATATTCAGAAACATACTGCTATATTATGAAATATCTGATATTCGATTCTGAAATATGTGCAAGTAAATGTATTTGGTTGTTTAAACACTTTTATAATGACCGTGTTAGTTGATCTATACCGGGTGATGGGCGCCGCCATGTTTGTTCGCGCTGAATCCCAGCTGTGGGATTAACAACACATAAATTCATCCTCTCCTCCCAAAACACGTTAAAGTAAGTCTCCAGTAAACTGGGAGAAGAGCAGAGTAAACTTTAAAGTTATCTACACAATCTGTATATGATATCAATAAAACATGTCGTCAGATTATATTTGTAAGGATCATTATTGCTGCTTCCATAGACATCAGTGCATATTTTACAAACTATAAATGTATGGTTTTGCTAGTACTTATGTGTATTTAAATGTCTGAAATCTAAAATAAGCATTATATGGTTGAAAACACTGAATAAGTGATAATATGACAAGCGCTCGTGCGTCTGATCTGGCTCCGCGCCAGAAAGCAGATTTGAATTCAGCAGTTGATGACGTGATGCACTGAACGTTCTAATCACACCGGTGTGATCGTACGCTCCTGGGACCAGCCAAGACTGATCACACCGGTGTGATTGTACGCGTTAAAGGGTTAAATAGCCTACTGGAGAGACACAGACGCAGGTAGGCTAATTCACACAGGCAACTGTCACCTCTCTCTCTCTCTCTCTCTCAATCGAATAATTAATTCAAGTAGCTAAATATTATAATTAATTCAATCAAATAAATCTGATCTTACCGCACTATTTCATCTCATTCTGATCTGAAGCCGGCAGAATGCTGAGCTAACGAGCCGTAGCTTCGTGTCAGGTGGTTCTTGCCTTCACATTGTGCATTAAAATCGTTCAATGTACAGCTAGCCGTGCATGATCCCTTATGCATTCGCTCTTTAGCAGCAGTTTTTTACGGCAATATTTAAATGACACCCTGCTCATTCTTGGTGTACCGAAAATGGTCCCACAATAAGGACAGGCATTTCGCTGGTGGAAATAAAGCTTTGCTGTTTAGTCCTTCTGTCACTAATCTAATGCGTGTAGTAGCCTGAGTGTCTCTGATAATCACGTCATTTTAAGCTGGTGCACCGCTAGTGTAACTTTGTTTTCATTTTGCGCAATCTGCAACAGTTCCGTTCCGTGCAACAGAAACACTCGGTTTAGCGGAACCTTTACGATTAACTGTGATGTTTTAAAGCGCGGTTAACCGCGAAACCAGTTAATTGCTGCATCCCTACTTCTGAGGTCAGGCCCCTTTGGGGAAGAGCAGTGTACATCTCATCATACGGTGCCCATCTCTCCTCAGTGCCCTCAGGAGACTGGTCTGTCAACCACGCCATTCCCGGTGCTTCAGGGCAAAGAGGTCTCTAGCGAGCACAGATCTCAGTGTCTGCCCGGAAACGTAGCAGCTCTGGGAGACTCGCATCCTCCAAGGTGGTTATCAGAGCAGCTAGCTTACCCATAGTACACCAGAGGTCAGTCTTGAGAGACTGATTCCCTTAGTAGTCCATCTGTCAGCGTGGAAACTTCTGCCATATGTGTCTGAATGGGTCCTGCACACTGTAGAAAGAGGCTATTCAAAAGGGTATTTTCCACTCTGGTGGGCCCCAAGCAGGCTCTGGTTATGGAACAGGAAGTAGAAACTCTCTTTAGGGAGGCCATAGAACATGTTCCTTCTCTAGAGAGAGAGTCCAGGTTCTACAGCCGATATTTCATCATTCCAAAGACGGATGGGGGGTTGAGTGCTATCTTAGATCTGCATCAGCTGAACCGCTCAGTCATGCAGCTGAAGTTCAAGATGCTGACACTTAAACAGGTTGTGTCTCAAATCAGGTCCGAGGACTGGTTTGTCACGATAGATCTGAAGGATGCATACTTCCATGTTTCCATTCTTCCACAACACAGGAAGTCCCTGAGGTTTGCTTTCGGGGGCGAAGCTTACCTAGAGAAGCTGAATGATGAATCAAAGGAGAAATTATGAATCTGTAATAATAAGTATTGAGTGGCAGTCCGGCAGGCGAAGCAAACACCCTGTGGAAATAACTTGACTGTCATTGATATAACATTATTCTCTAATTGTATAGAAGACATTAGGATCAATGAAGCGTTTGCTTATGATGCTGCAGCTGAATCAACCGCATACTCAACACAGCTAATGAGAACATCATTTTAGAAATAAGCAAAATGATATTGAGATTATGCCGCTGGATATGGCGAAACCCGGTTGAAATGCTTACACGAGAATGCTTATTTTATTTAAACTGTTCTCATGTCCGTTACTATCGGCATGTACTCATAGCAATTTACATTTACATTTATGTTGCTCCAGCTATATAAACAGAGATGCGTAAATGCTGCTGCAGATATGCTTAATATTTCGCTCCAGCATACAGTGCAAAACTACTAACATCACTAGTTTAACTTGTTATGGTTGCTCATTTTTTAATTCAATTAGGAAGACCACGCAATATACACAGCGATATGGATTAAAAGAGCATTCACTTATCTTAGATGTTGATTTCAGATGTTTCTGAAGCATGCTGAAACAGCTTGATTACGAGCAGCGATGCGATAGGAGAGATGCTGAAAGAATAGTATTAAATGGACCACTGTGATAAGTGTAAAGACTGTATTGGTACACATCAGGAACAGCTTACTACCAGCTGATGCGAGCTTGACTGACATGGCCTGACTGAATTACTGTCACAAATCCAGTCTATGAACTTCCGTTCACTCACCACCAGAGGTCACTCGCTCACCACATTGACTCTCACAGCACACATCACGCTGGACTCAATTTCCCATCATCCATTGCACTGATTGCACACACAGCTGATTGCACTGATCACACTGCTGATTGCACCGATCACACACCCTACTTAAGCCATGGACTTTCTCTCCCTCACTGCCGAGTATTGTATGCATTTATCACTGTTCTAGTTGTTAGCTACTCTATAGAGCCCTGTTAGTTTCCTAGTCTTGCCTGTTTCGAATTGTGTTTTCCCCTGCCTGGACTATTGCTTACGTTTTGGATTACCTCTCTTGTCCAGGCCCTTTTGGAGACTGTTCGCCGATCGTCGACCCACGCTTGTCCTAGGATTACTCTTTGTCTTGTCCCTGCCATACCTGTTTGCCATTGTTTCGACCCTGCCTGTATTTATGACCATGCCTTTAAATAAAAGCTTGCACATGGATCCGCATGTCTCACGTCTTGCCAGCCGCGTTACAATTACACAATGCTTGATTTTTGGCTCATACCCTAAAAGTGGCAATTTTAACAAGCTTTAAAAAAAAATGTGGGGGGTATTTGGAGATAAAACTTCACATACACATACTTAGGACATCAGAGACTTATTTTACATCTTGTAATATATATATATATATATATATATTTATATATATATATATATATTAGGGGTGTCAACGTTATTTTTATTTTTTTACGCAAATTAATTGTTTGATAAGGTTTGGCCCCAACTTCTTCCCGTCATCGCAGCGCAGAAGGTTATCTGTCATTGTGTGATGAGGGTACAGTCAACCAGTGTTGCCAGGGTCGCGGCACAAGTGGGCTATTTTGAAAATACAGTCGTGGGAAAAAATTACAGAGCCGTGGGTTGCGTTTTTTTGGGATACTTTTATAATGTGACAAGAGCGCAAAGTGTATATTGACAAATATTTAAATGGATCCTTTTACTAATGTGTATTATACTTGGAATGTATACCTGGCAACTTAAGAACAGAGAGGCGGTTGTAACATCACAAACAACGTGAGTTTCAGCCAGAGCATACATGTTAAGGCTTTTACACAGCAGAAATAAACTTGACAACAGCCACTATAGATTATATAAGATAATAAACACACGATTGCGATAGATATGGTCTGTATGTGATTTTCTTGAGTAAATGTGTACATCTGAAATGCTCATTTGTGCAGCGATATAAAAGGCTATAAATAGCATATTTTAACAACAGTATACGACCAAATTCCACATGTGATCGCAAAAGGAAGTTATTTCAAACACTCGATGGTGGTTTGAAGTGAGTTCTGAGTAAAAGTGCACTATTAATCTCATAAATTGTCTTATGTAGCATGATGCTAATGTTAGCTCTAATGCACCTGCAGAACAGGTCCAATTCTTCTTCATAATGTATTTTGTCATAATACGTCACGTAAGGTCGCAAGAAAATGTTTTGTTGTATTTATTTAGAAATACTTTTGATAATAGTTGGGTAAATGTATACTGGGATTGAAGCGATGTGGCTTGGTAAACGTTTTATTGCCAGTTTAAAGGCTGATAATGGCTGAATAAAAACAAAAGAATAATGATAAAAGAATAATAAAGATTATGTCTCATACCTGGTGGAAGTGTGAAAGATTCTGTTTCGCGTTCTGATTCTCGCCTATGTATTTCGGACTTTCCCTTTCGACTTGTTGTTCGGACTCTGTTTGCTACTGCCTGGACCTTTGCTTGTGTACCTGGATTATCTTAGTTTTTCCCCCTGGATTACATCTGCCGCCGATCGACCCACGTGTGTTTACTGTACTGCTCTTGTGACTTGCCCTCTATATATCTGTTTGCCAGTTTTCGACCCTGCCTGTGTATGACCATGTCTATGAATAAAGCCCTGCAGATGGATCCACACGTCTCATGTTCTGATCACTCCGTAACAGAATACTCGGCCACACAAGGATCCAGCAGCTTCTCAAACAGACATTGGCCAGGTATGGACACAACAAAAATATTATTTGCCCTTAAACAAAGCCCACGATCACTGGAGAACTATGTTTGAGAATTTTTAGCTATAGACCAATACTCTGAATTGTTAACTGTGTTTTGATAAACATTTTCTGTGATGGCATTAATCAACCACTACAGTCTAAGCATAGATGCGAAGGTCCGCATTCGTCACTCAGTCAGTTTTTGGACTATGCTCTGTTGTCAGTTGGTTCCTCATTCACCGTGGGTGTCGCGGAGGAGGAAAGCGACATTGCGTCCGTGCCGATAATGGCACACCGGAGCGCACTCACACAATGGTGGCGATAGCAGAACCCGTTCACAAAATGGCAGCCACAACGACGCTCCGTCATGTCACAGCTGCCATTCATGAGTCAAGTCACGTCACTGCTGGTCTTCAAGAGTCAAGTAATGTCACCAATTATCTTCATGAGTTAAGTCTAGTCACAGTTGACCGTCATGAGGCAAGTCAAGTCACAGTTGATCGTCATGAATCAAGTCAAGTCACAGTTGATTGTCATGAATCAAGTCAAGTCATAGCTGATCGTCCAGAGTCTCGTCACGTCACAGCTGATCGTCCAGAATCTCGTCACGTCTTGTCTGTTCATCCATAGTCCTGTCACTCCCAGTC
This sequence comes from Onychostoma macrolepis, assembly GCF_012432095.1. Taxonomy (NCBI): domain Eukaryota; kingdom Metazoa; phylum Chordata; class Actinopteri; order Cypriniformes; family Cyprinidae; genus Onychostoma; species Onychostoma macrolepis. Next base: position 18,615,499 of record NC_081172.1, on the reverse strand, counting down.
TGTTGCACCCAGATCATCGAAGTCAGTTCTTCAGTCTCCCAGACTGGCATCCAGCGTGGAAGACCTACCGCTGGTGTCAGCAAGTGCAGCTATATCCCTAAACCAGCGCTCTCAGACCTTCCTGTTCCTGAACTGATTCCCCTGTCTGTAGCTCTTCCCACAATATGGAGTGCTTTATGGTGTATTTGGGCTGCATACACCACCACTGACCTTTTAGAGATGGTGGCATCCACTGTGATGTCTCCAGAGGTGGCGGCTGACGCTGCAGAACCTCCCGGTGTAGTGGCGCATGCTGATGTGGTCTCCAAGGCGATGGCGCCCGCTGCAGTTTCTCCAGAGGTGGTGGCACATGTTGCAGAACCTCACGAAGCGGCTGCGCTCGCTTCAAATCCTTGTATGGTGGTGGCGCCTAACAATGCACTCTCAGCCTGTGATGTCACGGTCGAAGAGACTGTTACTGAACTCTCCCTGTGTCCTGAGGTTACTACTGTAGAACCTCCAGAGGTGGCAGCAACTGCTGCAGAACCTCCAGAGGTGTCAGTGGTATCCATTTATCAGCTCTCGTCCTGTCCTGTCACGGCTACGGAGGCCGTCTGTGAATCCTCGTCCTGTCCTGTCACGGCTATGGAAGCCGTCTGTGAACCTTCAGTCTGTCCTGTCACGGCAATGAAGGCCGTCTATGATCGCTTTGCCTGTCCTGTCACGGTTAAGGAGGTCATCTGTGAACCTTCAGTCTGTCCTGTCATGGCTATAGAGGCAGCCTGCGAACTCCTGCCTTGCTCTGAACCAGCCATAGAGGCCAATTATGAACTATTGTTCTGTCCCGACCCATCCGGAGAGGCTGTCTTTGAACTATCGGCCTTATCTGTCATTGCCAAAGAGGCCACAAATGAATTGTCTGTGTGTTCCGTTTCAACTGAGTCTGTCTGTGAATTGTCTGCCTGTTTATTTTCGCTCACTGAAATGTCTACCTGTCCAGTTTCAATCAATGCACATGGGTTTGATCTGTCTGCCAGTTTGCTTTTTCCAAGTGTGTCTAATTCTGAATCATTTGTCTTACCAGTCTCAATTCGTGAACCTAATTCCAAATTATTGGTAGTTCCTGTTTCAGTCCATGAGTCTGATGTTGAACTGTCATGTCCAGTCTCAGCCAGTGAACCTATTGATGATTTTTTTTGTGTTCCCAGCCACAGTCCCTGAGACCGTGAATGCACTGTCTGTGTTGTCTGTCTCTGCTCTCCCTAGGTCTTGGTCTCTGCCATGGTTTCCTGATCAGTCTGGCTACCCGTGGCTGTCTTCTGCTCCGTCTGCTCTTGCCTGGTGGTCTTCTGTCCCGCTCTGGTGGTTTTCTGCTCCATCTGCTCCAGCCTGGTTGTCTTCTGACATTGTTGATAATGATTACTGAGATGGTACATTTGGAATTAAAATCACTGAGAAGCTCTGGTAATATTTGCTTTATCCCACCTCTCCATGTAAAACTAATCCCATCCAGATAGGGCTTTAGGTATACTTGGTTATCAATGCATTATTTTTTGGAAAAATCATGTTAAAACGTAAGTTTCAATATAATGATAAAACAGGCTTTTGAGGAACATACTATTACACACCATACACCCACCAAAGAAATATTTTTTCTCTGTGCACGGATATGACACAACACATACAGGCAAATTACATATGTATGTAATTTCCTGTGAAATCCATCCTAGCAGTTCTAAAATACAAATCATTATTATAGCACAGTATATTTGGTAAAGACATGGTTTGGAAGATGGATTTTTTGCACTCTCTCATTATTAATACTGCTATTTATTTTTTATTTATTTTTATTTCAGCAATGGGGTGGGGGGCAGTTTATAATACATACAGTCACAGTTTAAATACTGATATAATGTTTTGTAATGTAATGTAATGTTTTGTAAACAGGACAGATCAAGAATTTTTTATTAAAAAAAAAGAAATGCATTTGTCCCCTGATGGAGCAGGGATAGTTTAAATTAGAAAGATAATTTGCTCAGCAAAAGTCAAATGCAAGACTGACATCTAGAGGAAATTCTGAGGAGAACCACTGTCAAGTAGAAAATGCAGACAAGTTCATACAATTGATAAAATATCCCTAAGCTATAAAACCCATTTTTGTCAGTTCAGCATCTCTAAATATGCCCCTTCCCCACCCCATTTAAGAAGTACTTATATCATAAACAAACCTCAAAGTTCTCATTACTTAACATAGATTAAAAAATAGTGATGGGCTGGTGACACACTCATTTCCAGGGATACTTATTTAGCACCACCTGCTCTTTTAAAGCAACACCCCACACAACCGTCATCATAAATTAAGCACACTAAGAAATAGAGAAATAGGGATGGGGATCACTCTGAACATCTGTCTGTATCTGTCTTTTAACTTTATTGCGGCAGCTTCGATACTCAGATCAGGAACCTGTCAGCTACAGGGACACTTCAGGTTGAATGGAATGTACCAGGATGGTGATGTTATATTTGGAGGCCTGTTTGAGGTTGATTTCCTCACAGTGTTCCCAGAGTTGAGCTTCCGAACAGAGCCGGAACCACCATACTGTGAGCAGTGAGTTTGGAGTGGAAAAGAACAGTTATACAAGGCTACAACAAAAAGAGAACAGCTGACGGAGAGAGACATTTTTTAAACTATGGAAATATACATCAAAAATATACTATTCTTCACAAAATATCTCATGTTCTTGAATTCAGTGTTAATTGTCATTGTGAATTTGCTCAAATGATGTTTTACTCATTCATTGATTGACTTTTTCTTATTTATATGTATCATGTCATTCCAGAATTGTTAAATCAACATTTATTTAACTTTTTTTTAGATTTGATATGGAAAGCTTCCAGCAGGCACAGACAATGGCTTTCGCAATAGATGAGATCAATAAGAATCCAAACCTACTGCCTAACATCACTCTTGGTTACCATCTTTATGACAACTGTGTGATGCTAGGAATGGCATTCCGGGCTGCCATATCCTTGGCTAGTGGAACAGAGGAGTCCTTCTCTAACCTAAACTGCACTGGCCCGCCACCAGTGATTGGAATTGTGGGAGATTCAAGTTCAACTGTTTCCATTGCAATTTCAAGCATTCTGGGGCTGTTTCGAGTACCTATAGTAAGAAAAAAAAAAAGTTACTTTTTTTTTGTTGTTGTTGGTTATCACTCTATTTCTCTGCCTCATGCCTTCCACTCTTTTTCTCTTCATATCCCATAATTAGGTTAGTCATTACGCCACCTGCTCCTGTTTGAGTGATAGGAAAAAGTACCCCTCTTTCTTCAGAACAATCCCCAGTGATGCCTTCCAGGTGCGGGCTATGGTTCAGATCTTAAAATATTTTGGATGGACCTGGGTTGGTCTCATCTACAGTGATGATGACTATGGCGTCTATGCTGCTCAGTCCTTTCAGCAGGAAATGCAGCTGTTTGGAGGTTGTGTTGCTTTTTCTGAAATCCTGCCCCATGATAACAACCCCAGAGATATTCAGCATATAACAGAAGTGATTCAGGCCTCTACTGCTAGTGTGGTGGTTGTTTTTTCCACTCCATCCTTTTTGATACCTTTAATAGATGAGGTGGTGTTGCAGAACATGACAGGCAGGCAGTGGATTGCGAGTGAAGCTTGGGCCACATCTTTTGTACACCACACTCCACGTTTACTGCCCTTCCTGAAGGGCACAATAGGCATCGCAATTAGGCGTGGAGAAATCCAGGGTCTTAATGATTTTCTGTTACGTCTCCGTCCCAGAAATGATCCAAAAAATAATATGTTGAGGATCTTTTGGGAGAACATGTTTAGATGCAGTTTTGAAACTAGGCGTGGAGAGACAGATGGAGAGCAAGTGAAAAAGGTGTGTACAGGACAGGAGGATCTGAGCATCACAAACACACCATACACTGATGTTTCAGAGCTAAGGGCCTCTTATAATGTCTATAAGGCAGTTTATGCCCTGGCACATGCACTTCATAACCTAATGCAGTGTGAGGAGGGGAGAGGACCATTCAGTGGGAATGGCTGTGCCGACATAACAAACCTGAAACCCTGGCAGGTAAGACCCACCGGTATAGTGCAGATTCTCTCCAGGCTTATAAAAGAGCTGATGTGGAAAATCAAAATATGTGCTATATATTAATCCTAATTTCATGTAATCCCTGTCCTTTCAACAAACTGTATAGCTGGTTCACTACCTACAAAAGGTGAACTTCACCACAGGATTTGGGGATCATGTGTCATTTGATAAGAATGGAGATGCTCTGGCCATTTATGATGTGCTGAACTGGCAGCTGAGCTCTGATGGAATGATAAGGGTTCAAACAGTTGGTGTAGTAAATGAAGAGGCGACAACAGGGATGGTGCTCATATTGAATGATGATGCACTATATTGGAACTTCGAGCCAAAAAAAGTAACTAACATTGCTTGTTAAATGTTATCCGTTTTGGAGAGACAGTCTAAAAATAGTCCATAGCTAGCAAAAGACAAATAAGAATAAATTAATGGAAAGCTTGTCATTATGTAAAAGAGACGATAGACCAACACATGGCTGATAACAGATGATGTCTCTATCAGCCCCCAAGGTCTGTGTGCAGTGAGAGCTGCCCCCCAGGAACTAGGCGAGCCACAAGAAAAGGCTTTCCTGTCTGCTGTTTTGATTGCCTGCCATGTGGAGATGGAGAGATTTCTAATACAACAGGTGAGGTGATTATTTTTGGCCAAAACAGAATAGCATTTGAAAGTGATTTCCTCTTAAAATTCTCACTTTTTTTTTCTTACTCATAGATGCCATTAAGTGCATAGTGTGTCCAGATGAGTTCTGGTCAAATCCATATAAAGATCTGTGTGTCCCCAAAGAAGTAGAGTATCTATCCTACGAGGATCCTCTGGGCATCTCTCTGACCACTGCTTCCCTGCTTGGTGCCTGCTTCTGTGGTCTTGTGATGATCGTCTTCGCTCTTCATCGTAACACTCCCATAGTACGTGCCAACAATTCAGAGCTCAGCTTCCTGCTGCTGTTGTCACTCAAACTGTGTTTCCTGTGTGTGCTGCTGTTCATTGGCCGGCCGCAATTGTGGACGTGCCAGTTAAGACATGCTGTGTTTGGTATAAGCTTTGTCCTGTGCATCTCCAGCATCCTGGTTAAGACTATGGTGGTAATAGCTGTGTTCAAGTCATCTCGACCTGAGGGTAAAGGGGCAATGAAATGGTTTGGAGCAGTTCAACAAAGATGCACAGTTCTGGTCCTAACAGCCATCCAGGTTGTGATATGTGCAGTCTGGCTATCAACTGCCTCTCCAACACCCCATAAAAACAACCAGTATACTCGCTCTAAAATAGTATATGAATGTGCTATAGGCTCAGTGGCTGGCTTTTCTATGCTGCTGGCATATATTGGATTGTTGGCAGCAGTAAGCTTCTTGTTAGCCTTCCTGGCAAGAAATCTTCCAGATAATTTTAATGAAGCAAAGTTCATCACTTTTAGCATGCTGATCTTCTGTGCTGTGTGGATTGCATTTGTTCCAGCATATGTGAGCTCACCAGGGAAATATGCAGTGGCTGTAGAGATATTTGCCATTTTAGCTTCTAGTTTTGGATTACTGGTGGCCATATTTGCCCCTAAATGCTACATCATCCTTTTACGTCCAGAGAGAAACACTAAAAAAGCCATCATGGGAAGAGAAACACAAAAGAAATAGATTTCCATTACTGTACACTCTGATTTGACCCTTCCACCTCTGTAAACAAATAAGCAAAATATTTACAATGCCTGATGTTTATTCATTTATTGATTTATACATTCATTCATTCATTCTTTCTTTCTTTCTTTCTTTTTTAATTATTAACATTAGGAGTGTATTAGGGGTATTTGTACCATTTGTAGGGGTATTTTATTATTTTATATTATTTTTGGTATGCATGTGAGCAAAATGAATGCAGCATTGTTTTAACTACACATCGAGTTTTACATATCTATTTTAATGAATTTAATCAATTCTTGTATTTTATATTTTAATGTTGTTTTCAGTTGATGCATCAATAAATGAAGCATTGCTTTTATTACTTTTGATATATTTTTGATCTCTCCATTTTATCATGAAATCTACACAATAGATGCCTTTTAATGCTCTTTAATGTGGCATGACAGATCACTGAGGAAGTGACAGGGCAGAGCACATGTGAACAAATCATCTTATCCTCCTCACTACCAGGAAGCCATAGCACATAATGAACACATAATGTTCACATAAATTAACATCAGAAAGATTACAAAATGTTGTAAGATACAGTACAACTAACTGAAATATATGTTTCACGTAATTACTGTTTTAACTGCAGAAAGATATCAATAAAACACCTTGTTAAACAATGTCACGTAACACTACATTTACCTCATGAAAGTCATGTCCTTAGCTCGTTAGTTCACAAAAAAATAGACAGGTGCATCTAACTAAATATCTATACAATATTATATATTCATTAAGTTTTACTTCATTTAATGATGGATTCATTATTTATGCTTATCCCTCAAGAAACCAAATTAAGACAGCCACCATGTAAATTATTACATTTTAACAATGCATTGTAGTAGAAACATAATTACAGGCTATCATTAGAAAGTTAATATAAAAAAATGCCTTTGCATTGTTTGTATGGAACTTTATTTGAGTGTTAATTATTATATTAAAAAAATAATAATAATAAAAAGTAGTTTGGGCTCTGTTGTTAATTTTCCACAAAATGGAATAAGAATATTGGTAATTGCACCGCATTAATCATTAACATTTATTGATTTACAATTCTACATTTATGAATTTACTTTAGCACAGTAGATAGCAGTGCAGCACTGCTTAATGCCACCATTAACTAAAGAAAGTCAGGATTAATATTAGGGAAAATCTAGAGGGTCTATGCTTTAGAATGACATTATATGTCCCAAATTGCCACCTTAACATGGTCTAACTGTGTGGGTAGAGAACTTAAATGAGAACAATGCCGTGAAAGAGGAACGACTGACATGAACTTGCCTTGAACAACTAAGGCTCAGAGGGACCAAGTATAAGCAAGGTGAGCCCCGCAGGAGGCAAGAGGGCTGAACTCACCGAGGTCAACCCAGCCTTGGATAATCATTCCAAACAATTTTGTACAGCCTCAGCACTTCTAAAAGGGCCAAGAGCGTACATGAAGATTAGACCCGTCCTTTAGGCAGGTGTGTGCCCCTTTAACACTAGAACCGCCAGAGGTCGCTGTATACCTAAAAGTGCCAGCGGGTAAATTTTACCCACGCACATGGCAACTGATTATGATTATGTCTAGTCGTCAACTAGGGGTGTCCCCGACTAAGGATTTTCGTAGTCGAATCGGAATTTTCGAATCTTGCCGATAGTCGACTGATAGTCGAATCATATGTTTGGGGGCGGGGCAAAATACATTACCAAGAGTCAAGTCAGACATTCGACAGTCATAAATACACAGGGAAAATGTGTAATGGACGCCTCGCAGATACAAACGGAGTGAATAATGTTTTATGTTTTGATTAAAAGATTAACATTAACCGTCAGCGAAACTCTAAGAATTCACAACATTTTTTACAATAGTGCTCTCATTATAACCTTATGTATATATGACAGTTATTAATGTTCTGCATTTCTGTTTTGAGCTGCGTGCGCTGAATGACCAGTAGAATTAATCATTTGATAGAAGGTTTTTAATCAACCTGGTCTCATAAAAATATGTACCTCTGCGCACTATTTGTGCGACACCGTTTTACGTACCTTGCTGCACGTTTCGCCGCAGTTTCAAATAGAAATGTCCACTGAGTGGCGCTAAAACACAGGTTCAATATGTGAACCCTGGCACGTTTTTATTACGTAGATATTGGTACGTATTGCTGTTTTTTTATTACATTGCTTCAGATACGTATTGCGGCGGCGGTTCAGAATTCAAATATCCGGGGACTCCCTTGTCAAAAAATCCTAAAAAAAAATCCTATAGGATTCCGATAGGAATAGTCCTATAGGACAAGACATAAATATCCTGTAGGAACCGTTCCTATAGGATTTTAATGGGATTTTAATCCTATAGGATTTTTTTTTTTATATTCTAAAGGTGCACTTTTCCACTGTATTTGTAGTACTTACACTGTACTTGCAGTTTGCTTAAATTCACCCTGATGTAGAATGTAATGTAAAAATTCTAAGGCACTGATAATTGATTGATGACACACACACACACACACACACACATACATACATACACATACAGTATTGCCACTAGACCAGTTCTAGACTCTAAAAGAATTGGGGAGGAAGATATGAAGCTTATACCAGGAGACCAGAAGTTGAATATAAAAATAACACTTTACTGTAACAACAACAACAATAACAATAATAATAGCAAATACAATCACATCACAACACAGAGCAATAAAACATCAAACAGTAAGTAGAATTTGATATCGTAAATCAGTTTAATTTCCCTTTGAGGTGTATAATACTGTTCATTTCATGCAATAAATGTAATAAAGTTCAGTTTGTGTTTAATGTAAAAGAGAGAGAGAAAAAACACCAATTCAGTTAAGGAAAACCGGGAAAGTATGAAAAATACTGTATCCAATATATTTCAAAGCAATCACTAATGCTCTGTCAATTGACCATATGCACAATTACTTCCTGGTTTTAGATAAGCCAGCTCAGTCATTTCCAGTCAATTGTACTGTGCTTTAAGAGGCGCACCCTTTGCTTAGTTTCTGTACAAAATCCATTCACAATTTGAAGAAAATTTTGTTTATCCAAGAGGACCAAACGTCCACGTATACCATTTCAGGAATGACAAACGCGGTGTTAAATATTACGGGTAAATCTGCTAAATTGTTCAGGGACTCGTTGCTATGATTGACATTGATAATGGAAGACAAGCCAATGTCAAAATATCGCTGTGCATTAAGTGATTCAGACTAAATTTAGAGTAGCAAAACCACAACAGTAACAAGTCTGTGTTGACTGAATATATTTAGCAGCTTTTACAGTTAAAGATAAAACTTAATAAATGTAGTTACTAAATTAAATCTAAAAATATTTCAAAATATTTAATGCATTATTTAATTGTTATACCATTAATAATGAACTTATTTCATTTGTAGTTAACTAGTTTAAATAATTTTCCCTTATATGCTGTTGGTGTCGAGGCATATTTATTTATTTATAAAATGACATGAGACTTTGTGATTCCTGCACTTGCTATACTTTATACTTCAGCACAATAAAAGCACACAAATTTGGAGTTGAAATGGCAGCTGAGCTAATGAGTGATCCTCTGCTGCCATCTACTAGTTATAATGATAATTTAATAACATTTTCATCTTAAAAGTGTTTGTTTTTCGCTAGGAGACACGTTTCTTTCATGTCATCTTCATGAATGAAAAGTATATCTATAAAGTGAATTTTACTTCACAGCCAGAGTTGAGAAGGCAAATATTATAAGTTTTTAAAATGTGTTCATGACTATGAAGGTAAGTTATTGATTATCAATAATACCATTATGATGTCATTTGGGAGATAGCATCTCTGGCAACCTAAAGTTAAAGGCATCATCTATCATTGTTACCATGTTGCAATTATTATAATTTTTTTCTCGATTTCTGACAAGCACGAGACAGGAGAGGTTTATAAGGGTCTCAAGAGTCTCTACCTATATAAACCACAACATTAAATCCGCTTTACCGGAAGTTTACGAGCTGGCTTGTTATAAAAGATGTATAAAGAATCATTTTAAATGCAATAATCTATCTTGTCTTTTTAAAATTTATTTTATGTACCATATGGGTTGTTTTTTTGAGTATATTATTTATGGGTTTTATTATTTATTTTTCGACATATGTTGTAATTAATTACAAAATAAATTAATTACTGTAATCAAAGTTTTTCTTTTAGTTTTATAAGTCTGTTTTGTTTCGTTTCTTCATTGTTTAGGTGGAGGCTCTAAATAAGCCCTTTGGGTTTTCTGCCTCTCCTGCACAGTATATGGATTGTGTATATATATATGTGTGTGTGTGTGTATATGTATATATATATATATATATATATATATATATATATATATATACATATGTATATATACACATATACATATATATATATATATATATATATATATATATATATATATATTTGTATCTATTTTACTCTTGTGCAAGAATAAACTAAACTAAAACTATGCGGAAGTTCAAAAGAGCGCTCTGTGCATATGGTCAATTGGTTACCAGGCAACGCAGCAGGTCCTCTCACTGACAACAGCTCATGCACGTCTTCTCCATGTACGCACACATATCACGGGAGAATCGTTGTCCAATGTCAAACTTTTTAACTGGAACATAAAACCTGACCTGGACAACAGGCCATAAGAACATCTTATTAATCCATCAATGCAAATAATTAAAATAGCGCTATACAAAACCGTAAAGCACAACGTTATTCAAAACAGCTCAAAATGGTGGCTGAACAGTGTTTTATATAATGACATTTTATTATAAACAGCATACATTAATATTTAATTAATATCAGTTGTTTAACAATATATTTTGCTATGTAAAGGCGGACTCCTTGCTAATCACATTCAATAAAACCAGCTCAACAACTCACCAACAGATATTGTTAACCCAAAACTGTTAGTTTAGGATGCAGATCAGATAAGTATTACTATTTCTTCCTTTTTAGCATCTTTAAATACATTTTAACAAGTTAAACAACGTTAATCACTCGATTTCTCAGCTTCTTCTCTTCTTTGACCGTTACTGTTCAAAGTATGCGCGCTACAGTTGCACGCGCACTACACTCAGATTTCTTAAAGGGGAAGCGTCAGGACAATACCATATATAGATGTTTGTGTTTCTATGAATTCCTACTAACATGTAATGCATTTTATCTTATTCAGACATTATGAAATGTCATACTTATTATCTTTGCCTTACTGTAATATTATGAATTTCAGTTATATTTGTGTGTATTCAGATAGGCTGCATTTTTATTGAGGGTTACAAGTAAACACATGCAGTGTTATTTTTAAAAAGTAATTAATTAACAGAATCAAATACAGTGCCTTGAGAATGTATTAATACCCCTTTTTTATGTTGCTGCCTTGTGCTAAACTGCTTTAAATTACCCCCCCCCACATCAATATATACTCCATACAACATATTGACAAAGCAAAAACCGAATTGTCACAACTTCGTGAATTGATTAAAAATAAAAAAAACTCCAATAAGTACATTGCATAAGTATTCATACCCTTGACTAAATATTTAGCTGAAGTACCTTTACAGCCTCAAGTCTTTTTTGTTTGATGCGACAAGCTTTGCTCATCAACATTTGGCAATTATCTGCCATTTGTCTCCTCACCTCTTCATGTCTCAAGCTCTGTCAGGTTGGATGGGAGCAGACGACATTTTCAGGTTTCTCCAGAAATATTTGACTGGGTTCAATCCCAGGCTGTGGTTGGGCCACTCAAGGACATTCACAGAGCTGTCTATAAGCGACTCTTGCTGTGTGCTTAGGGTCACTGTCCTGTTGGAAGGTGAACCTTCTGCCCGTCTGAGGTTCTGAATGCTCTGGACTGGGTTTTCTATATTTTGGTGCATTGAGCTTTTCTTCTATTCTGACAAGTCCCTCAGTCCCTGCTGCTGAAAAACAGACCCACAGCATGAGACTGCTACCACCACACTTTACTTTTGGGACGGTACTCTGCAGGTGATGAGCAGAGCATGGTTTCCTTCAAACATGATGCTTAGAATTGAGGTTCATCAGACCAGATAATATTATTTTTCACAGTCTGAGGGTCCTTTAGGTGCTTTTTTTCTTTTGTCTTCACTGAGGAGAGGACTGAGTTTGGCCACACCGCCATAAAGCCCAGATCGGTGGAGTGTTGCAGTGATGTTTGTCCCTCTGTAGATTTCTCCTGTCTCCACATATGATCATGGAGCTCAAATAGAGTGACCATCAGGTTTTTCGTCACCACTCTAACCAAAGCCCTTCTCCATCAGTTGCTCAGTTTGGCCAGGAGGCCAGCTCTAGGAAGAATCCTGGTTGTTTCAAACTTATTCCATTAAGGGTAACAGAGACTACATGCTTTTGTGAACCTTCAATGAAGCAAAATTAAAATAGCGCTATACAAAACCGTAAAGCACAACGTTATTCAAAACAGCTCAAAATGGTGGCTGAACAGTGTTTTATATAATGACATTTTATTATAAACAGCATACATTAATATTTAATTAATATCAGTTGTTTAACAATATATTTTGCTATGTAAAGGCGGACTCCTTGCTAATCACATTCAATAAAACCAGCTCAACAACTCACCAACAGATATTGTTAACCCAAAACTGTTAGTTTAGGATGCAGATCAGATAAGTATTACTATTTCTTCCTTTTTAGCATCTTTAAATACATTTTAACAAGTTAAACAACGTTAATCACTCGATTTCTCAGCTTCTTCTCTTCTTTGACCGTTACTGTTCAAAGTATGCGCGCTACAGTTGCACGCGCACTACACTCAGATTTCTTAAAGGGGAAGCGTCAGGACAATACCATATATAGATGTTTGTGTTTCTATGAATTCCTACTAACATGTAATGCATTTTATCTTATTCAGACATTATGAAATGTCATACTTATTATCTTTGCCTTACTGTAATATTATGAATTTCAGTTATATTTGTGTGTATTCAGATAGGCTGCATTTTTATTGAGGGTTACAAGTAAACACATGCAGTGTTATTTTTAAAAAGTAATTAATTAACAGAATCAAATACAGTGCCTTGAGAATGTATTAATACCCCTTTTTTATGTTGCTGCCTTGTGCTAAACTGCTTTAAATTACCCCCCCCCACATCAATATATACTCCATACAACATATTGACAAAGCAAAAACCGAATTGTCACAACTTCGTGAATTGATTAAAAATAAAAAAAACTCCAATAAGTACATTGCATAAGTATTCATACCCTTGACTAAATATTTAGCTGAAGTACCTTTACAGCCTCAAGTCTTTTTTGTTTGATGCGACAAGCTTTGCTCATCAACATTTGGCAATTATCTGCCATTTGTCTCCTCACCTCTTCATGTCTCAAGCTCTGTCAGGTTGGATGGGAGCAGACGTACATTTTCAGGTTTCTCCAGAAATATTTGACTGGGTTCAATCCCAGGCTGTGGTTGGGCCACTCAAGGACATTCACAGAGCTGTCTATAAGCGACTCTTGCTGTGTGCTTAGGGTCACTGTCCTGTTGGAAGGTGAACCTTCTGCCCGTCTGAGGTTCTGAATGCTCTGGACTGGGTTTTCTATATTTTGGTGCATTGAGCTTTTCTTCTATTCTGACAAGTCCCTCAGTCCCTGCTGCTGAAAAACAGACCCACAGCATGAGACTGCTACCACCACACTTTACTTTTGGGACGGTACTCTGCAGGTGATGAGCAGAGCATGGTTTCCTTCAAACATGATGCTTAGAATTGAGGTTCATCAGACCAGATAATATTATTTTTCACAGTCTGAGGGTCCTTTAGGTGCTTTTTTTTTTCTTTTGTCTTCACTGAGGAGAGGACTGAGTTTGGCCACACCGCCATAAAGCCCAGATCGGTGGAGTGTTGCAGTGATGTTTGTCCCTCTGTAGATTTCTCCTGTCTCCACATATGATCATGGAGCTCAAATAGAGTGACCATCAGGTTTTTCGTCACCACTCTAACCAAAGCCCTTCTCCATCAGTTGCTCAGTTTGGCCAGGAGGCCAGCTCTAGGAAGAATCCTGGTTGTTTCAAACTTATTCCATTAAGGGTAACAGAGACTACATGCTTTTGTGAACCTTCAATGAAGCAAAATTAAAATACTAGGATTTACCTGTAAATGTGTTGAAATAAACAAATGCATGACAAACTAGTTTAAGGAAACAGAACCTTTCACACTTCCGCCAGGTATGAGACATAATCCTCATTATTCTTTTATCATTATTCTTTTGTTTTTATTCAGCCATTATCAGCCTTTATACTGGCAATAAAACGTTTACCAAGCCACATCGCTTCAATCCCAGTATACATTTACCCAACTATTATCAAAAGTATTTCTAAATAAATACAACAAAACAGTTCTTGCGACCACACGTGAAGTATTATGACAAAATGCATTATAAAGAATTGGACCAGTTCTGCAGCTGCATTAGCGCTAACATGCTACATAAGACAATTTATGAGATTAATAGTACACTTTTACTCAGAACTCACTTCAAACCACCATCGAGTGTTTGTAATAACTGTAATTACATGTGGAATTTGGTCGTTTACTGTTGTTAAAATATGCTATTTATAGCCTTTTATACCGCTGCACAAATTAGCATTTCAGATGCACACATTCAACTCAAGAAAATCACATACAGAGCATATCTATCGTAATTGTGTGTTTTTATTATCTTATATAATCTATAGTGGCTGTTGTCATGTTTATTTCTGCTGTGTAAAAGCCTTAACATGTGCTCTGGCTGAAACTCACGTTGTTTGTGATGTTACAACCGCCTCTCAGTTCTTAAGTTGCCAGGGATACATGTAAGGGATAATCAACGGCTAGCTGTGCATTAAACGATTTGAATGCACGACATGGAGGCGAAGAACCGCCCGACGTGCAGCGGAGGGTGGTTGCCTCTGCGAAGTGCATTCAAATCGTTTAATACACAGCTAGCCGTTGATTATCCCATTTATACCATGGTCATTTCCCAGCATTCACATATTAAAGATGTTAACAATATTTGTGCTGCAATATTTGACCGGAACGATAAAAATGACAGTTATTTTCGTCTGTATTACTACTCAACTGTAACTGTATGTTACTATGGTTAAACTGTGATTAAACTGACCTGGAACTACCTGTGCAGTTCAACGAATTTAATCAACACCTGCCAGCCAATCAGAATTGAGTATTCAGACAGACCATGGCATAATCCAAGTACAATACACATTAGTAAAAGGATCTATTTTTATTTTTATTTGTCTATATACACTTTGGGCGGCTGCGGTACATTAAAAAAGTAGCCCAAAAAACCGCAACCCACGGCTCTGTAATTTTTTCCCGCTAACACTGGTTCGCTGTACCCTCATCACACAATGATAGATAACCTTCCGTGCTGCGATGACAGGAAGAAGTTGGGGTTAAACCTTATCAAACTATTAATCTGTGTTAAAAAAATATTAATGCGTAAAATTTTTTATATTATTCGCATGTGTTAACGCGTTACCGTTGACACCCCTAATTATAATACAATGTCATTAATCAATATATTAGGATAACCCATGTTATTTTAATTACTAAAATTGCAGATTTATATTCAGCTTTTATTTACATATAAACATTGATCAGTGAATATTTAAAGAAGTTCAGTGGTACTAGCATGAGAACAAACTTCATTGGTTCTCACACTTCAAGCAAGCAGGCTTGACTTTCCGTCTATTAAAACGTCTTTGTCCGCTGATCAGTGTTTATATGTGCACAAAAGCATAAATTATATCTGTTCATTTAAAGTGACTGTCTCTTCAGAAGACTTAGATTAAACAGCTCAATTCAAATTGATTTTTTTGTATGATCTTTTTAAGAACATTTAAAAGTGTCAGTTTTGGGATTTGACTTTTAATGGAGGGCCAGAAACCTCTAAAAATAACCTCCTTGAAGTTGGCCCCCCACCCATCACAAAACGTCGCAAAAATAGTCTCAGTCGTTTGTGCTCCGTTTGTGCTGGTTTGTGCTGTAAAAATTTTCGTTTGTGCTGCTTTGGTTTGTTAGATATAAAATATTTATTTAAAGGTCATTCTCAGGTCACTCAGCCCCCCCCCCCACAGGCTCCAAATTCACCCCGAATAGTCTCGTTTGTTTGTGCTTCGTTTGTGCTGGTTTGTGCCGGTAAAAGTTTCGTTTGTGCTGCTTTGGTTTTTTAATTATTAGACATTGAATTATAGGCGATGACGTCACCAGCCCCCCACATGCTCCAAAATCACCAAAAATAGTCTCAATCGTTAGTGCTTCGTTTGTGCTGGTTTGTGCCGTAACAATTTTCGTTTGTGCTGCTTCAGTTTTTAAAACATTAGACATTGAATTTTACGGTCGATGACGTCACCAGCCCCCCCACACGCTCCAAATTCTCCCAAAATACTCCTGTTTGTTTGTGCTCCGTTTGTGCCGTAAAAAAATTGTTTGTGCTGCTTTGGTTTTTTTAGATATTAAAATAATATTTAAAGGTCATTCTCAGGTCACTCAGCCCCCCGCATGCTCCAAATTCACCCCGAATAGTCTCGTTTGTTTGTGCTTCGTTTGTACTGGTTTGTGCCGGTAAAAGTTTTGTTTGTGCTGCTTTTTATTTTGCTTTTATTTAGCATTTTATTTTGGGTTCCTCGTTTATTCAATTTCTTACCAAATTGTTGGATTCTAGTGATGTTTTAATAGAACAACAACTCTTCATCACTGTTTTTTTGTAGTTGTTGTGGTGTTTATTAAAAGCATCTCAATATTCATCTGCTGTCGGACTCTTTTTCTGTCACTTTCTCTCACTTAAAATGGTTTTGTGCACGAGCGCCATCAAGTTGTAGCTTTATGTAACTTCAGCGTTTTTGTTCTCACCTGATTGAACTTATTTACAAGGGGTATCATTTGATACACTTCACTCCCACCACGAGGTGACACTTCTGTTCAAGATGCTCTTGTGGAAATTTAGTTAGTAGAGGAAAAGTTGATACAGTTACAAACTCGAATTTCTGGCCAATGTAAGTACAATATTTTAACAATATCAGTTCACAATATTATTAGTAACCCTTACAAAAATTAACCATGGTGTTACTACAAATAAAACCATGGTAACCATAAATTAACCATTATTTTGCTACACTAACCATAGTTTAACCATGGTATTTGTAGTAAAACTTTTATACAAATGGTAATGAATATGCCAAATAATAAAAACAAGAAAATCTTGGTTACTACACTTTTACTATACTAAAACAATGGTTAATTTTTGTAATGGTAACTTCAAGAACAACGGTACAGCATTCAAGTGAGCTAAGATTGTCAATGTTTATTGAACAGAAAACTCATTGCTAATACTTATATCTCTCGTATCATTAGCAATTAAATGCTAAATACAGTTGCACATATGACCCATGTTAGTTTTTAGAATATGTTGTGCATTTAGGGATCAACATTACCGTATTGTTAGTAATATAAGATATAACATCCATATTATCCTTATATTCGGTCCAATACAGTCATACAGGTTTACACTATACATGACATTTTTGGAGTC
Organism: Onychostoma macrolepis; assembly: GCF_012432095.1. Taxonomy (NCBI): domain Eukaryota; kingdom Metazoa; phylum Chordata; class Actinopteri; order Cypriniformes; family Cyprinidae; genus Onychostoma; species Onychostoma macrolepis. The sequence continues at coordinate 18,598,153 of NC_081172.1, read as the reverse complement.
AGGATTATTTAAATGACTAATTATGTTTTGCTTATGCCAGATGCCCAAGAAACCAGCAGTCGACAGGGATTCCATTTTCACAGTCCTGTGTTCATCAAAAGAGGCCATAGTCAAAAATGGCAACATAGCTACTCCTATCAGAACATCTGGACAGAGCTTAGTAAGCAGCTAGAGAACAAGATCACCGCAAAGGCTCTATACACTTTTGTTAAATTAAACAGACACAACATCTGGAATGCTTTAGAGTTTATTCGTGATGAAAGTGATCATGAAACAAGTGGCAGTAGTGATGACACTGATTTAGAGCCAGGGTCCCTTTCCCCCAAACCAAAAGATAGCTGGACTTTTGATCTTGAAGTTCCATTTCAGAAATGGATTGAATTTATGCCTGAAACAGTTCAATACAAAAACAAGTTCTCTAAAACACAAAAACGGGAATACACAATTTTGAAGCCTGGCATCTGGACGCATGTGATAAATCATCACATTTGGCAAGAAGTGAAAAGCCCCTGCACATTTGCCTTTAAAAGAGCCAAGGTTTATCCATCAGCCACAGAGAAATACATAGAAATCAGAGGCAAGTGTAAGGAATGTCATGGCCACATTCACATAAAATGTGACCGAGAGCCTGAAATGAACAGCCCAATGGTGCTAAAGTGTTTCATTAAAAACACAGATGACTCCCTGCACACTGGCTGTTCCAAGTGTCCGATGTCTGGTAACTTGCGTGTGCAGATATCCAAAGAACTGTGTGAGGGTAGAATGGAATCCCATGTATGGAGGGCATCAGAGGCAACAAAGCTGATGGATTTTGGAGATCCTGAGCCAAGCCATCTGCCTAATTTGGCCACCCTGCAAAGCAAAGCAAGAGAGAAATGCCTTAGAACTAGGTGACAAGGATCCTATTTTGTCACTGCAGATGTTAAAATACAGCGCACCTCACAGTGGTAGCATTAAAGACATTGGATTGGACAAGTTTTTCTGTCACTATTGGAGTCAAACACAAATGTATATGTACAAGTCATTATCAAAGACATCTACTAACCCCACTGTGAGTTTTGATGCAACTGGCTCAGTAGTGAGGAAACTACAGAGACCAAACGGCATGTCTGGCCATGTCTTCTTATATCAGGGAGTTCTGGCAGGTAATAAGAGCTCAAGTGTCCCAGTCGTGCAAATGCTGTCAGAGAGACATGATGTTAATGCAATAACACATTGGCTGACAGAATGGATACGTGCAGGTGCACCAACTCCAAAAGAGGTTGTAAGTGACTTTTCACTTGCTTTGCTCGGAGCTTTGGTCAAGGCTTTTACTCCTCATCCTGATCTGAAGACCTACATCAATGCGTGTTGTGGCGTCTTACTTGGTAATCAGTCTGCTAAAGTGCTACCTTGTTTTGTACGGGTTGATGTTGCACACTGCATCAAGATGATCTGCCAGTGGGACTGCTTGAAGAAAAAAACACATCGCATTAAAGATTTCTTTGTAAGGTCAATGGCACAGCTTCTCAAGTCACAATCCATGGACGACGCTAGAGAGCTACTACGCAGCATTACTATTGTGGCTCTCAGTGAAACAGAGGGCAATGACAGCTCTGGAGTTCCCCTCATATCAGAAAGGTGCAAGAAATACCTGAAAGGCCGAATTGCAGAAGAGTGTGTCATCATTCCAGATGTAGAGGGTGAGGACCTGGAAAAAGCAGATCAAACGCAGTGGGTGGGTGACCAAGCGCAGACAGACCTACGGCAGTGGGTGACAGAAATATGTGAGGAAAGCAGGTCACTTGCTGTGGCTAATGGAGATCATGATAATATGCACTTCCTCCCTGAGATTATTCCCAACATAATCTGGCTTGCAAGCTACTTACCACTTTGGACAGGGGTAATGATCCCTCACTTCCGAAGCACCAACATCATCGCAAGTTCAGCCAATGTTGAAGCAGAGTTCAAAAACATTAAACATGGCCTTTTCAAGCATGAAAACTTGCCGATTCGGGTGGATCGATTCATTGCTCGACATCTGTCCTTCATTGAAGGCAACATGTGCATTTGTTCTGCAAAACAAAAAAGTGAAGAAAAAGGTGAAGAAGATGCAGCTGTTGCAACAGTGATCGTCAAAGAAGCCAATCCACTACCAACCATAAATTGCAGTGTAGATGTAAAACCAGAAATGGATGATTCCTGTTCTGGGAAGTCTGACATTGTCACAAACATCAATCCAACAGAGGAAGACCCTGTTGAAAACTGGAGAGGCCTAGCTCTTCCACCCAAAAGAGAAAGAGGAATTCATACCTCTCTCCTTGTCCTGAATGGCTCCATGCAGATCCATCTGTGAGAGGGAAAAGACTGAAAGTGGAACTGTTGAAAAATGGAAATAATCAACAGCCTGTTAAACTCAGGAAGTCAAGAATCTCTGTGCTGAACACATGTGCATTTGATGCTTTTTGTCAATGCTTATGCTGTGCTTTCTGTGATAGTGTCACCTTTGCAAATTTAGTTTGTGGTGAGGACTCCAACAACCTCCTCCAGCTAGTGAAAACCATCAGCACAAAGGGTCTGAATGCACATGCCTACATACAGAGGGCAGAACTGCTGAGTGGAATATTCAAACCTGTCCAGCTGAAGTTTGGTGCTCTCGAAATTGATGCACAGTGCCACATCTCCACTATCATTGAAAAATCAATGACAAAACATGCATGTGTTTACTTCACAAAACAGTGCTCCTCACAGTATTGCAGTCACAGCACACAAGTCACAAGGAAATACCATTTGTTTGTACTTCTGTTGCTGTATTGCAGGCTTCTGGCATCGCTCATCTTCTGACCGCAGTGGAAGAAGGCCTTAACCTTCCGGAGTCCCCCTGCCTCAGGCCAATCCAAAGTCCATCACAGTGTCCCTCTGCATTCAAGACAGACTCTACATCAGGAAAAATGCTCTGTGCAGGGAAAGTTTCTCACAGTTACAGTCTGGGAGAACTTCTGTGGATTGACACTGACCTGGGAAGCAACTCCATAGAATTTCCTTTGAGTGAGTTTCCCTCAAATCTGATGCTCCAAGGAGAGAGATTTACTTTAAGGGCAGTCATTGCTTTCAAAGGAGGCTTAACCCAGGATGCTCTTGGACATTATGTGGCCTACTGCAGGAGGTCTCCATGTGTTTTTTGGAGATGTATGACGACCTGAGAAGTGGAGTGACAGGAGTGTCAGAAAAAAACAAAATATGCCCACATGCAGTGTTATACACAAAAGATTGATTGCACTGTTTACATTTAAGTATTTTTGTTGTATGCCACACACCTTTGTTTTCCTACTCCTGTTTGGAGAAGTTGTTTCTGCTCTTCTGGAAGTCAGGCTTGATGGAGTTTGCACTTAAATCTATTATTCTGTGTGGCACTTTTGCCTTGAAGGCATGACAGTGTGCCATGGCTTGTCAGTATTAAGTGTTTTTAAGTTTAAGTTTTTAAAGGTCCATTATTTGTGCTAATGGATGTTCGATAGTACACTTTAATTCAGTTTCACAAGTAAAATAATTTTTACTTAATTGAGTCATGAGTTTCCATACATGCATATAATACACACACACACATAGCTTGTGTATGTATAAGCACAGAGATGCAGCAAACATATTATGGTGCGTGTATTTATGACATACTACTTTTATTCACATAATGACATACAGTAACAAATAAAAACATTTACCTTGGAGTTGGTGTTACATTCCACACATCCTGTTATCCTGCCTGTGTCTGTTATAAGTTGGAATATTAACTAGGATCCTTTTGACCTTGTTACTTCAACTGTATTGTTGAAAAAAACAAAAAAGCAAAATAAAAAGCAGCACAAACAAAACTTCTACATGCACAAACCAGCACTAACGATTGAGACTATTTTTGGTGATTTTGGAGCGTGTGGGGGGCTGGTGACGTCATCGCCTATAATGTAATGTCTAATAATTAAAAATCCAAAGCAGCACAAACAAAACTTTTACCGGCACAAACCAGCACAAACGAAGCACAAACAAACGAGACTATTCGGGGTGAATTTGGAGCATGCGGGGGGCTGAGTGACCTGAGAATGACCTTTAAATATTATTTTAATATCTAAAAAAACCAAAGCAGCACAAACGATTTTTTTACGGCACAAACCAGCACAAACGGAGCTCAAACGACTGAGACTATTTTTGCGACGTTTTGTGATGGGTGGGGGGCCAACTTCACGGAGGTCTAAAAATATCTTCATTTGTGTTCCAGAGATGAATGAATGTCTTATGGGTTTGGAACAAGTAAATGAGGGAGAGTAAATGATAACAGAATATGCAGATTTGGGTGAACCTTTAAGAAACATCAGTGCTCTTCTAAATTTGACACTGACACAATGAAGAAACACAAAAACAACAAACTCACCTGAACTTACAGTATAATAATAAAATGTATGTGACCGTGGACCACAAAACCATATAAGGGTAAATTGTTCGAAATTGTGATTTATACATCACCTGAAAGCTGAATAAATAAGTAAATAATCTTTCCATTGATGTATGGTTTGTTAGGATCAGACAATATTTGGCTGAGATGCAACTATTTGAAAATCTGGAATCTGAGGGTGCAAAAAAAATAAATCAAAATATTGAGAAAATTGCCTTTAAAGTTGTCAAAATGAAGTTCTTAGCAATGCATATTACTAATCAAAAATGACGTTTTGATATATTTACGGTAGGAAATTTAAAAATATCTTCATGGAACATGATCTTTTCTTAATATCCTAATGATTTTTGGCATAAAAGAAAAATCAGTAATTTTGACCCATACAATGTATTTTTGGCTATTGCTACAAATATACCCCAGCGACTTAAGACTGGTTTTGTGGTCCAGGGTCACATATTCTGTCTCAAAAACTACACAATTTAGAAACAAACAAGAAAACAACACAAACTGCTAACACTCCTGGAGACGGTCTTTCTCGTGCTGTTCTCTAATCTCTTTCCACTCGTCTCTGGTCCCAGTACAGCACTTGGAGCCTTTTCTGCCTCCTGCTTCACATCATTAATCATAGTTTTCTTCCTCAGTCCACCTGTAAAAGCATAAGTTTAGATATAAATGTCCAGCTGCATATTTGGGTTACACTTTATTTTACAGTTTCCTTGTTGCAGTGCAATTTTAAATTTAAGTACTGAGTAGGCTAATATTTATTAACATCACATACATCCTATATGGTTGAAGTTTTTATTTTATTTATTTATTTTTACTGGTTTGGGTGTTTTATATATTTATATATTAAGACATTTACAGATGTTTCATGATTAATGATTATGGGAAACCAGTTAAAAATATTCAAGGTTCAAAAAAAGTTAACCTCAATCAACAGCATTTATTATAAAATTTCACAATGTCACATTAATTAATATCACAAATAATTTTTGTTAGGTTTTATGCACCTTGGTAAAACCTCTCGTTATAATCATTGAAGCTGTGCAAACTGTAAAATGAATCTCTTGCATGCTGCATTGATGTTCAGGTTGAAAATGCAGAATTCAGAGCACGAAATTCAAAACTCCGGCGCGATGACTAATCTAAACCCTGATTGGCCACTACATTCATAAACTCAACATGAACATGTGTGATTGGTTTTAAGGCTTAGCAACATAAGCAGTAATGCCGCAATCAACATCACTCATTTTTAACTTTAATCGTCGACAGCCATAATAAATTTGGTGGTACACAGCCTGAAAGCCCATATTTCAGAACTTAACTTATGTCAGAAAGCAAATTCAGAATTATGTCATTCAAAATTAGTGCTATATCGGCTGGAAATTTATTTTTCCCTCAGGGGAAAAAAATGGCGGCTACAGCCACAAAATACAGCAGGAAAGCCTAAAATAAACAAAATTTGTCTATATGACTTGATAAATGTCAGGCAAAAACAACATTACATGTCAGAGTCAACAAAAATGACCTCAATTTTAAACCTCAGAGACATTTACGTTATTAACTGTTAGGCCCCCCCCCCAAAAAACCAGATAGTTCAAAGGTCATTTAGACAGAGGTCTGATTACTGTACTTAAGTATTATTTTGGGGGATTTTTACTTTATTCAAGTACAATTTAAACTGACTACTTGTACTTTTACTTGATTACATTTCTGAAGAAAAAACAGTACTTTTTACTCCTTACAATTTTATTTCAACTTAAAAAGTACATTACAATTTTATGTTATCTTATACACATTGAATATGGGAAACGGAAGCTCAAACGTGCGTGCCTGATGTGAGAACCAATGATCATTGTTTTCACGCATCAAGCACACACACAGTTCTACTTCAGTTATGACTTTCATCAGGTAAATGTCTGGGTTCAAAAGTTCACCATCAAAATAGGAATTTGGACTCTCAATGTATATTTTCTTAATCTTAATAATTACACGATTTTCTCATTAATTCATATAATTAGTCACAAATAATTATGTAGCAATATTTCCTGAGAAAAAGCCCCCACAAAAAAAATTCCCCAAATAAACCATTAAAAGATTAATTATCCTTTTAGACAGTGACATAGACAACACACAAAAAAGTGGCCTTTCAAAACGTTAATATTGTATGTTTTAATTCTATGACTCTCTTCATTAATTCAACCCATTATTGCATTCTGTCTGGAATATGTTTCTAACCTCTGCATCACATTGTTATTAAAAGTGACATTTCACCCAAAAATTAAGATTCTCATGTCGCCCCAGATGTTTATGACTTTCTTTCTTCAGATGAACACAAGCAAAGATTATTAGTCCGTATAATGCAAGGGGACAGGACAACTTCAGAAACCACACAAAGTGAACACGACGGTCAAGTTTAAAATATTAGTATTTGTAATTTTCATTGTTTCACTTAAGACACTGATTCATTAACAGGGGTTACTGTAATATTCACTTTGTGTAGTTTTTGAAGTGTCATTTTTGGACATCCCATACTTGTTATACGAAAAAATGATGATTTAGTTTAGATGATTTAGATCTTAGTTTGTGTGTTCATCTAATAAATGAAAGTCATATATATATATATATATATATATATATAATTTAACTGCATGATTTTTACTGTACCACCAATAACCTACTCCTAAATATAATGTAGAAACTTAAATGTTCTGTAAAGCTGCTTTGCAACGATTTGAATCGTGGAAAGCGCTATACAAATACATTTGAATTGAAAAACCTGCATTTTTCTCCCTTTAACAAAACTTCTGTATATGTCTGTCAGAAAAAAAAGTACTTTTATTTTTTTAATACTTGAGTACAATTTAAAGTTATACTTTTTTACTTTTACTCAAGTATGTTTTTGGCCAGATACTTGTACTTTTAATTGAGTAAAATTTTCACTGAGTATCTTTACTTTCACTTGCGTAAAATTTTTGAGTACTTTTTACACCTCTGCATTTAGACTGTAAAAACAAAGTTTCCTATGCTTAAACACATATTAACAAAGGCATGTTTAGAAAATCTGCATGTACCTGCACATTTTCGCTCCGCATCCACATCCTTGATTTGCTGAAATGATTGAGGTGATTCCCGCTTCGACGGCGCCACCGCTCCACATTTTGATAAATGCATAAGCAGGCTAACATTGTAATATTGATAATTCAAACAAAATGAAACATCACAATAGAAAATAATGTATTTTCATTTAAAAAGTAGTTATATTGATCAGATCCATAAAATCTATATTCTCTGTTAAAAAGTGTCTATTAACCAAAAACATTAAAGGTATAAGGATGTATTTTAAGTGTGAAATAATTTTGCCCACATAGATCCCATAAAGGTCCCATATGTTCAAACCTATATGGGACCCACATTGTGAAACACACATGGGACCCACATAAATTGCCCATTTTCAGCCCATGCCCACATAGATCCCATGAAGGTCCCATATGTTCAAACCTATATGGGACCCAGATTGTGAAACACACATGGGACCCACATAAATTGCCCATTTTCAGCCCATGCCCACATGGAACCCATGCTGCCCAGGTATAACCCATATGGGGCCCACATACCAATGTTGGGTGGGGTTTGATATCGCTGCCGTAAAACTTCTTGTAAAACTTCTTAACGGCAAATTTTGAATCTGTTACTATAGCTACAGAGGAAGGAGATACATATCTACGATCACAGCTACAGAGGAAGGAGATACATATCACTTATGAATGGTTTGAATTTGTATCTGTTCCTCACACAAAGCATCACATGGATACCGAAGATTTGAATAAAAACTAAATACTTTTATGATCATTTTATTTAATGCTAGTGAATGACAGCATATTAATAAATGTATGCGCCCCATGTTAAAATCAAATTAATATTGCATGATAAGTTAAATGTTCTCTCTCTCTCTCTCTCTCTGATTTATTTATTTGCTTAATTTTGAAATTATATGAAATTATATTTTTCATTCTGTTTTGACTTGCCATTTCAAAGATTAAATTTAAACAATACTACACTTCATTAAAATATCTGTAATATGTTTATTGCAATATTATTCCATCATTGCCACACATGGCCCAGCTCTGGGTGAAAGGGTACATTTGTCCTCTGGCGTCACATCAAGCCTCACTTGTCCTCTGCGCGCAATACAAGCCCTCGTGCGCGTGATCATCCCCCACATCTTTGCGCTCGATCTTCTCTCACCTGCTCGCGCAAACACTTCTATTTTTGTCAGTCGTGGGGCGGGGCTTGCTGTTTTAATTGTTATCTCTAACGCCATTGGTTACTTCCCCTTTTCCGGAAGTCAGCTGTGATTGGACGCCTGTGAAAAGGCGATCCAAAATTCACATGTGACCTGAGACATGGTCTGTGTCCCAATGTTCATACTATCCATCCTAAATAGTATGTGAGAATAGAATAAGTGTGTCCCAAAGCATAGTATGCTGAAAAGAGTATGCCAAAAGTCCCCGGATGGTCTACTATTTCTGATAGATTTTTGAATCAGTGCGTCCCAATGTTCATACTATCCATCCTAAATAGTATGTGAGATTAGCAAAGCATTTATTTTGATTTTTTCTTTTTTTGTGTATCAACTGTAGACCTAGTAGTTAAAATTCTTATTTTGCAGGGTCAGATGAACACACTGAAAAGCTAATTACTTGGCGAGCTGCCAATGAAGCCGTATTCACGGGCAAGAGAAACGCTGCTATAAAAGGATTTGAGTGAGTACGATTGATTGTTTCCTTATGTGGATCTATGTTAAGGCTGCAGGACAGGGGAGAGCGGGGCACAAAGTAACCCTTTTTGACTTTCTCAAATTGTGTAAATCCACTTCATGTTCAGAGTATATATTTTTTTTATCCACAGTAATTTCACATGTGTCTAGTACAAATATGTCGCTTTGTTTCATAAATACAGTGTATACGTTTTTCTTTATTTACTCTCAAAAATTGGAAGTGAAATGTGACAACATGGCCCATAGGTGGGGTACATTGTAACAGCTGAGGGGCACGTTGTAACATGACCATATGACACCCTAAAATGTTATCTGATCTTATGAAAAAAATATACAAGACAAACTAAAATATTTTGTCAATAAAATTAAAATAATTATTTATTTTAAATAAAATAATGGCTATGTGGAAAATCGGTATTGCTTAATGCGAGTCAAATTGCGAAGGTTGCGATTACGTTAAATAAATATGCCCCTTCAGAGCAAGCCAGCTGTGTTTATTTACGGAATAAATATTTCCGTGTGCAGTTCACGGAATCCTGAATTATACTTGCAGGGCCCGCCAGTAGCGCGAGGCAAAAAATGTATAGCCTATTCAGAATTTTATTTTTCATCGGGCCTGGGCAAAAATGAGCAGGCATTATGGAGTCCAGCTCAATATTTCAATCTTCTTTTCTTTGATCCTGTTGAAAAAAAAAACGGCTTGTCAAATTAATGTTTTTATGACTTCGATTTGATTATTTCATTTGGTTGAATACAATATATTGTTTTTTTGTTTTTTTTCAGTTCTTTCATGGATATTAACAGCAAACAATAATAATTCCTTAAATATTATTACAAATTATTTAGAAAATATATAATATAATATCTAAATTAATTTTAAGCATGTTCAATGTAACACTTTAATATGAAAATGGATAAGCGTAATGCAGCTGTTTGTGATGTATTGCATACATACAGCATTGTGGAAAAACATCAGCATGTTTCTTTTCAACTCTTTCTTGTCTCGCGAATAAACTGGTAAGCATTTGTAGAACAAATAATGAGCAGTGTAGGGCACGGTAAGGATAAATAAACTTGCGAGTAATGGAAAAGAAATGTCGATGTGTATTTTTTATGCAATGGCAAAAATGTCATGTAAGAATGCTTTCTATCTGAATAATTGACAGCAGATGTAAAATGAACGCAATTATGTCACCAGACGCAATTTTATGACGTAGTAGTGTTTTCCAAAAACGTCCATACTTTTCTGCTACACGCTCAAAAGTATCTACTTTTTCTTCGCGAAAAAAGTACATACTTTTAGGATGTAGTACAAGTAGGCACATTGGGACGCAGGGATGGCTTCATCAACAGACTAGAGGCATGTAAGTTGTCATTTTTAATTACAATGAAAGAATATTTTACCATCAACCCCTAAAATTTGACACAGTTATACAAAATATATTAAAAAGTTTATACAGCAACTCTTGCTTATTTATATGAACAAATAATTTATTCATCCAAAGGTCCTTTGAACCAATTTGGGATTTACAGTCATGTACATTTACAATTTACATTTATGCATTTAGCAGACGCTTTAAAATCGACTTACAGCGCATTCAGGTTATACATTATTGTTATTTTTTTTTTATCAGTATGTGTGTTCCCTGGGAATTGAACCCATGGCCTTTTGTGCTACTAACACAATGCTCTACCACTGAGCCACAGGAACATTTATTATTATTTACAATTATTTAATGGACACTTCTCACATTTTTGAGGTTGTATATAAATATGGTTGGGTAAGCATATAGTGGTGAACTACAACTAATTCAGCATATAGCAACAAGTTGACTATTAGTTTTATTTTATTTTATTTTCATTTTGCAAAGTTAATATAGCCCAAGCTTTATGTTGTATGAAAATTTCAAATATAACCTTTTTGGTAGATTTACCATGCTAAAAACCGTGGAAACGTGTCATTAAAATCTATAAAAAAGGGTTTGTGCAGATTGAGGCTGATGTATGGGAGGAGAGCCTCAGCAGGATTCGATCTTGCTCTATTAGTTCTAGGCATCAGTTAATTCAGTTTAAGGTGATGTATAGACTGCACTATTCAAAATCTAAATTGCACAGAATTTTTCCTACTATCTCTCCTATTTGTGACAGGTGTAAATCTGCAGAAGGCTCTCTGACCCATCTCTTTTGGACATATCCAAAACTATACGATTTCTGGCGTGACATATTTAAATGGTTCTCGGATATGTATGGTTGTGTTTTTACACCTGATCCAGAAATTGCATTATTTGGTTATTCTATTTCTCTGTTAGATCATAATGTGTTTGTACAAAGTACAATAATTTACAGAATGATTACTGCTAAGAGTGTCATTCTGAGGCTGTGGAAATCGGACACTGTTCCTCAGTTTAAGACCTGGTTGAACTATCTTACTGGAATATTGCTTATGGAAAGAGTCCGGTATGGAGTTATTGGTAATCTTAATAAGTTTTACAGTATATGGCAACCATTTCTAGATCATTTGGACCAATGTAATGCTGACTCTGACCAGCAACGTAATGCTTAGTATCTTGTCTGCCCCCTATTGAGTGCCTAGTCATTTTTCAACTGAAACTGCTTGTATGCCCTGATTGTTGTTCTCAAAAGTCTGTTTTTTTTTATTTTTTATTTATTGATTCATTTTTTAATCATTATTATTTTATGTATTTTGTTCTTTAATTGTTGTTGTTTATTGTGCAATATAAAACTAATAAAAATACTTATCAAAAAAAAAAAAAAGGGGTTATGGTCCTGTTTTATCTTTGTAACATCACAAGATTGTAATCACTAGTAATCACTAGTAAACGGAAGAATTTGTTAATTTATGTTAATAAACTTTTATTATAATGATGTATTCTACTGACAATGCATGCAATTCATTTTCATTAAAACAGCCATGTTATATTTATAAAAAAATAAATTAAAAAATTAAAAAATGACAACTTGCATCTAGTCTGTTGATGAAGCCATGTCTCAGGTCACATGTGAATTTTGGATCGCCTTTTCACAGGTGTCCAATCACAGCTGACTTCCGGAAAAGGGGAAGTAACCAATGGCGTTAGAGATAACAATTAAAACAGCAAGCCCCGCCCCACGACTGACAAAAATAGAAGTGTTCGCGAGCAGGTGAGAGAAGATCGAGCGCGAGGATGTGGGGGATGATCACGTGCGCGCGAGGGCTTGTATTGCGCGCAGAGGACAAGTGACGCGCGCGCGAGTGTTTGAAATTAGTTCGCGGGCTCCCGTTTCCTCGAGTGTAGATCTGTTTTCCACTCGCGGAAGTGATTTAGCGCGCGCGCCAGCATAAGTGGTGCGCTCGGTTATAATGGCATAGATTTGATGCCATAAATAAATGTTATGGTGGACAGAGGATTAACAGGCTGTGTAACACTGAAGGGCCAAATAAAGAAAATACCTAGTTGTACAACTGGTGCTTCTAAAGGAAAGATCATGGATTTGTTAAAATACAAAAGGGTGCTTATTGGTCATGTATAACCACATAAGTAGCCAAATGTACACACACACACACACACACGTCTGGTTTGCTATCCTTGTGGGGACTCTCCATAGGCGTAATGCTTTTTCTACTGTACAGACCGTATATTCTATCACCCTACACCTAAACCCCTTACAGGAAACTACAGGCATTTTTAGATTTTCAAAAAACTTGATTTATTAGCTTGTTTGCCCGTGGGGACCTCAATTTAGGTCCCCACCGTGAGTCCCCATGAGTCTGTGTGTATTCAGGTTTAAGTCCCCACCTGAATAGAAAAACAGGTACACACACACACGCCGACTACCATGATTTTGCCAAGTAAGACCTGTTCCTAAATCAGCATATTTTATTGTTCCTGTCTGAAAACATAGTCCCTCTGGCCCTAAACCTAACTAAACCCTAAAATCAGAGGGAAATGACAGGTGGTGAACACTGAATAGCACAGATGCAATGTGAAATCACCATTTGCTCAATTAATTAAATGTAACAGCCTACAAAAATAAACAAATAAAAAGACATATTTGTAATCTTTAATTAAGTTATTTTAACTGTAATCTTTTTTTTTTTTTCATAGTTGCAACGCTATTTGCTGTCGCTCAGTGTTGCTTTGAGCTGATTGGTTAAACTGACTGTCACTCAGGAATCTGGCCAATGACTAGCGAGCGCGCCGTTTTCCCGCTCAAATTTGAATATACATTTTCACAGCAGTGTCTGTCAGCGTGCTGCTGCTGCGGTCGCTCCTCTAGTAATGGCTTTTATTATCTGAGTGTTAAATTCATATTTTGAGTGAGTTTGTGTTGTGGGATGACGATTGAGAACGAATAAACGCGAATATGGACACTTCTACCAGCAGCTAATAGACAAGCAAACTGCAAAAGGTAAGTACCTTTTATTAATGTATAGCCTAATGTTTTATAGTTACATCAAGATTGAAGTGAGATGCTAATCGCGATTACATATCATATCTCAATGTCCTACCAGTTACTGTGTTTAGTATGAGCTAATACTGTTAGCTAGGGCTGGGCGATATATGACCATGTCACACAGAAAACCGCGCCTCACTTGAATGGTCAAATACAGATAGTCATCTCAAAATGCACTTGACTTAAACACAGTCGCTAATGTCTGGAGTCAAGATAAACATTCAGGTGGAAACCCGGTGACCTGTCCGTATGCTGGATCTGTGCTTTTGGTTCTTAAAGTGACAGCAGTATAATTTAGCCTAATGTTACCTGCAGTCGGTCATAATTTTAAACAAACAACAAAATACTAAAGAGAAAATGTATTTAACTGGTCTTTTCTATTGCATTAGTCCTATTGTTTGTAATTTGCTACTTTGATCTTATACATGTGATATATAAGATATATTGTTATTGTGAAGTAAAATTTCCTATATTGTGACATAATATGGTCATATCGCCCACCCATACTGTCAGCTTGTTTTAAGATCAAACCCATAAGAAAAAAGTGACAGCACTTTGAAATAAGAACCTGAGAACACTGTCATGTAAACTCATATGACAGAGAGGACCTGGAAGCATGATCCTTGGACTCCTTGGAGAAGAATACTGTATGCAAACCAGGATTTTGGATCAACTGTGAAGATTTTGTATGGAGCTGGTGAGTACATTTTTGCAAGCCCATGTCTCTGTCAGTAAGCAGACAGTGTTTTATTAAACAAATTAATAATAATGTATGTGTGTGTGTGTGTGTGTGTGTGTGTGTGTGTGTGTGCGCGCTTCCCCTTCATGATCCAGAAGTTTTGGAAATGAAAATCTTCTATACCACATGATCTTCAGAGGAAGTGAGTATTCATGTCTAACATTAATATATATTATTAATATATATAAATCTATTTTTAAATGAATTTTCACAGTATTTTTCTTCCATGTTTTTAATTTGTTTTAATACCAGACAAAACAGGTGTCTTCTGACATAATCTTTTTTTCTTTCTCTTTTTGACAGCCAGTGCTCCACAGAGATCTGATCTCATCGTCTAAATCCAGAAGAACATGTGGCAGCGTCTCCCAAGATGCTTCAAGAAACCTACCTGCAAAGCTAAAAGTTTTAGGCACTTGTGCAAAATTTCTGTTAAATGACGAATAAATACATTTTCTTTATCAATTAACTTCTATTAACTAAATTAAATCAACATTTAGTGTGACCACCCTTTACGTTTAAAGCAGCTTTTTAACGTTGCCACAGTTCTTCTGGATGTAGTCTGTCTCAGTTTGTTCGGTTTCTTCATGTCATTCCAGACAGACTGATGATGATCAGATCAGATCTCTACATGTGTGGAGTACAAAAATCTCACTGGATTATTACAATTAATGGCAAAATGAATGTTTGGAAATGCAAACTGATATTTCCTACTGACACACTACAGGAAAAGATAGAAATAACTGACTTAAAACCATTTTTTAGCTGCTGAAAATACTAGTGTTCTAATCATTTTGGACACCACTGTATATGGAGCCCACAGGAGTCAGTGGAATATTGTGGATTAATATAAAATGTATGTACTCATGACCTCATCATGAGAGTTACCCTAACTGATAAGATAGAAATGCAATTTTTAGCTATTTAATTCCTCCTGGGGGCTCTGAAGAAATGTTTATGAAGAATTCATTGATAATGTTATTTTACATCTGAATAATAAGATTGCTCGACAATCTTGTACATATATTTTAGTTTTTTTTTTTCAGTTTAAAAGGAGTAGTTCAATTTCAGAATAAAGATTTGCTGATAATTTATTCACCCCCCATGTCATCCAAGATGTTCATGTCTTTCTTTTTTCTGTCGAAAAGAAATTAAGGTTTTTGAGGAAAACATTCCAGTTGACTCCCACTGAAGTCCACTATATGGAGAAAAATTATTTAATTTCTCAAAAACTTTAATTTCTTTTTGACTGAGTAAAGAAAGACATGAACATCTTGGGTTACATGGGGGTGAGTAAATTATCAGGAAATTTTTATTCAGGAAGTGAACTTGTCCTTTAAGTTGAAGGCTTTATAACTTTATTGAAGGCTTTTGATTGTTATAATTGGTAAAATAACAGTGTTTCTCTGTAGAACATTTAGTGCTTTCATTGTAATAATCCAGGAAAACATCTGTAAAATAAGGGTTTTACACTGTAAAAAAAAGTCCTGAAAAAAAACGGTCAAATGACTGGCAGCTACGGCTGCCAAACAAAAACCGTAAAATTAAAGTAAAATATCGTAATTGAAACAAGAAAAATTTCTAAAATAACAGTTTTTTTCTGTAAAACCTTCAATGAAAATTTCTGTAAAATGATTGTTTTTGCACTTTATTTCAATTAAGGTATTTTTTTGTAATTTTAGGGTTTTTGTTTGGCAGCCGTAGCTGCCAGTCATTTGACTGTCATTGTCATTTTTTTTTTTTTTTTTTACAGTGAATGCTAAACGTTATCATATATGACTTTGTGCGTGGGTTAGCAACCCACATGAACCTTAGAGAACCAGAAAGGTTACCTTTCAAACCCTTTGAAGGACGGTTAAGGCCCCCAACTCCAGACAACAGCCAAAGCCAAAGATTGGAAACTGAAGGTCTCACTACCTTGCCTGAATTGTAAAAAAATGATTCCAGACCCTGAAGGCCATCCAATAACTGGTTCAGCAGAGCATTATGCTCCTGTATGACCGGTTCCATGAGGACAATATGAAAGATCCCCGTGATGTCCTGCGGAAGCTTCACATGGTCCCACAACTACCTGGAAAAGTAAACAGTCAAGTTGCAGAACAGCTATTTTCCAGAATGAAGAAAAGTAATTACTTTTTAAACATGGCTTTACCGTCAACACATCTGTTCCTTATGAGGAATATTATACACCATCATAACATGTACAGAAATGAACAACGGCTAGGCAACATAAAAAGGGCTTTTGGAAATCATGTAACAATGAACAGGCACAGCCAGGCAGTGTTGGGTAATTTAATTTTTTTTTAATTCAATTCCGTTTTCAATACAGCACATTTATTGCTCAATGTTGACATGATTTTTACATTTTAGTTGATACAGTATCCCCAGAGAAGGTCTCCACTGTTCCAATGGATATTGATGTACCAACTGGTGAGTAATGAGGGACTCATTCTGCTCTTCCCTTGTCAAGTTCTTAATTTAGTTTTTCAGTATGACAGAAGGCTTATGGCATATCAGTGCTGAGAACTTCTTTCATTTGATGGGTTAGCTTTTTTGAACATGGACTGACATTTATGAATAGGAACACTTATAGTCATTTTCTGTTTTAGTTTCAGCAGAGCCAGTGCCCAAGACAGCATCCCTCGGCATTCCCAAGGCAGCTCCCAAGACTGTGCCCAAGCCATCGTCCCTTGCTGCGCCCAAGCCATCACCCCTTGACTTCTCAGAACTGTGTAAGCCCTGGGAAAAATAATTGAATCCTATCCAGGACAAATTGGTAAGCTAATTATTAAAATGTGATTTGTTTGGCATGTCTCACGCTATTATTTGACTGTTAGTTATGGGTGTAACAGATAATTGATCTATGATCCGTGCAGGCCACACCCCACAGTGTGCATCTTACCCACTGTGTAATTGCACAGTGTAACCATGATATAATAAAAGTTTATCATCTACATGTTTTTAAGTCTTTCTAGTTTAAACATTAAAGTAATTTTAAACCATCCGAATGCAAGAATATACAAAAGAGAACTCCGTTTGAACTCACTTTTCTGTACACCTCAGAAAGCACACAAACTCCATATGTAGTTATTTTTCACATCTTGCTGTTGAAAAGACATAAACACTCAAAATTGTATCAAAATACCCATCCCAGTTAGTATCCTAACAAAGACGGTCTGTGATCTTGAGTGAGTCTAAGTGAGTTAAACACAAACATTTGAACAAGAAATGAGAGGTACATCAGAATATTAGAGCCAATAGCAGCCTAAAAAACATGCTGCTGTTTGTGTCCTTGATGTTAGAACACAAAGAGAAAACTTCTCTTGACTGAATAACCTTCGAAGCTTTTAACCCCCATGTGTTTTGCTCCTGTACTATTAATTGTTATTTCCAGCTCAGCTATGTTCTTGACACGAGACGGCCTGGAGCAGAAAATTATTATAAAAGAAGGGCCCACATGTCTCACCCGTGAAGAGTTTTGGAGCCTAGGTTTACAAAGAAACATGAATTCCGAGGTAAGTAGTGGGAAGTTTGTTAAAAATAGGAGGGGAAAACACATGTTTGTATTAGTTTTTTAATGGTTGTGTAATTGGGAAGATTGGGAATGCTTGCTTCAAATTGATTCATGAAGCAGCTCAGCAACACGTATGTAACGTGTGTGTGTGTGTGTGTGTGTATGTATATGTATATATATATATATATATATATATATATATATATATATATATATATATATATATATACACACAATACCAAAGCCAAAATTAAACATAATATTTCTGTTACTCTATTCTTTCGTATTATTGTCTATTTTCAAAGAAGTTCTAAACTTTCAATCTTTTTTTTTTTTTTTTTACTATAGTGAAAGACATATACATTAGAATATCATATAATTAGAATATCATCAAAAAGTTGATTTATTTCACTAATTCCATTCAAAAAGTGAAACTTGTATATTATATTCATTCATTACACACAGACTGATATATTTCAAATGTTTATTTCTTTTAATTTTGATGATTAGAGCTTACAGCTCACGAAAGTCAAAAATCAGTATCTCAAAATATTAAAATATTTACATTTGAGTTTGAATAAATGACCATCCCTACAGTATAAATTCTGGGTATCTCTTGTTCTTTGAAACCACAATAATGGGGAAGACTGCTGACTTGGCAATGATCCAGAAGATGAACATTGACACCCTCCACAAAGAGGGTAAGTCACAGAAGGTCATTACTGAAAGGTGTGGCTGTTTACAGAGTGCTGTATCAAAGCATATTATATGCAAAGTTGACTGGAAGGAAGAATTTGGGTAGGAAAAGGTGCACAAGCAACAGGGATGACCGCAAGCTTGAGAATACAGTCAAGCAAAGCCGATTCAAACACTTGGGAGAGCTTCACAAGGAGTGAACTGAAGCTGGAGTCAGTGCATCAAGAGTCACCACGCTCAGACGTCTTCAGGAAAAGGGCTACCAAGCCACTTCTGAACCAGAGACAACGTCAGAAGCGTCTTAACTGGGCTGTGCAGAAAAAGAACTGGACTGTTGCTCAGTGGTCCAAAGTCCTCTTTTCGGATGAAAGTAAATTTTACATTTCATTTGGAAATCAAGGTCCCAGAGTCTGAAGGAAGAGTGGTGAGGCACAGAATCCATGTTGCTTGAAGTCCAGTGTGAAGTTTCCACAATCAGTGATGATTTGGGCTGCCATGTCATCTGCTGGTGTTGGTCCACTGTGTTTTCTGAAGTCCACAGTCAACGCAGCCATCTACCAGGAAATTTTAGAGCACTTCATGCTTCCTTCTGTTGACAAGCTTTATGGAGATGCTGATTTAATTTTCCAGCAGGACTTGGCACCTGCCCACACTGCCAAAGGTACCAAAAGCTGGTTCAATGACCATAGTGTTACGGTGCTTGATTGGCCAGCAAACTCGCCTGACCTGAACCCCATAGAGAATCTATGGGGTATTGTCAAGAGGATGATGAGAGACACCAGACCCAACAATGCAGATGAGCTGAAGGCCACTATCAGAGCAACCTGGGCTCTCATAACACCTGAGCAGTGCCACAGACTGATCGACTCCATGCCACGCCGCATTGCTGCAGTAATTCAGGCAAAAGGAGCCCCAACTAAGTATTGAGTGCTGTACATGCTCATGCTTTTCATGTTCATACTTTTCAGTTGGCCAAGATTTCTAAAAAATCCTTTCTTTGTATTGGTCTTAAGTAATATTCTAATATTTTGAGATACTGATTTTTTACTTTCATGAGCTGTAAGCTCTAATCATCAAAATTAAAAGAAATAAACATTTGAAATATATCAGTCTGTGTGTAATGAATGAATATAATATACAAGTTTCACTTTTTGAATGGAATTAGTGAAATAAATCAACTTTTTGATGATATTCTAATTAAATGACCAGCACCTGTACTGTATATATATAGAGAACATGTACGTAATTCCTACATGGAAACGTACACCAAAAAACGTGGCTGTCAACTTTCCAGTGAGTATGCATAAAATAAAATATGTATGTTGTTACAAAAATGTCGATCTGAATAATGACAAGACATTTGATTAATGGGTAACACTTTATTTTGATGGTCCCTTTTGAACATTCTGTTGACACTAAGTAATGTTGCAACTACATGTCAACAAACTCTCATAAGAGTATTAGTAGACTGTCTACTGTCTATATCTACTAACTCATTATTGTGTTGGTCTCCCAACATATATTCTACTGACTATAAGTAACTTTGCAAGAACGTGTCAACTTAATCTAACCCTAACCCTACCAGTCAACTAATACACTACTAACACTCTAATGAGTAGGGATGCACCAATACCACTTTTTCCAGTACACGCCCGATACCCAGGGCCGGATTATCCATAGACGGGATTGGGCGAGTGCCCTGGGGCACCAGCCAATAGGGGGGCACCAAGTGATTACGATAATGACAAGACCTTTAAAATATTTTTTCATGTTTTGTATATATTATTTTGCTGGAAGAGATACAGATGCATAGAAAATGAACAGTTAATGATACAATATACAGAGAGAATATCAAATATATGCACGCATATAAAGAATTGCGATTGGGTCAGGTCCCAGTGTATTTGCCCCCTCCCCCCAGTCAGAGTCGAGCATATTTATTCACAAATGGATAGGCAGCATCGACTTGGCGGTTGTGCGAAACGTAAATTTAAAAAAAAAAGAAGAGAAAATATCATGACACATTGCCAGGGCTATACAGGGCGACTGAAAAGTAGCTACTGTGTGCGACTATCAAAACATATTTAGGAGCACCTGTGCGACTAACCCGATCAGCCAACCCATTCTCACTCCCAAGGCGTCAAAAACTGAAGCATGGTCAAACGCCTTTCGCGTCACTATGAAGACGCCAAAAGTGCGCCTAGGCGTCATTATATGACAAAATAGGAACTCCATTGCTTTCAATTGCTTGCTTTATGCGTCAGGTCAAGACGCTTATGGAAAATGACAATACGTTCTCCGCCGTTGTTTTCAGTTGTTTGTCTTAGTTTAATGGTTTGCATGCATTTGTAAAAAATATAAATAATTTTATATACATTTATACTTTTATTGAGCACCTTACCCACCCCTACCCTAAACCTACCCACTTCAGAACAACATAAAACACGTAACAGTTAACAGGCAAATGTAAGTTAAGTCACCGGTGTTTATTGCAAAACTGCCCATAAACAAGCAGTATAAAAGCATTACAAACAAGTCGTGCTGCATTCCAGGTCTTCTGAAGCCATACGAAGTCTTTATGAGAAGAAGAGAGCAAAACATAAGGTTTTAATCGCTGAAAATGATCCCGCTCCGTTAACGCTCACATCTCATTCAAAAGATACTCAAGTCCCGTAGCATGACGCAATTGGTCACGAGACACAGAAGAGCCAATAGCCTGTCAGAACAGCAAAACGCAATCGGTCACGAGACACACAAGAGCCAATAGCATTTCACAACCAAGGCTTCTTCTGGCGGCATTTTTGAATTCGCGCACAGACTGCATACGGGATGAGCTTAACGCGTCTACTCCTCTCACAAATCAAATGTTTTGCCTCGGAAGACTTGGAATATTAATATTTTTGAATAAATTATGACAGTAGTTGTATCTGCCTGTTATATCTTGTGTTTTATTGACAAATTTAGGGGCAGGGGTTGGGTTATGTGCTCATAATGTGTAAATAATGTAATATAAATAAAACTGTTGTGGCTGTTTACATTGAAAAATCACACCCCAACATATATGCAATAATGGCAATGTTATTACACAATATATAATTTAATTATGACGATAAAATTCCCAGTATGGCGTCGGCATATTGACGCTAAGGGTTTCCTATTTAAAGCAACGGAGGACCCTGCAAGTCGAAAAATGACGCTAAGGGTACCTTGAGCGTCAAAAGCGACGCCAAGTGGTCCTGACCAAGCTTCAATATGTGACGAGTTGGGTGTGAGAATGGGTTGGATCAGCATAGGCTATTTGTGTTTGCGCTGAGAGGAGCTTCAAAGATTTCTACTTGCGTGTTTGTGCAGCGTTGAGTAATGTATCGCAGACATATGTTGATTCCTTGAATGCAATGTTAATCAGAATCCACTCACTGCTCAAAATACTTTTGTTCATTGCTGAGTTATGCACGCTCACAAATGCTCTCGTTATAACAAACAAAGTGTAGATGGTGTAAATAAGAGATTCGTTGTGCAGTGTAGAGAGCTTCATTGATTATAATGGAGTTTTGTGAGATTGCTGAAGTGAGTAACAGCTTTTAAAGATTATTAAAGGTGTTTGTAAATGTGATATTAAATTAATACAACAGCTCAATAAACAATAAGTTATATAAAATATTCAAATGTGGTCACCCTAGGGCACTACACTGTGTTAATCCGGGCCTGCCGATACCGATACTTTTATTTTTGGTACTTGTCGATACCGAGTACCGATACTGATATTTTCATTGCATTTGTAAATTTTTTAAATATTGGGTACAGAAACCAAAAGAGTATGTATAATGTTAGTTGGTTAACTTAATTTATCAAATAGATACAGTCAAACCAAAATTTATTCAGACAGCTGTTAGTATGACAATATTTACACAACTATCAATACTTTGTCAGGCCACCCTTATCCTTAATGACAGCCTGTAGTCGCCTGGGCATGCTGTCAACCAGGTTCATGCAAACCTGAACTTCAGTTTTTTTTTTTTTTTCCCAGACTCGGTCTGAATACATTTTTGGTTCCAAATTTGTATCAATTTTATTGGTAGTCCACTGTATGAAGAATTTTTGGATATAATATGGTCACAGTTTACTTTATTTTGCTGTCCTCACTTACATAAATTAACTATAGTGTCCTGCACCCACTAGTAAAAAATATCAAAAATTATATTTGGTCTCTGAATAATTTTTGGTTTGACTGTATATCCTTCGATTATTTTCACACTTAATTATGCACATTAAAATATATCTTACAAGTTTTTGTTACTTTCACTGTTTATTTTCAGAAATAGAAGTCGCGTTTTTCTTTGCTTTTCTTTCTAATGCAGAAACACTCATTAAGCAAGCAAAACATGCACAACGCGCGCACGTATTTGTACTGGTGCAGAATGAGAGGGACAGCGCATTTCACACAGGCTGCTAGTTTCACTTTCGCCAGAAAGTGCAGTATCGGTATCGGTGCATCCCTACTAATGAGAGTTAGTAGAAATATAGGTGCAACATTACTCATAGTCAATAGAATGTGTTAAAGGGACCATCAAAATAAAGTGAAAACGATTAATGTTAGGAGGATGTTGACATGAAAGACTTGTTGGTATTTCCGGCATGGACCAACTCAAATGGGCCTGAACACTTTGTTCTCTGTGTAAGGGATTGCTACTGTTACAATATACTTGATAGTACATGTAGTGGTAATTGTTAAATCATGTAAATTCGAACTGTGAATTCCAGCTCTATTTTTTTGTCCTAATGACTTTTAAAAATGTGTGTATCTTTTACCAAATACCACATTATAGATCATGAAGCCACTCATGAGAGAGATGGTCTTTTTAGACTCTCAGTGCGCAATGCATGAGTCTGGATTTGGTGATGCTGAGTACAGAGCCATTTTTAGGTTCACAAATGAGGCATACTGTTTGACATGTTCATATAGCAATTAATACTAATATTTTGAGATACTGATTTTTGACTTTCATGAGCTGTAAGCTCTAATCATCAAAATTAAAAGAAATAAACATTTGAAATATATCAGTCTGTGTGTAATGAATGAATATAATATACAACCCAGACAGCAAGCAGTGTCGGCCCACATCTGGCCCGCATGGATTTCACACGGGCCAGATGTGGGCCGGATCTGGGCCAACACTATGTTGCTGTCTGGGAAGTTTCACTTTTTGAATGGAATTAGTGAAATAAATCAACTTTTTGATGATATTCTAATTATATGACCAGCACCTGTAGTTGCAGCTGCATACAGCATGAGGCAGCTATTGTAAACATTTCCTATTTACCTTACTTGGCTAAATGGATGATGACTGACAGTCATTATACTTATCTGGTGAACATTAATTTTGGTGAACGAACAGACTGGAACTACCTGTGCTTTGAAGAGTTTTAAACCACACCTTCCAGTCAATCAGACATTTGTGTATGTCACTTGTGCACCAAATGCCTTAGCTTTTGCCTATGCGGTACTTTAGATTAATCTTCTTTAATGTTTGAAAGGCATGGTCAGCGGTTTTCCTTCTGGACTGATGAGGCCAGAAGCTTGATCCAAAGAACTCTTCAGCCAGTCTACAGAGTGCCAAGGCAGAGTGCTATCTCTGAGAAAGTCCCAGTCCACATTGAGGCTGTCGATGACCGCACCACAGAGGAAAAGAGACTGGTGGACTTTATTGTAAAGCTACAGGGATCTGAGGAGCATTTGGTGGTACTTTAACAATGTTCACGTTTATTCATCTTTACAGATTAACTCATAGTCAAGATTCACCAAGGGCCTTAATTAGAGAAAACATTAACAGTATTTTTTTAAACTATGCTGCAAATTATTGTATCTTTATCTTAAATGTATACATTTCTTAAAAATAATTGTTTTTGTACCATGGTTTGCCCATAGGGTGTACTCAACGGGAAGCCCTCTAAGTGGTTACATAAGGTAACCTCTTCCCGGGTGCCTGTCTACCTCGACAGTGAGGAACAACAGGACATCTTGTTTTCTTATCTGAGAGGAGTGCTGGATAGGACACCAACAATACTGAGCTTCACAGATGAAGTGTAGTTCATCTGTGGTGTTCTTTTTCCAGAGGTATGCCAGACCATGTAATGTGTTTGTATGTTTTCCTGCTCTTGCACTTAAAAAAAATTACTGTATAAACTGCATTCCAGCGCTACTTGTGTATGGACCCATGTAAAACATATACAATAGTGTTATAATAGTATATTTATATTAACGTTTTTCATAGGCCATCATATATGCCCTGGCTGTCCTCCGGAATGTCTCCTTGCAGGAGGCTGAACAGGTCTTTCTTTCTGGTCCGGATTATCATTACAGGTAGAGTAGAATGTGAATTATTTTTGCACAATGCCCAGTGCACCCTTTTGTTACTGATATTTCTGTTAACACAACAGTGATTGTTCTCTGATAACTATTTCAGTGAGGTGAAAGAATTTAATAGAAAGATTAACAAACAATTGAGGAAAGAAGGGAGACCATTCAATTGGTGGGTATTGCTTTTATATACTTACAATTTGGAGTTTGTAATTAGATGTCAGTAACATGAATATTCTGTTTGGCTCTCTCTCTATACAACTCCAACCGTGCACAAGTGTTAAATCAGAGCTATATATTACAGTTGAACATGTAATATATAGCTCTCTCTCTCTCTCTCTCTCAGGAATTGAAGCATACAGTCATTCTGTCCATGCAGCAACTAATGGAAAAGGGGGTCTTTTTGGTGCTGTTGTATTATACATTCTTGAATCATTCTTGAGTCTTATCTTGCCTCTCTACAACCTTTACGATATCTGTCTGTAATCTCGTGACTGCATGCTGATTCATCTTTATTTTACCTCATAATGAGCTAATTAGTTAAACTTAAGAAGGTTAATCAATATACAGTATAATTCAAGAAACTAAGACCTTTTAGGTACTCCGCTTTTTACGTTGTTTGAAGATTGATATACATTTTTCATTTATATTGTACATGTAAATTCATTTGTTTACATTTAAAATTGTGACTCAAAGCAGGTATTACACACTTTGTAATTAACATCTTATGCATTTTGAATCAAAAATCACATTTAAAAAAAAAATACTCCGGAGATTAAATATCTTGATACTATGTACAAACTAAACCACCAGAGTCCTAGAACTGTGGTCCTGAAACTGCAGCCGCCGCTATATCATCCAGTTCGGTAGGTGGCGCTGTCACAAAAAACTAGGGTCCTAGAACTGCAGCCTCCGGTTGTGCAGGAACATACGGTCACGTTCAGGGTGTTCCCCAAAGTGTCCTCTAGGGGACACGGTGCGTGTTCCCATTCGATGGGGAAATTAAGTTAATAAATATATTCTTAGTTACACTTTTAATGAATATACTAAACACAAGCATACTTTTAGTGACGTTTTAGTGTATTTACAGAAAACATACTTATGTTACCCTTACTTAAAATATATTTTATGTGTACTTTGTGTAAGAACATAACAAAATGATTACACTTTTAGTGGGTTTTTAATGTACTTTATAACCATGTGTAGGCCTACTGCAATATATTTTAAATATTTATGTATTTATAATTTTAAAATTTGTAAGTACGATATTTTGAAAAACATTTTTAACATTTACAATGTACAAACGTTTGTCAACTATTATTAAGCATTCTAATACTTAAAATATGTTGTTTAATATGCTGTTCAATTTTACTTGCTTTGGTTGATTAGGCTGTAGTCCATTACATGATACATTAACTATAATAAGCTACTACTGAAATTCCCACAAGGATTTCAACATCATATCTGAAATGCTTAAAAAAAAAACATTTGTGTTTACTTGTTTAAATTCAAACAACACACTGACTAAACCTGATTGGTTCCAGAGACATTGAACGGCTCTGATTGGTTCGTATGATTATGAGCTCGCACCAGAGAGCTTCGTATATCTTTTTTTTTTTTGCGATTAACTTTTTGAAACGCGAACATCTTTCATCGGAGGGACATAAATCTCTCAGATTTCATTCAAATATCTCAATTTTTCTTTTGAAGAACGAAAGTGGTCCTTGGAGAGTCTTTAGCCACTCAAACTCTCCTCCTCACCGTGCATTAGGACGATATAGACACACGTACTCTTCCAGGCAGTTTCGTAACATTTTATTTTGATTGGAAATTCTTAATAATTGTCCTGATGGTGGAAATGGGAATTTTCACTGCTCTAGCTCTTTTCTTAAAGCCACTTCACTAATTTGTGACGCTCAATTATCTTTTGCTGCACATCAGAAATATATTCTTTGGTTTTTCTCATTGTGATGGATGATTAAGAGAATTTGGGCTTTGTTTTCCCTCCTATTTACATTACTGTGAAACAGGAAGCCATCACTGGATAATTTTATATTCATAATCACCCTGGAGTGCTCAAAATTGTGAATATGAATGGGAATATACTTCAGAGATATTTTACTCATAAGAATTTCTAGGGATGCCAATAATTGTGTCCAATGTGTATTTGAGAAAAATATTTATTTCATAATGATATTTCCCCCCATTTTAAATTCTAATTATCCAATGAAAGGTTAGATTTTTGTGAATTTTTTAAATAAAAGATCAAAAGGGTCAACAATACAGATTAATTTTCACAGCCTTCTTTGATCATATTTACCTTGGATGCCGATATTTTTGCCAATGAGTGTAGATTTAATACCGTCACATGCAATTGATGTCTCAGATCATTATCTAGTCTCCTGTATATTCCATATAGCTAAAGCTGTAAATCCAACTCCTTGTTACAATATGGTAGAACCATCACTTCTACCACAAAAAAACTGCTTTATAAATAATCTTCCTGACTTATCTCAGTTCCTCAGCATATCCAATAGCTCAGAACAACTTGATGATGTAACAGAAACTATGGACTCTCTCTTCTCTAGCACTTTAGATATGGTTGCTCCTTTACACTTAAGGAAGATTAACGATAAGAGTCCAACACCGTGGTGTAATGAGCACACTCGCGCCCTAAAGAGAGCAGCCTGGAAAATGGAGCGCAGCTGGAGGAAAACAAAACTAGAGGTATTTTGTATAGCTTGGCGGGAAAGTACCCTATCCTACAGAAAAGCATTAAAAACTGCTAGATCTGATTACTTTTTGTCTCTTCTAGAAGCATCAACAGGTGTTGGCATTTCCCAAGAGCACAGCAGTAATGACTTTATGAACTACTTTACTTCCAAGATCGATACTATCAGAGATAAAATTTTAAGCATGCAGCCGTCAGCTACATTACCGCATCAGATAGTGGACTATAGATCCCCTGAGGAACAATTCCACTCATTCTCTACTATAGGAGAGGAATAATTGTATAAACTTGTTAAATCATCTAAACCAACAACATGTATGTTAGACCCTATTCCACCTAAACTACTAAAAGAGCTGCTTCCAGAAGTCATAGATCTTCTTTTGGCTATTATTAATTCATCATTGTCATTAGGATATGTCCCCAAAACCTTCAAATTGGCTGTTATTAAGCCTCTCATTAAAAAAACACAACTTGACCCCAAAGATCTAGTTAATTACAGACCGATCTCAAATCTCCCTTTTCTGTCAAAGATACTAGAAAAGGTAGTATCCTCACAATTATGTTCCTTCTTAGAGAAAAATGGTATCTGTGAGGAATTCCAGTCAGGATTTAGATCGTATCATAGTACTGAGACTGCTCTCATTAGAGTTACAAATGACCTGCTTCTATCATCTGATCGTGGTTGTATCTCTTTATTAGTTCTACTAGATCTTAGCGCTGTGTTCGACACTGTCGACCACCACATTCTTTTGAATAGACTAGAAAACTTTGTTGGCATTAGTGGAAGTGCCTTAGCATGGTTCAAATCGTACTTATCTGACCGCCATCAGTTCGTAGCAGTGAATGAAGAGGTATCATATCGATCACAAGTGCAGTATGGAGTACCTCAAGGCTTGGTACTAGGGCCATTACTTTTCACGCTTTACATGTTACCATTGGGTATTATCAGGAGACATGGTGTTAGCTTTCACTGTTATGCTGATGATACTCAGCTCTATATTTCTTTGTGGCCCGGTGAAACACACCAAATTGAGAAACTAACGGAATGCATAGTCGATATAAAAAACTGGCTGACGAGTAATTTCTTACTGCTAAATTCTGAAAAAACAGGTGTTAATTATCGGACCTAAAAACCCCACATGTAATAACCTAGAACACTATAACACTTGATGGCTGCTCTGTCAATTCTTCTTCATCAGTTAGGAACCTAGGTGTGCTGCTTGATAGCAATCTTTCATTTGAAAGCCATGTTTCTAGCATCTGTAAAACTGCGTTTTTCCATCTCAAAAACATACTGTATCTAAATTGCGACCTATGCTCTCAACGTCAAATGCAGAAATGCTAATTCATGCGTTTATGACCTCAAGGTTAGACTATTGTAATGCTTTATTGGGTGTTTGTTCTGCACGCTTGATCAACAAACTACAGTTGGTCCAAAATGCAGCAGCTAGAGTCCTTACTAGAACCAGGAAGTATGACCATATTAGCCCGGTTCTGTCAACACTGCACTGGCTCCCTATCAAACATTGGATAGATTTTAAAATGTTGTTAATTACTTATAAAGCCCTGAATGGCTTAGCTCCTCACTACTTGAGCAAGCTCTTATCACATTATAGTCCTCCACATCCGCTGCATTCTCAAAACTCTGGCCATTTGATAATACATAGAATATCAAAATCGACTGCGGGCGGCAGATCCTTTTCCTATTTAGCACCCAAACTCTGGAACAATCTACCTAACACTGTTCAGGGGGCAGACACACTCTGGCAGTTTAAATCTAGATTAAAGACCCATCTCTTTAACCTGGCTTACACATAACACACTAATATGCTTCTATTATTCAAATCCGTTAAAGGATTGTTAGGTTGCGTTAATTAGATCAACCGGAACCGGGAACACTCCCCATAACACACGATGTACTCGTTACATCATAAGAAGAACGGCATCTACGCTACTATTTGTCTGTTTCTTTCTTATTCTGTTTCTCAGACCGTATCCGATCAGATGGTGGATCAGCACCAAGAGATGATGTCTACAACCCTGATCGTCAGCGGAGACCAGGACACCTAGATGAGCCCCAGAGACATATCTCCAGTGAAGACCTTGACAAAAATACAATAAAACTAAAATATAATAAAATACCTAACTACATAATACTATTATTGTTAGAAATTCCAACAATATAAAAATAGAAATATAATAAATTTAAAATGAATTAAAGCATAATAATATACAAATATGAAAAAATGAATAAATACATTCTAAAATAATAAATAGTATATATATATATATAAGAAAAACGTCAAATAATGAATAAAACACAAATATAACAAATACATTAAATAATAAATTAAAATGCTCCATCCGGACAAGACCACGGGAATCAGATAAGCCCTTTACACAATCTGACATGGCTGCGGTTGGAATTGAAAAGCGGGTTTCGTCTGACCAGAGGAGAACTGGCCCCCCGACTGAGCCTGGTTTCTCCCAAGGTTTTTCTCCATTCTGTCACAGAGGGAGTTTTGGTTCCTTGCCGCTGTCACCTCTGGCTTGCTCAGTTGGGCACACTTAATTTCTTGTGATTATCGTCGATTTGATTGCACAGATACTATTTAAACTAAACTGAGCTAGACAATGACATCTCTGAATTCAATAATGTTTAATCTTGTACATTACTAACACTCAATCCTGCAATTTGATACTGTTAAGTGTTTTGACACAATCTGTATTGTTAAAAGCACTATATAAATAAAGGTGACTTGACTTGACATATGCATTGGCAGAAAAAAAAATAATAATAATTAGTCATTATAACATGTACAACATTATAACATTCTTTTATTTGCAAACCTTCTTACAATTTACAAGATTAAATTGTAAGAAGGTTTGCTTATAAGAGAGCATACAGTACATCTGAAACTGCTGAGGCTGGGAAGGTTGTTTACTATTTTACCGACCAGGTACATTGTTCTCAGCGTACTGTCATTTTTAAAAAGAAAACAAATCATCAATCATCATTTGCCTTTTTTTTGTGTGTGTGTGTGACTGTGAAATATTAACATTTGTTGTTGTTTTTTTAGATCAGCTGCTATAGAAGACAAACTGAAATCTGAGTACAGAGACAAGCCAAGGAATAGTAAGTATATTTTAATATCGTATCACCTCTGCCTATTGGAGGGCAATCTTGGAAGAAAAATGTTAGCAATGTGTCCATTCCAGGTGACTAATTTGTGCTTCCTTTCAATCATTCATGTAAAAATCTTATTTAATTGTTTGTTTGTTTTTTTATAAAGCTGCAAGGCACTTGTGCAAAATATTGTATGCCAGGACGACTAGGACAACTTCTAATTTTTTATTTTTTTTGTACTCTTTGCAACAGAGGTGAAGAGAGTGCATGTTAGCATTACCCCAACAGACACATTCATAATACAATAAACACAATAAAACACAATTATCAACATACCCTGTAATACTCACAGGTTGCTTTATTGAAATAATTTATCAAATAATATCAGTGAGTTTGTACTTGAACTCTGCTTACTGTAAGTGCTGTTGTTGTGCTTCTTCTAATCTTATGTCCAATGTAACTCATATAGTGCTGTACAGTGATGACAGACAAGAGGATACGAATAGACACTCATATGTCAAGCTTGATGAGGACATTGTCAAAAGGTAAACTGAGAAGTCAACAAAATTCTAATGAATAGCGATGCAAATTATAATACATATATTCAATCATGGATGCAAAACTGTTATTGGCTAATTTTATATCAATTCCTTTTCCCTTTCACAGATCATGTGATAAAGCAGTCTTCAAATACTACAGTGTCTGAATTGCAAGCCCTTAGTTGCAGAAAATTCAAGTCGTACTCAAAGAAGTGACCTTGGGGGATCACGTGACCCTTCAATGGCGATGCAAGCTTAGTCTTTCGCTCTGCTCACTTTGCCACACATTGTATGATCCTGTCAGTACAATTTGAACCACTCTGCATTGGACCCATCATGAGTGCTAAGGCAGACAATGGGGATCGGAAAAGAGAGATTGAGCAATCGCCAATGAAGAAAAAATTCAGAGATTCCGCCATCTCCAGAGATGACCTCGACGATGCTATTGCTAGCCGTATTGAACTAGCATTTAAACAACAGCAAAACACTTTGAATTCGGTTGTGAATTTGGCAGTAAGAGATGCGATGGACTCTGTACTGATTCCAGCATTGTGCGAACTGCGTGAGGACATACAAGCGACCAACAAGTCTGTTAAAGAGCTAAGAGAGGAGTTTGAGGCCATAGCTACCGCGGCGAAGCAGACACGTGACCGCGTTGATTCTGTGCAAGCAGATGCACGTGAGGATAGGAGGGCAGTCACGGACGTAAGAAATCAGCTGGAGCGACTCACCGAGAAGATGATAGATATGGAGGACAGGTGCAGGAGGAACAACGTACGACTGGTGGGGCTGCCAGAGGGGGCTGAGGGATCCGACGCGGCTGGTTTCCTCAGAGTTAATCTTCCCAAGTGGATTCCTTCCTTGAGGGGCCGTGACATTGAGATTGACCGGGCGCACCGCGTGTATGACGGAGGGAGAGGCTCCAATCGGCCGCGCACTCTTATCTTCCGTGTACTGAGATGGCATGACAGATCAGATATCCTGAAGGGTGCTCGGCAGGCCTATCCGGTGAAATGCGCACAGAACAATGTCACACTACTATTTTTTCCTGACTTTAGTCCAGCTACAGCGATCAGGAGAAAGGCATTTGGTCCGGTTTTGAAGAAGATGACAGCACTTGGCCTCCAGCCCTTCCTCATCTATCCGGCAGTACTTAAACTACGGCACAAAGGGGAACAGAAAAGCTTCAATTCCCCTCAGAAAGTGGAGGATTTTATCAGCTCCCTGTCTCAGCAGAAGACATATGCCGCGGGGCGGCGACGGGGGAACAGCGGCCGCTGTCTCTCCGGCCAAGCGGGAGGAACTTGATGGCCGGGATGGGCATGGTTCTAGCTGCCCAGTAGGGGGAAATGGTAGGATGGACATGGACGCTTGCTAAATAATTTTTTTTTTTTTTTTTTTTTTCTCTCCTCTCTACTACTGAGATATTGTCCCTATATATCCGGTACAACGATCTCATTGCTGGTAAGACTGACACTCCTTTTTTTGGGGGGGGAGACTAATTGAGAGTAGGTTTAATTAAAAAAAAATTGTTTGGCTGTGTGGGCCTTTCGGAAGACATGTCTTGCGTTGGAGTGGATCGGTCACGAACCATCACTATTTTTGTTGCTCAGTCAGACCTATGTTCTCGGTAATGTGCGGTCTGAGTTGTTCCTTGTTTATGGTTGTTGGTTGTTCAGGTTTTTATGTTGTTTTTAGTTTTTACAACAGACATTTATACTTTTATTTATTTTACCTTATTTCTAAAGGGATTTTTCATCTAGGAGGTTTGGTATCTAAAATGCACATCAGCGTTTATGGAAGTGCTTCTGTTTTTT
Source organism: Onychostoma macrolepis (assembly GCF_012432095.1). Lineage (NCBI taxonomy): Eukaryota > Metazoa > Chordata > Actinopteri > Cypriniformes > Cyprinidae > Onychostoma > Onychostoma macrolepis. The sequence continues at coordinate 18,564,977 of NC_081172.1, read as the reverse complement.
TTTTTCATTTATTGAATACAATCTTGGAATTATGAATATTCAATGCATACACTGAATGTGAATGGTTTAAATTCTGCTGTTAAACGAACTTGTGTGTTAGAATATTTACACTGTAAATCTATTTCCTGTGCCCTAATTCAAGAGACGCATTTAAAACAATCTGATGAGGCACGTTTTCAGAATAAATATTATAAATTAGCGGCTTTTTCCTGCGCTCAAAATAAAACTAAGGGGGTGCTTATCCTTGTTAACCGAAAGTTAAATTTAACAATTGAACACCTTGGTAGTGATGAGAAGGGTAGATTTGTTTTTATCCGATGCAAAATATATAATAATAGGTTAGCATTGGTCTCTATTTATGGTCCGAATGAGACAGACAGTGCGTTCCTTACACAGATTTCCAAAACATTACTTGAACAGACTGACTGCCCATTAGTGGTGGGTGGTGATTTTAGATAAATCCTGCTTTAGATAAATCTCAATCTGATACAACAGCCAATCCATCCTCTAAATTACTGAATAAATTTATCACGGAGCTTAACTTAATCGATCTTTGGAGAATTCAGAATACTAAAACTAAGGACTTCACTTTTTTTTCTAATAGACATAAGACTTTCTCTAGGATAGACTACATATTTCTCAGCCCATCTTTAATTTAGTCTAATTCCTCCATCTCTATATTACCAATTTTATTATCTGATCATTCTGCTGTGTTGTGCAGTGTTCCTCTTTCCGATGTTAAAGCCAAGTCCCCTAGATGGCGCTTTAACATATCATTATTAAGTAATCAGACTTTCATTACTTCATTAAATAAAATATTAAGGAATTTCTTGAAATTAATATGCCCTCTGATGTGGATCCTCAAATAATGTGGGAATCGACTAAGTGTGCCATACGAGGATTCTGTATATCTTTCTCTTCTACTCTTGCCAAAGCGAAAACTCACCAGTTTACACAATTGGAAAATAAAATCCAATCATTGAAGGACCTACAAAAACAACATTTTACTGAGCAACAGGCTACACAGTTGTCCTCGTTAAAAGAAGAATATGATTTACTTTCACACTCAAAGGCGGAATTTATTTTACATAGAACTAGGCAAAAATATTATTTTGAATCAGAGAGACCTAGTCATTTTTTGGCCCTTAGGTTGAAAGAATGCGAGTCCAAGGCATATATTAGCGCAATAAAATCATCGGATGATCAGGTCACCACGAAACCTGTGGCAATTAATGACATATTTAAAGGTTTTTACATGAATCTGTATAAAGCGAAACAGATTTTGATGAACCAGTTTGTAAGCAGTATTTAGATAAATTGGAACTGCCTCGGATCTCACAGATGGATAAAGAATCTTTGGAGGCCCCATTAAGTTTGGAGGAGCTTCACGCCTCTAAAAGCCTTAAAAGGGCAAATCGCCAGGTCTAGATGGTCTCCCCTGAATTATATTTAGAAATTTGGGATTTGGTAGGGACACTTATGCTTAATTCATTTAATTTTGCAATTGAACATGGGGTATTTCATAGAGATCAAAAAACATCACTGATTTCATTACTTCTTAAAAAGGAAAGACCCATTAGATTGTTCCAGCTACAGACCGATTTCGCTTATCCCATGTGATCTTAAAATCTATGCTAAAGTTTTTGCTTCTCGTATGGAGAAGGTAATTCATAGTCTGATTAAGGAGGACCAAACTGGTTTCATCAAGGGGCGCAATGCATCTGACAATATGCGTTGACTCCATCATATTCTTGACTTTGCAGACTCCCACCCGACCCCTTGTGCAGTCTTTTCACTTGATGCAGAAAAAGCCTTTGACAGGCTAGAGTGGAATTATATGTGGGCAGTTCTGCAATGTTTCGCTTCGTGAACACTTCATTTCTATGATTAAGACATTATACCACTCACCTGCAGCATCAGTCATAACTTGTAATATTATTTCCCCCCCGTTCCCTTTGCAGCGGGGAACAAGGCAGGGATGTCCGCTTTCCCCCTTATTGTTTTGTCTATCTCTTGAACCCTTAGCACAAGCCATCAGGAAATCTGAAGTATCGATTAAGATTCATGATCATAATCATTGTATTTCGTTATACGCTGATGATATTATTCTATATTTAGACCACTTTGATGTTTCAGTCTCTAGTATAATTAAGGAATTTGATAATTTTAGTAGCTTATCAGGATATAAAATAAATTGGAGCAAATCTGCTTTAATGCCAATTAACAATGTTAAAGTTAATTCTTCTATTCCTCATTTATCCCTATTAAGGAATCTTTCATCTATTTGGGCATTACCATATATAAAAACATTCATAAGATTGCCAGAGACAATTTTAATAATATTTTAGTTAAGGTCAAAATGACATTCAAAGATGGAAGAATCTTAAAGTCTCTCTTCAAGGAAGAATTTCCACTGTTAAGATGAATTTGTTACCTCGATTTAATTTTTTTTCTCTATGCTACCACTTTCTCCCCCTCCAGGTTACTTTAAGGAGATCAACTCCATAATTTCTAAATTTATCTGGAATGATAAATAACCCAGAATTAAACTTACAACATTACAACATCCTAATAGCGCAGGAGGACTGGCTGTACCAAATTTTGAACTGTATTATTGATCGTTCCAGCTTAAGGCTCTACATAATTGGGGTGATCCTCAATCAACAGTTTCTTGGAGAGTGATTGAAGCTGACAAGGTTAAACCAAATAGACTCACAGGAAAAAAAAAGGGATAATTATAAATTTGGTCCGGTTGTGGCCAACTCTATTAAAATCTGGAAAACGGTGGAACGTCGGATAGGAGGAACCTTCAAATTTTGTAACAGTACACCTTTATGGCACAATTTTAATTTTGTATTCGGAAATCATCCATTTGTCCAACCCTCTTGGTCCTCTTTAGGTTTAAACACGTGCGGTGATATATATGATAACCAGGGCCTATGTTAATTTCAGACATTAAGAACCAAATTTTGTCTACCAGCATCCGCATATTTTGTCTTTCTTCAATTACGCTCTGCTCTCAAAGCGTATGGCATTCCTTGGTCTTCTCCCATTTCCTCTCATCCTATGCAGGACTGGATTGCACCATCTGCTGGTCGGCCATCTGTTTGTTTAATATATAATAAGATTATTGATTGCATTACAAAACCTCTTTCTATTAAAACTATTTGGAATATGGAATTATCTGACCTTAATTTATCTGTCGACTGGGAGAGAGTGTGGTCTAATCTCAGTTTAACATCTAAAAATCTAGCTCATCATCTTATTCACTTCAAAGTCATTCATAGAGCGTACATAACTCCTTACAAAAGATTTAAAATGAAACTACAACCAAATCTCAACTGCCATATATGTAATACTACATCATCAGGTACTTTTCTGCATATGTTTTGGGAATGTCCTGTCGTCATCAGTCTATGGACACATGTAAACCTGGTTTTATCATCCTTACTGCATATTGATTGGTCTGTTAATCCAAGTTTGTGTCTTCTTAATGATGATTCTGGTCTCTGTATAAGTTCAATACAAAAGAGAATGTTGTTTGCTGGTTTTACAGCTGCGAAGAATACGATAATACAAAACTGGTTTACACCGCACATGTGTGGAAAAACATATTGGATCCGTAGCCTCCTGCAAATAGTGACTTGTGAATGTACAACAGCACGAATCAATGGGGCCAAGCCTTCTACCTCTCCACCTGTAGCTGGTGTGTGGTGAGCGCACTGGCGCCGTTGTCCTGTGGCTGCCGTCGCATCATCCAAGTGGATGCTGCACACTGGTGGTGGTTGAGGAGAGACCCCCCCCCCACATGATTGTAAAGCGCTTTGGGTGTATTGCAATACACATGAAAGCGCTATATAAATGCCTCATTCATTCATTCATTCATTCTACCATTGATGCTTGGCAGTGCTTTCTCTTTGATATACGTGACTGTATAAAGGAGTGACTTTTTGTGTTTTTCTTGTCCTTCCCTCTCTCCCTCCCTTTGACTGGACTTTGGGATATTGAGTATGTGTCTGTTGTTGTTGTTTTTTTTGTTTTTTGTTTTTTTAATCATTTTGGATGTTATGTATGAAAAATAAAAAATGTTGATAACAAAAAAAAAGAAGTGACCTCGTCCCACTGGCTCCCTCTTGGTCAGTCATCGCTCTACTTCTGCCGCAGGCCGTCTGCTGAGCTCCAACCCTCCACCTCTTTGGCTGCAGTGGATTCCTTTTCCCCATCAGGTACACCGCGGTCCTCAGTCACACCGGCATCGCCCCAGTCCTCAGGTACTCTGGCTCCACCAACAATGCTCGTCGCTGCGGCTGTACCCAGGTCTCCAGAACCTGCGATGACGCTCAGCTCCATCGGCCCTCCGTCTGCGCCTTCGGATCCACCAGCTCTGTCTCCATCAGTTGGCCCCCAGATGTCCATCCTCCTCCAAGAACCAGACAAGACTCGACCCCTAGAGCTCCATCACAGAGCTACGCCGCAGCAGCCCAACAACCACAGAACCCTGCAGCCGCCGAACTCAATCAGATAAGACACCTGCTCAACATCATTCTCCCATATCCACAGAAATAACCATGATCATATAGTAAATAAGAATGGAAAAGTCCTCCTGCAGCTCTGTCGAAGCCTGGGTCTGAATATCATCAATGGTAGGTTACGAGGAGACACTTTAGGGAGATTCACATTTTGCTCACCTCTTGGGAATAGCATAGTTGATTATATGATAACAGACATAGATCCTTCATCCCTCAGATCATTCACTGTTAGACAGCTAACCCCTCTGTCTGATCACAGTCAAATCACTGTGTATCTCAAAAAGACAGAAAATAACATTAACACAAAGCCCAGTAAGCTTTACAACATCAGAAAATCATACAGATGAGCTGAAAACAGCGCTGAAGAATATAAGAAAGCACTTAGCAGCCAAAAAATACAAGCGCTGATTGATAACTTTCTAAATAACACCTATACTCACACTAATGACGGTGTCAATCTTGCTTTCAGAGATATAAATTACACAAACAAAAAATTGAAAAAATCAAATACCCCAAAATGACAAAAAATTGGTTTGATCAGGAATGCCAAACTATTCGCAAAAAACTGAGAACATTGTCATTGTCAGAAACATAAAGATCCAAAAAATGCAGAGATCCGCCTTCTTTACAGTGAAACACTAAAACAATACAAACATACACCCAAAAACAACTGACAATAATCGAGAAGTCAGTGAACACAAACCAGTTTTGTGAAAAGTGGAACAATCTGAAAAAAACTGATCATGAAGAATTGGCAATCCAAAATGGAGTAATATGGGAAAGTCATTTCCAAACATTGTTTAATAAAGTACAAACAAACAAACTGTAAGAAAATTCAAACAATCAACCAATTAGAAAAAAACTAGAATTATCAATCAAAGATAATCAAAACCCATTAGATTTCTCAATAACTGATAAAGAACTTAAAGAGAAAAAATCAAAAACCTCCAACACAAAAAAAGCATCTGGACCTGATGGGATATTAAATGAAATGATAAAAAAACACAAGCAGTACAGGTGCTGGTCATATAATTAGAATATCATCAAAAAGTTGATTTATTTCACTAATTCCATTCAAAAAGTGAAACTTGTATATTATATTCATTCATTACACACAGACTGGTATATTTCAAATGTTTATTTCTTTTAATTTTGATGATTAGAGCTTACAGCTCATGAAAGTCAAAAATCAGTATCTCAAAATATTAGAATATTACTTAAGACCAATAAAAAGAAAGGATTTTTTGAAATATTGGCCAACTGAAAAGTATGAAAATGAAAAGTATGAGCATGTACAGCACTCAATACTTAGTTGGGGCTCCTTTTGCCTGAATTACTGCAGCAATGCGGCGTGGCATGGAGTCGATCAGTCTGTGGCACTGCTCAGGTGTTATGAGAGCCCAGGTTGCTCTGATAGTGGCCTTCAGCTCATCTGCATTGTTGGGTCTGGTGTCTCTCATCTTCCTCTTGACAATACCCCACAGATTCTCTATGGGGTTCAGGTCAGGCGAGTTTGCTGGCCAATCAAGCACACTAACACTATGGTCATTGAACCAGCTTTTGGTACCTTTGGCAGTGTGGGCAGGTGCCAAGTCCTGCTGGAAAATGAAATCAGCATCTCCGTAAAGCTTGTCAACAGAAGGAAGCATGAAGTGCTCTAAAATTTCCTAGTAGATGGCTGCGTTGACTGTGGACATCAGAAAACACAGTGGACCAACACCAGCAGATGACATGGCAGCCCAAATCATCACTGACTGTGGAAACTTCACACTGGACTTCAAGCAACATGGATTCTGTGCCTCTCCACTCTTCCTCCAGAATCTGGGACCTTGATTTCCAAATTAAATGTAAAATTTACTTTCATCCGAAAAGAGGACTTTGGACCACTGAGCAACAGTCCAGTTCTTTTCTCCACAGCCCAGTTAAGATGCTTCTGACGTTGACTCTGGTTCAGAAGTGGCTTGGCCTTTTCCTGAAGACGTCTGAGCGTGGTGACTCTTGATGCACTGACTCCAGCTTCAGTTCTCTCCTTGTGAAGCTCTCCCAAGTGTTTGAATCGGCTTTGCTTGACTGTATTCTCAAGCTTGCGGTCAGCCCTGTTGCTTGTGCACCTTTTCCTACCCAAATTCTTCCTTCCAGTCAACTTTGCATTTAATATGCTTTGATACAGCACTCTGCAAACAGCCACACCTTTCAGTAATGACCTTCTGTGACTTACCCTCTTTGTGGAGGGTGTCAATGTTCATCTTCTGGATCATTGCCAAGTCAGCAGTCTTCCCCATTATTGTGGTTTCAAAGAACAAGAGAAACCCAGAATTTATACTGTAGGGATGGTCATTTATTCAAACTCAAATTCTAATATTTTGAGATACTGATTTTTGACTTTCGTGAGCTGTAAGCTCTAATCATCAAAATTAAAAGAAATAAACATTTGAAATATATCAGTCTGTGTGTAATGAATGAATATAATATACAAGTTTCACTTTTTGAATGGAATTAGTGAAATAAATCAACTTTTTGATGATATTCTAATTATATGACCAGCACCTGTAAATTGGCCATTCTAAATATTCCATGTAGTTCTGAGTGTAGGTTACTTCCCTGGCATCTGGAATCAAGGCTTGAAAACCAATCTTTAAAAACGGAGATAAATTTGATCCTAACAACTACAGTGGCATCTGTGTGAACAGCAACCTGGGAAAGTTACTTTGTAGCATAATAAATGCTCGACTATTAGTCTTCATCATCACACACATTTGGCACCAAGGACTATTTTACAAAATTATTGAAAGTGGCATAGGAGGTAAAACCTATGACATTATCAAATCAATTTACACTGAAAGTAAATGTGGCGTAAAAATCAGCACCAAACGTACAAGGTATCTTTCCCAGGAGCGTGGAGTGAGACAGGGCTGCTGCTTAAGCCCAACATTACTTAATATTTACATCAATGAACTGGCGAGCAGTCTGGAGCGATCTGCAGCCCCTGGCCTCACCCTACACAACTCACAGGTCAAATGCCTGCTGTATGCAGATGATCTGTTTCTGCTGTCTCCCACTCAACATGGTTTACAGCAGAACCTGGACCTGCTAGAGCAGGGCTATTCAATTAACTTCATTTGAGGGCCGGATTATCGAAATTAACATTTGAAGGGGGCCAAGGGGGTGGGGGGCCGTCGCGATCTTTTTCTGGGGGGCCTATAAAATTGGAAATTAAATTTAAATGCATATTCAGCAGTAAAATTAACTAATATTACCAACAGTAGCATCTATAAAAGGTTAACATTAGTGCTGTCTGCCATTCAATAAAAAAAAATAATCACGCATTTCTGTAATTAATTTTAAAAATGTGACTAAATGTGACTAGTCATATAATTGTGTTGTCATATTTTCACACTGAACTTCCAAATTAATATAGAAACAACAAAGATGGTATATTTTAAATTGTGTTTAATGGCATCTTTTTACTAGCCTATTGTTAATGGAGAAGTATCATTGATACAAATAATGTTACTGTTGTCTCTATTAAATCCATTTTTTCCCTTTCATTTTAGCCATTAATTATAGCCATTTAATATTACAGTATAATTGAAATGTTATGATTATTTTTTAACATTTAATAGGCTTTGAAAAATATAACTTTTTATAAGTGAACTTAAAACAATCTTCACATAAACTATAAATTGTATGCATAAGCTATATTGATTATTCAAGCTACAAAAGTTAATCCGCAAGCAGAGCAGTCAAGTGATTTCTCTTTTTCTTTAGTTCTTTGATTCACATCAATCACAGACTGCAGCAGGTTTCACTTTAAAAGCAGCGCTGTTTCTTTAATAAAACCTGATGCACATGACGCGGATGTGACACACATCCAATTTTCTCCCAACTCTTTACGGTCATTTAAGATTTTATAAACCAAAACCATGTATTTTTACATCATTGTGTGTGGTTTTGTCCATTGAAGCGCTGGTGCGCTTGTCTGAAGCGGCTCAGCTTATGAGTACAGCCAAACGTGCAGATTTTCAAACTATACTTCCTGCTTTGATAATCTTCGTCCAGTGTCGGCGCTATTTCTTGCCAGAAGTTATGACCGATAACACTGTCTTTAAACTTGTTTAAACTAACGTTAGAATTGTGGATCTCATAACTCCCTCACATAAACACTTGTCAAAACTGCCATGTTGCGGTCTCTGGCAGATTGTTTATTTTTGGCTGGCCCGAGCCAGAGTTGCCACCTTGTGGACAAACTAATTAGTGCAAGAACAATTCAAGGCGAATGTGCAACCTGCTTACTCTTCCTCGGGCCGGATGAAGATGATTGGCGGGCCGCATTTGGCCCGCGGGCCGCCAATTGAATAACCCTGTGCTAGAGCAATACTGCCAGACCTGGGCCTTGACAGTCAACCTGAATAAAACCAAAATTATGATATTTCAGAAAAGATCCAGATCCCAGGGAACACAACATACATTTATTTACATTAGGCACTAACCAGATAACACACACATCACACTACAACTACCTGGATTTGAAAATCACATCCACAGGAAACTTGTTGCAACCATGCTGTGACAGAACTGAGAGATAAAGCATGCAGGGCCTTCTACACCATAAAATGGCAATGTCCTATAAAAATCCCTATTAGAATCTTGCTGAAAATATTAGAATCAGTAATTGAGCCCATTTCCCTCTATGGCAGTGAGGTGTGGGGTCCATTGACAAATCCAAATCAAGATCTCACCAAATGGGAAAAACATCCAATTGAGACCCTGCATGCAGAACTCTGTAAAACTATATTATACGTGCACCGGCACACAACAAATAACACATGCAGGGCAGAATTAGGCAAATATCCACTAATCATAAAGATACAAAAAAGGTCAATTAAATTCTGGAAACATCTGAAACCCCCAATCTTATCATTATAAAGCCCTGCAATAACAAGAGATGAGCAAAGAAAGCAACCCCTTCCCTCAGCTGATCCAGAGCTTCAGTCCTGATGCTTCACTAACATCTACTGATGCTCTGAATCACAACATCAGAATCAATCAGATTACTGCACAAATCAAACAGAATTACATCATTCATTGGCAAACCCAAACACAACAACAGAGTAAAATGCAATGCTATTCAGCCCTAAAGAGAGAGTACAGTATGGAAGAGTATCTGTACACAGTGTCAGATAAGAAACTGAGAAGCACGTTGACCAGATACAGCCGACACAAGCTGATGATAGAGACGGTGTAGCTGTCGCAGATAAAGTTTTCTTGCTGAATATTTTGGTCACTTAAAAGTTTTTTTGTTGTTGTTTATTATAAATGTTGGGTAATAATTGAATACTAGTTTGGCTATTGTAAATTTTATCTGCATTATAGTTGCCAATAGTGACATCTGCAGGAGAAAATGATACTTACATTAGACTTACCGGTCACGTGATTTCTTACAAGCAGCGTGATCTCAGAAAAGACTTGCACGCAAGTTGAGAGGTGTAAGATTGAGAAGAGTGTTTGTTCGGAATATGTCTCCTAATGTCTCCTGAATCCTGATTGGAAAGCACACGGTATGTTTGTTATCTTGTTTATTATTTGTTTATAATTTAAGGTACAGTGTGTACTGATGTAAGTTTAATACATTTTGGGATTAATTGAACTACGTCATGGAGAATTCACAAAGCATCACAAACTTGATTGTAATTTGATTTATTTTCAGTTTTTTCACAGTGTCCTTTTGAAGTTTGTGACGTTTACTGTCTTGACGTTTGCGAGGAAGAAATTAAAAATTGAAAGCATCGAAGGCATCAGTTGAAGCGTGGTTTTTCTGGTCACAGAGAAGAATTCAGGAGCCGTTATAGACGGGCAGACACAGAAAAACATGGCTGCCCCCAGAGCAAAGATTGTGTTCACACTGATCTGAATCAGATGGAAACAGAACTGCACTTCCTAACAGAATGATCCAAATACACGGACATACGGACAGTGTTCTATGATAAAATACAGCAGATCCGACATTTAAAACTCTTTCAAACCAGGAGAAACTGGCGTATCTGTTAGGAGAACACAAGAACTGCTGTGTGTTTTCTGCCCAATATGTGTCTGCCTGTCACCATAGAAGAGAAAACACTCAGTCTGCCCTGATCTGATGTTTCCAGCACATATAGATTATGTTAAACCATATTACTCTATTATATTACTTAGATGTACATTTTGCTTCTGTAAATCTGTCTAATCCCTTATCTTATTTTTTTTCTAGTTTATATATTTACATTAGTAATTCATTTTGCACTACATCCTTAATACTTTATATATATTATTATTACTATTATTATTATTATTATTATTATTCTTTTTCTTTATTTATTTCTGTTAATACATATATGCACTATTTGTAAGCAGCCCAGCTGCAATTGCTTTGGCAATACAAATGTATAGTTTTTGTCATGCCAATAAAGCACACTTGAATTGAAATTGAATTGAATTGAGAGTGAGAGAGTGTCTGGTCTACAACTTGGACTTATTGTCCAAAGCGTTCGGACTACTGACTGACCTGAATATTTACCTCTGTGTTGATTCCTAAAGTTCTCTGCTCCAGTCTCCTTTCTCCCAACTCCAGTGTGTCCTCCTAGGATCATTGTAAGAGAAAGCCATATTCTGATTATATCAGCAACACTAGAGTGTGTTTTTGTAGGTGTGGTTCTGCTCACCTGCTCAATCATCTTCATCATGCAAGTTGTTGTTTCTGACCATTTACTCACCTGTTGCTTTCCAATTCTGTTCAATAAAACCAAGACTCACTCACTATATGTTTTCACTCACAATATCTGCTGAGTCTGTGTTCTCTGACATCATTATAAAAAGGTGCCAGGAAAAACAGTGCATTGCAGTTTGCTGAAAATGATGCTGTGTATAGCCTCAGACCGCTCAGAGTGCCCATGATGATCGTCATTTTTGCTGCATGCTACTTCATGTTCATACACACCCGAAGAACTCACACTGAAAGCGCATCTCTCACTCTCTTCAAGTGATCAGTGAAATCTGTCTCCTGCTCCACTGTGTTATGGCTCTGCAGCGTGCACTTTATGGAGCAGAGCAGACACTTTCAGTTTACACTTGTAGTGTCCATTGTACTACTGAACTAAATGTTTTTTGTTTTTTTTCTTTAAGCTAAACAACAATGGGGGCAGTACTACGGTGGGCAAGTAATGTATTCGGTGTATGGGCAAACACTGGGTAATACCAGTATCAATGACTACCGCAGCAAGCCTAGTCTCTACGCATTCCCCCGATTGCTCTGCTCCCAGGACGGGGTCAGTCTGTTACTAGTACACTCATTCTGGCAAGCCTGAATATGGTTCTCGGACCTCGTGTCCATTCTCAACTGCTCTCCATGGCAGAATATGGACAGGAGGGACCTTCTCTCAGGCAGGGGGCTTAATCCTTCATCCTAGCCCAGAGTTATGCTGCCGTGCAAAGGCAAAAGACAGTAACTTCCATTTTGGTTGAAAATTACTTATTAATTTTTGGGACATTCAAGACATCCTTTATCACGTGCATAAGTCTCTTGAGTCAATTTCGTTGTTTTTCCGAGAAAATAACAGGTCGTCTCAACCATAACTTCGAAAAGCCCCAGAGAAACCAAGGCAGAACACCGTATAACACCAGTTACAGCTCTTTCACTTTGTTTGGAGCGCTCAAACTGAGTTACATCGTTCTGCCTTTGTTTAACTGTGCGTCAAAATGAAGTTAAGGTGCCGGCTTGGAGTTATATGGTGTTCTGCCTTTTTTTTACGGTCCATTAAAGTCTGCCACATTTAAATTACGGTGTAGACAAACAATTAAGGGGAAGTCATGGCCTAATGGTTAGAGAGTCGGACTTTTAATCCAAAGATTGCACGATCTGAATGAGAGAGAGAGAGAGATGCAGAGCAGGGCGACGAGAGAAACAGTATTAAGAATGGCTGTTTTAGAACATTAATTTTGAAACTTGTGAATCCATTAGAATCGTTAGAAGACAGAATCGCGATTCATATATAAATAGATTTTTACGTGCATCCCTAGTTTTCTCTTCCTCTTCTCTAAAGCAGCACAGCATGGCCTCGCCCCCTTCCTTACATGTTCCAGAGGGTGGGGTTTATCTGACGTATCAGACCCGGGAAGTAGTTCGTTGTAGTCCCTTACCAGCCGTTTTTGTAGGCATTAAACTTCCAGAATTTTAAAAGACGATATCTCTGTTTGCATTGAACTTTCAGCGCTGCAACTTTGCAGATATTGTTTATGCTCAAACAGCAACATTACAGTTCGATAGAGGGTCAGGCCCATGGGACCTCCCTGTCACACTGTCCTTATGGTCGAACCGGTGAATCACCTCTCTGCGGAGTGGGCTACACTGCGTTCCCTGAGGTATGAGTGAGATGTGTTTCTGCAGAAACCCTTACTGCTTCAGCTCCGAGGAGCAGTTTCTCTTCATGCATGAATGGGTTATTGGGTCCCGTTGTTTCTGCAGGTTCTCTTCGAATCTGGTTAAATGGGACCCATGCTCTCTATCGAACTGCAGAGTGGAAGTAAGGAGTGTTTGGCCACTCAATGCCTCAGCGAGAGGAGCTCTAGCTCAGAGAACATGCACGATGGTTGAGAGGATGACTCAAGTCTCAGGAGACCCCACGGGGCGAGACATGAGTAGCGTGTCCTGGCCGGGGCAGCTACTTGAAGCAAACACCCAGCCAGGACATCAGGGAGCACATCACGAAGCATTATACTCTGAAAAATGATCAACCCGAATGGAGGACCCCCGGGTCCTGCGGTTGCAGCGTTATACTGCAAACCTGATCGGCTCTCGCAGTGGCCCAGCAACTTGACTGCGTGGTCCAGTGCTCATGAAGCCGAAGATGTAGGGCTAACATCCACCCTGGATCCAGTACCAACAGTTGAGAACATCACCACAATCAGTCAACAGCGAGAGGTCCTGACTTCACCAGGGGAGGTGCTCGCAGAGGTCCTAACCCTAAAGTAAAGTCAGAAAAACAGAAACAGGTTCAAGTAGCGCTGCGGAGAAAACTAGTTAGTTAATTTACATAAACTAGCAATAGAGTAGATGAATCGTACTCACCAACCACGGCTCCCGCGCATGACTCAAGCTCACAGATATAATCTGAAGGTGAAGTCCGAAGAGCGCTTCGGTCCGGACTATCAGTAGGTAGTTCTATGGGACATAGAAGCTAACCAAAACATCATAGGTCCAGCATGAGAGACTGTAATGGGAGCGCAGGAGGCTCCTACCTAACCTCGGTCAGGTGGGTGGCTTTAGGGGAATTAAGGGGAGGAAGATAAGAGCAAATGTTAGTACTCTTGGAGGGAGGTGAGAAGATGGCTCAAGTCTTACTCTGGTCGCGTTGAAAACCTTCCCTCCCTCACCTCCCTCAAATATTGCCTGCTACCCTTTGAGCCCTACCCGAAGGCGGGGGAGGGGCACGAGTCGCAACACAAGTCTTCTGTGCCCGCCTCTGACCATTAGATCGAGACGGGCCAGGACCCCTTGGTTGTTCGGGCTTAGACCTGGACCTTCGTGGAATGAAGGATTTAAAGGCAACCGAGCGCGTCTTAGCTTCCTTAAACTTCTCGACCACCATCTTGACGGAAGTGCCAAAAAGCTCAGAAGGGGAAACTGGCGCATCAAGGAGAAAGCCCTTCTCTTTCGTCCCGATATCCACCAGGTTCACCCACAGATGCCTCTTTGTAACCACCATGGCCGCCATGGATCTGCTAATGATCAGGAAGAAATGGAAGGCTCACTTGAGCTGGCGGTCTATGGTCAGAAAGGAAAGCGCTCATCGAGGCGACCTCGAGGCACTGCTTTCTTGACCCACTTCCCTGCATAACCTCCAGCAACTCGGCGTACGCAGGGCAAGAGGAATGAGAGGACTCAGTCACAACTTCTTCATCCTCATCTGACATCTCCTGCTCTTCCTGGCTTGGAGCCAGCAGAGCACTAGCTGCTGGATCAGACGATGTAAGAGAAATAGCATCGTCATCCAGCCTGCTCACTCTCGTCTGTGACTGATGAGCGTGAAAGGGAAAGACCCTTTTTCAACTCATCAGCCAGATCCACCTGCGATCCCCACGAGCTCATCTTCCTCCGGGCCTCAGCAGCGGCACGTCCTGAACCGCGGGGAGCAGATGGCTGTCCCTCTTTCCTCAGAATTTTTTCATTGGAAAACACTCAAAACACACGCAGATTGCCCCCTCGAGGACATTGCGTGCGTGCTCTTCACCCAAACAAAAGACACAAAGATTATGTGTGTCATCAGGTGTCAAATAACGTGGACATGGATCCACACACTTCTTAAACGCCTTACTAGTGCTCACCATGGTAAGGAAGAAAAGATCGTTCTTACCAGAATACACACTTCAAACAAAACAGTCCTGAAGAAAAAGAAGAGGATGACGTATTCTCCCGGCGCCCTTTTATACTGTGATCGTGCCTGGTAATGACGTCATAGGCTGTCGCCGTCCAGTGTTTTTGTCATGTTTAGATGTATGCTTCAGACACCGGTCACACTGAAGGCCTTCCCCATAGCGACCCCTAGAGGACGCAGTTCGAAGTTCTCTCGGAAGAGAACGTCTCTTTTCTAGAGTTCAACCCATTCACCTTCTCTCTGGTTAACTTTTTTTCTCTAGGGCGGAGCTACCCGATCGTTTCCGGATAAGCTGATTGGTGGATTGTCATCTTCAATCCATTATTTCATTGGGTAAGATTTACGGCAACGTATTTCTATTACTTTTGTATGAACATAATGTAACTTTCAATTTTATTTTGTTGAAATAAAATATTCTTGGACAACTAAGAATTTGGCTATTTATTTCCCTGCACTGTGGTTATCAATTACTTATTGAGTACTTATTACTCACTGGAACTGCAGGCAACGCTGCATTGATCATACCATCCGGTTCGAGTGAACGCTGGCGTGTCTGACTGCCGCTGCTCCCGGGCGAATACTTTTAAATATTTTAACAATATATTTGGATCTACCTACACGTTCGAAGTGTTGACCTGTTTTTCCTTCCCTCAAAATACTCATATATAACTACTTTATGTGAGTTTTGGCGTTTGCGGTGGATGAACTCGCGACGGGGTTCGTGAGGTTCGACGCACGACAGCTCGGGATCTATTGCTCTTGCCTGGATGCTGTGCCGCTGGATGCGGTGAAGTTCGATTTGCGACGGCCCAGGATACTGCTCTCGGCTGGCTGCTGTGCCGCTGGATGCGGTGAGGTTTGAACCGCGACGGCCCTGGACACTGCCCTCGGCTGGCTGGCGGTTCGACTCGAGACAGCCCTGGATACTGCTCTCGTCTGGCTGGTGTGCCACTGATTGCGGTGGGGTTCAACGCGCGACGGCTCGGGATCTACTGCTCTTGGCTGGATGCTGTGCCGCTGGTTGCGGTGAGGTTCGACTCGTGACAGCCCTGGATACTGCTCTCGGCTGGTTGGTGTGCCGCTGGGAGCGGTGAGGCTTGAATCGTGGCGGTCCTGGACACTACTCTCGGCTGGATTTCGTGTCCAGTCATTGCTGACTCTGGTAATATTACAAGGATGAAGTCTCTCTTACTCACTGCTCTGGTATGTTGCATCTGTGCTACTGCTTTCAGTTCTCTCTTCCTTGTTTCTTCGGATTTTGGTTATCATACTTGGGTAGTTATGACTCTTTTCTATTCATCCTTGGATTTGCATAATTTGAATCGTTCATATCCTCTTCCCGCGGACATTTTTAAATCTTGTGTTTCCTTGGAAATTCTGCCCTTGATATATCCACCGAGGATCTCGTCGCAGTATTTGCATAGGTGCTCAACTCACCTCCAGTAACAATAGCCCAGTACTAATTTCATCACGTCGTTCATCATCAAAGGCGGTATCCCGGTTTGTAAATCCACTAAATTTCTGTTCAATTAAGTCATCATCGTCAAATGCTGTAAATGCCATGCCACAGACGGTGAAGATGGCCTTGTTAAATGCGAGGTCCTTATCAAACAAATCATTTATTTTAAATGACTTTTTCATCTCAAAGTCGCTTGATTTTTTATTTGTGACTGAGACATGGCTGCAACAGAACGATTTTTTATCTTTTGGTGAACTTGCTCCTCCTGACTGTGAATTTCTTAGCACTCCAAGGCATACTGGCCATGGTGGTGGTGTCGCTACTGTTTTTAAAAGCAATTTTAAAAACAAGAAATTGCATACTGATGTGTACTCCAGCTTTGAGGTACAGTTAATGAGAATTGATATAGGGGGCCCTGTGTTATGTGCACTGGTTTACAGGCCTCCAAGATACAACAAAGACTTCATTCAACAATTCTCAGAGTTTCTTGCTGATATCGTGTCTTGCTGTGATAGACTGTTGATTCTAGGAGATTTTAATATTCACCTCTGCTGTCCATCCAAACCCCTGGTGAAAGAGTTTTTACACACTATTGATTCCTTGAATCTGTCACAATTTGTGTCTAGCCCTACTCACAATTTGGGACACACATTGGATCTGGTGTTGTCTTATGGCTTCCCAATAACAAATCTGAGAGTAATTGATGCTGCCTTTTCAGACCGTTTGCCAATTGTGTTTGAATCTGTCTGTGTTTCCACCACCCCTACTTGCCCTCAGTCTGTAAGCTACTCTCATTTTATTCAACCATTCACTGCCAGTTTATTTTCAGAGCACTATCTAGCAAACTTTGCAGATGCCGCCTTTTTCGACAAATTAAATACAGAAGAGATGGAGGTTTTTACTAATTCCTGCTCCATTTCTATTGACTCTGTTGCTCCCCTTAAGCCAAGGAAAGTGAAGAGAAACAACATTACTCAGCCTTGGTTAAATGCTAACACCCGTGCTCTCAGACAGGAGTGTCGTAAGGTAGAGCGAAAATGGAAAAAGGACAAACTCCAAGTTTCATATCAGTGTCTAAGAGCATGCTTAGCTAGTTACCAAAAATCAGTCAAAGAGGCCAAGTCTGAATTTCTTTCTAAACTTATTACTGAAAATGTGAACCGGCCGAGTGTAACAGGTACAGAAAGTGTACTGTTAAAATGTATATAATGTTAGTATAATTCACACAAAATTGTTTATTTTCATATACTTTCCTAAAGATGAGTGTTTCCCTTTAATTGCTGTGATGTCATCATGAGCCTGCTCAATTTCCTGTTTTGTCTCCTCCTCTTCCTCTTGGCATTGTTAATGGATGGAAGAGGTGGGTTATTTTCCTGTTCCTGTTTATGCTCCTGTTGATCTAAATTAATCTTTATTTTAATTGTTGTTTTTATGTCTATATTTTCATTCTAATTTATGTATATAATATTATTTTACATATCTGTTATTTTAGTCATTTCATCCTGTTTTAGTTATATTTTTGTGTTTGGCCTATATGTGGAAATGAGAGCACATGTGACAAGTGTACATTTGTGTTATAGAAGCAATAAGGGCGATTTATTCAGAGGATGCTCTTCTTTGTGTGTTGAATATCAGGTATGTTTTATTTGTTCTCGCTCTTGGCATTGTTAATGGATGGAAGAGAAGCAATAAGGGCGATTTATTCAGAGGATGCTCTTCTTTGTGTGTTGAATATCAGTAAATCCAGAGAAATACCGCCGCCTGTTGTCTCGTGTCTGATTTCATCAACAACTACACAACGCAGACAGTTTCATAACTGGTGTCGCGAGCCACCGGTTACACGAGGATGCTGTTTAAGACTTTTGATTTGGTACTAAATCCCGTACCTGCCCCATCTCTTGATCCGTCTCGGGAGACCTGTGAGAACTTTTTAAAAAATTTTGACAATAAAGTACAGGATATCAGAGCTTCTATTAAGCCATCAATATTTGATCCTCCATTGAGCTGTTCACCTACAGAGTTGTTAACCTGTTTTCACCCCATTTCCTCTGTACAGCTAGCTGGTATTGTTTCTAAGGTTAAATTGTCCACCTGTGAGTCTGATGTCATTCCAGCTCGTCTACTTAAGGAAGTGTTTGCAACCTTGAGTCCAGCTGTAACAGCTATCATTAATAACTCTTTGGAAAGTGGAGTTGTACCAGCTAGTTTTAAACATGCTATAGTTCATCCTCTGCTAAAGAAACCTCATCTTGACCATTCTATTTTCAGTAATTTCAGGCCTATTTCCAAATTACCTTTTATCTCAAAACTGTTAGAGAGAGTTGTCTACAGTCAGTTGGATTCCTACATTATTATGTCCAATGTTCTAGACACTTTCCAGTCGGGTTTTAGATCACTACACAGCACTGAAACTGCATTGTTGAAAGTCAGCAATGACCTTCTGCAAGTTCTTGACACTGGTTCTTATGCAGTACTTGTTTTGTTGGATCTTAGTGCGGCATTCGACACAATCGATCATAGTATTCTGTTACAGCGGCTGGAAAAGTTGGTGGGTATTCAGGGTGTCGCTCTGCAGTGGTTGGCCTCTTATCTTAAAGATAGAACCTTCTCAGTGAGTATTGGGAAGTTTTCTTCTTCATTGGCTCCTTTGTCATGTGGCGTGCCCCAAGGTTCCATCTTAGGCCCTCTTCTTTTTTCATTATACATGCTTCCTTTGGGTGCCATTTTTAAGAAATATAAAATCTCCTACCACTGTTATGCTGACGATACACAGTTTTATCTTCCAGCAAAAACTGACGGCGGTGGCTCTTTGGATGTGCTGTACGATTGTCTTGAGGAAATAAAAGGTTGGATGGCTGATAATTTTCTACAGTTAAACGAAAAAGCAAAAGTGAAATTTTGATTTTAGGTCACTCTAGAACTTCACTCGATTTTAATTTAGGGTCCCTTTCTGCTAGTGTTCAGCCTTATGTAAGAAATCTTGGGGTTACATTTGATTCGTTTCTCAACTTCGATAAACAAATTAGTACAGTGGTAAAGGGCAGCTTTTTCCATCTGAGATCCATTGCTAAGTTGAAACAGTTGTTGCCTCATAAAGACTTGGAGACTGTAATGCATGCTTTCATAACATCTCGCCTGGACTACTGTAATTCCCTTTATTGTGGACTGCCTCAAACGGCAATTTCTCGTTTACAAATCGTGCAGAATGCTGCAGCAAGGCTTCTTACTGGAACAAGAAAGAAGGATCACATTTCTCCTATCTTAGCATCTTTACACTGGCTTCCTGTAAAGTTCAAAATCGATTTTAAAATAGCTGTTTTTGTGTACAAGGCGTTAGCTGGCCTTGCACCAAAATATATCAGTGACCTTCTGATGGCTTACTCTCCTCAAAGAGCTCTTAGGTCCAGTAATCAGTTTCTCTTAACGGTCCCTCGTTGTCGCTGTAAAACCAAGGGTGGCCGGGCTTTTTCAGCTACTGCCCCGAAACTCTGGAATAGTCTGCCTGTAAATGTGAGACTCGCTTCTTCACTAGCTAGTTTTAAGTCTGCTCTCAAATCTTATTTGTTCTCCCTGGCTTTTGAATAATGCCTTCTTAAGGCTCTGTTGCCAATTTGGCTTAGATTCTGTTTTATGTTTTTAATTTTCATATGATGTTTTTTTTTATTTATTTTTTTATATACTGTATTTGCTGTATTGTATTTGTTTCTGTTGTACAGCACTTTGGTGCAACTCTGTTGCTTTTAAACGTGCTATAGAAATAAACTTTGACTTGACTTGACTTGACTTTACTTATTGGTTATCAATTGGTTATCAATTACCACTGTGGTTATCAATTTGGCTATTTATTTCAATCACTGTGGTTGACCTTGAAATGTCGCAACTAACCCATCAGAATCAAGTGCTCCAGGTATCTGTGTAATATTATTTAGGCAATTCATAAATTGATTTATGAAGTAAAGTTGGAAGTTAATTTAACACACCTAGCTGACTAAACACTGTTCCCCTGCTTAATGGCTTACAACTGCACAAACCTTGTTCATCCGTGTTCATCAGACACCATAAAATATGCATAGTTTGATACAAAGCATTCTTCTTTGTATTACTGTTTGATAGTATAACTGTACCCTGGTACTGCCACAGGTTTCTATTACGGATGCACCGATACCACTTTTACCAGTACTCACCGATACTTTTATTTTTGGTACTTGTCGATACCGAGTACCGATACTGATATTTTCATTGCATTTGTACATTTTTTAAATATTGGGTACAGAAACCAAAAGAGTATGTATAATGTTAGTTGGTTAACTTAATTTATCAAATAGATACAGTCAAACCAAAATTTATTCAGACACCTTCAACATTTCTCACGTTATCACAGTTTATTCGCTATAGTTTATGGTAGTAAAATACGACAAGAACTCAGAGTTAAACTGTGTCAGAACAAATTCAGCTCGATAATATCAGATAACTTTGATAGAAAGGTATGTGATGGATTACAATCAACCAAAATTATTCAGACAGCTGTTAGTATGACAATATTTACACAACTATCAATACTTTGTCAGGCAACCCTTAGCCTTAATGACAGCCTGTAGTCTCCTGGGCATGCTGTCAACCAGGTTCATGCAAACCTGAACTTCAGTTTTTTTTTTTTCCCAGACTCGGTCTGAATAATTTTTGGTTCCAAATTTGTATCAATTTTATTGGTAGTCCACTGTATGAAGAATTTTTGGATATAATATGGTCACAGTTTACTTTATTTTGCTATCCTCACTTACATAAATTAACTATAGTGTCCTGCACCCACTAGTAAAAAATATCAAAAATTATATTTGGTCTCTGAATAATTTTTGGTTTGACTGTATATCCTTCGATTATTTTCACACTTAATTATGCACATTAAAATGTATTTTACAAGTTTTTGTTACTTTCAATGTTCTTTTTTTAATTTTTTTATTTATTTTTTTGCTCTATGGTACATCATCTTTAATTCAATTGCATTAGAGCTGCTAACATCACGCGTTTTGCTGTAATAATGCAGGGAACCACTCGTTATAAATCTCCTAACTGTGATATTTTCAGAAATAGAAGTCGCGTTTTTCTTTGCTTTTCTTTCTAATGCAGAAACACTCATGAAGCAAGCAAAACATGCACAACGCGCGCATGTATTTGTACTGGTGCAGAATGAGAGGGACAGTACATCCTAGCGCATTTCACACAGGCTGCTAGTTTCACTTTCGCCAGAAAGTCGTGTATGCTTAAGGTTGAAAATAAATTATTTATTTTATAGTGAATGCCCCTATAAATTGTCTTATATTTACGATTCAGTTTTAATCCAAGTGATGCATGCTATGTGAGCGAACATCAATAAAGATCACAGAAGTGCGCGCACTCTATCTCTCTCTCCCTCCCTCCCTACCGTTAAGTAACTTGTGCATTGTTTTGCTTACTTGTTTTTGACATATCTGACCGAACTACAAACGTTCCAGTGATGTCTGTGAGAAAAGTATATTCACTCGACAAGCTCGCGCATCTGCGCCTGCGCCGGCGCCCGCTCAATCCACTCAGCGCTTTGCTTTTCAGTTCGCGCACATCAGCTATAAAGGCATTAATACTGAATGTTTAACATTATTCATTGCATACATCTGCTTCGTAGACATCCTTAATCTCTAATAACTCCATTCTGCTGCATGTTGTCCTGTTTCTTTGTCTGAATATGGCACTTATCACATGCTGTGAGGTATCGGCACTTGGTATCGGGGCATTTTAACCAGTACGAGTACAGGAGCTCAGTATCGGGCACGATACCCGATACCAGTATCGGTATCGGTGCATCCCTAGTTTCTATTTTTATTTTCAGCAGAAGTCCAATGCATGCCTGACATCTAGAGGACATTCTAAAAAATCAGTAAAGTAATAGATATAACTGATATATTATTTATTTATTTATTTATTTATTCATTCATTCATTCATTTTCAGAATCTCAAAATAAACTCTTTACTGGAAAAAAATTTCCATTATTTCTTTCCTGATTTTCTTCCCCAGTTAAAGCTGCAGTCCGTAACTTTTTTGTGTTCAAAATTTACAAAAATGTATATAATATGCATGTACACCATGAATCCATTTTCCAAACTGTGTTTTTGGCTTATCCTGAATCACTACAGTACACCTATAATAAGTGTTTATATTCACACTATTTTAGACTGGATCAGGTAGGTACCGCTGCAAAGTAGCCCAGTACCTGCGTGCTTCGTCATAGACATAAACTCCGGCTACAATGTTCTTCTGCAAGACACATGGAGTTCTGTTTATTAACCGCTAAAGCGCCAAAGGTTACAGACTGATTTAGAAAAATAGCATAAATATCAGTACTACCCTGGCAGCAAAGTAAACACAAAAACAAATGTAATTTGTTGTAATTTTTAATTACGAAAATAAATAATAAAATAATTGGAAGGTGACATCCTGATTTCCAGGTATGTCCATTTGGCACAGCCCACTCTATTGAAATAACACCCCACACGATCTTCATTATAAATTAGTGAGCTGAGGGGGTGGGTGGATCAGAAAAAGCAAGAGATGTGGATCACTCTGTATATATCTCTACACCTGTTCTTTAACGGTATTTCTGCAGCTTCGGTACTCACATCAGACACATGTCAGCTCCAGGGGCGCTTTCGGCTGAACAGCATGTACCAGGATGGAGACGTTATACTTGGAGGCCTGTTTCAGGTTCATTTCTTCACAGTTTTCCCAGATCTGAGCTTCAAAACAGAACCGGAACCACCATACTGTGAAAAGTAAGTCCGGAGGCAGAAATATGAATATTCTCCTCTTTTACCTCAGTTGATTTGTTGAAATGCTGCCTTGCTCAAATACTGCTTTGACAAAAACAAAGTATTGAAACCACTGTTAATGTCAATATTTAACTTTTGTTGTTCTTAGATTTGATATAGACAGCTTCCAGCAGGCACAGACCATGGCTTTTGCAATAGATGAGATCAATAAGAATCCAAACCTACTGCCTAACATCACTCTTGGTTACCATCTTTCTGACAACTGTGTGAGACTAGGAATGGCGTTCCGGGCTGCCATATCTTTAGTTAGTGGGACTGAGAAGTCCTTCTCCAACCTCAACTGCACTGGCCCTCCGCCAGTGGTTGGTATTGTGGGTGATACAAGTTCAACTCCTTCCATTGCAATTTCCAGTGTTCTGGGGCTGTTTCGAGTACCTATAGTAAGATGGGATGAAAAAAGTAAAAATACAAATACAAGTACAAATATGCATATTTTTGCACTTTTCAGTTAAATGTTGTGTCCTTTTCAACCATATATATCCTTGATTTGCTTCTTCCAGAAATTGCTTTATTATTTGCTTGTGCATGAAAAAAATTACAAAAGCACTGATTGTTTTTGATGATAGTCACTCTATTTATTTATTTTTTTCTGTTTTCATGTCTTCTCTCTCTCCATCTAACTTAATAGGTTAGTTACTATGCCACCTGCTCCTGTTTGAGTGACAGGAAAAAATACCCCTCTTTCTTCAGAACAATCCCCAATGATGCCTTCCAGGTGCGGGCTATGGTTCAGATCTTGAGGCATTTTGGATGGACCTGGGTTGGTCTCATCTACAGTGATGATGACTACGGCATTTATGCTGCTCAGTCCTTTCAGCAGGAAATGCAGCTGTTTGGAGGTTGTGTTGCTTTTTCTGAAATCCTGCCTCATGATAACAACCACAGAGATATTCACAGAATAATAGGAATGATTCAGGCCTCTACAGCTAGAGTGGTGGTTGTATTTTCCACTTCATCCTTTTTGTTACCTTTGATGGATGAAGTGGTGTCACAGAATATGACAGGCAGGCAGTGGATTGCGAGTGAAGCATGGGCCTCCGAACCTGAATACCACACTCCACGTTTACTGCCCTTCCTGGGGGGTACACTGGGCATTGCTGTTAGACGTGGAGAGATCCAGGGGCTTCATGACTTTTTGCTACGTATTCGGCCCAGCAATGAACCAAGAAATAATATGCTGAGGATCTTCTGGGAAAACATGTTCAGGTGCAGTTATGAAACTGGGGGTACAGTGAAAGATGGAGAGCAAGTGAAAAAGGTGTGTACAGGACAGGAGGATTTGAGCACCATAAAAACACCATACACTGATGTTTCTGGGTTGAGAGCACCATACAATGTCTATAAGGCAGTTTATGCCCTGGCACATGCACTTCATGACCTGATACAGTGTGAGAAAGGGAGAGGGCCATTCAGTGGGAATGGCTGTGCCGACATAACCAACCTGAAACCCTGGCAGGTAAGACCCACAGGTATAGTAAAGATTCTCTTTAGGCATATAGACCAGCTGTATGTGGAAAAGCAATATATTTGCTTTATATTAATTAAAATTTCAGATATAATACCTGTCCTCTCTAAAAACTGTACAGCTGGTTCACTACCTACAGAAAGTGAACTTCACCACAGGATTTGGGGATCATGTGTCATTTGATAAGAATGGAGATGCTCTGGCCATCTATGATGTGTTGAACTGGCAGCCGAGCTCCGATGGATCAATAAGGATCTACACAGTTGGTGTAGTAAATGAAGAAGTGACAACAGGGATGGTACTCACACTGGATGAGGATGCAATATATTGGAACTTTGAGACAAAAAAAGTAACTAACATTGACAAATGAGAATAATTAATAGAGGCCAAGATTGTCATTATATAAAAGAGATGAGAAAGACATAGCTGATAACAGATTATGTCTCTTTCAGCCCCCAAGGTCTGTGTGCAGTGAGAGCTGCCCCCCAGGGACCAGACGAGCTACACGCAAGGGCCTTCCTGTCTGCTGTTTTGACTGCCTACCATGTGGAGATGGAGAGATTTCAAACACAACAGGTGTTTATTTTATTGAGGAAATTGTTGTTTGAAAATTTGAAAATAACTTTGATCCATCTTACATTTTCACCTTCTCTCTATTACTTAATCACAGATGCTATTGGGTGCACAATGTGTTCAGATGACTTTTGGTCCAATCCAGATAAGGATCAGTGTGTCCCAAAAGAAATAGAGTTTCTGTCCTATGAGGATCCTCTGGGCATCTCTCTGACCACTGCATCTCTGCTTGGCACCTGCTTCTGTGGTCTTGTGATGATCGTCTTCGCTCTTCACCGTAACACTCCCATAGTGCGTGCCAATAATTCAGAGCTCAGCTTCTTGCTGCTGTTATCACTCAAACTGTGTTTCCTGTGTGTACTGTTGTTCATTGGCCAGCCGCAGTTGTGGACTTGCCAGTTAAGACATGCTGTGTTTGGCATAAGCTTTGTCCTGTGCATCTCCAGTATCCTGGTTAAGACTATGGTGGTAATAGCTGTGTTCAAGTCATCTCGACCTGAGGGTAAAGGGGCAATGAAATGGTTTGGAGCAGTTCAACAAAGATGTACAGTTCTGGTCCTAACAGCCCTCCAGGTTGTGATATGTGCAGTCTGGCTATCAACTGCCTCTCCAACACCACATAAAAACAACCAGTATACTCGATCTAAAATAGTATATGAATGTGCTATTGGCTCAGTGGCTGGTTTTTCTATGCTGCTGGGATACATTGGACTGTTGGCAGCAGCAAGCTTCCTGTTAGCCTTCCTGGCGAGGAATCTACCAGATAATTTTAATGAAGCAAAGTTCATCACATTTAGCATGTTGATCTTCTGTGCTGTGTGGATTGCGTTTGTTCCAGCATATGTGAGCTCACCAGGGAAATATGCAGTTGCTGTAGAGATATTTGCCATTTTAGCTTCTAGTCTTGGATTACTGGTGGCCATATTTGCCCCAAAGTGCTACATCATCCTTTTACATCCAGAGAGAAACACTAAAAATGCCATCATGGGAAGAGAAACACAAAAGAAATAGTTTAACATTCCGCCTGCATATCTCTGGTATCTCTGATAATCAATCAATCAATGCCCTGCTTGTAGACATATGTGTAAGTGTTTCTAGTTTCTATTGTATGTAATTCAAACAAAAATGACTTACAGTGCATGCAGATGACTCATACAATGCCTGTTTTGCATACCATATTGAAACATGATATATTCACTGAAGTAACATTAAACTGTAAAATAAATAAATAAATAATTTAATGAATGTATGCTTTTAATATTTTTTAATTGCAGTTTTATTTTTTTAATTATTATTATTATTATTATTATAGATCAGCATCTCCCTCATATGCATAATAAAAAAGTAATAAATACAAAATATAAGCAAATTATGGCAGGGTTTGTGCCGCTAGTGGAGGCATCCTCATGCTAGCATGTGCACCTGGGGCTGGAAGCCATTGATAGAGAAAAGGGTAAGAGATAAGAGGGAAAGGTAAAGTCTGATTAGATGATGAGTGACTAATGGTGTGTTCACACCAAAAGTGAATAAATTATTCGCGTGAGTAGATTACATACAAAGTCAATGCAAAGACGCTAATAGAGGCGAATTTGCGCCAGGCGACGCAAATGATGTGAAATGCGCAACGCCTTCATGCGCAAATGCTGCCTGCAAAGTCGGCAATGAGGCAACAAGTCAGCTAACCAAGTGCAGTTACATTGCCATGACAAAAGTGTGGTCGACTACAGTGTTGTCTAGACCTGGAACCTAGTCAACACTGCGCATAATATAGTAGTCTAGGCCTATAGTCTGGTATAATAATTTCTAAATTCCACACTTTTTTCATTCTTCCCTGCTGAAAAAAATAAATAAATACCATCACAGAATTCCAATACAATTACCATTATAACCAGTAAAACCATTGCAAATTCTGTGTTTCCATTGTTTTTTTTGTTTGTTTGTTTAGTTGTTTTTTTTTTTTGTTCAGCAGAGTTCATTCAAAGTAAAATATAATTTATTCATTTCTGATCATCTCAGGTCATTGTTCCCCTGCTTAATGGCTTACAACTGTACAAACCTTGTTCATCCTTATTCATCAGACACCATACAATATGCATAGTTTGATACAGAGCATTCTTCTTTGTATTACTGTTTGATAGTATAACTCTTACTGCCACAGGTTTCTATTTTTATTTTCAGCAGAAGTCCAATGTATGCCTGACATCTAGAGGACATTCTTAAAAATTCAGTAAAGTAATAGATATAACTGATATAATATTATTTATTTATTTAATTATTTATTTATTCATTCATTCATTCATTCATTTTCAGAATCTCAAAATAAACTCTTTACTGGAAAAAAAAAAGTCCATTATTTCTTTCTTGATTTTCTTCCCCAGTTAAAGATGCAGTCCGTAACTTTTTTGTGTTCATAATTTACAAATATTTATATAATAAGCGTGTACACAATGAATAAATTTTCCAAACCATGTTTTTGGCTTATCCTGAATCACTACAGTACACCTATAATAAGTGTTTATATTCACACTATTTTAGACTGGTTCAGGTAGGTACCGCTGCAGAGTAGCCCAGTACCTGTGTGCTTCGTCATAGACATAAACTCCGGCTACAATGTTCTTCTGCAAGACACATGCAGTTCTGTTTATTAACCGCTAGAGCTCCAAAAGTTACGGACTGCAGCTTTAAAGGACTGATTTAGAAAAATAGCATAAACATCAGTACTACCCTGGCAGCAAAGTAAACACAAAAGCAAATGTAATTTGTTGTAATTTTTAATTACGAAAATAAATAATAAAGTGATTGGAAGGTGACATCCTGATTTCCAGGTATGTCCATTTGGCACAGCCCACTCTTTTGACATGACACCCCACACGATCTTCATTATAAATTAGTGAGCTGAGGGGGTGGGTGGATCAGAAAAAGCAAGAGATGTGGATCACTCTGTATATATCTCTACACCTGTTCTTTAACGGTATTTCTGCAGCTTCGGTACTCACATCAGACACATGTCAGCTCCAGGGGCGCTTTCGGCTGAACAGCATGTACCAGGATGGAGACGTTATACTTGGAGGCCTGTTTCAGGTTCATTTCTTCACAGTTTTCCCAGATCTGAGCTTCAAAACAGAACCGGAACCACCATACTGTGAAAAGTAAGTCCGGAGGCAGAAATATGAATATTCTCCTATTTTACCTCAGTTGATTTGTTGAAATGCTGCCTTGCTCAAATGCTGCTTTGACAAAAACAAAGTATTGAAACCACTGTTAATGTCAATATTTAACTTTTGTTTTTCTTAGATTTGATATGGAAAGCTTCCAGCAGGCACAGACCATGGCTTTCGCAATAGATGAGATCAATAAGAATCCAAACCTACTGCCTAACATCACTCTTGGTTACCATCTTTCTGACAACTGTGTGAGACTAGGAATGGCGTTCCGGGCTGCCATATCTTTAGTTAGTGGGACTGAGAAGTCCTTCTCCAACCTCAACTGCACTGGCCCTCCGCCAGTGGTTGGTATTGTGGGTGATCCAAGTTCAACTCCTTCCATTGCAATTTCCAGTGTTCTGGGGCTGTTTCGAGTACCTATAGTAAGATGGGATGAAAAAAGTAATACACTGTATGCATATTTTTGCACTTTTCAGTTAAATTTTGTGTCCTTTTCAACCATATATATCCTTGATTTGCTTCTTCCAGAAATTGCTTTATTATTTGCTCGTGCATGAACAAATAACAAAAACACTGATCGTTTTTGTTGATCATCACTCTATTTTATTTTATTTTTTTCTGTTTCATGTCTTCTCTCTCTCTATCTAACTTAATAGGTTAGTTACTATGCCACCTGCTCCTGTTTGAGTGACAGGAAAAAATACCCCTCTTTCTTCAGAACAATCCCCAGTGATGCCTTCCAGGTGCGGGCTATGGTTCAGATCTTGAGGCATTTTGGATGGACCTGGGTTGGTCTCATCTACAGTGATGATGACTACGGCATTTATGCTGCTCAGTCCTTTCAGCAGGAAATGCAGCTGTTTGGACATTGCGTTGCTTTTTCTGAAATCCTGCCTCATGATAACAACCACAGAGATATTCACAGAATAATAGGAATGATTCAGGCCTCTACAGCTAGAGTGGTGGTTGTTTTTTCCACTTCATCCTTTTTGTTACCTTTGATGGATGAAGTGGTGTCACAGAATATGACAGGCAGGCAGTGGATTGCGAGTGAAGCATGGGCTACTGCACCTGTATACCACACTCCACGTTTACTGCCCTTCCTGGGGGGTACACTGGGCATTGCTGTTAGACGTGGAGAGATCCAGGGGCTTCATGACTTTTTGCTACGTATTCGACCCAGCAATGAACCAAGAAATAATATGCTGAGGATCTTCTGGGAAAACATGTTCAGGTGCAGTTATGAAACTGGGGGTACAGTGAAAGATGGAGAGCAAGTGAAAAAGGTGTGTACAGGACAGGAGGATTTGAGCACCACAAACACGCCATACACTGATGTTTCTGGGTTGAGAGCACCATACAATGTCTATAAGGCAGTTTATGCCCTGGCACATGCACTTCATGACCTGATACAGTGTGAGAAAGGGAGAGGGCCATTCAGTGGGAATGGCTGTGCCGACATAACCAACCTGAAACCCTGGCAGGTAAGACCCACAGGTATAGTAAAGATTCTCTTTAGGCATATAGACCAGCTGTATGTGGAAAGGCAATATATTTGCTTTATATTAATTCAAATTTCAGATAAATATGTAATACCTTTCCTGTCTAAAAACTGTACAGCTGGTTCACTACCTACAGAAAGTGAACTTCACCACAGGCTTTGGGGATCATGTGTCATTTGATAAGAATGGAGATGCTCTGGCCATCTATGATGTGTTGAACTGGCAGCCGAGCTCCGATGGATCAATAAGGATCTACACAGTTGGTGTAGTAAATGAAGAAGCGACAACAGGGATGGTACTCACACTGGATGAGGATGCAATATATTGGAACTTTGAGACAAAAAAAGTAACTAACATTGACAAATGAAAATAATTAATAGAGGCCAAGATTCTCATTATGTAAAAGAGATGAGAAAGACATAGCTGATAACAGATTATGTCTCTTTCAGCCCCCAAGGTCTGTGTGCAGTGAGAGCTGCCCCCCAGGAACCAGACGAGCTACACGCAAGGGCCTTCCTGTCTGCTGTTTTGACTGCCTACCATGTGGAGATGGAGAGATTTCAAACACAACAGGTGTTTATTTTATTGAGGAAATTGTTGTTTGAAAATTTGAAAGTAACTTTGATCCATCTTACATTTTCACCTTCTCTCTATTACTTAATCACAGATGCTATTGAGTGCACAATGTGTCCAGATGACTTTTGGTCCAATCCAGATAAGGATCAGTGTGTCCCAAAAGAAATAGAGTTTCTGTCCTATGAGGATCCTCTGGGCATCTCTCTGACCACTGCATCTCTGCTTGGCACCTGCTTCTGTGGTCTTGTGATGATCGTCTTCGCTCTTCACCGTAACACTCCCATAGTGCGTGCCAATAATTCAGAGCTCAGCTTCTTGCTGCTGTTATCACTCAAACTGTGTTTTCTGTGTGTACTGTTGTTCATTGGCCAGCCACAGTTGTGGACGTGTCAGTTAAGACATGCTGTGTTTGGCATAAGCTTTGTCCTGTGCATCTCCAGCATTCTGGTTAAGACTATGGTGGTAATAGCTGTGTTCAAGTCATCTCGACCTGAGGGTAAAGGGGCAATGAAATGGTTTGGAGCAGTTCAACAAAGATGCACAGTTCTGGTCCTGACAGCCCTCCAGGTTGTGATATGTGCAGTCTGGCTATCAACTGCCTCTCCAACACCACATAAAAACAGCCAGTATACTCGCTCTAAAATAGTATATGAATGTGCTATTGGCTCAGTGGCTGGTTTTTCCATGCTGCTGGGATACATTGGACTGTTGGCAGCAGCAAGCTTCCTGTTAGCCTTCCTGGCAAGAAATCTTCCAGATAATTTTAATGAAGCAAAGTTCATCACATTTAGCATGTTGATCTTCTGTGCTGTCTGGATTGCGTTTGTTCCAGCATATGTGAGCTCACCAGGGAAATATGCAGTAGCTGTAGAGATTTTTGCCATTTTAGCTTCTAGTTTTGGATTACTGGTGGCCATATTTGCCCCAAAGTGCTACATCATCCTTTTACATCCAGAGAGAAACACTAAAAATGCCATCATGGGCAGAGAAACACAAAATAAATAGTTTAACATCCTGCCTGCATATCTCTGGTGTATGAACCTTCAAAATAATCAATCAATCAATGCCCTGCTTGTAGACATATGTGTAAGTGTTTCTAGTTTCTATTGTATGTAATTCAAACAAATGACTTACAGTGCATGCAGATGACTCACACAATGCCTGTTTTGCATACCGTACTGAAACATGATATATTCACTGAAGTGACATTAAACTGTAAAATAAATAAATTAATGTATGCTTTTTACTAGTTTTTAATTGCAGTTTTTTTATTATTATTATTATTTTGGATCAGCATCTTTCTCATATGCATAATAAAAAAAGTAATAAATACAAAATATAAGCAAATTATGACAGGGTTTGTGCCGCTGGAGGCATCCCCAGGTGGAAAAGGCATGGTATTAAATGTATTAAAAATATACTTGAAATTCAAGTAGTATGTTTATAATACATTTGTATTCCCAACATGCTTATTTGAAGTGCATTAAAAATATACTGAATTGCATTTTAATATATTTCTAAAAAGTATAGTAGAAATACTATGTTAATAAATATATTCTTAGTTTCACTTTTAATGAATATACTAAACATAAGCATACTTTTAGTGACGTTTTAGTGTATTTACAGAAAACACACTTATGTTACTCTTACTTAAAGTATATTTTATGTCTACTTTGTGTAAGAACATAACAAAATGATTACACTTTTAGTGGGATTTTAATGTACATTATAACCATGTGTAGGCCTGCTCAGGGGCGTCATGCATTTCTTATTTTTGAGGGGGCACGAGTGGGGGTCGTCATGTGACACATAGCAGCTACACAACAGCACTTATGTTTTATTTATTTTTTCCTTTTTATTCGAAGTATTCCCAAACGCATTAACTATATCTTGAAATATCTTGATTCTCACCTTTATAGATTATGTTGATCTATAGTGGGCGATAGTCAAAGTAACCTTATAGTGTAATCTATTAACTATGCATAAAACCTGTCTGTTTACTTAACAGATGGGTGTCTTGCCTTAACATATTTTTAATAAAACTGGCTTTATATTTAATGTGAATTTAACATTGAAAGTTAATGTGAATAAAAACATTGCAAGTTAGGCTACTAATCATAACACTTTCATTGTACAGAAAGAGAGCAAAGAACATTTTCATTGACTGGTTCAAGCACTCTCAAAAACTCCCATTAAAATCACTGAAGCGGTTTACACTGTGAAATTAATATCTTACAGATTCGTACACACATTTGTGCTTTGTTTCTGACGAGAGAATTCGCCAGAAAGAGGTATTCAGTCAACCAGCAAGTGAAGAAAACACTGGCATTTTAGCGATGACTCATCTGAATGTCTCTGATTGGTCATTGCATTCATAAGCTCAACAGCATCGTGTGATTGGTTATAATGCGCAGTGCTGTAAGAACGCGTCTGTCTCTGTCTCAGAGCCAGCCAGCGAACACAGATTTGAATTTAGCAGCTGATGCTGTGCCGCACTGAACGTTCTAATCATGCAGTTGTGATTGTATTAAATATAGAAAATGTTAATCGGCTATTTTTTTGTCTTTTGGAAGCTGTATTCAAAATCCACTTGGCTCAAAAATCTGAAGGGGCACGTGCCCCCTCACCTTGAATGGGCATGACGCCTCTGGGCCTACTGCAATATATTTTAAATATTTATGTATTTCTAATTTTAATATTTGGTAAAGTATGATATTTGAAAGAAAAAAAACAATTTTTTTTTTAACATTTACAATGTACGTTTGTCAACTATTATTGAGCATTGCAATACTTAAAATATGTTGCTTAATATGTTGTTCAGTTTTTTTTTATTTATTTATTTTTTTATGTACTTTATTTGTAGAACTTTTTTCTTTTTCAAAAATGTAACACTCCATAACATAGGCTACTATATGTAGGCTATACTGCCGTGCAAAGGCAAAAGACCGTAACTTCAATTTTTGTCGAAAATTAGTTATTGATATTTTTGGGACATTCAGTCCTTTATCATGTAAGTATCTTGAGTCAATTTTGTTGTTTTTCCGAGAAAATAACGGGTGGTCTCAACCGTAACTTCAAAAAGCCCCAGAGAAACCAAGGCAGAACACCGTAACACCAGTTTACGGCTCTTTCACTTTGTTTGGAGCGCTCAAATTGAGTTACGGCGTTCTGCCTCTGTTTAACTGCACGTCAAAATGAAATTACGGTGCCGGCTTGGAGTTATATAATTGGAGTAAAAATAATTTTTAAAAACACGCTTTGAAATGATTCACTAAAGACTAAAAATCAGCAACAAAATTATGTATTTATTTGATTATTTATGACAATGTTTTATACATTTTAAATTTTTTATACAAGTTAATAGTGAAAAGTTCTTTAAAAGCACCTGTAATGCAATAAAGTAATTAGCAACATTTTTTCGAGCTATTTTTAAAACATTTGCATAGGCTAGCCTAGACACATATCAGACAAAATTACACTCAGAGAAAAAACAGAAGTTGTCAACAAATCATTTAAATTTTACGGTATTCAGAGCAAAGGAGCATAAAAATCAGAAAATGGAGTCTAAGCAGCTATACAATTATAGTATAAATGTATATATACAAATCATAAAATAAAACACAAATTATAGCTTAATGGCATTCATTATAAAGAACATATAAAAGTCTAGCCAAAACGAATGTATTTAAAGAGAAACTGAATTTGGCACGAATACAAATGTTTCCCACAAGAGGCTCCAGCGTGATCGCTTGGATTCACTTTTATTTGTGTAGGCCTACACTCACAATAAAAACAAAACATTGTGCTTTTGTAAAATAAATAAAACAAATAAGGTGAGCTTTCAGTCCTCTCGGTTTCCTTGAACTTACGCGGTCCCAAAAATAACCTACTCAGTGTAGGTCATGTCCTGCAGTTTTTTTTTTTTTTTTATATATATGTTAATTATTTAAGTGAAATACATTTCGTTCAGGACTATTTATTTTATTCCTTTTATATAGGCCTATGTTGTTTTATTATGTTTTTCTCCCTACATAGAAGCGCTGCAGGTGCCTGAAGTGACAGTGTGAATCCATATGTGCTGCTATTTGCGTGCCCGCACTGCGTGCCCGTCAACTAGTGACGCGCGGATGGCGGTTACATCCGCGGGCGCTGCGGATAATCCGCGGGTCGGGTGGGTCGGGTAATAAAATATTGCATTTTATAGTATTAAAATTATTAACATATTAAAGTTATTCAACAAAACATTATTTAGTCAAGAGCAGTGAGGGATTTCCTCTGTCTTTTGTTGTTTGATTAACATTAATAACAGACGGCACAGCTTTATTACGCTGCTGTCACAAGACCTGTTTCACAGATCCAATACTTATACATATGCCTTTTCTTTCGCAATTTAAGACAAAACCGACATTATGAGGATACTCGCCAGGACAACCATTTTGACGTTATTTTGTGTGTATTTGGCCACTTAAGCGCAACAAGCTTTGTTTGTTTGTTCGCAGCGCAGTGCTTTGGATGTGACTGCAGTGCACAGAAAAGCGCCTCTGGAGCGCACAGTACCGAAGACTTAAAAAGGCGTGCAAATAATACATTTCTGTGACGATGCAACAATGACCGATTAGGCAATTGACAATTCTGTCAACTGTACCGAAACGCGAGCTAAAGTCTTGTATCCCAGCGTGCAGCAGCACTAGATGCGCCGATGTGAAGAGAAGGTCAAAGAGAGAAGACGCGGTACAGCTGAATCACTCACGCTGTTTTCAAATGACTGGTTGTGTGAATTTATTTACTCATCTAATCTACACGCTATACTGAATAAATGTTTTGCAGGAATTTCCCTCATTTTAAAGTCGAAAGCTGCGGGAATATATGCGCAATCCCACACCGAAATTCAGGACCTCCTGATTAAGCGTAATTCTACTGTAGGCCTACATAGAATTGTGAAACATGACTTTTCCAAAACTTTCTGGGTTTATTTATTTTTCCAAAACTTTACAGGCCTGGAAATTGCTGTTTTAAAATCCCATGACTTTTCCAGGTTTTTCATGACCGTATGAACCCTGAATGCGACGATCGGGTGCGGATCGGGTGCGGTTATCTAAATCAGACAAAAATATAGGTGCGGGCGGTTGGCGGGTGGATAATTTATTTGAAGCTGTGGATTCGGGTGACGTTTTAGCTCATCCGCGCATCACTACCGTCCACTACGCCACTGTTATTAGCTTCCTATTAAGTTACCGTTGTAGAGATTAGTGGTTCTTTGAGCTAAATGCTGCCCCCTAATACCCCCCCTCTTGACGACGAGTTAAGGCCTTTTGCCTTTGTAGGGCAGAATATTATAAAGCTGCTTTTTTTCAGTATATGCACACGTACACACTTTGATATCTAGAAAACGTTAATGTATTATATACTGTTGTGTACATCGCAAATATTCATAAAGTGCATTAAAAAAAAAGTACAGCAGCATATTATCACAGATCAGCCAGTCTCATTCACCACCCAATCACAGCGCACACCGTCACCTGAGTATTAACCGCACGCACCTGTTTGGAATCATCACTCTCATCAGGACTCCTTCATAAGCACACACCTCACGTCACTCAGTGTCCGGTCTCGTTTAAAAAAAGTGGACTCAGTCTCATGCCTTTCAAGCGCTATTCAGAATTACTTACCTTGTGTACTTACCCTTTGTGTCTCCTCCTGTGTGTCTCTGCTCTTCGCTCTAACATCAGTTCCAGGTGCCCTCTCCTTGTGGATCTTGTCACTACTCATAGTCAGAGGTGTGTGCTATCTCCAGTCTCCATTCCACGATCTCTTGCGAAACAAGAAACAAGGTTATACTTCCCATCAATCCACAAACTGTTCCATTGCCCTTGATACTCACCTGCCATTACCATCCACCTCAGTTGCTGCTAATAAAGTTACCTGTATATATTCTAATCCTCTGTCTGAGTCTCCTTCCGTAACATATATACCTTGGTGGAAAAAAAACACTATTAAATCTATTAAAAATGCACTTGAAATACAAGTATGTTTATAGTATATTTGTATTACTACACTCAAGTACATTTTAAAACATTATACAAAAAAACACTATGGCAGAGCTATCTTATAAATTTGTAGAACATTTCAGTTATACCTGTATTACTGAAAAGTACAGAATTTTACATCAATGAATAAATAAAAATTACAATGCAATTTTCTGAAGAAAAAAAATAAATAAAAATTTACTGAAAAACAAAGTGCAGAAGTGAATAGTTGTGTGTGTGCAAAGACTGAAGATGAACAGAATAGGGAGGGATGGAGGGGGTTTTGGAGGTGGACGAGGAGATGGCCTAGGGATGGTGAGAGGCAAAAGTGCGGGATGATGGCAGGATGTGGCGAAGGGATGGTGATGGGAGGATGATGATGATGCCCTTAGATGGTGTTTGGCACATGGAACAGACCCAGAGCATCCCAGTGCTGACAAAACACGGCGGAGTCGAGGGAGCGAAGAGCCAAGATGTAGATGGTGTGGCTGCCAACATCTGGGGGCTGACTGAATGACTGAAAGGAAGCACAAATTAGCCAGCTGGAATGGACACATTGCTAACGTTTTTCTTCCAAGATTGACCGAATCACCCTCCATTAGGCCTGATTCAAAAATCTCTATAACAGAGGTGATACAACATTAAAATATACTTAGCCTACTATTCCCGTCTCTGCACTCAGATTTCAGTTTGTCTTCTATAGCAGCTGATCTGAAAAACAACAAATGTTAACATTCCACACACAGACACCAAAAAAATAAATAAACAAAAAGAAGCAAATGATGATTGATGATTTGTTTTCTTTTTAAGAATGACAGTACGCTGAGTACAATGTACCTGGTCGGTAATATAGTCAAAAACCTTCCCAGCCTCATTAGTTTCAGATGTACTGTATGCTCTCTTATAAGCAACCCTTCTTACAATTTGATCTTTGTTCTTATCTGTAATGAGAAATATATATTAGAAAATAAAGGCGATAAGATTGTCAAGCTTGAACAAATATAAACACCTATCAACGAACACTACAACAGTTGGGTGATCAGCTCAAGACAAAGTAATCGTATGTTCATAATCATGGTTTTTCAAAGATCATTAACCTCATTACAATGAAGCCAAATTGTTCAGGAAATCAGAAAAAACTTCCATTTTGCAAATAAAAAATGTTGTACATGTTATAAAGACTTTTTTTTTTCTGCCAATGCATGTGTCATAAAAACACGACTGGTACAGACAAATAACGTTAATTAAATTTCAAATCTTACCTGAAGTCAGTCACAGTGAGGTTCCAAAAGCCAGACGCCATACACGCTTGCAGAAGCTGGTAAAAATAAGAACATATACATATATCTAATTAATCTAATCTAATTTCTAATTAATTTCATAGTTCACCCAAAACAATTTGAATTCTGTCATCACTCACCCTTAAGATGCTCCAAACCATCTAAGATTTTCGTTCATCTTCAAAAGAAAAGCTGAGATATTTTAATGAAATATTTATGTCCCTCAGATGAAACACCAAAGATGTTCACGTTTTAAAAAGTTCATCGCAAAAAAAAATAACATCGCCAAAGTAATCCATATGAATTGCGTGGTTTCCTCCAAGTGTTCTAAAGATACATGATCACTCTATATAACATAACTGTTTAGATTTAGACATATTCACATTCAAGGGACATTTGCACGCGCATCATATTTGATTTACGAAGCTTATTATAATACGAACCAATCAGGTTTAGTCAGTGTGTTGTTTGAATTTAAACACAAGTAAACGCAAGATTTAAAAGAAATGTTTTTTCAAAAGCATTTCAGATATGATGTTGAAATCTTTGTGGGAATTCAGTTGTAGCTTATTACAATTAATGCATCATGTAATGGACAACAGCCTAATTAACAAAAGTATAACGGGGGGGCGCAAGCTCACAAAGTATGGAGTAGTCGCGTTTTGCTGAGCTGCTCTCTGCTAATACAGAATTTGGATTATATTTCTATTTTTCGTGCCATTATTTTACTTAAGAACGATCATGCATCCCTCGGAATTCATTTTTCTTTTGTTGGGAGGAAGCTTTTATATTGACTGGTAATTCTACAGATGTTTTTTCTGACTCTTGACGAAGCATCGTGTGTTCAACAATGGCGTACAAGAAATCCTCAAAGTCCGTGCCTACTGTCAGGGATGAAGCCGGCGTGGGTGATTCCCTATCTCAGACGAATGTGAATACGATACTTGCTGCAATCAATTCGCTGGGTGATGACCTGAAGAAATTGATAGACGAGAAGATGACTACGTTGGAAGGTCGATTGGATGCACTTGATGTGGCGATGGCTAAGTTGCAGTCTGAATAAACGGGCTTTAAGCAAAAGATGGTGGAGATGGAAGGGGCTCTAAATGATATGGACCGGCACGTCGGAGAAACGGAGAAGACGTGTCAAGAACTACGTACTGAGAATAAATCTTTATGGGCTAAGTTGAATGACTTGGAAGGCCGATCACGAAGGCTAAACTTAAAATTTGTAGGAATAAATGAGGGAGAGGAACAGGGCCGCACTTCGCAGTTCATCTCGGACTTGATTACGGAGTTATTCGGCCGTTATCACTTCCCTAAGCCCATTAAAATTGATTGTGCGCACCGTGCTTTACTGCCCAAGCCATCTGCGGGTCAAAGACCCCGCACTATCATTGCAAAGATCCATCATGACAGGGATAAAGATTTAATTCTTTGCCCGAGCAGGGAAAAATTCCCATTGGAATACAAGGGCAGACAGATCCATATTTTCCCAGACTATACCCCGGAGGTGACTGCGCAGCGGCGTGCTTTTGGTCCGATCACGAGTGCCCTACGGGCAGCTGGTGTGAAATGGTCGCTACGCTTTCCAGCGAAATTGACGATCACCCACAACGGAAAGTCGTTCTCATTTGCGTCTCCAGAAGGCGCAAAAAAAATTGTGGATGACTTGCCGAATAATGCTTCGACCTGATCCCGAATCATGATTAGATCTGACTCTGATTGATTTTGGACTTCATGAACCGTTTAAACTCTAAGTATAGATCTTGGTTTTCTTTTTTGTTTTTCTCTTTTGTGTATCCTTCTCTTCCTTACCTAAGGTTGTTAGGGAGGGGCTTTTTTCCCTCTCCTTTTTTCTTTTGTTATCTTGTGATTGAGCTAGGTAAGAAGTTTGTATTCCTTGCTTTGTCCTCGTGCTGTCTCCGAGATGATGGGGAAATCTTGCTGTTCTGCATGGTGGGGGTGGGTTTGGGAAAGTGGTAAAGTTCTTAAACTGTTCTTTGTTGCACCTACTGTTGATTGTATTGAAAGGCTCTGGTTTAATTAAGCCGGGGGGGGGGTTAATATAACAATTGTTAATATAACAATCAAACAGTCTGATTGTTATATTAATGATTGTTAAAAAAATGAGGGAATGAATATTAATTTTGTTAGTTGGAATGTACGAGGAATGGGGCACCTAATAAAACGTGGCAAAGTGTTTGCACATTTAAAATATTTATCAGCTGATATCATTTTTCTTCAGGAGACCCATATTAGACCTAATGAACAGCTACGACTTAGGGCAAATTGGATCTCCCAAGTATATCAAGCCACTTTTTCCTCTAAAGCAAGAGCTGTGGCTATTCTTTTCAAAAAAATCGATTTCATTCCGTTCCCATTCAGTGATAACGGAACCAGCTGGTAGATATATTATTGTGTCGGGGTATATTAACAATTTTCCTTTTACATGTGTCAATGTGCATGGGCCCAACATGGATGATCCAGCTTTTTTCAGGAAACTATTTGGGCTTATTCCAGAGACCAGTACTACTAGCGTAATAATCGTGGGGGATTTTAATTGCTATTTAGATTCTTATCTTGAGCGCTCTTCGTCTCAAGTTCCTCCTACTATTCAATCCATGAATTTTGTTGATGTGTGGAGGCTATTGAACCCCACTCTTCGGGATTACTCTTTTTTTTTTTTCTCATGTTCACAAATCCTACTCTCGTAACGACTACTTCATTATTGACTCCAAACTTATGCAGGGGGTTGTCCATTCAAAATATCATAACATTTAATTTCGGATCTGAGTTTGAGTTTATCTTTACCAAAGGTCCAATATTGCTGCCGTTTTAATCCTCACTTGCTAACGGATAAACAGTTTTCCTCATTTATGAGTAATTGGTTGAGTCAATTTTTAGAGACTAATGATAATGGGGAAGTGTCCGACTCGTCTGTGGGAAACTTGGAAAGTGGTTATGAGAGGACATGTTATTTTGAATCTTCTCGTAAGAAAGAAAGACGTAAGCGGTTATCCGAGATCGAGTCTATTCTTCCTTCCTTGGAACAAGTTTTTCGACAGTGTAAAGCGCAATCTGACCTTACTGCGATTTTAAAATTGAAATATGAATACAATTCAATTTTGAGTGATCAGGTCTCTAATTTATTACTGAAGCTTAAACAGAAACAGTTTGAACTCAGTGATAAAGCGGATTGTCTTCTTGCTCGTCAGCTGAAGGGGGCACAGGCTAGCCGTGCCATTCATAAAATAAAAGTACGTAATGGGGATTTGGTAACACATCCTAAACAGAGTA
This sequence comes from Onychostoma macrolepis, assembly GCF_012432095.1. NCBI lineage: Eukaryota > Metazoa > Chordata > Actinopteri > Cypriniformes > Cyprinidae > Onychostoma > Onychostoma macrolepis. The sequence continues at coordinate 18,523,836 of NC_081172.1, read as the reverse complement.
ATGACGGTTTTGCAGAATTTTACAGGCAGCTTTATTCTTCTAATTGCTCAGAAATTAGTGAGGTGGAACATAGCTTTCTCAATAAAATGAATTTTCCAAATATCAGCGATAGTGCTAAAAAGGAATTAGAGGAACCATTTAGTCTTTGTGAAGTTTTGGAAGTGATTAATTCCCTTGCTAAGGGGAAAGCTACAGGTCCAGATGGGTATGGCGTGGAATTCTATAAAGCAAACGCATCTGTATTGGCCCCTCTGCTGCTTCGTATGTTAAATCACTCTGTTGAGTTGAAAAAGTTCCCTGATTCTTTATATGAAGCATACGTGTGTCTTTTGAGGAAAAAAGATAGAGATGATACTGTGCCTGCAAATTATAGACCAATAAGTCTTCTTAATTGTAATCAGAAGGTGATTGCTAAGATTGTGACTATTTGTTTAAACAAACATATAGACTCGCTAATTCATTAACATTTTACATAATAATCAGTCCAAAAAATCTAAGCCAGCAATCCTCTCCCTAGATGTGGAGAAAGCCTTTGACCGAATTGAATGGAGCTATATGTTCTCTGTGTTAGAGCGATTCGGCTCTGGTGAAAATGTTATGTGGTTGATTAAAATGCTCTAAATCCCTAAATCGTCAATTCTTACAAATTCAAATCGGCCCACTTTTTTTCAGTTACAGCAGGGAACGCAACAGGGATGCTGTCTAAGCCCATTGCTGTTTGACCTAGTCTTAGAACCCCTGGCTATTTATTTACGTACCCATTCTGAGATCCAAGGTATGCCTTGTGGAAAAGTTGAGGTTAAGTTGTCCTTGTATGCATATATTTAGTATTATTTTTAAAAGATCCTTCCACTGCTGTGCCATGTCTAATGGAAATACTTAACGTCTTTGGCTCCTTCTCTGGCTACTCGGTCAACTGGGAGAAGAGTGTGTTTAAGCCTCTGGGAGATGGTTTAGATGTTCGATTTCTGAGTTCTCTGCCCTTTCAAATTGTGGATAACCATTTTACCTATCTGGGGCTAATTATCCCGAAAAATTTTAAGGAAATTAATAGGCTTAACTTTTTAGAGGCTATCAATAAATTGAAATTGTCCATTGATAAATGGAGGATTCTTCCATTATTGCTAATAGGTCGAATTAATGCCATAAAGATGGCTATTTTGCCTCGTTTCCTTTATCTATTTCAGAATTTACCCATATTTTTGCCTAAATCTTTTTTTAAACTGCTAGATTCTGTGATACTCCCTTTCATTTGGGGATATAAAACACATAGAATCTCAAAAGCACACTTGCAGAAACTTAAGGATGTGGGAGGGCTAGCACTGCCCACTTTCCGTCAATACTATTGGGCAGCTAACATGAGGGCAATGATATTTTGGCGTGAGTGTGATCGAATGGCCACTGACCAGTTAGACATAGATCCCAAATGGTTATATATGGAGGCTTGTTTAGTAGGTAACAGCTCGTTAGCTGCAATCTTGTGGTCAAAATCTATATCGCTGCGGAAGATTCAATGTAAGAATGTTATTGTTCTTAATTCTATTAAAATTTTAAATCAAATAAGGACAGTGTTAAAGATCGTAATTTTTAATGTTACTATGCCATGCAAACCAGTGTTGCCACAGTTAGGTGTGCTTTGTTCTCGTCTTATTACGTCATCCACGGCGGTAGAATTTTCTGAGGTATATAACTCCTCATCATTTGTGAATGTGATTGAGTCTCCCTCTCCTTTTGTGGGCCCAGACGAGCTGCTGATATTGTTCAATTCTGTTTTGCTCTGATATCTTAGATGTAGTGGCCCCATATAAGGTTAGGAAACCTAAACCTAAACTTAATCCTACTCCATGGCTTAATAACAATACTTGTTTTCTGAGGCAGGAATGCAGAAAGGCTGAACGGAAATGGAGAAAGGATAAGCTGCAGGTTTCACTACAATTTATGAGGCAGTGTTTTTCAGATTACCAGGCTGCTGTGAGAACTGCAAGGCAAAATTATTTCTCGAATGTCATTGCACAGAATTACAATGCCCCTGCAGCCCTTTTTTCAATAATTAATAGACTTCTCAATCCGATTGGATGTTCTACTTTGACCCCCTCTTTGGAGGTCTGTGAAATGTTTCGGACATTTTTTGTGGAAAAAATCGAAAAGATTAGATCTTGTCTGCCTGCATTCTCAGCTGAGTTTGTGATGCTACCGGCGTGTGTAAGGAGTTTGGAGCTCTTTGAGCAGGTGTCTCTGGCGCAAGTTAGGGATATTATTATGCGTTTGAAGCCTACATCTGGTAGTTGTGATGTGGTCCCTTTACGTCTTCTTAAGGAGATGGTTGATGTTGTTGGGCCAAGTATCACGTCTATTGTCAATACTGCCGTGCAAAGGCAAAAGACCTTAACTTCAATTTTGGTCAAAATGAGTTATTGCCTTTTTTGGAACAATGGACATCAGTTTTATCATGTGGAAAAATATCTTAAGTCAATTTTGTTATTTTCTGCTGAAAATAGGATGCTGTTTTTGCCATAACTTCCAAAAGCAGAGGGAAAGCAAAGGCAGAAACCCTTAACATCAGTTACAGTCTTTTAGCTTTGTTCCGCTGCACTCTAGAACGCTGGAATTCAGTTACGCTGGAGTTAAGGCACTCTGCCTTTGTTTTACCAACGTTAAGATTTTTGCCGCGCTGAAGTTACGGTGTTATGCACAAATGTATTGAAGCACTTTTGACACACCCATTAACTGAAATAAAGTGAAAATAAAATTGTTGCAGTGGTTGTTCCCCTCATGCCTCCTATCAGGAGGTTTTTCTGGAGCTCCTTGTTGGTCAGAAACCTCAATGAGGTTGAAGAATAGGGATAAATTAAGCCCCTCTGTGGACTGATTTCCAGAATCTTGTGATTCTCTATCTCTCTCTCACACACACACACACACACACAACCAAAATACATCAACATTTTTCATTTTATTCACCTCTTAACATTCTTTCGTTTCATTTTCTTGTTAATTTAATAAATTTCTTGAAATCAGTTTGTTGTTAGACTCCCTTATTTGTAAACTGTCATAAACTGACTATATCAAGACAATCAATCCTAATCACATCAAATGTGTGAGCACAACCCATTCTCGCACCCAACTCGTCACATATTGAAGCTTGGTCAGGACCACTTGGCGTCGCTTTTTGACGCTCAAGGTACCCCTTAGCGTCATTTTTCAACTTGCAGGGTCCTCCATTGCTTTAAATAGGAAACCCTTAGCGTCAATATGCCGACGCCATACTGGGAATTTTATCGTCATAATTAAATTATATATTGGGTGATAACAGTGCCATTATTGCATATATGTTGGGGTGTGATTTTTCAATGTAAACAGCCACAACAGTTTTATTTATATTACATTATTTACACATTTATGAGCACATAACCCAACCCCTGCCTCTAAACCTACCACTTGTCAATAAAACACAAGATTTATTCAAAAAATATTAATATTCCAAGTCTTCCGAGGCAAAACATTTGATTTGTGAGAGGAATAGACGCGATCGCCGTCTCCGTCCGCCGTTAATCCTGTGTGCTGCAGTCTGACTCTGTGCGCGAATTCAAAAAATGCCACCAGAAGAAGCCTTACGTCAGCCTTGGTTGTGAAATGCTATTGGCTCTTGTGTGTCTCGTGACCGATTGCGTTTTGCTGTTCCGACAGGCTATTGGCTCTTGTGTGTCTCGTGACCAATTGCGTCACGCTACGGGACGGTACACGGTTGTATCTTTTTGAATGAGATGCGAGCACGTTAACAGAGCGGGGTCATTTTCAGCGATTAAAACCTTATGTTTTGCTCTCTTCTTCGCATAAAGACTTTGTATGGCTTCAGAAGACTTGGAATGCAACACGACTTGTTTGTAATGCTTTTATACTGCTTGTTTATGGTCAGTTTTTGCAGTAAATACCTGTGACTGCACTTGTATTTGCCTGTTACGTGTTTTATGTTGTTCAGAAGTGGGTAGGTTTAGGGTAGGGGTGGGGTTAGGTGCTCCAATAAAAGTATAAATGTATATAAAATTATTTATATTTTTTACAAATGCATGCAAACCATTAAACTAAGACAAACAACGGAGGATAACGTTGTCATTTTCCATAAGCGTCTTGACCTGACGCATAAAGCAAGCAATTGAAAGCAATGGAGTTCCTATTTTGTCATATACTGACGCCTAGGGGCACTTTTGGCGTCTTGATAGTGACGCGAAAGGCGTTTGACCATGCTTCAGTTTTTGACGCCTCGGGAGTGAGAATGGGTTGGTGAGCAAGAACTGTAGTCTGTACATGCATGTGGTACTAAATACATTTTCCATTCTGTCCAGGAAAATGTATTAATACAGAGTTTTCATTAATTCTGGAAAACATACACACAATGTCATCAGATAGCATATTCCTATACATTTTGTCAGAAAAGGGTGAATGGTATTGAGAAAGGGCGTCTACATATTACTGGCATAGCCAAATCAAACCTTTCAAATGTAAGAAATATTTGTGGAAGGTTACTTTATTAACCTCTTAAAGTGTTATTTTACTTAAATTAAGTACAATGATAAAGGTTTAAAATGTAGCCTTCTCATCATTTTTTATTTTGTAATATTCTATTGATGTAATATTAAGCCTTACTATACAGAACTCACTAAATGTTATTTTAAGGCTTTCATTGTTATCATATAAATGTTTGTATAGAGTGATAAAAGTCAAAATGATCAATAAATTATAAATTACGGTATTTTGCCTTGGTATGACCCATTATTGTTTTGCAGATAATGCAAAGGCAGAATACATTAACTTCCGAATAAGGGTCAAAGGTCAAGTTTGAGCTCAATTTTTTTTTATGTAGATAAATATATTAATTATGACAACTACTTGGCAAATTTTCAGTGTCCTACCTGTCATACAATTGGCTGGACAACAAAAAAACTTTAAAGTCATTTTTCTCAGTTTCACACTCTGGTGAGTTAAGGTCTTTTGCCTTTGTAGGGCAGAATAGTAGTCTTCATAATGGAGTTGTTCCTACTGGCCTTAAACAGACGGTTATTCAGCCTCTTCTTAAAAAACCTAATTTAGACCCTCTAGATTTGAAGAATTATCGGCCCATCTCAAAACTCCCATGCCTAGCAAAGATTTTAGAGAAGGTGGTTTATTCCCAGTTAATGTCATTTTTAAGTAGGAATGAGATATTAGACAAATTTCAGTCCGGTTTTAGAGTAGGTCACAGCACTGAGTCTGCACTTTTAAGGGTTGTTAATGACCTTCGCATAATCAGAGATGCAGGTAATGTGGCAGCTTTGATTTTGTTGGACTTAAGTGCAGCTTTTGACACAATAGACCATGTTATTCTTATAAATCGGTTGTCCCATTTAGTTGGAATTCGTGGGACGGTTTTAGAGTGGTTTAAGTCTTATCTGTCACATAGATCATCCTCTGTAAAGTATGGTAACTTTGTTTCAACGACAGTGCCTGTTATTTGTGGTGTTCCCCAGGGTTCTGTTATTGGCCATATTTTATTTTCATTGTATATGTTGCCCCTGGGCTAAATTTTTAAAAAATACGGCATGTCGTACCATTTGTTTGCGGATGATACACAGATCTATTTACCTATGACAATGGGAGAGAAAAATGGCTCGAATTTGCTCTTTGCATGTTTAGAGGAGGTTAAGAGCTGGTTGTCTCAAAATCTGCTTCAGTTGAACCAGAGTAAAACTGAGATTATGTTTTTTGGCTCTGTCAGAGGTTGTTCAGATATGTCCACATATTTGGGTTCATGGTCTGATTATTGCCATGACCAAATAAGAAACTTAGGTGTGGTGTTTGACCCAGATCTGAAATTTGACAAGCAGATAAATGCTGTAGTAAAGAGTTGTTTTTTTCAGATTAGGTCTATTGCTCGATTAAAGCCTATTCTGTCAAGAAAAGACTTAGAGAAGGTTATTAATGCTTTTGTGTGGTCTCGTCTGGACTATTGCAATGTATTGTATGTGGAGTCCTGCCAGTCCACTATTTCACGTTTGCAATTAGTTCAGAATGCAGCAGCTAGGCTGCTAGTGGGTGCTAAGAAAAGTCATCATATCTCTCCTATTTTAGCCTCACTCAAATGGCTACCCGTGAGCTATAGGATAAAATATAAAACTCTTTTATATGTTTTTAAAGCATTGCACGGGTTGGCCCCTGCTTACGTGTCTGAGCTCATTGCTGTTCGTCAAGCACCTAGGTCTAGATCTAATAATAAGTTATTGCTTACTGTCCCTCGTACTCATTTAAAGTCAAAAGGGGATCAGGCCTTTGCTGTTGCAGGCCCGAAGCTCTGGAATAGTCTGCCTCAGGAAATTAGACCGGGCGTATCGTTAAATGCCTTTAAAGTTGAAGTCAAAAACTATTACTTGTCGTTAGCCTTTGAGAGTGTGAGCTAGTCTTTGCGGTTAGTTGAATGTGTGTTGTCTTCTGTTTTGTGTTTTAATGACTGTTTCATGATTGTTCAGCACTTTGGTCTGCAGTTGCAGTTGTAAAGTGCTACATAAATAAAGTGAAATTAAATGAAAATGCTTCATCAGTCGATCGCACCAAAGCTGCTAATGAGGTAACTGGAGTAAAACATGCTTTTCCAATGCTACCGCGCTATCTGTGAAACCGATATGAGCGACAACATAACTAGTTCAAATCTCCATGACATTTCATCAGTCAGTTAGCGTTAGCATTAGCATTAGTACTGCTCTCAGGGCAGGAGTACTCAATATTCATATTAGTGTTATTTTTACTGAACTATGCACTGCTCTCAGGGCAAGAGTACTCCATATTCATATTAGTGTTATTTTTACTGAACTATGCACTCAATATTCATATTACTGTTATTTTTATTGAACTATGCCAGGAGTCACATTACTCAATATTCATATTACTGTTATTTTTAGTGTACTATGCGCTGCTCTCAGGGCAGGAGTACTCAATATTCATATTACTGTTATTTTTAATGGACTATGTGCTGCTCTCAGGGCAGGAGTACTCAATATTCATATTACTGTTATTTTTTCTGAACTATGCACTGCTCCCAGGGCAGGAGTACCAACAGGTCTGTATTACTATTATTTTTACTGGACTATGTGCTGCTCTCGGGGCAAGCGTACTCAATATTCATATTATTTTTACTGAACTATGCACTGCACTCGGGGCAAGAGTACTCAATATTCATATTATTTTTACTGAACTATGCGCTGCACTCAGGGCAGGAGTACTCTATTCATATTACTGTTATTTTTTCTGAACTATGCACTGCTCTCAGGGCAGGAGTACTCAATATTCATATTATTTTTTTACTGAACTATGTGCTGCTCTCAGGGCAGGAGTACCAATAGGTCCGTATTACTATTATTTTTACTGAACTATGCGCTGCTTTCAGGGCAGAAGTACTCAATATTCATATTACTGTTATTTTTACTGAACTATGCGCTGCTCTCAGGGCAGAAGTACTCAATATTAATATTACTGTTATTTTTACTGAACTATGCGCTGCTCTCAGGGCAGGAGTAACATTACTCAATATACATATTACTGTTATTTGTACTGAACTGTGCACTCAATATTCATATTACTGTTATTTTTACAGAACTATGCGCTGCTCTCAAGGCAGAAGTACTCAATATTCATATTACTGTTATTTTTACAGAACTATGCGCTGCTTTCAGGGCAGAAGTACTCAATATTCATATTACTGTTATTTTCACTGAACTATGCGCTGCTCTCAGGGCAGGAGTAACATTACTCAATATTAATATCACTGTTATTTGTACTGAACTATGCACTCAATATTCATATTGCTGTTATTTTTACAGAACTATGCGCTGCTCTCAGGGCAGAAGTACTCAATATTCATATTACTGTTATTTGTACTGAACTATGCACTCAATATTCATATTACTGTTATTTTTACAGAACTATGCGCTGCTCTCAGGGCAGAAGTACTCAATATTAATATTACTGTTATTTTTACTGAACTGTGCACTCAATATTCATATTACTGTTATTTTTACAGAACTATGCGCTGCTCTCAAGGCAGAAGTACTCAATATTCATATTACTGTTATTTTTACAGAACTATGCGCTGCTTTCAGGGCAGAAGTACTCAATATTCATATTACTGTTATTTTCACTGAACTATGCGCTGCTCTCAGGGCAGGAGTAACATTACTCAATATTAATATCACTGTTATTTGTACTGAACTATGCACTCAATATTCATATTACTGTTATTTTTACAGAACTATGCGCTGCTCTCAGGGCAGAAGTACTCAATAGTCATATTACTGTTATTTTTACTGAACTATGCGCTGCTCTCAGGGTAGAAGTACTCAATATTCATATTACTGTTATTTTCATTGAACTATGCCAGGAGTAACATTACTCAATATTCATATTACTGTTATTTTTACTGGACTATGTGCTGCTCTCAGGGCAGGAGTACTCAATATTCATATTATTTTTACTGAACTATGCTCTGCTCTCGGGGCAGGAGTACTCAATATTCATATCACTGTTATTTTTACTGAACTATGCGCTGCTCTCAGGGCAGGAATAACGTTACTCAATATTCATATTACTGTTATTTGTACTGAACTATGCGCTGCTCTCAGGGCAGGAGTACTCAATAGGTCCGTATTACTATTATCTTTAATGAACTATGAGATGCTCTCAGGGCAGGAGTACTCAATATTCATATTACTATTATTTGTACTGAACTATGCGCTGCTCTCAGGCAGGCACGTGCAGAAGGTGGGGCTTTGGGGGCTCGAGCCCCTGCCCTTTTCAAAATTATTCAAAAGTGCCTCTCTCAGACAAATAAAACAAGGTAAATAAAACAAAATGCATTTGAATTCTAATTAACATGACAATTTGTACAAAACAGTAACTAATCCCTCAAAAGTCGGAAAATTCCTGTTTATTTTTACATATCTGTCAATCTGAGGCGTTGCTATGGGTTTCGTGCGTTTTGCTCGACTGATATTCCACAGTCTGTTCGGAAACCGAGGCTCTCAAGCCATGGTTCTTTCAGTGAGTGCCTATGGGTCGACGGAAGGAAAAAATAAACAAACATTTTTCATCAATAATCAAAGCTAGTGTGTCGATTTAATTAAAAATCCACATATTATATATTTTAGAATACTACATAATTCATCAATGCCCATTTGTCGTATAATACACCAACCAATCATGATCTGGCACGAGAAGTTCAAATACCTGAAGTGGAGCGGTTATTTTCTGTTCTTATTCATAAATTGGTTGAAAATTACATGGGACAGACTTATTTGTGGAGTGATCTGGATCCGTGGTTTGTCTCATTTTATAAATCAAATTACATACAAATTACAAAATGTATGCTAAAAGCACCGCACAAAAACGTGCAGCGCTAAAAGTCCAATAATGGTAATCAGTAGGCTATTCAATTCACTTATATTTATGTATGATATACACCGTTTACTATTTGATGAAACTATCATAGTTATTTAAGCCCAAGTGCCACCTACAGGCCTATCATGTGAAGTGTAGGCTGGCGAATTGGTGAGGTGAAAGGACTTTATTATATTACCATTTTTGATAATTATACAGCATTATGAAAGTGTCTTATGCTCATCAAGCCTGCATTTAATTGATCAAAAATACAGAAAAAAAACTGTAGCCTAATATTGTGAATGATTATTACAATTTAAAATAATGTTTTTCTATTTTAATATACATTTATACTATTTTAATAAAATCTAATTTATTTCTGTTATTCAAAGCTGAATTTTCAGCTTCATTACTCCATTCTTCAATGCATGGTCCTTCAGAAATCATTCTAATACGCTGATTTATTATGAATGTTGGAAACAGTTGTGCTGCTTAATTTTTTTTTTTTTTATTGGAATCTGTGATACTTTTTTGGGGTTCATTAATAAATAAAAAGTTTAAAAGAACAGCATTTATTCAAAATAGAGATTTTTTTTTCTAACAATGTCAATCTTTATCACTGTTTCTACCAATTTAACAAATCCTTGCTGAGTAAAAACTAATTTCTTTAAAAAAAATAAAAATAATACTGACCTCAAGCTTTTGAACGATAGTGTAGGCTATATTGTTACAAAAGTTATATTTTAAATAAACGCTGTTCTTATTTAACTTTTTATTCATCAAAGAATCCTGAAAAAAGTATCACAGGTTTTCAACATTGCTAATAAATCAGCATTGCATAAAATGCATTAAGTAAATAAGTAAAATTTTGATCAAATAAATGCAGGCTTGTTGACTACCTGTATAAGTGACTTCTTGCAAAAATATAAAATAGTAATGTATCCAATCTTTTTTTTTTCCTCATATTGCCTTTTTTACATTTGAGCCCCTGCCCCTGAGGAACTCTCTGCACGTCCCTGCTCTCAGGGCAGGAGTACTCAATAGATCCGTATTACTATTATTTTTACTGAACTATGCGCTGCTCTCAGGGCAGGAGTACTCAATATTCATATTACTGTTATTTTTACTGAACTATGCGCTGCTCTCAGGGCAGGAGTACTCAACAGGTTCATATCACTGTTACTTTTAGTGTATTATTCGCTACATTCATCAAAGTATTTCTGTATGACTATACTTTGCTTGGGCATTTAAGAATGACCTTAACTACATTTCAGATGCTGTGCAATAAGATTGGTCTGCTGGTTAGTCAGGTTATGCCGCCCTGTCGCACAAAGTTACATGACTTTTTTGATGTGCATAGAGGAATTTATACGGAAATTCCCCCTCACCCAGGGATACCAGCGCCGTTTTCCTCCTCCAGTTCAGTTCCCCGGACGGCGAACCCTGGTGGAGTTCCTCCAGCACTCCCGGCAGTCAGACTGGGCAGAGCAGTCTGACGCCAGGCCCAGTACTTGTGTTAGCTTGCCCGGGTCTCCGGTCAGCCCCTTTACTGGGCTAGGTGTCCGTATGGCTGGATTCCCTTCGGGTAATCCCATATATGTATTCTACCACAGTAAGGTTTCCCTCACGGTAAACCCATGTCTTCCCTTTGACAGAGCCTCTGTCAGGCCCTGCTGGCAGCTCTCCTCCCTACCCTTAGGTAGGATCTGCCCCAGGGTCCAGTCGTATGTAATACTGCCCCAGGCCTGGGTCAGTCCATATCAGTGTCTCCACATGTTACCTCCCTTCGGGCAGGATGTGGCCTCCATAGCGCCCTTCTCTGGAAGGCCAAGCTGTAACAACAAATAGGAAAGACTTGAAGCTATCTTTCATTGAAGGTCGAAATCCCTTCCAACTTCTGTGGGGAAAGGAACAGTGGCTTGGCTATCTCCAGCAGCGATGTACTCAGTGGTCTCTGCGGGCACCAAGGTTAGCAAATTTGCGCTGGGGCGATGGGAAGGTTGCGACCTTTCGCATGGCATTTGTCTGTCACGCGCTCGCTTGTCAGCATCTGCATGCCACAAGGTTGTGACGGGGTTCAGGTTGTGGCGCTTTCCATAGGACCCCTATGTCGTCACGACATAACTCGTAGTGACCGACAGATAGGGAACGTCTCGGTTACGTACGTAACCCTCATTCCCTGATGGAGGGAACGGAGACGTTATGTCCCCATACCACAATTTTGAACCATCGCTGGTTGCCAGGGACTCGTTCTCGGCTCCTCAGCGTAAAACCTAATGAGTGGATGCACCTGCCGCCTATTTATACCCGTGTGCACGGGGAGTGGTGCAGGTATGCAAAATCCACTAGCCAATATTCATTGGTGTTTTCTCTTAAGTCAGAGATGATTGGGGCTCCCAAGTAAATCCTCTATGTCGTCACGACATAACGTCTCCGTTCCCTCCATCAGGGAACGAGGGTTATGTACGTAACCGATACGACTTTCTTTGTAAGTTCCTCTAGATTTAGTTGAGAATCTTGTTGATATTTGAAGTGCCCATATTATTTTTTCCCCCAAATATTACTTTACATGCATTGTAAAATAGCTGTTTGTAAATGTAAAACGTCTGCAAAAGTTTAAAGATCAAATTTCATGACAAATATAGTTTTGTCTCCTAAAAGTAAGAATTGATTCTGAACTGCTGTGCTGAAGTGAGTGTCAGAAACTCCAGTCTCACTTCCTGTTAGCAATTACCTGTTAGGTTTGTTTGCATAATGCCAGCCTATGGACTTCATCGGCTGTCCCTCAAACGTCTACTCTAATCTGCCCTCAATCACTGTAGTTGTAGCTGAGGCCAGAGTACAGTAGGCTCTAGGAATGGCAGTGTTTAAGGATGTATTACGTGTCATTTAAGAAACTGTCACATTTGAGGAAGTTGAAAAGTTTTTATCTTTGATCTTATGATTTTACTAGTAATTATGTTTGTTTACATTGCTACATTTCAGATGCTGTGCAGTGAGCTGGTCAGTAATGTAATGTTCCTGGTATGCAAGTTTGCTCCACAAAATAAAGTGGTCCAGGAAATATATGAAAATGAGGATGTTCATGATTCAATATCCTAAACTAAACCCTTCAGGTAAAATACATTTGTTTTAATTTTTTAATTAAATTCTTATTTTTTCATGACTATCAGTGTAAATTGAAACCAGATTCTTTATGCATTTCAAATGCAGGAAGACGTTGCAAACACGTCTGGAGACTTTGAGGAGATATCTGACAAGCCAACCTATGGCCTGGTTTAAAGGGAGCACATTCAAACTACAGCAGTTTAATGATACACCTGCTATACCTTTTTGTTGTGAAATGTTCCTGTTGATTATACATGCATTTAAATCTCTGGATTTGTTTGTAATTGTATAAAAATGGAAAGAAGTCATAATTATACTTGATTATTTTATTGTAATATTGGACCTGTAAACTGATTATTTTCAATCAAAATTTATTTCATTTTGTTCTTACACAAACAATTGAATTGACATTGAATTAAACAACATTAACAGCACGGAGAAGAAAAAAACTAACTATTTTGGCTATTTTTTACATTACAAGCGCAACTGCAATAGACTATGAGAACATTAAGTGGTTGCACATACTGTAGATTGACACTGGGATCTTTTGCAATCACATTTAACACAAGTCAACTCACAAAAATAACACAAGTCAACTCTGTGACAGAAGACCTATCAGATGGTAATTGTTTCTCATGTGAACATATGTAAAAATGTATTTACTCATGGATTTGATGCTTTTTTCACAGTGGAGAAGCAAGATGTGTGATCATATGAACCTAGAAATGCACTGCTGACATGGTCAATCGCATGGTTGTCTGCTATAAATAAATAAAATGTCATATGTTTGGAATAATAAATAAATTTAAATGTAATATACTATTCATTATTCATTTAAATCTCTGGTTTAAAAATAGGAAAATAGACCCACTATAGTTTAAATAGTTTTCTTAAATTGTATCTCTCAAAATTATGGGTGTCATTAAAAATGGTCAATTTTGACCGTAACAAGCAGACTAAAAGTTAAACATGTGAGTGGATATCGTTTTGCAACCAATTTATTTGCTATGCTCAGTAACATAAAAGAATGCTAGACATAGGATAATTGCTTATATTGACTTGAATGAAATAGCCTAACCTAAAAGAACGACTTGTGGATTTATGTGAATGCCAGCAAGCAGGCATGCTCAGAAATGTGTGTAGATTAAACATCTCCGATGACGTTCAGTGCCACAATTGATTTTATCGGGTTACAAGAAAAGGTAGGATATGGATTTAATTGCAAACTGTTAGGCTACTGATTTTATGATTGATCATGCTACATGCTACGGCATTCAAGTAGCCTACACACGCATCCAACTAGAAGTGACAGCCTGGTGATAATCTGCATTACAAAAAATATTTAAAGGTTATTCATGATTATGTATTGCTGCCAAGGTGTCTAGTCTTTACAGTGCTTTGTTATATGGAGCTGTTTGGTAGATCGCGATCTAATTCTTTTGACTACACCGTAATTAAAATGCGGCAGATTTTAATGGACAGTAAAAAAAGGCAGAACACCGTATAACTCCAAGCTGGCACCGTAACTTCCTTTTGAAGCAGTGTTAAACAAAGGCATAACGCCGTAACTCAATTTGAGCGTTCCAAACAAAGTGAAAGAGCGGTAACTGGTGTTATACGGTGTTCTGCCTTGGTTTCTCCAGGGCTTTTCAGAGTTACGGTTGAGACCACCCATTATTTTCTCGGAAAAACAACAAAATTGACTCTTGAATTTCCCAAAAATATCAATAAATAATTTTCGACAAAAATCGAAGTTGCATGCAGGATATGCAATTAAATACATATCCTGCTTTTGCCTTTGCACAGCAGTATAGTATATGTTGATACCTATGCAACAGATTAGTGTTCCAAGAATCTTTAGTAGTTTTCATGAACACCCAATCCAGTTACACATGCAAATTCTTTTTGATTCTGAGAAGATGGGGATGCTGAGCTAGAACTCTTCTGGACCCCCTAAGTTTGTGCCAGGCTGTGGCCTTGTCTTTTCATTCTCCAAAGATCTTCGGATTTCAGCTGATGTCTCTCGAGCTCTGCGCTCTTCTCTCATCACCTTCATCTGGGAGAAAACTCTCCCAGTCACCACAGAGTCAGAAGAATAACATCTTTGGAGTTCATCAACCTTCAAACCTGGAAGAACATGATCTAAACTCCAACACTACCAAACCTCAAAACCATCAAGACTTTCATCCGAGACTGCATTCGGACACTCGTTCAACGACCAAGGAAATGCAAGTTTCGTACATTTAACTAAATGAAACAGAGGTTTAGTATAAGCTGTAGATCCCACTGTAAAATGGCGCTGATGGTTTCTACTCAGGTGTGGTTAGCTTACTTGTGTTCCATAACTGCACTTCCTGGTTTCTCTAATGGTTCCATTCATCCACGTCAACTCCCTTTGTATGTATGCGTGAGCATGATTGTATGTTTGTTCGTTTGTTTGTTTAGACTTGTTATGTGTTAGCGTTTAGTTAATAAAACCCTTGTGCACAAATAATATGAGCTTCTGTTTTGCACCATTTTGGACTCGGCAGCATCAGATACCATGTATATTATGGGACAACTTGCTTCAGTTTTACAACAGTCAAGAATGGCCAGGGAGCTAACAGCCATGTTTACTGAATGTTCTTCATGATTGATATAATGTGTTGTTTAAAAGAATGAACAATGGTTAGATCATAGAGGATAGCACATAGTATACTAAAAATAAACAGTAACACTGACCTATTGAGTACTCCTGCCCTGAGAGCAGCACATAGTTCAGTAAAAATAACAGTAATGTGAATATTGAGTACTCCTGCCCTTAGAGCAGCGCATAGTTCAGTAAAAATAACAGTAATGTGAATACTGAGTACTCCTGCCCTGAGAGCAGCGCATAGTTCAGTAAAAATAACAATAAGGTGAATATTGAGTACTCCTGCCCTTAGAGCAGCGCATATTACACTAAAACTAAAAGTAATACGGACCTATTGAATATTCCTGCCCTAAGAGCAGCGCATAGTTCAGTAAAAATAAAAGTAATACGGACCTATTGAGTACTCCTGCCCCGAGAGCAGCGCATAGTTAAGTAAAAATAATAGTAATATGACTATTGAGTACTCCTGCCCCGAGAGCAGCGCATAGTTCAGTAAAAATAATATGAATATTGAGTACTCCTGCCCTGAGAGCAGCTCATATCACACTAAAAATAACAGTAACACTGACCTATTGAGTACTCCTGCCCTGAGAGCAGCGCATAGTTCAGAGAAAATAACAATAATATGAATATTGAGTACTCCTGCCCCGAGAGCAGCGCATAGTTCAGTATAAAGAACAGTAATATGAATATTGAGTACTCCTGCCCTGAGAGCAGCACATATTACACTAAAAATAACAATAATACGGACCTATTGAGTACTCCTGCCCTGAGAGCAGTGCATAGTTCAGAAAAAATAACAGTAATATGAATATTGAGTACTCCTGCCCTTAGAACAGCACATTTTACACTAAAAATAACAGTAACACTGACCTATTGAGTACTCTTGCCCTGAGAGCAGCGCATAGTTCAGAGAAAATAACAATAATATGAATATTGAGTACTCCTGCCCTTAGAGCAGCGCATATTACACTAAAAATAACAGTAATACGGACCTATTGAGTACTCCTGCCCCGAGAGCAACGCATAGTTCAGTTAAAAGAACAGTAATATGAATAGAGTACTCCTGCCCTGAGAGCAGCACATAGTTCAGTAAAAAATAATATGAATATTGAATACTCCTGCCCTGAGAGCAGCACATAGTTCAGTAAAAATAACAGTAATGTGAATATTGAGTACTCCTGTCCTGAGAGCAGCACATAGTTCAGTAAAAATAAAAGTAATATGAATATTGAGTACTCCTGCCCTGAGAGCAGCACATAGTTCAGTAAAAATAATATGAATATTGAGTACTCCTGTCCTGAGAGCAGCGCATAGTTCAGTAAAAATAATATGAATATTGAGTACTCCTGCCCTCAGAGCAGCACAAAGTTCAGTAAAAAGAACAGTAATAGAGACCTATTGAGTACTCCTGTCCCAAGAGCAGCGCATAGTTCAGTAAAAAGAACAGTAATATGAACATTGAGTACTCCTGCCCTGAGAGCAGTGCATAGTTCAGTAAAAATAACACTAATATGAACATTGAGTACTCCTGCCCTGAGAGCAGCGCATATTACACTAAAAATAGCAGTAACACTGACCTATTGAGTACTCCTGCCCTGAGAGCAGCGCATAGTTCAGAGAAAATAACAATAATATGAATATTGAGTACTCCTGCCCTTAGAGCAGCGCATATTACACTAAAAATAACAGTAATACGGACCTATTGAGTACTCCTGCCCCGAGAGCAACGCATAGTTCATTTAAAAGAACAGTAATATGAATAGAATACTCCTGCCCTGAGAGCAGCACATAGTTCAGTAAAAATAATATGAATATTGAATACTCCTGCCCTGAGAGCAGCACATAGTTCAGTAAAAATAACAGTAATGTGAATATTGAGTACTCCTGTCCTGAGAGCAGCACATAGCTCAGTAAAAATAACAGTAATATGAATATTGAGTACTCCTGCCCTGAGAGCAGCACATAGTATTAATATCACTGTTATTTTTACTGAACTGAGTACTCCTGCCCTGAGAGCAGCGCATAGTTCAGTAAAAATAATATGAATATTGAGTACTCCTGCCCTCAGAGCAGCACAAAGTTCAGTAAAAAGAACAGTAATAGAGACCTATTGAGTACTCCTGCCCCAAGAGCAGCGCATAGTTCATTAAAAATAACAGTAATATGAACATTGAGTACTCCTGCCCTGAGAGCAGTACTAATGCTAATGCTAACACTAACTGACTGATGAAATGTCACAGAGATTTGAACTAGTTATGTTGTCGCTCATATCGGTTTCACAGATAGCGCGGTAGCATTGGAAAAGCATGTTTTACTCCAGTTACCTCATTAGCAGCTTTGGTGCGATCGACTGATGAAGCAGTGTAATGAAAATGCATACTATATGATATATTTAGTCGATGATTATTTGTTCTGTGCATCTTTGTTCGCTAATTATCTCACTAAAGGTTTGAGATGGGGTTTTTTTGTTTGTTTGTTTCATTAAAATACATGGTAAATTCACTTACCTTGTTATAAATGCCTCCCACGAAGCGTCAGTAAGGTATCTGTCTGATGTATTCCCTCCTCCACACACACACACACACACACACACGTTCAAATTTCCTGACCCCGCCTCTGCTTCAATTTCATTGGTTGAATCTGTGAACCAATCATTTTCCTTTCTGCCCTCAAAACATGTTTGAGTAAGTAAAACTCCCATCTGCCTATCTCATATAGGCTATTGCATAAAATGTGACTGTATTATTTTTTTTTTCTTTTTCTTTTGACCGTAACAAGCAGACTAAAAGTTAAACATGTGAGTGGATATCGTTTTGCAACCAATTTATTTGCTATGCTCAGTAACATAAAAGAATGCTAGACATAGGATAATTGCTTATATTGACTTGAATGAAATAGCCTAACCTAAAAGAACGACTTGTGGATTTATGTGAATGCCAGCAAGCAGGCATGCTCAGAAATGTGTGTAGATTAAACATCTCCGACGACGTTCAGTGCCACAATTGATTTTATCGGGTTACAAGAAAAGGTAGGATATGGATTTAATTGCAAACTGTTAGGCTACTGATTTTATGATTGATCATGCTACATGCTACGACATTCAAGTAGCCTACACACGCATCCAACTAGAAGTGACAGCCTGGTGATAATCTGCATTACAAAAAATATTTAAAGGTTATTCATGATTATGTATTGCTGCCAAGGTGTCTAGTCTTTACAGTGCTTTGTTATATGGAGCTGTTTGGTAGATCGCGATCTAATTCTTTTGACTACACCGTAATTAAAATGCGGCAGATTTTAATGGACAGTAAAAAAAGGCAGAACACCGTATAACTCCAAGCTGGCACCGTAACTTCATTTTGAAGCAGTGTTAAACAAAGGCAGAACGCCGTAACTCAATTTGAGCGTTCCAAACAAAGTGAAAGAGCGGTAACTGGTGTTATACGGTGTTCTGCCTTGGTTTCTCCAGGGCTTTTCAGAGTTACGGTTGAGACCACCCATTATTTTCGCGGAAAAACAACAAAATTGACTCTTGAATTTCCCAAAAATATCAATAAATAATTTTCGACAAAAAACCAAGTTGCATGCAGGATATGCAATTAAATACATATCCTGCTTTTGCCTTTGCACAGCAGTATAGTATATGTTGATACCTATGCAACAGATTAGTGTTCCAAGAATCTTTAGTAGTTTTCATGAACACCCAATCCAGTTACACATGCAAATTCTTTTTGATTCTGAGAAGATGGGGATGCTGCGCTAGAACTCTTCTGGACCCCCTAAGTTTGTGCCAGGCTGTGGCCTTGTCTTTTCATTCTCCAAAGATCTTCGGATTTCAGCTGATGTCTCTCGAGCTCTGCGCTCTTCTCTCATCACCTTCATCTGGGAGAAAACTCTCCCAGTCACCACAGAGTCAGAAGAATAACATCTTTGGAGTTCATCAACCTTCAAACCTGGAAGAA
The DNA here is from genome assembly GCF_012432095.1 of Onychostoma macrolepis. Lineage (NCBI taxonomy): Eukaryota > Metazoa > Chordata > Actinopteri > Cypriniformes > Cyprinidae > Onychostoma > Onychostoma macrolepis. Next base: position 18,504,735 of record NC_081172.1, on the reverse strand, counting down.
CATGATCTAAACTCCAACACTACCAAACCTCAAAACCATCAAGACTTTCATCCGAGACTGCATTCGGACACTCGTTCAACGACCAAGGAAATGCAAGATCCCACTGTAAAACGGCGCTGATGGTTTCTACTCAGGTGTGGTTAGCTGACTTGTGTTCCATAACTGCACTTCCTGGTTTCTCTAATGGTTCCATTCATCCACTTCAACTCCCCTTTGTATGTATGCGTGAGCATGATTGTATGTTTGTTCGTTTGTTTGTTTAGACTTGTTATGTGTTAGCGTTTAGTTAATAAAACCCTTGTGCACAAATAATATGAGCTTCTGTTTCTGTCACCGCTTGTGAATAATGTCCCTTTTACGATCCGATCTAGCTACATGCTCTAATGCATTAGTACTGTAAGAAGGTTATTTTCTGTGGCCAAGAAAATATCCTTTCTTAGAGTTGATATGAAATTGAATGTTCGCTGGATGAACAGATTAGTTGACGGCAATTTAATTCTGCTACAGTTATTACTGGCAGTTGATATAAATAATTGTAATTAATCATAATTAATTGTAATTAATTATATATTTTCCTTTGAGCTAATTTGCTACAAAAGGTCATAGAAAATTTGTCTATGAATTAATGAAAGAAGACATTTCCTATAGCAGTACAGTATGTGTCTGTTTGGAGAGAAATAAGTAGGGGGAAGATTCTCTCTACATACTTTTAGGTCGTAAAGTTTATCTGATCTGGCTGAGGTGTCCTGGTTACTATGGTAACCAGGGGCCTGTTCTGCCTTTTTGAAGTGTAAAGCCCAATTTATACTTATGTGTCAAACCTACACCGTAGCCTATGCAGAGACACACAGGCCTGTGCCGTAACCTACGCCGTCCCTGACGTGCACCTCTCCAAAAATCTAACAGCGCGTCAATTCTACGCGGACCGCAAGTGCTGTGATTGGTCTGCTAGGACCCCTCCCTCCGTATGTACTTGAGTTTTGTGTGCGTTTATGAGCACTGTAATATAGTTTAATGTCACACCTTCTTATTTAAAATAAAACAAAGCAAATAACAAGTGTCTTATCATTTATTATACTACAGCATTATACATCAGTAGTTGTCCGCGACAAACAATGTTGATCTGCCGTGGTACACGTCCTTGTGGGAGGTGTATCCATCTCAGAATCTTCTCCCGTTCCGTTGTTGTCCCCCGTTTTGTTGTTTTAAATAACGATTTAATAATTTGATATTTCTTTGCCACCGTCAGGGCTATAATGCTTCTCCGACGAGCCGCTTCTTCTTTTGCCGTGGTACAGCGGGTTACACCAGCAACATGCCCGTGGACACTGCAGACTAGCGGCCCGCATGTGTACTGCACATCGACGCGGACGACGATGCAGAAGTATAAATGAAAACCGACACACAGTTTACGGCGTAGAGGCTACGGCGTGGGTCCAACGCAGAAGTATAAATTGGGCTTAAGTCGCATGTTGGGGGAAGGGTCCATAGACCCTCATTGTTGGCTAGTTGGTTGGGTGAGGGGTGTTAGGAATTATTTGTTAAGTATAACAAATAATTGTGTGTCTGATTGGTCCAGAAGCAATGCATCTTTTCTTTATCAACATGGATATTAAAATCAGCAAAGATTAAGACTTTATCTGCAGCCAGCACTAACTCAGATAGAAAATCTGAAAATTCTTTGATAAAGTCTGTATGGTGCCCTGGTGGCCTGTATACAGTAGCCAGTACAAAAGTCGAATTATAGTACAAAACAAATTATACTTGAAACTAGACCTCTGAGAAATATTGAAAATATTACTAAAATTGTAGCAACACCTCCCCCTTTACCTTCTACAGTAATCTTAGGGGGTAGACTCATTTAAAATAATGTAATCATCTGGTTTTAGCCAGGTTTCTGTCAAACAGAGCACATCTAGGTTATGATCAATGATCATATCATTTACAAAAAGCGCTGTTGTAGAAAGGGATCTAATATTCATTAAGCCATGCGTTATCATTTGTTTATCTGTAATATATGTTTTTTTTTTTTTTTGGTTTTGTTGAACATCAGTTGTTACCCTTAAATTGTTTTGGACATTTTTTTGTTTTGTTTTGTTTGTTTGTTTGTTTCAGTTTTTTGTTTTATTTGTATTATTTATTTTGTATTTGCTAGTTCAGGGAATAGACATTGTCTGTATATCTAGGTGAAAGAGTCTCTATGTGCTGAGAATTAATTGACTTCTGTGACATGGGGCGGTTAGCAGATACAGTAGTTGGTTTAGCCAGTCTGTCTGCTTTCTTACCTCGGCTCCAGTTAGTCAAATAGCAACTCTAAGACTATGTGGCATATTTCTAGAGAGAAGAGCAGCACCACCCCTGGCGGGATGAAGACCATCTCTTTTTAAACAGGTCTGCCCCAAAAATTCATCCACTTGTCTATGAAACCTTTGTTAATCTGTGGGCACCACTTAGACAGGTCTCTGAGCAGGTCAGCCTGGTATGCCTGCAACACCGCCATGGTGTCCAGGTATGCGCCAGCCTGACCCACTGCTGTGAGTGGCTTGGTGGGTAGCACCGGAGCCTTCAGAGACAATGCTGACTCAGGGGACAGATAGCTGGCAAGTGTCTGTTCAACCCTAGGCATCGCCCTATAGTCATGCTGCTTCTGCCCCAGAATGCTGGACTAATTAGTAACATTGGGGCTGAATAAGTGAGCCAAATATGGCCTTTCCCATGGCCTTACAACTTCAGGGAAGAAAGGAAGGCTCCAGCGTGGAGGCGGTGACTTAGAGTGCTGGAAGCTCTCATCCAGTTTACTTCTTGGATGGCTTCTCATCAGGCCAATCAATCTTTAATTTTCCAACAGCTCTTGTCACCACCTCCAACAGCTCCTCATACTGGATTGACTGGGGTGAAGAAGTCTCATCAACCTCCTTAGAGGTGAAGCCTCTACTGTGGGCTTCCGAACCCTGAGAGAGAGCACTAGATCTAGTGGGTGAGGGCGAAGAAATGGCCATGCCAGTCTCCAACCCCTCCTCCAGATCCATCTGCAATCCCCAGCCATGGAACCCAAGCCACAAGCCTGAGCACTCTCCTCAAAGAGCGCCAGGCGGGAGCCTGCGCAGCAGCATGTGATCGCAATTGACTCCCTCGAGAACTATACATGCATGTTCTGCTCCCAGACAGGCATCGCAAAGAGCATGTGTATCCCTACCCATGATGTAGTGAGGGCAGGGAGGAACACATGGCCTGAAACGCTGACTGTAAATCTCTTTATTAGCTTGCATTTTTGACTGATAAAATTTGTGCACTGGCACCACAAAAACACTTCACACACAAAGATGAACACAACACAGGGCACTTGCTGAAGAGCAGAAACTAATGCTGTTTATACCGGATGTGCTTTTAAGCTTCCTGATCACTATGTCACCCTGTCTGTGGCATTTTGCAACTCTATTGGACTGATTTCACATGGACGAGTGAATGAACAGCACTCTCTTTCACCTTCAGTATCCATGACTGAGGTTCCTTTGAGCAAAGCACATAAGCCCCAGTTGTTCCCCAGGCTCCGGGTACATGTCCATGATGTGTGTGTGTGTGCTCTTGGATGGCATAAATGCAGAGCACAAATATGACATTGATCGTAAGAAAATTAACTGAAAAACGTTTATTTTTGCCCTTACCTAAGTCACATACCTTCTATGTAGATATCAGAGAACAATTTAAAATACTGTATCAATGCATTCTATGGCGCCTTTAAAGTTCTTGTTTTGCGTACCAGAAAACCTGTCATGTCCGGCGCTATAAGCATGGCTTGCAGCACTTAAGTTAAAATAATAAAATAATATGTTAAAATGTGTGCTCTTATCATTCTGTGGACAAAATCCTGTGAACTTCGCCCCGAATGGGAGCTTAATATGCACATGTGCGCTCATCTGTTTTCAATGCAGCTAACCTTGCGTCGCTTCATGTCATCTTCCCACTCATTAAACTATGACAGATCCTTTACTGCAAAAGGACGGTCACTGCGACACTGTAAAGCAATTAAACTATGGTGCCATGTGCTTTTTTAAACCATTTTCATATGTTTCAAGTTATATTGTTGGCTCGGAAAATATGTAAATGTGCATGCCCAGTAGCCGCAGCTGTATCCCTTCTAGCCTAACCACATATCAGACAGGAGAGTAGATTAATTTCGGTGGACTTAAACTTGAAAAATAGTGTGTTCCGTGGTTGAAATAAAATACTTTCTGATGTTTATAAGTGGAACATTTAGAGTCTAACCAGTTGCTTTATCCACAGCAGTTTGGATTTCAAGACAAATATTCCACTGAAATAGCTAACTGCTATTTGCTTGAAAAAATATGAATAATAATAATAATAAAGCTAATTCAAAACCTGCTATGAATATGTCCTAAAATTTAGCATTGTTATCTGATTGGTCTGATTGGATAAAGGAAATGTTGTTGGGGCAATGTTCCTGGACCTAAAAAAGGCCTTTGACGCTGTTAATCGCAGTATTTTATTAAATAAATTAAATCAGTTTAAAATGTCATCAGAAGCTTTGGGTCTTATTTGGGCGGGAGACAGCAATGTGTTAGGGTCAGTGGGGTAAGTTCAGAGAGTCCTGTCAGTCGGATTTACAGCTCGTGAATTCATCAATTTCTCCCGAAATACATGTAAGTGGCCGGTGAACTTGGAGAAGAATAGAGTGAACTTTATAGTTACTTACACTATGTGTATCTGATAGAATAAAACACATAGGCAAATTAAATTTGAATGGATTATTATTGTTGCTTCCATGGAGATCTGTGTATACTTTACAAACTCTAAATGTATTGTTTTACCAGTACTTATGTGTATTTAAGGCTGCATTTACACTGCAAGTCTTTATGACCAATTCCGATTTTGTGACTATATCCGATTTTTTGGACTACGTGCTTACATTTCTTTTAAAAGTGGCCCGTATTCGATGTGTGCATTTTACACTGCACTTGGTGAAACAAGCCAAAAATAGCATATGACATCACAAATCAATTTGAATAGTACATTGAGTTTAATTTATTGACATGGAATTCATATACTTATGTGCGATATCAGTCCTCCATGAGGACCTATTGGGATAACTGTCTTTTTTAATGTGTATTGTTTTGGGTTGTAGTGTGTGTTTCTTGCTAATGGACCTTGAGTCTGGAAATAAAGTTGAAAGAAGAAGAAAGATATAGAAACGTTTTTAATGCAATGGTTACATCTATACATCAAAATAATTATATAGCCTAGAACAAATTCTTCAGGACATTGATATACGCAGCTACGCTGAAAGCTTGCGAGTGGAATAATACTCAGGTGGTAGATAATGTTAAACATGTCACATCGACTGTGTTTTTTAGTAATTAAAACCAAATGCGTTCATCAGTGATTGTATATCAAAGGCAGGGACATGTGCATTTATTTAGTGGTTTCAATGGAACGAACGGGACTGAAGCGATCATCTGACAACAGCAGCAATGAGCACTCAGCGTGATTTCAATAGTAATACATTCAGCGCCAGATCGCCTTTTATTTAACACAAACGAATGAAATGAATACTCTGCTACTCAACTAGAGATGTTTCATTTGTTACAGGTATGTCTGTACCCTGAAATGTTTAAAAAAAACTAACTTTTCAATGACGTAGGAGTCGCATTTACAGGGGAATATCCGATCTGACCGCTTACACAGCAGGCGCAAATGCACGTATCTGATTCATATCTGATTTATTTCCACATATGAATGAGGCCTGAAACCGATCGGAGCATATCGGAATCCATGCGATTTTTTTCCTGCTTACACGGTCGTGGGCCATATCCGATCTGTGCCACATGGGAGGAAAAAATCGGAATTGGGTCACTTGGACCATGCAGTGTAAATGCAGCCTAAATGTCTGAAACCTAAAATAAGCATTATGTGGTTAAAAGCACTGCATAGTTGTGATAATATGACAAGTGCAGTGCACATCTCTCTCTGGCTCAGCGCCAACCAATGCACGAAACCACAGTTTGAATTTGGCAGTTATGCAACGTCATTCTAAATCCCATATGTGGGACCCTACTCCCAGGGTCACAGAAATAAAAATCCCATATGTGGGACCGTACTGCTCAAAAGGTTAATGAAAATCTGTAAAATAGTTTGTTTAAAATTTATCAACGGTAGTGTAAAAAATACCTTTTTTACCCTGTCAAAAACCGCTCTTTTCAGAGCAAGCCATTTTTGTAGCATTTTTACGGTTTACTTTAGCCGCATTCATCGTGAAACTTGCTAATTAGCACATTATTAGGAAAGGCAATTTGCAAAGATTCATTAAAAAACCTTATACTCACTGCTTCTGTAGGTGAGGCTGGATCATGAATGATTTGTGTGAACATAAACGCATTTAGGTAGATCGAGGGCGCATTCCCTTCAGAAACTGTCGGGAGTAAATAAGACTGCTATGTTCATTACTACACCAACAACAAAGCACCTCAATCGCTTAGGAGACATTCTTGTCTACATCTTCTCCGGCGGTGAAAAAATAGTGGACTGATGACAGCTCACTCAGGGCGGGTCTAAGGTAAGACACCAGTCCAGTCTGTGCTGAAACGCTAGTGTCAATCGAACAATCGTGGGAGGGGATGTCACACAGACAGGCATCTGAGATCGGCTCGATTTGAGAAAGGGGCAAAGATTTTATTAGATTAAAAAATACCACTGAGTGGATTTTTATCATTATAGGGTGGTTGTGTACACACACTGCCAACACACATTTCAGTTCAAACAACTTGTAAAAGTGCATGTAGCATCATATGACCCCTTTAAGAATATCTGTAAGAAGGTCAAACTGAACCTAAATTGTTTTCGTATTATTGTCATGTCAAACTGCAAAACTATACATGCATGCAATGATATTTTCACATTTATTATATTGCATTACATCATGGTCACAAGCATTTCCCACTACATTATAGCCTATTGTTTCAATATACAAACATAAAAGTTATGGACCAGAAACCTTTGCGATGGCATTATTGTGATGTTCTACGTAAGCATAACCTTCTTAGCTTTGATAGCTTCATTGATTTTAATTATCTTAAATTGTTTTTTTTAAATGTTTGAAGAATCATGCATTACTGCTGTTTCCTGAATTAATCAGTAGGTGTCAGACCTATCATAGGGCAAAATTAGTGATAATGTTTTCTAATTTGAGTGGTCATTTGTCTTTGCATCATCTGTATACATAAAGAAGTAGGCTATATTGCGTGTGGATGCTGCAGGTGGCGGATCATTTCTTGCCTCTGTAGATAATTTGTACAGCAGCTGGAATAATTAAACGGTGCATGATGGCAATTAAACACATGCAAGTTACCAAACTTACATTTTATTCCGGTTTTAAATGTGCATCTGATTACAGATATGTGACTCTGGACCACAAAACCAGTCTTAAGTCGCTGGGGTATATTTGTAACAATAGCCAAAATACATTGTATGGGTCAAAATTATCGATTTTTCTTTTATGCCAAAAATCATTAGGATATCAAGTAAAGATCATGTTCCATGAAGATATTTAGTAAATTTATTACCGTAAATATATCAAAATATATCAAAACTTCATTTTTGATAAGTAATATGCTTTGCTAAGAACTTCATTTGGACAACTTTAAAGGTGATTTTCTCAATATTTAGATTTTTTTGCACACTCAGATTCCAGATTTTCAAATAGTTGTATCTCGGCCAAATATTGTCAGATATTCTTTGTCAATATTGTCAAATATTGCTTATTTATTCAGCTTTTGGATGATGTATAAATCTCAATTTCGAAAAATTGACACTTAAGACTGTTTTTTTGGTCCAGGGTCACATATGTGGGATTACGCTGTACTTAAAAAAGATTAGTATTTCAAAGAGAACAAGTTTTAAGGAAAATTAAATTGCTTTTTTGAGGTTAAAAGAACAATTTATTTAAATGAAATTGGAATTGTATGACAATTAGAGATTAGACTGTTCAGAACACTGAATACACATAGGATGCAATATTGATGTTGTTAACATTAACAATTTGAGAAATAACAATAGTATATTGTATATTGTAAATAACTATAGTATAACAATAATATTAATTTGCACAGTTTGACGTAATCTGAGCTAACTTTGTGATCATTAGATTTAATCACCATGGTAGCGCGATTTCTTACAAAACTTTTTTTTTTTTTCAGTTGGTCAGAACAAAACAGGCAGACGTGTTACTTCATGTAACATTTTCAGATGAAGCTTATTATTTTGGACATACTTCCAAGACGTAGTATCTGTAATTCCGAAGTAGCCTACAGCCCACTCTGAGGAACCATGCCAATGCACAACCAACGTAAAGAAGATAACTCTGCAAATAATTGCAATTGCAGGTTTCAAACAGAGATGGCGACAAAGAGGCAAAACGGACTTCAGCTTTAAAGGTGTGGGGTGGGGGTTTTCATATTATTATCTCCAATGGCTTTCTTTGATGTTCAAACCCAAATAGCAAGGCGACATTGATACAATGTTCAGTTTTGATCCAAGCCATCATTTTGTTGAGATTGACATTTCAGTATTTAAAGTATGTTGGGTCAGTATTGACATTTTGATGAAAGCTGACAACACACAGGGATGTTAAACTGATTTGTTGTTGACAACCACAAGATCATAAAAGTATGTCTCTGCATAATCACCTGACTTGGGATTTCATGTTGTTCTGTGCCTTATTTGTTTCCTGATTACTGCTTTACCATCATTTAGTAAAATTAATTTTTTACATCTCAAAAAGCTGTGATTTTGTAGATATCAACCCACTCTACCTTATATTTCGAGTATAATATAAGTTATAAGTTTTGAAAGATAACAGTGCTAAATTTTAGGACATATTCATAGCAGGTTTTGAATTAGCTTTATTATTATTACTATTAATATTACTTTTGTCCGTTTTGAAAATGTACTTTTGAAAATTGGACAATATCTTCAGGACAGATCTGAGAAGCACTTGCACTAAATGAATAACAGAAACAAACATGGCTGTGACTCAGAACAGCTTTATTATAGGGAAACAGAATCACAAAACAGAAAAGAAAGTTTCTCACATGTATAATTATCCTTTTCCCATAAGAAAGCTTTTAGTGTTGTTTTCTGGCTTGAGTAAAATAATGTAACATTTTGGGACAAAGATGCAAAACAAGAGTCCAAAACTAGAGGCCAATATGGCAAAAATTTCCACAGCAACACTGTACTTCCCCGGTGAGCTGGCATATGCTGGCACAAATGCAATCCACACAGCACAGAAGATCAGCATGCTGAAAGTAATGAATTTTGTCTCGTTAAAATTATCTGGAAGTTTACGGGCAAAGAAGGCCAGCAGGAAACAGACAACAGCCAGGAAGCCAATGTAGCCCAGAACACAGGTGAATCCCACAACTGACCCAACTGTGCACTCAAGGATGACCTTTGACCCTTGGATTCCAAAGTTACGGTGAGGTGAAGGTGGACTGACAGAGAGCCAAATGGCACAGATAACCACCTGAACACTGGTAAAGACCAGAACACTTCCTCTCTGCTGACCTGGTCCAAACCATTTGATAAGAGCTGAGGATCCAGGTCTAGTGGAATGAAATGCAACTAGAACCACAATTGTCTTGACGAGAATACAGGAGATGCACAGGACAAAACTGATCCCAAACGCAGCCTGTTGAATCCTACATGACCAGAGCGATGGCTGGCCTACAAACACCAGCGAGCACAAGAAGCAGAGTTTGAGAGACAGAAGGAGCATGAAGCTGAGCTCTGAGTTGTTGGCTTTAACTATCGGAGTGCTCTTATGGTACAGGAAAATCACAGCCACTGTAGCTGTGATGATGATACCCGAAACAGCAACACTTATCAGCGTGAAGCCCATTGTTTCTCTAACGGAGAGGAACTCAGTCTCACGGGGCACACATTCATTTCTGAAACTATTAGACCAGAACTCTTGGGGACAGCGATAACATTTTATTGAGCCTAGGGGAAAAATAAAAATAAAAAGAGGAACATTAAAGATTTATGGTATTTAGTGACTTTAGAAATTAGTGTTAGAGAACTTTATTGACCTGTAATGTTACTGATTTCCCCCTCCGTACAGGGCAGGCAGTCAAAACAGCACACTGGCAGACCCTTCTTAATGGCTTTACGTGTCCCAGGTGGACACTCATTCGTGCACACGGACACAGGCATCTGGAAACACATATTACACAATATATTACACCTTTTTTATATAATTGTTTAGATTTATATTAGAAGCCCATCTCACCTTCCCGGAGTCTCCAGGCCATGAAATGGCTGACTCATTAATAATGAGCTGGTTCCCATCCACTCGTCCAATGGAAACATACCTAAGCGAACCATCAGGAGCTCTCTGCCAGTTCACCAGGTCATAGACAGGTGGGATGCTGCCGTCCAGAAAATAAAACTCCTCTCCTGACTGAGTGGTGAAATGAACTTGTCCAATGTGCTTTAAAAGCTGAACATGTCAGGAAAAGAGAGAATATTTAATATGTTTGGAAAAACCATAAAATTGATGTTTATTTATTTATTTATTTCACAAAAAGGGACAGTGTACATTTATCAACATTCATGAAGGTAAATGTACCCAAATTAGCCCAAAGCTAGTTTGCATTGGTAGTCCCTTTGCTAGATGTTATTAGGCCAAAAAAATTGAGAAATAAGAGACAAAAAAGAAAAACAATAACAACGAAATACAACCAAAAATTATAAACAACTCTCTAAGATACAATTAAACAACAAATTATCCAAAATAATAATAAAAAATAAAGAAATAAATGAATAATAAGAAAAACAATAACAACGAAATACAACCAAAAATTATAAACAACTCTCTAAAATACAATTAAACAACAAATTATCCAAAATAATAATAAAAAATAAAGAAATAAATGAATAATAACAATAATAAGTAAATATAAAAAGCAGCTTATCAAGATAGATAATAAACAATGTGAACATTTATGTTGTTTATGAAGACACCATTTCTTAAAAGTATGCTTAAATGAGTTAAATGATAATGATATGAAAAAATATATACCGATACTTAAAATGAAGAATTTTAATGCAGATTCTTAAAACTAATACCAAATACTTAAATGTGATTAAATACACTTTAACTGAAAAGTTCACTTACTTACAAGAATTGGCCGCGTATAAAACAAACACTCAAATTGTGTTCATTTGAATACGTATGTAATTAAGGTTCTGAATTTATATATGTTCTGAGCTGGCAATTTTTTTCTGCTCATTCTTTAACAGTCCTTTTAAACTTATACATATGCTGTTTTTAGACATAATCTGAATGAGAGTAGGAGATGATAAATTATTTAAATAAAATTACACTGAAAGAGTATGATGTTCAGTTGATTAAAATAAAATATTTCAATAAATATAAAACAGTAAGATATTTTAAACACCAAACATCTTGTCAAAAGGCTTCTTATTGTGAAATATCTTGCTTGCTTTCTTTAAAATAAATGCCAGATGGATAGTTGTGTTAATATTTTGTTATCTGATGCAATGACATTCATACATTTTTAAATATATCTTTTTATAAATATATATTTTTTTTAAAAGTCACATGAGATGCATACCTGTGCTGCAGTGATGTTGTCTGGAGAGGAGCACTTTAGTTTTATTTTAGGATCAGAGTTATTTTGCGGGGTGCACGCCAGCAAAGAATGAAGTGCATGGGCAACAGCATATACTGCTAAATAAATATTATACGCCACTGTCAGATGAGAAGTATCGGTAAATGGACTCTGAACCCCCTCCAGGCTCTCTCTGCCACTGCATGGAGGCAGGGCGTTCTGAAAAGCCTTGGTAGTGCTTTTCGTAAGGCTACAGTCAAATGTATTTTCCCACAAGGTCCTCAAGAATTCATCATCAGGGTAGCGGGCAGGATGTAGCTGCCGGAGATGCGCATCAAAACCAGGTATGGGCACGCTTCTTAAAGCTACACCCAGTGTTCCCTTAGCGATGGTGTAGAGCTGGGGATTGGCCAAAAGATAGGCGCTAGTGCTCCAGACCTCACTGGCCAGGAACAGCCTGTCTGTCACATTCCTACGGATCAGTTCCAAAAGAAACACCTCTACATCTACATACCAAGAAAACACCAGGATCACACGGGCAGAAGAGGCTTGGACTGTTGCGGCGGCACGGGCCGCATCCTTTGCTAACTGCTCCCGGTAGAGTGTGTGAAAAAAGGCCAAGCAGATTCCCATTCCCTTGATTTCCTCTTCAAACACCTGCACAGCCCCACGTCCATAGTCATTATCGGCAACCACGGCTCCAACCCAGGTCCAGCCAAAGCGTTTGGCAATCTGTGCCATGGTGCGTGCCTGATAGGCATCACTGGGGATAGTGCGGAAGAAATTAGGGTACTTTTGCCTGTCACTAAGACACGGGCAGCTAGCCAGGTAGCTGATCTGAAAGCATATTTCAAACAATGTTTGACAGAGCATGCATTTAAATGTTATATTGCATATTTACAAATAACCAAACATCAATTCTAGCATTTCAGCATTTCTTGGTGGGTAAGATAACCTCACCATTGCGATCTGCAGGGGACTCAGGGTCCTGGACAGAAGAATGCTTTGAGTAGAAGAAGAATCTCCAATGATGACCTTGGCGGGTCTAGTGGTGCCGCACGTTTTGTTTCCTCCACTGATCATTGACATAGCTGCCGTCAGGCTGTGGGGGTAACGGGAACAGCTATCCATTATGTGATAACCCAGTTGGACCCCCGGCAACAGAGAGGGGCTCCGGTTAATTTCTTCAACTGCAAATACAATTGCCTGAACCCAGTGCACAGAATGTTCCTGAAACCTGACAGCAGACAAACAATTTCCAGTATAATAATGTGAGGTGGTGCCACAAAGCATAACTAAGATAAAACATTTTATATATATATATATATATATATATATATATATATATATATATATAAATTATATAATGCGCACACACACACACACACACACACATACGCAACAGAGAGAGAGAGCGAGAGCTTTCTGCACACACAACATAAATGGGTTAGTGTTAATAACATCTCTATGTTCACTTAAATTTCACATCATTAGCATGTTTTGTGTTTAAAAAAAGCCACTGAAATATAACAAAAAAAGTGACTGCAGATAAATCTAGAATTGTAAATCTTGTAAAACTTGAGATCAAGATATTTTAAAATGAAACATGGGTAAAAGGTATTTAAAAGTATTTAAAATGATAAAGTTACTAAAATTAACTAACAATAAGCAATAAATTGCAGTGGTTACAGTATTTATGAATATTTGTTAATGTTAGTTAATTAAAAAACACCTGTTCATTGTTAGTTAGGTTATGTTAGTTCAGGTTCATTAAATATTAAAGAGATACAAGTTTTGATTTCAATTTAATTTAAAATGTATTAGTACATGATGAAATTACTATTAACTATGATTAATTAACGCTTTAGAAGATTTTTTTCTTGCTAGTTCATGTTAATGACCTTTATTGTAAAATGTTACTAGTGCATTTGAGTAAATTATTGAATACACATTATGTGCATGCATTCAGTACATAAGAATATAAAAATTAATAAAACAATAAAAACTTGTATAAAACTTAATTCTGCAAACATACAATTCTACAATTGTACATGCACATAAAGGCACCTGTAATACATAACCCAAATAAAATCAAATAAAGAATAAATACATTCTTTGTATTTAAAATCCCACACCTGCAGGGAAAATCTCAAAGAACAAATTCGGTACATATTTATAAAATATTATTCTGTCAAACACATCAATACACAGACTCCATGTACTTGACAGGTGTGGAGAGAGATAGGAAAGAGAATGAAAAAGGGCATATCACTTACTCTAAGCATGGTGGTAATTCAGCTTCTCTGGTGAAGCTCAGGTCAGGAGTTGCAGCAAGGTTATGAACATTAATGAGAGCACCGATAATCACATCACCATCCTGGTAGAAACCATCACCGTCTAAGTTCTGTAAAGTGTCCAAGTTCACACACTTTTCCTGCAGAGTCTCTTCTTCCACAGAAAACCCCATCCCAGGCCCACACACTGCACACAGTAAAAGCACCAGCACAGAAAGTGGGAGCAACAATAGGACTTGTACAGACATTGACAAGGTTTGGCGTTACCAGCTCTTCCTGCACCCTTGTGCGTGTAGGGCAAGAAGAAATATTTCTTTTGACCACAGTCCCAAAAGAGCCGTAGAAAAACAAGGACCAGAGAAAACAACACGGGGCCAAATTACACCTCCTCTGAGTTACAGAATTAAAGACAATTACTCAATCATTTTTGATGAGTTCACGGTTAGATAGAGCTGCACAGGGACATTCAGTATTCTTGGAAGTGTGGGGCAGTGAGACACAGTTATCTTCAGACTTAAAACAACAAAGCCCCATCTGCGAGAAAGCCTGATCTTTAATTACAAACCCTCATCTGAGTTTTCCCGACAAAACAGTCCTGTCTAACATCAGCATGAGGCTGTTTTTGTGTTTGCCGTTACTCAAAGACTAACACTATTATGCAATACAGCAACCTAGTTTACAACTTTTTACATCCTTAAAGGAATGGGCATTTGCATCTAGGAGGTAAATATATGTGAGGCAATGCCAAAACAGAGTATGAAAGAATATAGAATAAAAATGACAACTGGATATACCGTTATTAGACAAGCAGATAAGAGAAACCACACAAAAATATATTTTTCCTCATAGCAAACATTTCATAATTTTATTGCATTGGTAGGAAAATTCTTACACTCATCTTGGATGAGCAACAATAAAAAGAACAACAAACTAGATGCCTTTAAGCACAGAAGAGTTGGGGAAAAAAACAAAACTGTTTTTTGTCTCTTTAAAAAGAAAACTAAATATTAAGTCTAACAAATGTTATTTTTGCTCTCTGTATCAAAGCAATTATAAAAATAAAACTTTAACCATACAGCTTTAGAATATGAAGAAGAGATTCAAACTTCTTTAAATTCATGACTAATAGAAAGCAAGCAAGTCAGAGCAAGCAGGTAAATGTGCTGTATTGCATTCAATACAACAGAATCATTCTGTGCAAAATCAGAGCACAGCATCTACAGGTCTGTGCATAGTCATGCTGAAAATGTTCACGGTTCACATGCTAAAGAAAAAACATCACAGTAGTTCAAATTTAAATGAAAACCAATAGTGCTTTGACTGAGGATAAATTTACCAGCATATGTACAAACTACACAGACATACAAATAACATAATATGCAGGAAGACTGAATAAAAAGAGAAGCCCCTTCATGACTTTGTTGTACTTCATAGTTTAAAAAATAACAAATAGCCGACAACAACAAAAATGTCTGCAAGAAATATCCAATTCAGTTATTCACTATTATTATTTTTTTTAACCTCGAGACAACACACATTTTGAACAATATTGTTTTTCAAGCATGACAGGGACTACATGTACATAAAATAATTAGTTAAATACAGCAGGAGTAGTACATGTAGGAGACCATGTTATATGGCATATGTACACAGTTCTGGAAGTGTCCTGCTACATGTAGTTGCAACTGTTACTAAGAAATACATGCACAGTCAAAAACAGCAGGTGAAGTGAAAGATCAAAGCCTAAGTAGGAAGAAGACCTCAGGTTCTGATGAGTTGGAGTAGTCAGGAGGCAGTACAGAATCATCATTATAGTAGCGATCTCCATATCCATAGCGTAGTGAGTGCAGGCTCCTTCAGGCAAGCCTCGGGCCTCAGGACCCAGCTGGTCCAGGTAACCAGCGATATAGGAGCCTGTAGAATGCCTGTTCGGTGGAGGATTTTGGGAGGAGACTGGCTTATTACGGAGTACTACTTCCATAGCACCCTCAACAGGCCGGTATTTGAAGGCCTCCTGCTGTCTCTCACGTGCACGATTGGCTATATGACGTACACGACTTTGACTGCGGGACGACAGTCGCCTTGACAGAAATGGTGGAGGGTCTTCAGGATCATCGGCAGAGCTCTGAGAAACCAGAGGGAGCAATGAAAGGGGTTTCGGGATGGGTTGAGAACAAGAGGGGAGGGGGCACGTATAGTCTTCATTTTCTAACGTTACAAGCTTGCGAAGCTGCTCAGTTAAGGGATCAGCGGACTTTGGACGACCAGACAACCCACATATCCGTCTTTGGTCTTTCATTGCAGGAGTGACAAAGCTTCGGCTGATTGACTTGTACTTGCTCTGAAAGTTACATGAAATGTCCTCAGAGGTCAAGTCTCCCAGGCTCTTGGACTTGGAGGAAGCTGGAGAGAGTCCATTGTACATCTGAGGAGGAGGTACAGGAAAGGCCTGATTGTGCGAAGATGGCTGGGAATAAGAGTCTTGCGATTCAACTGAAATCATGTTGTAGTCTGATACAGGTGTGTACAAGTCCCTCGTTAACAAATTATGACAGCCTTGAGTCTTTGCAAGACATTCTGAGGACAAAGAGCTTTTGTGTAAATGCTCTGCCCTGCTGACCAAGCTGTTTTGGTCTCTTGTATCCTGGTGCCTTCCGTCTGTGGCATCTATTCTGTGGTCACCAAGTGTAAATCTGCCGGAGTCATTATCAAAGTTAAACTTCCTTCGCTGCAATTTGTTAGTAAGGTAGGTGTTAGAGTTCAGACTTTGGTGTGGAGATTGGTAGTGTCTGTGAAAGGGTGATGTTTCTCTGGAGTATGAGTGAACAGGAGAGGGATTGTATGAGGGTTTGTGGAGATGGGTTGGTTCAAGTCTTTGCACATGATAGGGGGAAGTATGGTTTAAGCCGTGAACACTTTTGAAACCATGAAAAGAACTCAAAGAGGTCAGTGTGTTGTCTAAGGGATCCCCATCTACATTGATCTCCACCTCCATCAGACTGCTGCTTGCAGAGTCTTGGCACAGCAAGAAGCGGTCTGAAGCTGTGCTGTTGATTGAGGTTTCTCTGTATCCTCCAAATTCAAAGTTTCTGAAGGAACCAGTGGAAGGGCATTCACTGCTATAGTTTTGCTTTAGATTTCCACGTGCAGACCATTCTAAAGGCATCTTGTTGGGTGAGGATCCCTTGCTGACCACAGGAGAACCAATCAAGTCATTGTGAAAGTTGTTTTGACAAAGGCTGTTTGTAGGTACAGGAGAAAGCACCTCCTCATCCAAGATGGTAAAGACTGCAGGTTCAGTCGTTTCAGGACTAGAAGGTCTCTCGGTTAGCTCTGAGGTTGCGCACACAGATTTTTGGATAACCTTTAGTGGAGTGCTGGAAAGATCAGTGTTGAGACGAGGAAGGTCAGATGGAGGAAGATAATTTTTCATGGGTTGTGAGATGGATGGAATTAGGGAGCTCTGCTCAGCAGTGAGCTCAAATTGGCCAATCAGAGCAGATATGGACTCACAGGTGTCATACTCGTTCTCTAGCGAGACAGCGTCAATAAGGCGAGAGAGAGCACTGTCCTGGAGGGACACTTGACTCTTCTGGTCTGGCAGAGTCATTCTAGGAGGGTACGATTTAGTGATCGTTCCTGAAGATGAGGAAGAAGAGGAAGTCGAGGAGTACGTGGCTGCCTTGGGTGTTAGAATGTTCTTTTTAGGGGCTTCCAACTGGCTTAATTCTCTACGACTTAGCTCACTAAGTGAGCTACTGCCAACATTACATTGATCTGTAGGACCTGACAAGTGGTCTGCTGGCCCTTTGGAAGAGCATAATTTATCAGCTTCGGTCTGGGTGAGACCATCTCTTGAGTGTTCTTGGTGAGGATTACCCAGACTTTCCCTACTGCCCTCTATGACCAGGTAAGGAGTTTCTTTTGTATCTTTGGGCTCAATGTTACAGTCTTGAATGTGGTCAGCTGAAAGTGCATGGACATCAGCTTCTTTGAAGGCAGAAGTTTCAAAGAGGAGATCCACTGAGATAGATCTGGGTTTCTCACTGAGGAAGGAATCTGTGGAAGACATTTTACAGGAGATGATTGTCAGTAAAAAAGGAAAACACCACCAATGACCATCAAACACCAAAATCCAACACACACCACAGGACAAATGGAATGTACCACCAAGTACGACTGTGAGAAGGAAGTTTGATAATGGCACTGTGTAGTTGCATGGGAAACATCCAGGTATTTGTTGAACATCCAAGATTTGTTGTTCTTTTTTCTTTTTCATTTTTTAAAGATGAATTCGTTTTTTTAATGAAACAAAACAAAGGTTTTTCAAAAACAATGGCTTAAAACTGGAATGTTTTAGGTGAGTCAACCCGAGTATGGCTTGTGGATTACCTGCAGGGGTTTTCCTAGTCAGTTTTCTACTATAGAGAAGCACAACAGTAAAGACAGAACAAGACAAAGGCAAGTTAAGGTATTAAAGAAAGAAATGCCTGCATGTCTGAATACTTTAAAGGGACCAGTAAAGGAACTAAATATAATACTTAAAGGGATAGTTCACCCAAAATTTATTTTACTTTTTCAAAATATCTTGTTATCTTTTTTATGTACTGCGCAAGAATGAAAGTCATAAAGGGTTGGAACAAGGCTGAGTAAATGATGACAGAATTAAAAATTTTTGGTGAACTATCCCTTTTAAAGGACTGTGAAACAATAAAGAGCATGTGAAATTGTTAAATAAACAATGAAATTATTAGTAGAAGTGAAACTAGAGAAATAATGAACATTTGCAAATTATTTCTTCTCTGAGATAATAGCAGAGGCTAATGAAAAAAAAAAAAGTTTCTTATCATAAAACTACTGTGTAAATATTATTTGGATTTGACTGAAACTGAAGAAGAAGCAACTGTCAACATCCACTCTAATTATGCCGCATAGCTAGAGTAATAATATAAATGATTGCCTAGTGTAACAGTTTTCATTGTGATTCATTATGACACAGTCCCTAAGGGGATGTCAAGGGATTTATTTAAGGAACTGACCAATGACTGTGTCAGCTCCAGGATCACGGCCCTCCCGATCTGGGGTGGACAGGTTGAGGTGACTATGTAGGAGCTTATCCAGGGGCATGGATACTGGGCGGTGTTGGAGGGCTTTTCTGTTTCCTGTTCTCCTCTCTACACAAGTGGTTTGAGGGTCCCCAGTGCTGTGCTTTCTGTCACTTGTAGCTTCAGTCAGTGGCATCTTTATTTTTTTGCGGCCCTTAGCAGGGGCACTGGCAGTCCTCCGAAGGAGGTGGTCGGTTATGGATCGCTTACGAGGTGGAGCTCCAATATGTGTGTCCACTGAGGACTTGGAACTTTTATTAAATAAGCCTCTAAAACCTCGCAGCTGACGACCCTGAGAAACAGACGGAGAGAGAGAGAATTCAGCACATGATATTTATTTAAGCCATTTAACCTTCTGGGACCAAAAAAAAAATGATAATGAATGATAAATGCTGCATAATTTTTACTTCCTAATGTGACACACAAAAATGTGTTTCCAACCTATATGTATCTGTTGTTTTTTGTTTCGTTTTGTTTTTTGTCTTGTCTTGTCTACAGATAATAAGACATATGAAACATGATTTACATTTTTTTCTTGTAGAACAAAATGATATATTTCTTAAAATAACTATAATGATTTAATGTATATTTACAAAATTGATCCTATACAATAAATAAATAAATTTCTGTAAACTTAAAATGAGGAAGAGGAAAGCATATTATATTCTAAAAATTCCAGGATGTCTTCTATGTAATCAACCATATTTATATATGTGATGTCAAAGGAATTAACCAAAAACAATATATATATAAATGTGTTGCTGGGTCCCAGGTTAAAATAAACTGTTCTTACAGACAAAAACACATACATGCAATGTCACATATATTAATTTCAAACAGTCGACTTCAACATAATCTCACAATGACAATCTTTGTATAGAACACGAACAATTGTACAAACAATTGCATTACTGACTAAATCCAACAGATGGCAGCATATTCATTTGAAACCATTAATGATTCATTGGACCATCTTTCATCTTTCTAGCCTTCAAAATTCAACATTTTGAAACAAAGAAGAAACAAATCCAGCTTTAACACCAAGGACACTGACCAAAACAAAATAACTTACAAAACAAAAACAGATGGACAAAATGAACTTTAAAAGGCACGTCCATACAACCGCACATTTACAACAGCTGAGTTCACTGAGCAAGAACAGGATGTCACATTGACGCTCATGCAGTATCATGCAGCACACTACATAGCCAGGGTACCTTATTAGCTCCTAGCAAGTGCATTATGGTATAGCTTGGGTTGAGGACTAAAGGACTCCACTGGAAAGTAAAAAGGTTGGAGGAACTTCAATAAAATGTCAATGTATTTTGCTATTTGAGATCCGTTTTTCTGTTTTGAGATGGAAATGAGACACAAATGTCCCAATCACATGTGTTTGGTCACACTGCAGTAGAAATGGACAGAAACGGCAGCTTGCATAACAGATTGTTATGGTAACCAGCTGAGCTTTTTAACACCTTTTTATTCAATCAAAACGCCACAGTTCCTGGAAAATGTCGCTTTAGTAATGCATACCCTAGTGAAAAATAAATATACTTAAATGTATTTAAAATAGCCTACATTTATTTCATGCTAAGTATACTACAAATACATTTTCATATTTATGTACTTAATAAAAATGCCCTGAATTTGCACTTTCAGCATTCTAAACTGGTATACTTAAATTCTGCTAAATTGGAACAACTCATTTTGTACTTAATGCACTTTAATTGTGTGGAAGTGGTGCTGAAGTCCAATTAAAGATATACTTATTTGATTGTGCTAAAGGTACACTTTAAATGTTTTGCATTTAAAGACCGATATTATTAAAAGATCATACAATCCTCATCAAAAGTGACATTAAAACACATTTTAGACTTAATATCAGTAAGTCTCGAGTTATCTGTCAGTAAATATGTTCATAGATCTGAACTATACTTAGTATAAAATAAATGTATTTTAAATATATTATTTTTTACTAGGGTAGGAACTGATCTAATTACTAAATGTATGAAGACATAGAGAGTAGAATTTAAATTGGTAACATGCCCAGTGGAAATGGCTGTGGATTTTTATCAGACTGATTAGGTACAGCTGTCTGTGTAGTTATAAGCTCACCTTCCCATAGATGTCATGTACTGTGATATGGACAAAAATGGATGCCTCTGTCATTCCTTCCAAATAAACATGTCTATATCCTGCAGGAGTGGGAAAGAGGAGGAATGATTGAAAATGGGATGGAAGAAAGGCATTTGCATTTGTGAGAACGTTCAGAGACTGAATGCAACTGAAAAATAAATAAATTAATTAATTTAAAAAACAGGAAGAAAGACGTGGTGTCATAGCTTTAGCACAGAAACATGTCTTCCATCGGTGAGACCGTGTGACTGTCTGTGTGAGGGCAGAAAGAGTTCAGCAGCAGACGTGTCCAAAGGCAGCACCTCAGGCCTCCATTACTCTAATGACATGCTTCACATGACACCACTCCGAGACACAGGGACCTGCTGCTATCACACTTTACATGCTATTTACTAATGACCTTGAGTTCTTTTTATCTCAGTTTATCTCAGTGTTGTGGTCTTTTTTGTCTTTTTAATCTGATTATATCAGTTATTTAATCAGCTGATAATGTGACACTTAATATATACAGTTGTGCTCAAAATTATTCATACCCTTGGTAATTATGATCAAAGGCGGCTGTGAAAATAAATCTGTATCATTAATCCTTTTGATATTTTATTAAAAAAATTTACAAAAATCTAACCTTTCATTGGAGAATAAGGAATTTAAAATGGGAGAGAAATCTCATAATTAAATAAATGTTTTTTTCTCTAATACACATTGGCCACAATTAACCATACCCTCATTCAATACTTTTTGCAACCTCCTTTTGTAAAGATAACAGCTCTGAATCTTCACCTATAATGCCTGATAAGTTTGGAGAATATCTGACAAGAGATCAGAGACCATTCTTTCATCCAGAATCACTCCAGACCCTTTAGATTCCCAGCTCCATGTTTGTGCCTCTCTTCAATTCACCCCACTCATTTTCTATAGGGTTCAGGTCAGAGGACTGGGACGGCCATAGCAGAAGCTTGGTTTTGTTCTCAGTGACCCATTTTTGTTTTGGTTTTGATGTTTGTTTGTGGATCATTGTCCTGTTGGAAGATCCAACCACGGCCCATTATAAGATTTCTAGCATGGACAGTCAGTTTTTTTATTTTTCATATGTTGGGATTTAATCGATGTAAAAGATGTCCAGGACCTCCAAAAGAAATATAGGCCCACAACATCAAAGATACAGCAGTATATTTTATTGTACACATGGGGTACTTTTCTAAAAAGCTCTTTTTTTTAGTTTCATCTGACCATAGAACCCAGTGCTATTTGAAGTTCCAGTCGTACAGCAGTGGTGGGCTGTCAGGGTCAGCAAAGCCTTCTCTGCTGGCCTAAACACTATAAGAGTTAGTTTACTTTTTTTTTTTTTTTTCATGAATGTGTATTAAATTATTTCCAATAGTCTATTCTCTTCATTTCATAGCTTTTCTTTTGGTTGCGCTGCTTCTAGTAGTGTATGTTTATATTAGAGCTTTTATCCAATCATATTTCAGCAATCGTGTTGCCAGGGTAAAAGAGATCTGCCTAAGGCCTTCAGAATTAAATAAATAAATAAACTTATATAAAAATAATTAATTAATATGTATATAATTGAATTATATAATATATAATAATAATTCATAAAGTACAATA
Organism: Onychostoma macrolepis; assembly: GCF_012432095.1. Lineage (NCBI taxonomy): Eukaryota > Metazoa > Chordata > Actinopteri > Cypriniformes > Cyprinidae > Onychostoma > Onychostoma macrolepis. Next base: position 18,481,941 of record NC_081172.1, on the reverse strand, counting down.
AACAAATAATTAAACCATTATTTATTTATAAAAGTAACTAATTAAAATGTATATAATTGATTTATATAATGTACAATATATTTTTACACAAACCGCAACCAACATGATTGTGATGATGATGAAAGGTAAATATCACTTGTGAACAGAAATTGTTATTTTCATTCAACTGCAATATTGACACAATGTGAAAATATTATGTAATTAATTAATTATGTAATTCTAACATTATTTATTGATTAAGAAAAAATATAAATCGCATTAATATTTAATTAATTGCATCCAAAATAAAAGTTTTTGATTACATAATATGGGTGTACTGTGTTTATTATGTATATAGAAATACACACACATACAGTATATATTTTGAAAATATTTACATGTATACATTTATATATTTATATTATTATATTTTATATTATATATAAATATATTTAATATATAAACAACACATTTTTCTTAAATATATACATGCATGTGTTTGTGTTTGTATTTAATAAATATACACAGTACACACTCATGTATTATGTAAACAAAAACTTTTATTTTGGATGCAATTAATCGCGATTAATCATTTGACAGCACTAAAAAAAAAACAGTTCCAAAAAATAGGTTGCATGTATATGAAATATTAGGCTCCTCCCGAACCTACGTTTGGAACTTAATTTCATTTCATTTCATTTAAAAGTCCACAGGTCCAAAAGTACTGATAGTTGAAGAGACACCCACACACAGAATTTATCATACCTGGCATGAGACTGCTGAAGGCTACAGTTCTCTGGCCCACAAAGTCTCGTCCAATGGGGTCATGATCCCAGACCAGGAAGCGTACTAGAGCCACCTCGGGCATGTGAAGTGTGAAAGACAAAGTCTCTTCCCACACAGGGTTAAATCCTGCATTAACAATCACACAGAAAGTTAACAAGGGTTAATGCCCCAAAACTTTATTTCTGTTCAAATAAGCTCAACAAATCCCAGGACACATGAGAACAAAGATGTACCATTATCATCCACAACCCTGGTTTGCTCTTTACAGCAGTCCACCGGAAGACCAATAATCTCCACCTCAACGAAGGGATCAATGATCTATGGATGAAGTCCACAAACGTCAAATGTATTAACTGCATTTCAACTCTGAACTCGATTGTAAATGTACTCTTAGGCGGCACCTGCTTACCTCACCACGGTCTCCCAGCATTGAATCGGGAGGTTTGGGCAGCTGCTGTCCACTAATGATTTTTATCACCAACTGTTTCTTCGGATTTGCCGGGAGCGGATCACCATTCAGTGGGTTGAAGGAGCCTGGAATAGATTTTCAGAGACCAACACTGTAAAAAAGGCTATAAGTTTCTACTATTCTAATATCTCTCTTTTAAATCTCTCCCTCCTGCATGTTGAGTGACACGCACACAGACCACTTCACCTGAGCCAATCAGTGTTCAGAAACCGTGACCACGTGATCTCCCCGCCCTTGCAGAGACTGTAGTTGAGTGCAGCGGCATGCGGAGACGGACGTTTAAGTTTCTGCGACATCATAGTTTACGGACTGTTTAAAGATCACCTTTTGGACAAAGTGTTGTGCGTGAATGCAAAAGTAAGTTTGGATTGTTAATGATGTAGTTGATGTGAGACTAATTTGCCTTTGTAAACACGTTATTACGCCTGTGAGGTAACGATATCTACGTGCGTATGCGTGCATTCATATTAAGTATGCGTATAACCCTGTTGCTTATGTCTATACATATCTTCCATCTTGTGAGTGTTAGAGTTAAATTTGTTGTTATTAGTACAAGTTATGTTCCCGTTTGAAGCAAGTTCATCGTATTCTTTATATATATAACGGGAAAAGTGTTGTAACAACCTTCTACGCCGCATGCACTGTCGCCACTCAGACAAAGTGGCGCTGTACGAGCAGCGTGACTCTAATAAGGTATCAAGTTACAGCTGTGCGCTGCTTATAAGATAGAAATTACAGTCTGCCTTGTATTGCTACCTATCTTTGCCAATAATGTTCATGTTTAATTACTAAGCGTAACTTATTGTGTTGTGTTATTGCCAGTTTGTTATAATTTGACTATTATCATGTATATTCTGTATATTCATGTTTATGTCACTGCTTTATTTTGTAGAAAACCACAACTACATAACATCACAGCCTCGACTACAGTCTGTTGAGTGATGACAATAAATGGGTTATTCTCATAAGACGAGTGCATCTTTGCTTTGTCTCTAATCGGACAGTCTTTGGTGGATCAGTACCCTGAACCGGCAAATAATTATATGGTGAATAGCTACTAAAGCTAACCATTTTTCATGGTCCTTCGAGCCGGATTCTGGACTTGCCAAAGAAATAGAAGATGTCTCAGCAGGCAGAGGAGGAGTCAACTGTGCGCGTCAGAAGGAAGACGGTCCTTCCCGTACGTTATGAGGAGTACGATCTCACTGGATTCACCACTAAGCCTGTTACCCAACCCATGTCACCACTCATCCATTCGACCAGACTGGCTGAAGGCGATCAAGCAGAGGAAGGCGCAACTGGCTTTACTCCACTGCTACCAGGTGATGAAGCTGACAGTCCGCTACAGTGGTCCGACGAAGAGTATGAATCTGCATCAGACATCATAAGGAGAGAAAATGAGGATCTCCGCATTGCCTTGCAGATGATACAGCAGGAAAGAGACTCATTCCAGAACGTAAATGACAAATATGCAGAGGAGCTTTCTCAGCTCAAGCAACAGATGAAGCAGCTACAAATTCAGATGGATCAGCAACGTCCTAGAAGTCAGCCCCTTCACCTGTTGCCCCTCCGAGGCAACATAGCTCCAGTCGCCCCTATACCTGCACCACGCGTCCAGTCACTGGTACGTCCTGTTGAAATGAGCTTCAAACCTGTACCAGCTCAACGCCACAGAATACAAACGGAGCCTCAGACTGAGGACAAGTTTCGAAGTCCATCACATAGTCCAACTCCAGCATCCGCTCCTCTTACCAAACAGACCTCCTCCTATCATTATATGCCACAAAAGGGTCAGAGATCAGACGTGTACTATTCCCAGAAACAGGACTCTTCCAGTTCTCCATACAGGGACTCTCAAGACCCTGCCAGGCATCCACAACCACGGTCACTCACTCCATCTCCTCCACCTGATCAAGAACTGATGTATCGAGGTCCAACTCCTCGGTCCCTGACTTCATACATCCCAACCCAAGAGAGTTCTCGGCTAAAAATTGCTCTGGAGAATGTCCTCCCAGCTAATGCGACAGAAAGGTTCAAATTTCAGATACTGATGGACCATCTGAAGTTAGAGGAGGCTTTACTAATCGCTGACTCATACTGCCATTCCCAACATCCTTACACAAGGACAATGGCTGCTTTAGACCAACAGTATGGCCAGCCACATCAACTGGCTCTCCAGCGGATTGCAGAGTTAATGGATGGCCCCTGTATAGCTAGTGGAGACCAGAAGGCATTTCGTCTTTTCGCTCTTAAAGTCCGTTCACTGGTTGGCATGCTGGAGCAATTAGGCAGGAAGGGCACTTTCGAGTTACAGTGTGGTTCTCATGTGTCTCGGCTGCTTGGGAAGCTTCCCCACGACCTAAGATCAGGGTTTCGGAGATTTGCGCATCCACATTATGTGCCTATCCCTACTCTTCTGAATTTTGCAGAATGGCTGGAGTTCGAAATTGAAGTTCAAGAGGACACTACCAGGTTTGTAAGCAATCAGCGCAGAGGGCCCTCGACACGAACAAGAGAGACTATCAGAGACTCTAAGTCAGCCACGAAGGCACCACAATCTTCCTGGGTACTGAGAAGGCGATTCCTGAGTCTACACCACCTGCTCCACCTTCAAGGAGTTCTATGAGACCGTACTGCCCGTACTGTGACAACAGTAAGCACTCCCTCAACAACTGCAGCAACTTCAAACAGCTTACTAAAGAGCAAAACGAAGCTGGGTCAAAGACAACAATAGATGCTGGCGTTGTGGCAGAACCCATAAGTCAGCAGAATGTAACCTGAAGATGCGTTGCAGACAGTGCAGTAGCCGACACCTTATGGCTCTGCATGACATCAGTGCTGGGAAAACAGAGAATCCAAAGCTCGTCCAAGATGAAACTGCTGATTCCAACAGCTGTCTGTTCAACACTATGAATGAGATTCTTCTGATTCATAAACCACCTACCAGCAGGAAGGTTCTGCTTAAGATCAGTAAAGTGATTCTCAGAAATGGAAAGAGGAGGATGAATGCATACGCAATCCAGGATGATGGATCAGAGAGAACTATCCTCCTCCACAGTGCAGCTCAGCAGTTGGGCCTCAAAGGTCAGCCTGAAGACCTCCCACTCCGAACAATCAGGCAGGAGTTACAAGTTCTCAGAGGAGCAGCAGTCTCATTTGTGATCTCGCCAATTGCTCAGCCGACTAAAAGGTATCATATCAAAGGTGCCTTCACTGCTCAACAGCTAAGCTTAGCAGAACATTCACACCCAGTGAAGAATCTGAGAGAGAGATATCAGCACCTCAAAGGGCTCCCACTGCAAGACTTTGAAGCGGTCTCTCCTGTGTTGCTCATTGGATCAGATAATCCCCATCTGATCACTCCTGTGGAGCCAATCAGGTTGGGGCCTCCAGGTGGACCAGCTGCCGTAAACACTCGTCTTGGCTGGACATTACAGGGTCCGGTCCAACACTTATGGAAGGACATGACCGAACAACACTGTCTCTTCACCTCAGTCTCATTCCCGGAATCTGATCTCTACAAGCAAGTAGAGAAATTATGGCAGGTGGATGTACTTCCTGGTGCAACGAAAGATGTGCATCAGATCCAAACATGACCAAGAGGCGGTAGAACTTCTGGAAAGGAAGACCATAAGGGTTGAGGTGGATGGTGTCAGGCGATATGCAACCCCTCTCTTGCGTGTCAAGAACATGCCCGAACTCAAAGCACCTAAAGAGGCCGTCTTATCGCAGCTGAGGGCCACTGAAAGGAGACTGGTCAAAATCCGCAACAAGCAGCCGCTTATACCACAGAGATTGCAAAACTGGAACAAGCAGGTTATGTTAACAAGTTGCCACTAAATGCTGTGACAGACTCATCCTGCTCCTGGTACATCCCTCATCACATGGTGCATCACAACGGGAAAAACAGGATAGTTTTCAACTGCTCGTTCCAATATCATGGACAAAACCTGAATGAGCTTCTGCTCCCAGGACCAGCGTTGGGGCCATCCCTACTTGCGGTGCTACTCAGATTTAGGGAACATTCAGTGGCGGTCAGCAGCGACATCAAGGGGATGTTCCACCAAGTTAGACTGCTCCCAGAGGACAAATCACTTCTGCGCTTCCTCTGGAGAGATCTAAATGTACAGGACCTACCCAGCGTGTACGAGTGGCAGGTCCTCCTTTCGCACCACTTGCAGCCCCTGCTGCGCCGTATTTGCACTCCAGAAACACGTCCTTGACCATAGCCAGCCTGGAGATGATGTCTACAATTCTGTGCTGAAGTCCTTTTATGTAGACAACTGCCTACAAAGTTTCACTTCAGTAGAAGAAGCAAAATCCTTCGTTGACAGAATCAGGAACCTGCTGGCAGATGGCGGGTTTGAGTTGAGGCAGTGGTCGAGCAATGCCCCATCAACGATTAGTCACCTGTCCCACAATTCCATATCAGACAGTGCAGAGCTCTGGATTTCACAAGGCCGAACAGACGTCCAGGAATCGACATTGGGGCTCCTCTGGAACCATCAGTCTGACACAATCTCCTACAAATACCGTGCCAAGAACAGTTGTGAAACCACCATGCGCAACATATATAGAGTACTGGCTAGCCAGTACGACCCGTTGACTATCTCATCCCTTATACCACCCGTGCCAAGATTCTTGTACAACGCCTGTGGGATAAAAACGGGATTGGGATGATCCACACTTGCCAGCAGATCTGTTACAAACCTGGACTGAGTGGGAGGAGGAGCTACCAGCCCTACAAAATATTGTTCTTCCTCGGTGTTACTGTAGCCCCATCAAAGACACCGCATAGCGAGTCTAAGAGACATACACGTTTTCTGTGATGCCTCCGAGCGTGCGTATGGCTCTGTGGCATATCTTCGAACGGAGGACCAACATGGGCAAACGGAGATGGCTTTCCTAACCGCCAGATCTCGTGTAGCACCAAAAACAACAATCTGTTCCCCGACTGGAACTATGCGCTGCACTGACTGGAGCTCAACTTGCCAAAGTACTCCAAACTGAGTTGAATCTGCCCATACGTCAGACAATCTTGTGGACTGACTCAACCACCGTCCTCACATGGTTACAATCTGACTCATGTCGATTTAAAGTGTTTGTGGGGACTCGGTCGCAGAGATCCAGGATCTCACAGATAAACACAGCTGGCGATATGTACCCTCCGCAAGTAATCCAGCAGATCACATTACTAGGGAAAGAGTCTCTGTGAGCTTGGCCCGGAAAGCCGCTGGTGCCAAGGACCCCTCTTCCTGAGAGAGCCACCCAATCTATGGCCTGAATGCCCCATTCCAGAGGAACCAAATGATAAAGAACTTCGTAAAGTTGGTACCTGTACTCTTGTCTGCTTCACTTTTTCTGATTTCAGTCAGTTTAAGACTCTCGAGGAGCTAATCGAGTCCACGGCTCTTCAAGGGGCGGCCGATGGTAAGCCCACAGCCAGCGACTACAGAAGTGCTGAGATTAATGTTTTGCAGCAAGCACAGCGGGAATGCTTCCCATCAGACTTGGAACAATTGAAGGCTGGTAAACCACTTTCGTGCAACAGCCGACTAAGAGCACTGGCCCCGGAACTCGATGGAGAATCCAAATTAATCCGAGTCGGCGGACGTTTACGACATAGCACTTACCTGGAGACCGACAACATGCACCCTATTGTACTGGATCCAAAGCACCCCATCACAAAACTTATCATCCAAACCTATGATTCTAAACTTTGTCATCCAGGTCCTGAGAGGGTGTTCGCTGAACTCCGCCGTAAATACTGGATCCTGCGTGGAAGAGAGGCCATCAAGAGTTTGCAGCGAGAGTGTGTCCAGTGTCAGAAATGGAGGAAAAAACCAGAGGTACCTAAAATGGCGGACCCCACCCCCGCCAGGCTGCGTCTTTTCAAGCCCACCTTTTACTCCACTGGCGTAGACTGCTTTGGTCCCTATGCTGTCAGAACGGGTCGGCGCAGTGAGAAGAAATGGGGAATAATCTTCAAATGCCTCACCACCAGAGCAGTATACATTGACATTCTCCATAGTCTGGAAACCGATTCCTTCCTTATGGCCCTTAGGCGGTTCATGGATAGACGAGGAAAACCCCATGAACTCTTATCAGACCAAGGCACAAACTTCAGAGGGGGTGAAAGAGAGCTAAGAGAAGCCTTTACAGCTCTTGCCCCAGATCTGCAGAGACAATTAGCAAAACAGCAGATTGAATTCCATTTCAATCCCCCTAACTCACCACACTTCGGAGGCTGTTGGGAGCGAGAAATTCGTTCTTTGAAAAATGCACTGATGGTTACTCTAGGAACTCAATCTGTGACCTTTGAGGTCCTGCAAACTGTACTGGTGGAGATTGAAGGAATTTTGAACTCCAAACCATTGGGATATACGTCATACGATGCTTCCGATCCTGACCCCATTACTCCAAATTGTTTCCTAATGGGGCGGCCAGATGCTTCACTCCCCCTGACAGTATACCCTCAGTCTGAGATGGTCAGTCGACGTCGATGGCGCCATAGCCAGATCCTTGCGGACCAATTTTGGAGACATTACCTCAAATTATACCTCCCGGGTCTTCAAAGTTGTCAAAAATGGCAAAGGGACACTCCAGACATCCAGGTTGGCACTACGGTGCTGATCATTGACCCACAACTGCCTAGAGCTCTCTGGCCCGTGGGAAAGGTGTCGGAAGTATACCCTGGAGCTGACACTAAAGTGAGGACAGCCAAGGTTCAGGTGGGAGACAAGGCTTACACCCGACCAGTTGCACGCCTCATACAATTACCTGCCATTCCTGATTAAAGTAATTGTAAATCCCACAGTAGAATAGAAGCCTTTAGTATATGTACATATTTCCTTATGGAAATCTGGGGGCGGCTGTAAAAAAGGCTATAAGTTTCTACTATTCTAATGTCTCTCTTTTAAATCTCTCCCTCCTGCATGTTGAATGACACGCATACACAGACCACTTCACCTGAGCCAATTAGCGTTCAGAAACCGTGACCACGTGATCTCCCCCGCCCTAGCAGAGACCGTAGTTGAGTGCAGCGGCATGCGGAGACGGACGTTTAAGTTTCTGTGACATCATAGTTTACGGACTGTTTAAAGATCACCTTTTGGACAAAGTGTTGTGCGTGAATGCAAAGTAAGTTTGGATTGTTAATGATATAGTTGATGTGAGACTAATTTGCCTTTGTAAACACGTTATTACGCCTGTGAGGTAACGATATCTACGTGCGTGTCGTGCATTCATATTAAGTATGCGTATAACCCTGTTGCTTATGTCTATACATATCTTCCATCTTGTGAGTGTTAGAGTTAAATTTGTTGTTATTAGTACAAGTTATGTTCCCGTTTGAAGCAAGTTCATCGTATTCTTTATATATATAACGGAAAAGTGTTGTAACAACCTTCACGCGCATGCACTGTCGCCACTCAGACAAAGTGGCGCTGTACGAGCAGCGTGACTCTAATAAGGTATCAAGTTACAGCTGTGCGCTGCTTATAAGATAGAAATTGCAGTCTGCCTTGTATTGCTACCTATCTTTGCCAATAATGTTCATGTTTAATTACTAAGCGTAACTTATTGTGTTGTGTTATTGCCAGTTTGTTATAATTTGACTATTATCATGTATATTCTGTATATTCATGTTTATGTCACTGCTTTATTTTTTAGAAAACCACAACTACATAACATCACAGCCTCGACTACAGTCTGTTGAGTGATGACAATAAATGGGTTATTCTCATAAGACGAGTGCATCTTTGCTTTGTCTCTAATCGGACAGTCTTTGGTGGATCAGTACCCTGAACCGGCAAATAATTATATGGTGAATAGCTACTAAAGCTAACCATTTTTTCAAACACAATACCTAGAGTAACTGAAGAATTACTTGACATTTAAGTGTTAAGTAATTCTTACAGTTAAGTCTTTAGTGACAGAGTGGTCTTATATTGTGATATAGCAGTATTTTTAATGCATAAGTGTACCTTTACACATTGGGCCGGGTTTGAGCACATAGCCACTGCCTCCATTCACCATGAACTTGGCTCTGTTCAGCTGCATCATACGGCCATCAGTCTGGTAGTTTAAAGCCACTGTGGGTTAAAAAAAGAAGACTTTTTTAGTCCATTTTTCTTTCTTTCCTTCTATCTTTCCATCCTTCTTTCATTTATTTAAGATTTTGTTTTTCAACCAAACAATTCCATGTATTTATTCAGCCGTGTAAAGCTAAATAAACTGGATGGCTAACAAACTATGAGGTTTTATCATGGCCTGGTAAACATTTTATTCAATAAACAATCAGGGGGCAGAACTCAGCTGCGGCTCCACAAGTTCCAATTTACTCTTGTTTATTGGACCCTTATGATGGCACACACACACACATCTGCATTTGTGAAGCTTCTGCATACCCGTTTACATCTTTTTCCTGTCTTGGTCCTGGTTAATTCCTGATTTACTTTCTTTCTTCACCCTCTTTCTTTTTGTCTATATGATTCATCACTGCTTCTTTTCTGTTAGCTGCTTCATCATTCACATTCAAAATGCTTAAAATTATATGAAAAAAAAATAGTAAATGGCATTATGTAAAATGAAAACTTAATTATATCTGCTACGCTATTTCTACAATAGATCAGAACAAACGGAGACAGACTAAATCCAGAAGAACTGTGGCAACATCTCCAAGATGCTTCAAGAGACCTACCTGCAAAGCTACCTGAAAAACTAGGGCAAAAGCTGCTTTAGACACAAAGGATGGTAACACCAAATGTTGATTTAATTTAGTTAATAGTTAAAGAACTATTAATTATAAAGATTAATTTATAAAGTTAATTGATAAAGAAAATATATTTATGACAATATCTTTGACAGCATCCTCATTTTACAGCATTTTTACACAAGTGCCTAAAACTTTAACAGTACTGTAGCTTTGCTAGTAGGTTTCTTGAAGCATCTCGGAGACGTTGCCACAATTCTTCTGGATTTAGTCTGTCTCAGTTTGTTCTGTTTCTTCATGTCATTCCAGACAGACTGGATGATGATGAGATCAGATCTCTGTGTGGAGCACTGGCTGTTGTCAGACTCACTGGATTATTACAATTAATGGCAAAATGAATGTTTGGAAATGTAAACTGGTATTTCCTACTGATACACTAAAGCAAAAGATAGAAATAACTTGACTTAAAAACATTTTTTAGCTGGTGGAAATACCAGGGTTCTAATAATTTGGGCTACCAATGCAAATTATAGAAATGCAAAACTAATGAACTCTCACTAATAGGCTCTGACTTTTGCACCACACAGTATGTGTGTTTATGTACGTAAAAGCTTTGTCACTCTCTCATCAATAGTGCTTGTGTGTGCATCTGAAAATTGCATATGTGCATTTTCTTGACTTTGCATATGTAAAATTGGACAAGTGGTCCAACTTGTCAATTTGTCTGCACAATCAAGACCCAGATGGTATGTGCAGCAGGGAACATATGGTATTACAGAGTGTACTGCTAAAACACACAGCATGTGTGCTTACACTGACAAAATAGGGTCAGAGGGTCAACTGGGTCATAGGTGCATTTGGCAATTTTGATTTTATGGATCTAAATTTTTACACACCATACCAGTTAGCGTGCTTACAAAAATCACTGAAACTAATGTGAAATTGGACTGGACAAGTTTCTTTATGGATGGATCCTGAATATGCATAACAGAATGCTTGTTGCTTAGACAAGTGTACCTACTGTCATATAAAATAAATAATACAATGAAATGTTTAGCACATTAATATTGATATTTGTTTTTTGTAAGCATTATGTGATATACTCTACAATAATGACTGTTTGTCAATATACAAGGTGTATGAATGAGGGTTACAATTCATTCTCTTTGAAAATATGCATGGGCAACAACAGATGAAGACTTTTGTATGTATGCATGTTTGTATCTATGTAAATTTCATGAGTGTTTGGACGTCTGTGTGTCGTTCCTCACCTAGTTGGCATCCCACATTCCAGTACGTCTGTGGGTTAAAGTTACTGGAGTCGATCCGGTAGGCAGAGGGATAGATCCGAGAGAGCTGTTGTTGGTTGAAATTCAAGAAGCGCTCAGACCGATGGTGCACCAGGTGCTGAGCTCGTGTCTCACTAAACGACAGAACATTATAGGGCGATCCTGAGAAAGAACATGCAAGAAAGCTTGGGTTAGACGCATGTTCTTGAAACAGCCTTTGTTGGAAAGTGGAAATTGGTGGGTTGACATCATTCACAGCATATTTTTTATAGTGAAAGCTATTTTTAAACATCTATATTGCAAAGACTTGACAGCAGGGATCGATAATCAGATATGGTAGAATAGGAACATTTCTCACCCTCATCTAAACACTCCTGAGAGACCACAGAGTTGGTGAGCACCACCAGATCTGATAGATCTCTACTCAGCTTTATCGTTTTCCTTCTCCTTCCACCTCTACAAAGATACACAGTAAAATATAGGCAGTTTGTGAAACATCTGACTATTAGATGTAATGACATGCTCCAAGTCAGACACACAGTACAAAGATATGAAGGAACGGTGACTAAAGAAATAGCTTATTTTACAGGAAATGTCATCAAAGACCAACACAACAGAGATAAATATATAAAACAATAAAACAAACACAAATGCACTACAAAATGTTATACTCTTTACATAAAAACATTGATATTTTTCAACATTGATAATGATAAGAAATGTTTCTTGAGCACCAAATTAGCATATTACAATGATTTCTGAAGAATCATGTAACACTGAAAACTGCAGTAATGGCTGCGGAATTTTCAGCTTTGCAATCACAGGAATAAATTACTTGTTAAAATATATTCAAACAGAAAACAGGTATTTTAAGCTGTAATAATATTTCACAATATTTACTGCATTTTTGATCAAATAAATGCAGCTTTGGTGAGCATAACAAAACATTAAAAAAAAAATCTTACCAACCCCAAACTGCTCTAAAACATGTGATATACTATAAACAAATGAAAATGTACTCAAAACTGATTATTCAATGCATCTTAAAACACTTCACATGCAGTCTGAAATGTTTGAAATGCAAATATAAGCTCAAACGCTAACAGCATCCTGCTTAATCAATCACTGCATCCTTACTGCACATGTCTAGACTAGGAAATCAGTGTGAAAATAAAGATAAGAAAAGCCCCTTGCAGAGTGATGGTTTCATTACAAATGACTTTCCTCATGGTGTTAATGTAGCCCATTAAGCATACAAATGATGGCAAATTCTCATTAACATAAGACACTAACAATCTCTTCATGACTGCCACATTATGAGGTGAATTTACGAAACAGTTGTACCACGTGTTTGTGATTATTTCAATGCATTTCAATGTAAACCTTTTCAGCACAAACACCCCTGCAATGTAAATTAGGCTCATTATAGATCATAGCGACTTATTCACAAAATGCAGGTCTATTTGCCAATTAACGCGGTTGGTAAATTAGATTTTATGTGATTTTATGATGTTTTTACACCTTTTCTAGCAATCGTGATGGCAATAATTCATTAAATAATGATGAAATGAAGAACTGATTCAAAAGTCTGAATCGCAGTGGTGGAGTGATGCCTTTGTTTTAACATAGTGCTTCAGAAAATGTTTTTAAAGCACCAAATCAGCATATTAGAATGATGTCTGAAGGATCATGTGACACTGAAGACTTAAATAATGGCTACTGAAAAAAGAAAAAAAAATCAGCTTTGCCATCATTACTGGTTAATTTGTTAATTTAAATGTTGTAAATGAGGTATTTAAAAAAATTCTAAAAATGAAATGAAAAACAAAATCGAATTATTTTAAATCAGAAAATTTGCATTATCCATCAAAAGAGGAAATAAATACAGTCACACCTGTTAAACTGTCCACCTGATGGCTCTTGCTGCCCGTCATCATCTGTCTCAACACTCTGACATTTCAGCCTTGATTTGGAGTGCCTCTGTGGAAACACACACAAACGCACAGCTAGCTAAATAAGTACATGGAGTGAATGTTTACTCCTTTGCTTTGGATGGGAGGTAATGAAATTCCTCCTACACACAACAGAGAGGAATAGAATAGCTCTGGCCTGTTTTAAAGGGCATACTTAACATAACCACGAGTGTGTGTGTAAGCAAGGATTAATACTTGCCAGACGTGACTAGTGTCCAAATCATGTAACTTTTTTAGGGCCACGAGGAGCTGTGTATAACAGCTAGAGTAATTACAGTCTTTAGGCTCATTACTAACTAAAGAAGAACCTTTGAGACCTCATAAACACACACGCAAAGACAAATTTCGAGAGTGGGAGGAAATATCATGCGCAACGGAGAGGTGTGCCTGCCTGCTTCCTGTAGGAATGACAGAGAAGACGGATGTGATCTACAGGAGACAAGAAATCGCAACATAACTCTGACAACCCTGATTGCATTTTAATAAAAAAAATCAATAAAGTTTAGACGGCCCAATACAATAGCCGGCGATCAAACTTGTGGGGATGCAACCGCAAGCCTTGTTTACTCGCTTCATTGATTTTCTATGGAGGTGTTGAATTACACACCAACCAGATTCAATATACGAGATGGAGATTAATAATGTGTTCAGCGTGTTTTTATGCAGAGGGTGAAATATGAGAATGTCTGAGAATGAGCTCAGAGCTGCCATTAGACGGGTTTCCATCACCCTGTTTTAATGGGCATTTTGAAGTGTCGCATGAGAAACAAGTGATGGACACGCCAAATTTTGAATAAAAATCCCTTAATTCGCAAAAAAGGTTTTACACTCACTTGAGGTGGTTTTTGACGAAAAAGGGTTAATGTGAATAATGGGAGATGGAAATGCATTTTGCGAATAAATTCCTCCAAGTGCATCAAAATAGTCATGTGACTTTGCGCTATGAGACGGAATAACTTGACTACCAGCAGACCGATCTCGTTCACATCCTCTGAAATGTTATTATGGTCGTTCTGAAATGCCTGAGCAAAGTCTGTCATCAAAGTATTTCTGTATAATTGTCTCACACGACTGTGTTCCCAAACAGCAGCATTCACATCCGAAAGCAATAACAGCATTTATTGTTTCGTCTGCTCGCTCTAAGGCACAAGTAATTTTGAATATATGAAAATTATTATATTCAGTAGCTTATCCTAGTTTTCTATAGGTTTTTTAGTGCCAGTTTACCAGGAAGTGACAATTTTGTTCTCTTTGACTTGTTGGATGGAAATGGTGCTTGTTCGCAAATGTTTTATACGATATAAAAATTTATAAGTTAAATTTATAAGTTAAATATAAGTTAAATTCTCAACTTTGGATGGAAACCTGGCTACTGTCCATGTATACAATCATATGTGATCTTGGGGGATAAGGATAAATCACTATCAGATATCAAGTTAACAGGTGTGTTTAATCGATGTATGAATTCAGTAAATATACTCTTAAAATAAAAGAGACTTATATATTTGCATATTTGCCTGCTGGCACTGTTCTGAGAGCAGCAATATCCATCAGATCAGTGGTTCCCAACCACGTTCCTGGAGGCCCCCCAACACTGCACATTTTGCATCTCTCTTTTGTCTGACACACCCATTTCAGGTCTTGGAGTCTCTACTAATGAGCTGATGATCTGAATCAGGTGTGTTTGATTAAGGAGACATGCAAAACATGCAGTGTTGGGGGGCCTCCAGGATCATGAACCACTGCGTCAGATAACTGATTAGAAGGACTGATGCATCTTTATGATCTGTTCCATGCTTTAATCAATCAATAGCAATTGTTATTTAAATCTCTCTCCCTCTGGGTAGTCAAAAGTACACATCTGTGTAACATTTTAGACTGCAGACACACAAAGAGGACAAGAAACAGGATAGTCCTGTTTCTGCAGCAGAGACGGAGAAAATGGAGAAAGAAGGAAAGAAAGAGCGAGAGAGAGGGAGAAAGACAGAAAAAGATTGTCTTTATTCTGACCTTGTGCTTGAGGTTGCTAATGAAGGAGCGGCTCTGGGATTTCTTCATTCCATCTTTGGAATTCTGGAAGACACACACACACACAATAATTATAATAATTTCACAGATAATAAAAAAAAATGCATAATACACAAAATGTTTAACAAAATGTCTAAGCTGGTATTTAGTTATTTATTAAAAAAATAAAAAAATAAGTAAAGCAGATTGTGACCAGGGGCTGTCAAAGCTCCAAAAAGGACAAAAAACATAAGTGGCAAAAAAGTGGTCCGTATTACTCATGGACCAGGGTCGTATCTGACCATTTTGGTGCCCTCTTATTCCCTATTGGTCCATGTACTGTATATATATATATATATATATATATATATATATGTGTGTGTGTATATACACGCAGTATCTCACAGAAGTGAGTACACCCCTCACATTTTTGTAAATATTTTATTCTTATTAATATTTATCTTTTCATGTGACAACACTGAAGAAATGACACTTTGCTACAATGTAAAGTAGTGAGTGTAAAGCTTGTATAACAGTGTAAATTTGTTGTCCCCTCAAAATAACTCAACACACAGCCATTAATGTCTAAACCGCTGGCCACAAAAGTGAGTACACCCCTAAGTGAAAATGTCCAAATTGGGCCCAATTAGCCAATTTCTCTCCCCGGTGTCAAGTGACTCGTTAGTGTTACAAGGTCTCAGGTGTGAATGGGGAGCAGGTGTGTTAAATTTGGTGTTATCGCTCTCACTCTCTCATACTGGTCACTGGAAGTTCAACATGGCACCTCATGGCAAAGAACTCTCTGAGGATCTGAAATAAAGAATTGTTGTTCTACATAAAGATGGCGTAGGCTATAAGAAGATTGCCAAGACCCTGTAACTGAGCTGCAGCACGGTGGTCAAGACCATACAGCAGTTTAACAGGACAGGTTCCACTCAGAACAGGCCTAGCCATGGTCGACCAAAGAAGTAGAGTGCACGTGCTCAGCATCATATCCAGAGGTTGTGTTTGGGAAATAGATGTACGAGTGCTGCCAGCATTGCTGCAGAGGTTGAAGGGGTGGGGGGGTCAGCCTGTCAGTACTCAGACCATACGCCGCACACTGCATCAAATTGGTCTGCATGGCTGTCGTCCCAGAAGGAAGCCTCTTCTAAAGATGATGCACAAGAAAGTCCACAAACAGTTTGCTGAAGACAAGCAGACTAAGGACATGGATTACTGGAACCATGCCCTGTGGTCTGATGAGACCAATATAAACTTATTTGGTTCAGATGGTGTCAAGCGTGTGTGGTGGCAACCAGGTGAGGAGTACAAAGACAAGTGTGTCTTGCCTACAGTCAAGCATGGTGGTGGGAGTGTCATGGTCTGGGGCTGCATGAGTGCTGCCGACACTGGGGAGCTACAGTTCATTGAGGGAACCATGAATGCCAACATGTACTGTGACATACTGAAGCAGAGCATGATCTCCTCCCTTCGAGACTGGGCCGCAGGGCAGTATTCCAACATGATAACGACCCCAAACACACCTCCAAGACAAGCACTGCCTTGCTAAAGAAGCTGAGGGTAAAGGTGATAGACTGGTCAAGCATGTCTCCAGACCTAAACCCTATTGAGCATCTGTGGGGCATCCTCAAATGGAAGGTTGAGGAGCACAAGGTCTCTAACATCCACCAGCTCCGTGATGTTGTCATAGAGGAGTGGAAGAGGACTCCAGTGGCAACCTGTGAAGCTCTGGTGAACTCCATGCCCAAGAGGGTTAAGGCAGTGTTTGAAAATAATGGTGGCCACACAAAATATTGACACTTTGGGCCCAATTTGGACATACTCACTTTTGTGACCAGCGGTTTAGACATTAATGGGCATGTGTTGAGTTATTCTGAGGGGACAGCAAATTTACACAGTTATACAAGCTGTACACTCACTATTTACATTGTAGCAAAGTGTCATTTCTTCAGTGTTGTCAAATGAAAAGATATAATAAAATATTTACAAAAATGTGAGGGGTGTACTCACGTCTGTGAGATACTGTGTATATATATATATATACATTTATATTGTCACGGATGCACCAGCCACTGACACAGAAACACCAGCCACAGTCACAGAACCAACCACTCAACATCGTTGACATTGTGTCAGATAGAGGGCCTCAATTCATTTCTAGGGTATGCGCGAATTCTTTAGACTGCTGGGAGTGTCGGTTAGTTTGTCTTCTGGATACCACCGGCAGACGAACGGCTAGACTTTGCTTTTTTGCTTTTTTTTCCGTTGAAATTATTAACTAGCTCACATCAAAATTAATATTAGCCTCACAGGGAACACTCAAATAACACTCCACACCTAACCACTTACAAGATGTACTGTAGTAAGATACTATGCAGATCTTAAATAATGTCAATATATATAGTCCCATTATCAATGTAAAAGTAGATTTGATATGGTGTTCATTGTGTTATAAATAATCACAAATGCGTAAGCATTACAATGTATTATAATTGTTGTCATGATTATATATAAGACGATATAACATATTATAAGGTTTTTTATAATGCATTATGCATTCATTATAATGCCTTAAAAATACCCTTATAAATGTAATGCCGCGTGTCCACCAAAGCATTTTTTGCCAGCTGAAAACGCCAGGCACTCTGCTGAAAACGCTCGTCTGTGAGCGCTTGAGAGGGCAGCGTTTTTTTCCATTTAGATGCTGTGGTTGCTATGATACAGAATCCGCTGAAGTAATGGCAGACGCATCGCGAATGAAATGTTTCTCCAAACATTACATTTCATAACACTATTATGGTAGTCCGGCAGTTCTATCTAGTAAAGAAATAAATACTCGGAGACAAGCAATATTAACTTCTCCATTGTTGTAGCAGCTATCTTTTCTTTTATTATTTGATTAACATTAATGAGACAGGCGGCCTATAGCTTATAGTAGCTAGGTCCTACTTGTACTGCACAGATCTAATATGTTACACATCAGATGTTTTCCCCAATAGTTCCCCAAATGTTCACTTAAGACAACTGATTATGTTTGCGTGAATAGCCTATTTAAAGCTGCAGTCCGTAACTTTTTTCAGTTAAAAATGATCCGAAATCAATATTTGAAATATATATAAATAAAATATATAAATACTTCAAAACTATCGCCTTTATGAAACACATGTGAATGAAATTAAATTATATTACAGTTTTAAATGTGCTTTGATTACAGATAGCCTGGGATTACACAAGATTTGTATTTTAAAGAAAACAAGTTCGAAGGGAGCATCATTTGTTTTTAATTTCTTAATATGAAATTCAAATGGCATGACAATTAGATTGTACAGAAATTGAAATCTACACGTTAATACACACTCATTTTCACGCAATGCTGATGTTGTTAACATTAATCATTTGAGAATAAAGTATAACAATAATAATAATTTGCACGGTTTGATGTGATATGAGCTAACTGATCGTTAGATTTAATCACCATTGGTAGCGCGATTTATTGTAATGCTTTTTTCCTCAGTTGGTCAGAACAAACATGGCAGACTTGTTACTTACTTGTTCAGATGACAACATACGGTGAAAATTCTTATTTGGGTCATATATTCCAAGACGTAGGCTAGAATCTGTGATTGCAAAGTACAGTAAACATCCACAACAGTGTGTGACTGACTGCCACACATTCACCTCAAAACATTAGATTCATCCGCACACAACGCCACGCAAGGAAGATAATTATGCAAGCAGCTACAATTCCAGGTGAAAACCTGAAATCGAAATTTTTCACTTTTTTTGTCTGTATAGCTCAAAATTAGACCGTGCACATTCCGACTCATTTTGCCAGCACGGGTCACAAATTATTTGCTAAAATTCAGGGGTGCAAGGGGGTGTTGGGGTGCTCATTGGCGCCCTCTTGACACCCCAGTCAACCATCTAGTCTGCCTCAACTCTGGCCCTCGAGATCCACTTTCCTGCAGAGTTTAGCTCCAACCTTGATCAAACTCACCTGCCTGTAACTTTCTAGCAATCCTGGAGACCTTGATTAGCTTGTTCAGGTGTGTTTGATTAGGATTGGAGCGAAAGTATGCAGTAAATTGGACCCCTGGCCTATGCCTAGAAACGCCCTTGCCATTGACTATATTCCAAGTCCTTAAAAAAACAATATTCTTATGTAAGGAACAGGATAATATCCAGTGGTCACTGTCTATTTTCACTGCATGCAAAAGAGCAGCTTGTTCATTCTACAAAACATTTGTGTTGCACTGTAAAAAGATAATGATGGGTTTGGAATGACAGAAGGGTTTGCAAATGATGTCTTCATTCCCAGTTATGATCGAGCTGTTTCTTTAAAAGGTATCTAATTCTACCTCAGACCTGAGTGTCAAAATCTGTTCAAATAAGTATTTGTGGACACATGTGGTCAGAGAGACATTTTTACATTCAGTGATGCATAAAATTAACACAACATTGACTTAAAATTGTCTCCAGACAGACTCTTAATTTCAGCGCTCGCTCAAACGGTTTTCCGTTATTTTTATTTATTTTTTCATAAATATTATGCAGGAACACTGGAGGGGAGAGAAAATCCCTCTGTGCGTTACAAACGGCACATCAAAATGAATGTTTAGAGAGTGCAAAGTCTAATAATAGGGTAAGAAAAGAGGCGGAACAAATGCTAATTAAGGGATGCTCCATGTCTTTTTCTGGATTGCAAGACTAATGTGTGCGCACTGATTAGGTATTCTAATTCTTCCTTTTTTCTTTCTTTCTTTCTTTCTTTCTTTCGTTCTTTAGTTCTGCCTACTTCAATAGGGGCTGAAATGGGTTTGTGTCTTCATTTTTTTAAGTGCAGCTTCATGCAACATTATATCTATACACAGAATTTGGAGACTACACAGACTTCAGAATGTAGAATCACAGTTAGAGCTACTTTACCTTGCGCAGGTTTCTTTGGATGCCCTCATGGGTGGCACGGAGCAGCGCTCGGATAGAGAAACTGTCCGTGTCCTCTTTATCCCCGATTTGAGACTCTTTCATCAGTGAGTCTAGTTTCTTCCTGATGTGGGATTCCACCTGGTGCTGACTGGACCCATTGGACTGAAAATCAGTAAGCAGAGTGTCAAAATCTGCAGTAATCTTTTTAAGAAGAAAATAGCATCTATTATTTCTAGGAAGAACTTCCACATAGCAAACTTAAGATATACACTTCTTAACTGCCTTAATAAATGAGATTTACAGAACAGAAACTCTATCTAGCATCAAGCTTTATACAAACTTCTCTTTTTCTTTTTTTTCCCTCAAAAGAATTGATGAATAGCTCAAGCTTTTATGTTGCTTCATAAAAGCCTTGATAGTCAGGTTTATAAATCATTTTCAATGTGTTTTCAAATGACTACGACAAAAATAGGCTCAACACTGAAACTTTTCTTCCATGTACACTTTTGTGTATGCAGAAAAATGCTTACCCTTGTGAAAAATAAGTATTTTTAAAACTACTGAATGTGAACTTTTAGTATACTTCAAATCATTGAAGTACTACAAACCACTTAAGTGTACTTAAAAGTAATCACTCATAAGTACACATTTAAAAAGCTGCAATAATTTTAATAATGTCCAGTATTTAAAGCATTATGTTCTAATAATCTTTTGTTGTGCTGTAAAGTACACTTATTTTGATGCTCTGACTAACATACTAAAGCAATGTAAAGTAATTGATTTTAGTTTACCATAAATGCATTCAGCTGTTCACCTTAACCGTATTACAAATACAATACCTGTAATTATGAAATTGCATATAAAGATGTACTTACAGTCCTTAAATTTAATTTAATGGCAACTGTCTGAAAACATTACATTCAGTTAAATTTTTTTTAATTATATAATTTCCTTAATAAGTACTCTTTTTAAAAGTACTACATTTTTTTACAGGGGTACACATGCAATGTGAATTCTGTAACTTTTTATTATGAGTACCAAAATAAATATGCACTGCTTGCGCGGTGTGAAAGAGGCCTAATCGAGGTGTGTTCTCTCTCTCTAAATTTCAATGGCTATTCATGAGTCATTTTATTAAAAATCAAAGCCTGGCATACTGATCTGAGAGAACAATAAAGGATGAGTTCTAAGTATTATAAAAGCCAATTATGCAAATAATATTTTCAGTTTTGTTTTTTGTTTGAACAGGTAAACTGATTTAAAATCTGTCCTCAGAAAAAGCAGCCATAATGGCTCTCAACATACAGCAGGGACAGGGTGTTTCTTGCATTTCCTGACACCCTTAAGTAGGCATGTAATGAGCTGAAGCATAAAAAAAACTTTTAATTGGCTCTAAGCAATGACTTGTTGAAGTGGATCATTAAACATTAATTACTCCTAACAAAGCAACATGAATATTTTGCAAGGGTACATAAAAATGCTATTAAAGCATTATTCATTCAAGAAGACAAAAATACTTACATTGGAAACCAATTTGTTGTTAATAAATGAGTCTGGGAAAATAAATGAATGTGTTAAATATCCAGTATCAAACAAAATTGTCGCCGGACGAGATTGTAAAGGAGTCTCTGTTAATGGCAGTGCTGCTGGATGGATCTTTTGGCAAATGGCCATGTTGTCACACAAAGACTTTCCGCTGCCTATATAGAGGTGTTTCCACACAAACAGAAGCTCGCCAGGGGTTTGGGCTGTGATTGATCAGCTTTTAGAGACTGACACCAACAGCTCACTGTGAGCCAGAATGGTGTGAGGAAGCAGCCAAACAAAATACTGGCTCCATCAAAACTGAGAGATTTTCATAGAAGCAGAGAGAGATGCAGAGGAGGTGATAACGTGTGACAAGAAGGTGGCATAGCAGCACATGGAGAAAGTGAAACAACAGCTTGAGTAGTGGAAAAGTGGAAAATGTAACATTTAAAAGCGCAACATGATCTGATTTGTAATTCTAATAAGGTATTTGTGTAGTTGCTTTTTGTACATTTGAATTGAAACTGATACATACAATATCAATGTACAGACAGATTCGACATGATTAGTACTTATCTGGACGCAAAATGATAGAGGAGCGCCACACAAGAGGATTTTTTTATTATTATATGTTGAGTCACTAAACTCCCTAATTACTTACTATTCTTAAGTGTCGCAGTGTTCATGTGATTCTTGTGTACCGACAACTCTCATAAACTGCTGGTACTTTGGGTTTCACTTTATTTTGATGGTCCCTCTAACACATTCTATTGACTAAAAGTAATGTTACACCTACATTTCTACTGACTCTCATTAGAGTGTTAGTAGTGTATTAGTTGACTGGTAGGGTTAGGGTTAGATTAAGTTGACACATTCTTGCAAAGTTACTTATAGTCAGTAGAATATCTGTTGGGAGACCAACACAATAATGAGTTAGTAGATATGAAGCAAACAGTCTACTAATACTCTTATGAGAGTTTGTTGACATGTAGTTGCAACATTACTTAGAATGTTCAAAAGGGACCATCAAAATAAAGTGTTACCATACTTTGTTCTGTCACAGCTTAAGACAAAACCGTAGATTTACTCTCTAAGATGCCAGCACACTGAGTAGCCTATCTGTTGCACAGTTTCATTCTTCTCTCTGTTTTTTTTTTTTTTTTTTTTTTTATCTCAAAAGGTTCATGAAATCAAAATGGTCTTGATATTTATATGAGAGGTTACCCTGTATACTGTTGTTTGCTTTCACTTTTTTGTCAGAAGTACACAGATCCTTAATTTTTTTTTTGCACAAAAAGGTCTAGCTAAACCTAATGAGTAAACCTAACTTTGCTCAGATTGATGCACATTCGCATGCTGGAATTTACCAACAGTTTATTGTGCTTTTGTCTGTTTGTATTTTGAGTTTGCAATGTGTCAGATGGCAATTCAAAATACAACACACTGTAAATGATACAGTGTATATTAGTATAAATATTTCCTTTTACGCTTGTGTGTTCATGTACTTGCGTAAAGTATGTTTCTGGCCTGAAGTATGTACAACTTTAAAGAAGCTCACGTTTTAGGTTAGAGGCACACCAAACATTAAATTCATGAAAATAAGAGGCTGATTTTATAGTATTTCTAATAAATGAGATTACTTCTGTGTAACATCATCACATGTATTTACCACAGTTAAAGCTTTTACCTAATTTGACATTACAAGTTTGTACTCATTGAAGCTTGAAGACCATGTCAGCCATTCGAAGACAGCATGTGATATACTCTTCTACATATGAATAAATAATTTGTTTTAGTATTAAAAAGGGTTTTATTGAACAGGTTTCTCCATTTTTTTTTTTTTATCCTCAATGACGTTATGGGACTGTGTCAGAGCAGTGCGGCAATACTGTAAAGTGCTGGGTTTAGCCCATTGGGTCATTTTATTGGGTTGTTTTTAATATTTTTACCCAGGTGCTGGGTAGTTTTTCTGTAACTAAGTTGCTGGGTCATTTTTAACGCTGTTATTTATTTATTTATTTTCTTCTTCTCGTGGTTAGTGCGCCGACATATAGCACAGTTGTGCTCACAGCGATCCGAGTTCGATTCCTGTCTCGAGGTCCTTTGCTGATCCCACTTCCCTCTCTCTTCATATTGCTTTTCTGTCATCTCTCTACTGGCCTGTCTAAAAGCCTGAAAACATAACTTTTAAATGTTACATTTTTTGTCTAAAATGCTTGTTAAATGAGTTTAAATGTATGTAATGTTGTAAACTATGCTGTATTCACCCAAATAAATTCAATTTGTCTTGTATTTTGTCCACGTGTTCTTTCTTAAAAGCCATTTAATCCCACCGGTCACAATTGTGACCGTAAAAAAGGTTTTCCTTTATAAAGCTCTAAAAATCTTACTGACTGATGTTTTAGTGCACTTCCTGCAAATATGGAAAAAATAAAGGTTCTCTATTAAATATGTGCGTGGATAGTGCAAATTGTCACATGACCAGAGCAGTTTATTTCTTGGTTGCACCTTGATGATAACTGCATCAAAGCTCCAAAACAACAGGCTAGTGAAGTATGATAACATAAAGATATGACAAAGATTTTTGGTACACATTATCTTTAAGGTGTCTAGTATTAATATATGAAATCACATTTTTACAAGGAGAAGGTGACTTATTTCCCCATGTCCCCATTTTTCAAAACGCTTATAAATCATACAGAGTGAATTATTTTGAGAAAGTAAAAATGCACAAAGTTTCCTGTAAGGGGTAGGTTTAGGTGTAGGGTTGGAGTAGGGCAATAGCACATACAGTTTGTACAGTATAAAAACCATTACGCCTATGAAATGTCCCCACAATTCACAAAAACAAACGTGTGTGTGCGTGTGTGTGTGTGTGTGTGTGTGTGTCTGTGTGTGTGTGTGCATGTGTGTACCTGTTTTTCTATTCAGGTGGGGACTTGATACACACAGACTCATGGGGACTCGTGTCATGGTGGGGACCTAAATTGAGGTCCTCATGGGTAAACAAGCTAATAAATCACACAGAATTAAGTTTTTTGAAAATCTAAAAATGCTGAAAGTTTCCTGTAAGGGGTAGGTTTAGGTGTAGGGTTGGTGTAGAGCAATAGAATATACGGTCTGTACAGTAGAAAAAGCATTACGCCTATGCAGAGTCCCCACAAGGATAGCAAACCAGACGTGTGTGTGTGTGTTTTAATTTCCAGTCCATTTTAAGCCAGCAATATAATAATTTTTAAACAATAGTTGACTTAAATAAAACAACCCAGCATGTTTGGTAAAAACATTTAACCCAACCAGCTGGGTCAAAATAACCCAGCATGTGTTCTGTCCAATATTTACCCAGCACTGGGTTGCCAAATAACCCAAGTTGGGTTGTTTTTAACCCAGCATTTTTTAGAGTGTACATTTACGATGCTATCAATATGTTTATTAATGCAAATATGAATCAAATCACTCTGCTGAGTATGTATATACTGTATGTGTTAGTGAGCAGTCACTGTCCTCAATCATGATCGGTGTTTGTTACCATGCTATTCTTCAGCTTGAAGTCATCTTCAATCTCATCAGCACTGTCGTCATCAGACACCTCACCCTCTTCAGCATCTGCAGACAAGTACGGAGGAAGACGCTTCCCCTATAGACAAGAAAAGAGTGTTGAGTGTTAGATAGTGTTTCACCTCTCTTTAAACTATCGACAGCACCTTAGAGCTTGTGTGTTGACACAGCACCTCAGATATTGATACTAGAATTGAATCCTTACTAATGACTGCTGGCCACAGCTGAAAGAAAAGTATAGTATGCAGTCGTAAGGCCAGTGAAGTAACAATTTCTTTCAAGTTAGGCTGAAATGTAATGTTTTGTTTTAGTTTTGCGTCAGTAACCCTGTCATTTCATTCCCGATAAGATACAGAACTCACTCTCACCTGTCATTCAGACATTTAACAGCCAAGTCAATGACCCACAATGTAGAGGTTTGCATTCCCGCGGCTCTCCCGTGGGACCCGACCAGATTTCTTGTGACGCTGGTGTAATTTGAACAGGAGTGGGTGGTTTAACAATATCCTGTTCCCAACGTCCTTTCAGAACAGCACTTTATTCTCATTGACCACCGGTACAGCCTGCACTCAGGACTGTTATGCACGTGCTGCACGCATGAACCAGTGCTCTCTGCGTCACGCGTTTCATTTGAGGGGTATGTGCATAACGGTCCTCAGAGCAGGTTGTAGCCTACTGGTGGTGACAGAACAGGGAGGTTGTCGATGAGTGACAGAGCAGAATAAGGATGGAGCAAAGTGAGGATGCGCTGTCTTTGAATAACCTTCAACTCGGTTTTGTTTATATTTTGCTTAGCCTATAATTTTAAATGACAGGTGTCGTATTTATTTATTTATTTTCTCTGCGACACTTTTCCTACTGTGTTAACAGCAAAATGTTAAATTTTAGTATTTTGACAAGATGAATAAAATAACTAATAGGCTAATAGGAATAGTATCCTGACAAAATGAATAAAAATACACTTTTTTCCTACTGTGTTGGCAGCAAAATGTTAAACAAATTTTATGTCTTAAGACACAAAATTCGTTTAACATTTTGCTGTCAATAAATTCAAGACTCTTGACAAGATGAATAAAATAACAAATACAATTTTGTGCAGACTACACATTTATTTGTTAGCCTATCTCTCTTTCTTTTAGTAGAGGAAATTTAAATGGTAGATTCTGGAAACGAGATTAAATTTTGCGGGAATGGTCGGGTCGGGAAGAAAATTATTCTAAGCAGACAGCGGGTCTAAAAAAACAGTCCCGCTGTGTTTTATTAGCTCTACCACAATGCGCTGAATATCTTAGCCTGAGGATAAACAGTATCTTAGACACTTCAGAGCATTGAAACCTGTTTAAGGGTCATTAAACCTAAAACTCCAAACACAGACACTTGTCTCCTCCTTGTCTGTCGGTCTCTCTCACAAACACATTTGTGTGAGGGCTAGTGGGAAATAAGAGTTGCTGGTGGAGGGTCAAGATGGAGGGAAAATCAATCCTGTGCTTTTGACCTCCAGAGTTTGCAGGAACACAGAATGAGTGCTCTCGTCTGGCGGAGGGAGCTGACATTGTGACACGTTTAAGTGTGTGTGTAATCAAAGGAGACCCATGTTCAAGTGTGGGGGGATTTACTCAAGTGTGCTCCAATCACAAAGGGTCCCTGCTGGGTTTAAGAATCTGCCGTCACTGTTTGCTCAACTGGGAGGGTCCTGTAGAGGAGCAGACTGGCAGTGCCATCTGTCTTGACCTGTTTTACTAATGCCAAGCTCCTTGCTGGCACAGTGACGTCGGTATTTACACAAAGCAATACTCTCTTCTCATCTGACTGACCACCTGTCATCCCATTACATCCTTATGTAGTTTAGATAAAAATAAAATTCTGTCATCGCTTACTTTACATGGTCTAAAAAGAAACATCATTAAAGATGTCCATGCATTCTTTGTCTTCTCAAGCCACATAAAATAGCTTTGTGTGGGGAAAAGACTAAAAGTTGAAGTTATTATTGATGCACATATTCAAGCTTTATACATAATGTAAACACTTTACCAGTGTTTTTGATGTTACAGATGTCAAACCAGGCATAACATATCTTGATGCAAAAGGTTTGCTAGGACAGCAGCTAGGACATTCTTCAAAATATCTTATCTTACGATGAACATGAAAAAGTTGGACAGTTTTGAAATGGCGTAAGTAAATGATGACAGAATCTCTTTCTCCACCACCTCTCTCTTTTTCACACAATCCATCTCTCTATTTTTCTGAAGCTCTTAAATCATATCTGGAGGATTCTGTAGAGGTATTTAAAAAAAAAAATGGTTAAAGTTCTTTACACATAGTATCAGTTTTGTGTAGAACTACAATATATCTTCACCGTAAAAAAAATTCCGTAAAATTTACGGTAAAAAAAACGCCAGCTGTGGTTGCCTGGAATTCCACCTTATAAAATACGGTAGCAACATTTTAGGTTTCACAGTTTTAACTTAAATTTACAGTTAAATACCATAATTTGATTAACTGCTATAATGTTAATATACTAACCTATAGAAGTACTAAAATCTGTTTTGTACCTTTGAAATACACTGATAACCACCAAATGCAGGTGGTGATGAGAAACTCACATGACGAACCAAAGCCCATTACAAGTCGTTTTTAAATAACATATATAGAAGGTGCACAGTGTCATTCACACAATCACTAAACACCATCATGGTAAGACTCATTAAACTGAAATATGCAATAAACATTAATTTAACAACATTAGATGTAACATACAACCCTAATAAACATAACTGATAAGAAAAAACTAAGAAGAAACATAGTTATTTCAAAGAAAAAACATCCAATTTTAAATGCAACACAGGGAATTCTGGGAATATTAATTTACGTTTTTTCCCTGTAAATTTTACATTCTTTTCACTTCCAAAAACGGTATTTCACTGTAAAATTCTCTGAAATGTCTATTACAGTTTTTCACCGTATATATTAGGGAAACTTACCGTAAACCATTTAACAGGTTTTTACTGTAGCATTTTCACAGTTTTTTACCATTAAAATCACGGTCATTTTTTACAGTGTTATGCTAAAATGATTCTTTGTATTTGAGTTTGGATTCTTTAGTCTCTACTCCCAGATGCAGTCCCACCCCACAACGACATCATCTACAGACAAAAACTGCCCACTAAATTATACCAAAATTCACCCAATAATTTTCATATAGACACATTATAGAGGATTGTGAAGATATTTCACTGGAACTTGGTCTTCATTACATTTATTTTGTGTTTATATTTTGTGTTCTTTATGCATGTATTTATTTCTTTATGCATGTGAAGAGTTTATGTGCAAAAACAGATACCAGTTTTTACCACTCAGTTTTTATAAATTTTCATAAATCATGTTTTTATTGTGTTTTATTGTGTTAGTTAGCTTAGTTTTTTTAGTTATTATTATTTAATCAAAACCACCCAACTGCAGTTTGATTGATATTAATTGGAATGCAGGATTCCAAATAAACTAAAATAAACATGATTTTTGAACATTTTTAAAAACCGAGTTATCTGTTTTTGCAAATGAACTCTTCATGTGTTTATTCTAGAGCTACTGATTTAACACATTAATTACATACCAATAATTGTGGGGAGAAAAATGCATTAAATTTATTAACTCATTTAACGCACCCCACTGATAACCATGAGGCAGGACGATGACTGTCTTTGTGATGCAGCTTATTAGAATGCAGTTATGTGCCTCTAAAAATACAAGGAAAGAAATGCCCTTTTATGGGTTTTTGTCTTATATTTACGTCATTAGATACAGTTTAGCAATATCATTATATCACAAGAAAACTTTTTTTTTTTCCACAAAAATATCTGCACAACTGCAAATGTGATGTTGATTTTATACAATATCTCAATAAATATAAAGTTAACATTGTGTTTTAGACACAATATTGTCAGCATAGCCTGTTTTTGATTAATTTCGACAATGAACATAGTTCCAAACAAAGCCAAAGCAGAACTGTTATGCATCTTCGAGCAACACACAACAATGTTTCTTTACTGGATGAATCATTTTTTAATTAACTGAGTAAGCCAGTAATTTAGTAACCTATCTTTACTGTCACTTGCATCATTCCTGAATGAATCAGCCATTTGAACGAATTGATTGATTGAATGAATGACTGTATGACTCATTCATTAGTTACATATTTTGAGTATCATTTCATTTTTTTATCATTTCATATTTGATCATATTTCACATTTTACAAAAAGGGCTTTAACACACACACACACACACACACACACACACACACAAACACATTCATGCTATTGTTACAAGCTGAAGAACACAATTGTGGTACTTCTCACATCATTTTTTGGAAGATCGAGGTGTTGGATGCATAGAAGGTATCAATGCAAGCGTTGTATCTTTGTAAGTGTGTGTATGTGTGTGCTTGAAGACATGGTTTATGAGAACACAAATATGTATAATGACTTGGGTACTACAACATAAACTTGGGCATTACAATGTAAACATTTCCTGTGTCCACGTAAAGCAAATGGCTTAAAAACATTGTTTTTTGAAATTCACAAATGCCAGAAGCGTTCTGTGAAGGTTATGTTAAGGGATGGCATTACTGTCAGGGGACGGGAAATATGATTAACTTAATATGAAAAATGATACCTATGGAGAGTCTCTATAAAACACATACAGTATACAAGTGTATGTGTCTTTCCAAACTTGCTAGACTATGACAGCTAACCCCACTCCTTCACTTCTATATTACAGCTCAACTTTCTTTCCTCTAGCCCATCTCTTTCTAACTAACACTCATTCTCCCTTCACACGTTCTGACTGTCCCTGCTCATCTCCATTTTTTCCACCAGAAAGAGAATTTCATCACTGGCTGGTCTTTCAGTGCAATCCATTTAAGGGCTCAACAACCATAAAAATGTGGATTTGCAAAACTTCCTACAGGTGTGTCCAACTGGATAACTAAATTCAAATCATTATGTAAATGATCTATTTTACTTGTCTAAAATCTGTAAGTCCTGCATACTGGTAATTTTTTTGGCAAATAGTCAAGACTGTGCTGGTTCACCAGTTAGACCAGCACCAAACCAGAACTAACTAGTCCATACCAGCATGGAAATTTAAGTTGGGTTTAACAAAAGACAGAAAGAAAAGAGAGAACAGTGGACAAAAGCAGGAAAAGGAAAAGGAAAAAAAAAAAGAAAGAAATAAGAAATGGAGAAAACGGTGTGTTCAGTTCATGCCAAACCTTTATAAGTAGCTTGCCCTTCAGGGAGTTCGGACTGGGGAGCTGCTTTGGGTCTTTGTTCAGAGCCTCCCCCACATCCAGCTTGTCTCCAAAGATCTCTTTCAGGTGCTGAGCTATCTTCTTCTGCTGCTGAATGCTGCAGTGATTCTCTATGGACAGGATCACGGGGAACCTGATGCAGCAGGAGACAGAAGAGAGAAAGGATGAGGGTGACAGTAATCACAAACCAGGGAACAGCTAGAACAGTCAGCAGCTGCTCCCTGCCTCCGGAGCCTTCCCCCGACATTAACCTTTTATCTGTATTTCTTTCATCTTGACTCATCTTCACTGTCATGTGCTCTCTCTCTCTTTTGCCATCTCACTCTTCCCTTTTTCCTGTCTGCTTTTTGACTGTGTCTCTCTTTTTCCTTTCTTTCCCTTGCCGCATGCTGTCTGGCTGTTCTGTTTACTTCATCTGCACACTCAAACAAATCACACTTGACTTTGGTTTCTATTCTCACTAATAGTCTGAGATCTCGACACTGCATATTCTAACAATTGCTCTAACAAGGGGTTTCCAAAAGCATGCAAGAAAACACCACAGATTTTACAATGCAAAAATATTTGTCTTAATCAGTGTTTGTGCCTTGTTCACCAATAAACCTATCGAAACATCCCTGAATCATGACAAATGTACTTGAAAAGTAATAAAATATTAAGATATTATACATATCTGCAGTAGATATTGTTTTCAAAGAATAAATACCTGTTGAATTAAGTTCATTTAAGTTAAGGTTTTAGATACAGATATAAAACTATTACACTTCTATATTAGAAGTGAATTAGATTCAGACAAGCTATATCTGAATGTCAGATACCTTGCTCTCGCACACAAATACACACATACACACACCATGAAAAAACAAGAGAATCTGAAAGAGGGAAGTGAAAGATAAAAAAGATGCCTTGTAGGGCTACAGTGATAGCAATGCTGTCTAAGCAGGTGTCATGGGATTTGGTGAGTGTAATGTGCATGTGCTAAAAGGCTCATTTGCTCCATTATGGTGAGCCATTAGCTGAAACAGGTGGCTGTTTAATGACAAAAAAAACATTAAAGAAACAGACAGGTAGCTTTCTAGGAGCATCCAGGCACTGATACCGGAAGATCTCTTCAATTATTACTATACTTAACATCATGGTGATAAACAAAACAATTTTCCACAACAAATTAATTTAATTTATTTTTTTATCATGCACTTCACTGGATGCCTTGTCTGGTAATAGTAAGACAAAGCAAACAAAGGGGCTGCAAGCCCATCTGAATTGTTTTTCAATTAACAGTCTATTGAACATGAAAACAGATAGCAGTCTAACAAAGATGATTACTGAAATATGCAATATTTTTAGGGGGCACTAAACTATTGTCACGTCCTCTGTCGTGTGTGTCATGTGTTCCCGCCTCTTGTTTCCATATTTGGTCATGTTCCTGTCCTTGTTAAGTGTGATTTATTAGTTAAGTCTTGTCCAGCTGTGTTTTAGTTATCAGTGATTGTCATGTGTATTTAGTTCCTGCCTGTTTAGTTAGTTTTCGTCTGGTCTACTCGTTATTCCCCGGTGTTCCTGTCCGTGTCTGCCTTGCCTTGTCTTGCCCTGCCCTGCCCTGTCCTGTCCTGATGTCATTATTAAAGACTATTATTTGGAAGTTTACCCTCGTCTGCATGTTCCTCGTCCCTCCCTGCTGTGTGCACCGTGACAGAAGACCAGACCTAAACAGTAAGTGGCGCCCCTTCACCACGTTTTGTTTTCCGTTTTTTCTTAAGTCTTTTGTTTTGGTTTTCTTGTTTTGTTCCTGTCTGTCCCGCGGCATGGAAGTCGCCGCTCGTCCTTCCCGCTCTAGCCCACGGAAAGGCGTGGGAGTTCGGCGGGATCGCCGCGAGTCCGTTGGCCGCGAGCCCATCCAGTCTGCCGCCGTCTGCGGCTCTTCAGCCCGCCGTTCGCGGGAGAATCGTCTGCCGCCATCACGGGCAGCCGCTCGTGCACGCCGCCGACTACGGGGAAAGCCAACCCGAACGTCGGCAGCTCCCTCCCTTCACGCCGCTGTCCGCGGCTCACCCTAGCCCGCCTGGGGTGTGGCAAGCCCGCCAGGAGTGCGTATGGCAAGCCCACCTGGAGCGCGTATGGCAAGCCCGCCTGGAGCTCCCGCCCGCCGGCCGCTGCTGACTCCAGTCCAGACCCGGGTCCCCGTGGAGCAAGTCCACACGTGACAGCCAGGAGTGCCGTCTTGTCTTGCCCACAGGAACATTTTAATGAAACTTACCTTGTCTTGGTCCATGGAGACTCGTCTGGGGCAGGTGGCTTCTCTTGTTGTGGCCATGGAGGCCAGTCCAGCCGCCTGCCTCCCTGTCGTGGAAGTGGAGGCAGTTGCTGAGGGACCTTGTGAGGGCCCCTGACTCCCTGTCATGCCCAGAAGAAGCCTCAGCCTCCGAGCTGTTCCTGTGGGCTGTCCTGTCTGTGTGTCTGGCCTGTCCTGTCCCTGTCTTGTCCCTGTCTGTTTAGCCCTGGAGGGCTATCCGGCCCTGTCTGTGTGTCTGGCCAGTGTCGTGTCCTGTCTGTTAAGCCCTGGAGGGCTCCTGATACCCCCTGGATTCCCCAAGGAAATTTTGGGGGGGGTAGTAGAGCTCTGGGGTAGGGTGGGCAGGCCGAAGAATGTGGCCATGGCCACGAAGACCATCCACCATGGCCGCCTGAGCTCCCTGCTCCGCCATGGCCACGAAGATCATCTGCCATGGCCTCCTGAGCTCCCTGCCCTGCCATGGCCTCTGTCTGTTCCACTCTGGAGGTCCCCGTCTGTTCCTGTCCATGTCTGTCCTGAGGGGCCTCCAGAGTGCCCACCCCCCCTCCCTGGTGGAACTGTTACGGCGCGGGTCGCGCCTTTCGGGAGGGGGGAGTACTGTCACGTCCTCTGTCGTGTGTGTCATGTGTTCCCGCCTCTTGTTTCCATATTTGGTCATGTTCCTGTCCTTGTTAAGTGTGATTTATTAGTTAAGTCTTGTCCAGCTGTGTTTTAGTTATCAGTGATTGTCATGTGTATTTAGTTCCTGCCTGTTTAGTTAGTTTTCGTCTGGTCTACTCATTATTCCCCGGTGTTCCTGTCCGTGTCTGCCTTGCCTTGTCTTGCCCTGCCCTGTCCTGATGTCATTATTAAAGACTATTATTTGGAAGTTTACCCTCGTCTGCATGTTCCTCGTCCCTCCCTGCTGTGTGCACCGTGACAACTATTTTGTATTATGAAGCTGTATTATGTTTAACGGAAAACTAGCTTGCTGCATATTATGTATTATAGTACTATTGTTTAAAGTATTATGCAAGACGGTATGCAATATATGATGATAAATGTTTCAGTGGTATTATGCTACCTTGCTGTCACATGATTCAACCAAGTTGTATGATACTGAGTGAAACATTTATATTTTGATCTTTTATTATTTTTAAAAAAAAAATACATTTTGATTTTTTTTTTCTAAAGCAATATTTTAAACTTTAAGAATATATATATATATATGTTTTTTTTTTTTTTTTATTATTCTAATTTTTGGTATAATTAAAAAACAGTTGTTATCTCATGTGATACATCAGAGTACTGTTCCTTTCTTTAAACGTAAAATTACTTTTTACGTAAAAAAAACTTTTCAAAAGTGAACAAATGGTTTATTTAAATGAGCTTTAAATGGCTTTGCTATGCCCACCAGGGATAGTTTCAAAAAGCTACAAAGAAAATGATGATTGATTTCCTGACATCAACTATAATGACTGATCATAAACAACTCTCATAAAAGAGAAAAGAAAAACTGAAGAGAGAAGGAAGTACGCACTCATTGTTTACAAAGGCGTATTTGTTGATGGTCTCAATGACAGATTTAAAGGTGATCTTGGAGGTCAGAGTGTAACCGTGTTGGACCATAGGTTCCCCATCTGGACCATCCCAACAGTCCACTGTAACACAAAGCATAGCCACAAACAAGGCTCTAAAAATAATTACAGCCATTGGAAAATATGTATTAGACATGTATCCACAAGTGTTATCTCTTACCCTCCACACAGCGGCAGCCAGCCTGCAGGACCCAAGCATACATGTCCGTCTTGGAGTGGGACAGCAGCTGATCTCCAGTCAAGTAGGTGTTGTGGGAAGAGGCTATGAAATAGTTACACAGAGGATGATCCATGTCTTGATTGACCTCGTTGTGCTGAGGGTTGAACACATCACAGACTGGGCTCCGCATGTAGTTGGTGAACCCTAGATAGTGAAAGCAGACCCAAAACAGCTGTATATTTTTTTTAGTTCTTTGAGCTGTATATTATACAGTGCTACAGAATCAAAACAAGCCAAAAACAAAACATGTAACATGTCTTTCAAAAGCTCAAAATTTAGGCAAATGACTAATGATGCACTGCTAAAACATCAGTTGTTACCACCTTACACAATCGACTCAATCAAAGACAAAAAGGGTGATGGCAAAATTGCAGAGTGCAAATGGAGAGATCATTCCAGTGACTTTTTAAAAGCCTAAATGTCTTGCTCTCTTTCAAAAATGCAGTTTTTAGACAAAAAGAGAGCTGTGTGCGAGTGGTATGCAGCAGATGTGTGCTGAATAAATTAGTTTCAGCTTGACAAGCCACTAATGGAAAACAAGTCACTAAGAAACACAGCATACATTCAATTAGGAAGCGGCACACACACATAAACAAAAATCTATTGCAAATTTGCAATAAATACCATGTATAAAAAGGACAGACAGAGAGATATATAGGCCCTGTTTACGTTTGGTATTAGGATGTGTTTTCCGTAATCCAATCATGTGGACAAAGCTAAACACAGGTGTAAATGGGATCTGAAATGTTTTGGGCTTGTCCACTTCTGGCCACTTCCAGAGGTCATTTGACTGGATTGCTTTCGCAGTGTAGACGCTCATGTGGTCAATTGTGTACGAACAGCCACTAAAGACTGCCTGCTCTCTGCCTACTGACCTAATTCTTAAACAGATGGGATTTAAACTGCCGGCTGAAATCGTAAGTGTGGTTTGAAGACGAAAAAATGTAAAAAGCACAATGTTCTTCTCCTAGTCCTGACTCTAGCACAAACCACAGCATTCAGCATAGTTTTGCGACTATCAGAGTGGCTATAACAAAAGCTAATGCCCACTCTGTCATATTCCGTTGTCTCCTTCATATGTAAATTGCACAAGCTTATTTCACAATATTAGATTGAACGATGGGAAAGGCCCATATACACCTGCCCATAGATATACCCTCCCCTCAAATAAATCAGGAAAGTGGTCAAAAAGAGAGGGATTAAAACCCCAGGTACAAACAGAAATATGTCTCCCTCGTCTACTTGTGATCTGATTGACCAAAAGACAGACAGACAGACAGACAGACAGACAGAGAGATAGATAGATAGATAGATAGATAGATAGATAGATAGATAGATAGATAGATAGATAGATAGATAGATAGATAGATAGATAGATAGATAGATAGATAGATAGATAGATAGATAGATAGATAGATAGATAGATAGATAGATAGATAGTTAGTTAGTTAGTTAGTCAGTCCATAGTCTGGTCTGACCAGAGAATTGTTAAGGGCTCACACACAGCAGGCAGGGTCAATCAGTTCCACCAGCTTTGCTCTAACAGGAAGCCAAGCTGAACTGAGCCCCTGTGTCTTATTTAGCTTAAGGGAAACGGGGGTGGCCAGTGCTTCACTGCCAGTGGACAGTGCTCATGGACCCAATCAATAAAGCTCCAAAAAGATCAGATGAAATTTCACGACACACACAAGCAGAAACTTTAAGATCCAGCAGAACAGCCTGGTGGTTTAGCAGTGCCTTCCATAACCTCTAAATATGTTGAGCTTGTGCTGTTCTGAGATTAGTTTGGACTTTAAAGGAATAGTTGACCCAAAAATGAACATTTTGTCATCATTTGCTTGCCCTCAAGTCATTCCAAACTTGTCAAGTTTCTTTCTTATGTTGAACACAAAAGAAGACATTTTGAAGAACCAAACAGTTGCTGGTCACCATTGACTTAGAAATACTATGGAAGACAATGGGGACCGTCAACTGTTTGATTATCAGCATTCTTCAAAATACCTTATTTTATGTTCAGCATAAGAAAGAAACTCACACTGGTTTGGAACAACATGAGGGTGAGTAAATTATGACAACGTTTGCATTTTTGGGTGAACCATCCCTTTAATGTTTGGTTACAGCATAATTGCATACACTTTTTTTATTGCACACATGATCACGAATAGTTTATTCAGACATTCTGTCAGGTTTTCTTTAATAAACAAGTATAGGAAAATCGTGAGGGAAAGAAAAGCTGAGTGTGGCCAACCATAGTCCTCACCTTCAATTCCAAGAACTCCATTCTGCTTGTTCTCCTCAGAGACTTCAAACTTATTGATTATGTCCAGACAGTGCTCAGGGGTCACATTGGACATCTGTGAGGAAGCAGAAAAGAAATGAAAGAAAGGGTCAACCTCATGTCACTCTTCCAGATAGGATCCATAACATGTCAATCATTTGGTCTCTAAGGGTCACCTCCTTTTAAAGTAAGATCCCAAAAAATCCTCCAAACTGCCATTCTGTCACTAAATGACTTCATCCTTCTGTTTTGTCTGCACCCTTTCCCTCTTTTCACAACTTCCCCTAGGGCTTCATGGCCCGTGCGTGGGCAGAGAGAGGGAGCAGGGGCACAGAGAGGCTTTTTTAGCATCACACTGGGGCTGTTCATAGCCTCAGCTGGAAAGCCATTATAATGGCTGATAGAGAGGCAGAGCCTTTCACTTTCTGAATCTTAAAGAAAGCCCAAGAGCTCTGGTAGATATTGAGCTGGAATAGGGGAAGATGTACAATAAAGGGTGTAACACAAAAAACATGTATGTAAAAATGTGAGGTGTACTGTATCTATAAAATCATTACGAACCAAAACTATACTAGAATGAACAGAGCCAAACAGTCATGGAGAATAAAAGTGAAATCAGAAACATCAATAATAATTTATACTACATCTGAGTTATTAATCTGAATCAATGTGAAATGATGATTTGGTTTAAATGTAATATAAAAATTTTAAATACCATTTAAAATAGCTGTTTTCTATTTCAGTATATTTTAAAGTGTAATTTATTACTGTGATGGCAAACTGAATTTTCAGCAGACTTAAGAACCATTTCTTATAATTCTCAGTGTTGTATACAGTTGTGCTACTTAATATTTTTGTGGAAACTGTGATAATTGTATTTCAGGATTCTTAGATGAATAGAAAGTTCAAAAGAACAGAATCTATTTGAAATAGATATCTTTTGTAACCAAGTAAAAGTCTTTACTGCCACTTTTGATCAATTTATTTTAAAAAACTCTTGCTGACCCTAAACTTTTAAACAGTTGTGTATATTCACACATACTCATAATAAATATACAGTAGAATGTGTTGTTTACAGTAGTTCTGTATTACTTGTGTGTGTTTTTAATGTAAGAACCAATAGGAGGAACTAAAGCCATATGTTATCGCTGTTTGGAAGTACAGGCTTGGATGACTTAAGTAGATTTTTTTTTTTTTTTTTACATGCAAAATTCAAGTTTAACTGGATGAATAAGGATGTATATAGACAGCACACAGTAAGATGCAAGAGCCTGAAAAGTAAAAGAAAGGAGCTAAAAGCCTGACATCAGAGGCGGTTACGGAACGTCAGTCAGTGCTTATGGGATTTACATTTAAAACACTATGTAAGGCTGAGGGAGAAAGCTTCTGCATAATCATGTACGTTCATAAAAGCATGAAAATATCATAAACAGGAATTTAACATAGATACAAGTTTCCATTCCAGATGAGAATGACATAAGGTAAATGAGAAGAGACACAATATTGAATGTGAGAGGTCACAGGTTTTGATCAGGAACAGATATTACATTAACCTTTTGCTCCACACGCAGAAAGCTGCAGAGTTCCTCAGGTGTCAGGTGATCTTTCTTCTCACTGAAGCACATGAGCAGCAGATAGAGGTCTCGCCTTAAGGACATCATCTTATAGAAGACAGTGAACTCCTCAAACGTCAGTGTGCCCTGCTGGTCATCAGTGTCTGCTTCCTGTGAACACATGCAGAGAAAGAGCAAAGATACATAATGGGTTTCAAAGAGAAAATATCCTTAAATACCATTCAAATTAAATTACATTAAAATATCAAATAAAAATTGTCTCTTCACGCCTGTTCTATGACAATAGCATAAACTGACCTTTTCGAATAAGAGGCTAAGTTTAAGTGAAAAGTCTCCATTTTGTCATCCGTATTATACTCCCTTTCTGCACAATTCTCCCTCTCTCTTTTACTGTCAAAAGTACTACCGCTCAGTATTAGCTCAAATTCAATGTCTTCCATGTTAACTGAAGCAAAAACAGAGATACAACTTTAATCATAAGGTGCAATATAGAACACAATGGTGTTAGCACAGCTCTACTGAACAAATAGTACAAAGAAAACAATGTGATATTTAAAATTATAATTTGTACTTTGCCTTGAGGGAACAGCCTGAGCCTGATTAAATTTACACTTTCTAAAAAGCAATGGAAATACTGACTGAATTTCACGAGACTTAACACATCAGATACCATTTACATCAAAAGGACAGTTCACCTCCAAAAATTCTCTCATTATCTACTCATGCCTTTCTTTTCTTAAATGAACATAAACAAAGAAATTTACTAAAATCTTAGTAAGTTTACATTATGCAAGTGAATAGGTTCCCAAATAGTGAAGCTACAAAAAGTACATACAGCCATCATTATAGTAATCCATACAACTACCAGCATATGAATCAATGTCTTCTGAAGCGAAACAAGAGGAACTTGTTTAACTGTAAACCACCACTTCCAGCCAACTGGTGTACATGGTTTTACTAGAGTCGAGTGTACGTTTGACGTAAACGTAAGCTCACTTCTCATGTGAGCTTCAGATTGTGTTTATATGGACTCACAGAGATGGATTATATTACTAAAAATCTTCATTTGCATTCCTCTGAAGAAATAAAGCCACATTTGATGACTAAATGAAAACTTTTCACTTTCAGGCTTCCAATATTCCAATCTTCCTCACGTACCTGGAACATCTGTTTGACTTTCCTGCGAGGCAAGTTGACATTCAACTTGTGTAAAAGCTGGTAGATTTCTTCAATGTTCAGAAGACCATCTCCATTCTTATCAGCCTCCTCGAAGGTCTGCTTCATCCACTTACAGCAAGGTTAAGAGAAAAGACCACCAGAGAAAAAGCTGGACAATGAAGCCACAGAATAAAGTTACACTGACATTTATCTAGATCAAGTGATTTTCAGGATGGCAACACATAAAGTTTAAACAGAAAAAGTTCATTGCAAAATGAAAGTTTTGTATGCTTTTCATTTCTGGTCTGTCTCTTTAAAAGAAATCTAATTAGGAACATTATTATCTGTATTACTTTTCTGCCTGTGCACATTAGGAGTGGATGAGCTCATCCTTCTTTCTTCTCAGAGCTGTAACACAATTAGCTCTAATGCACAACCGAGAGAATCTCATAGCTGACAAACACACAGTACGGACATGCAATTTTTATTGTGCAAGTGTGCACTTTCACTGATTTTTCATGAAAAAACGGCCATCCTGACAGTTGAAATAAGCTCTGTTTTAATGCATCAGCCCATCTGTTGAGTGCAATTGGGCTACTTTATTTGTCTCGTAAAGTGAAAAGGTCCTGAGTTATGAGATGTTGAAAACAAAGAGCTGGATCTCAATCCACTTAGAGGGCAAATGCATGATATGCAAGACATTTTTGTGTGGATAATAAGTTTCTTTACGTAATACTGTATGTAATTTTGATAAATTTGCTAGGATATTTGAAAATGTGGGTATATGGGTAAGGAGGAATATTTTTCTGTATGCATGATCAGTAGTGAAAAGCTGTCATGAAATAGATCATCTATACTGTGGAAGAAGAGATGTCTGGTTTTATGAAGTATGACAGTTGGAAGAGAGCCTTGATGGATATAATTACAGGCAGGAAAGAGGCAGTGCTTCTGTGACAGAAAGGAAAACAGTGAGAGGCTACTCAGAAGGGTCTGCAGACAAGGGACAGACTTTGAAAGTCATCCAAATATAGCGGTCGATTCAGGTAACAGCGGCACAATTAGGAGGCTTATCAAAGGGGCATTAACATTTAACCAGAGCTGTACACGAAGCAGAATGCAGCAATTTTATATTGCATGCCATTTAAATGTAATCCGTTTTCTTTGATCTATTAAGCATGTCTTACAGCGTGTGTGAGTGGGTTTCTATACCTGTGTTGCTGACTGTGTGTGATAGAAATATCTGGCTGTTTTTAGGGCACGCTAAAAATATTTATTTTCATCATTTGAACAGTCTTGATATTGATTCTTAAAATTTAAAGATCAATCTTTCACTCTGCCATTGTTTCCTGCTTTTTCAGTCATATTTTACAGGTTTGCAGTGCAAAATGAATTTGGAAAGATGTGTATCACAAAATAATGGCACATAATAATGTCTTCGTGGGCCATACACAGTAACACAGTAACAGTCCCCTTCCTGTTTTTTTTTTTTTTGCATATTTGTCACACTTAAAAGATTAAGATCATCAAACTAATTTTAATATTACACAAAGAGAATGCAAGTAAATACAAAATGCAGTTTTTAAATGATGATTTCATTTATTAAGGGAAAAAAGCTGTCCAAACCTACCTGGCCCATATGTGAAAAATTAATTGCCAGCTCCTGTTAAATCATGAAAGAACTGTGATTAACCACATTGTTTTAGAACTCTTGAGTTAAATTTCACTAGCCACAACCAGGCTTGATTACTGCCAGACCTGCTGAATCAAGAAATCACTTAAATAGAACCTGTCTGAGAAAGTGAAGCATGCTTAAAGAGCAACACATCATTCCGCGATCTTAAGAAATTCAAGAACAGATGAGAAACAAAATAGTTGACGTATCAGTCTGGAAAGGGTTATAAAGCCATTTCTAAGGCTTCGGGACTCCAGTGAACCACGGTCAGAGCCATTATCCACAAATGGAGAAAACTTGGAACAGTGGTGAACCTTCCCAGGAGTGGCTGACCTACCAAAATTACTCCAAGAGCGCAACAACATCCCATCCAGGAGGTCATAAAAGAACCCAGAACAACATCTAAAGAACCACAGGCCTCACTTGCCTCAATTAAGGTCAGTGTTCATGATTCAACAATAAGAAAGAGACTGGGCAAAAACAGCATCCATGAGAGAGTTCCAAGGCAAAAGCCACTGCTGACCAAAAAGAACACAAAGGCTCATCTCACATTTGCCAAAAAAACATCTTGATTATCCCCAAGACTTTTGGGCAAATATTCTGTGGACTGATGAGACAAAAATTGAACTTTTTGTAAGGTGTGCGTCCCGTTACATCTGGCGTAAAACCAACACAGCATTTCATAAAAAGAACATCGTACCAACAGTCAAACATGGTGGTGGTAGTGTGATGGTCTGGGACTGCTTTGCAGCTTCAGGACCCTGATGTCTTGCCATAATTGATGGAACCATGAATTCTGCACTCTATCAGAAACTCCTGAAGGAGAATT
Organism: Onychostoma macrolepis; assembly: GCF_012432095.1. Taxonomy (NCBI): domain Eukaryota; kingdom Metazoa; phylum Chordata; class Actinopteri; order Cypriniformes; family Cyprinidae; genus Onychostoma; species Onychostoma macrolepis. The sequence goes on along the minus strand of NC_081172.1, from coordinate 18,439,805 downwards.
ACCGGCCGTCAGTTTGTGACCTTAAGTTCAAGCGCTCTTGGGTTATGCAGCAAGACAATGATCCAAAACACAGCAGCAAGTCCACCTCTGAATGGCTCAAGAAAAACAAAATTAACGTTTTGGAATGGCTGAGTCCAAGTCCGGACTTAAATTCAATTGAGATGCTGTGGCATGACCTTAAACAGACTACCCATGCTCGTAACATGACCGCTGCAGGTGCAGTGATATGCCACGGCAAGCACCACTCACATTTTCTTCAGGAAATGTACATATCTATTTCCACATGCGCTGCATGATATCACTGCGCCTGCTGCGGCCATGTTACGGCAGCAAACTTCCTTGATTATTACGCCGGAATGGGAGTATAGTTCCTAATCATATCGGCCTAGAAAATCGCAACTTTTCATTTTCCACTGGTCTTAGTACACGATAGAACTACAGAAGAGTCAAGTTTTAAATAGGAAAAATATCGAAACTCTTTGGTCATTTTTGAACGCGATGCTACTGGTCTAATCGGATTCAATGATCTATGCTAAGCTATGCTAAAAGTGCTATCGCCAGACCCGGAGATCGGCTGAATAGATTCCAAAACAGTAAAACTCAACTTATTAACTCTGGGGGAGTTGGAGAATGAGTCTATTTCCAAAAAAAGTGGAGTGTTCCTTTAAAGTCTTAAAAGACTTTAGGCTGCTCTCTTCTGCTTGTCTGATTCTCCATGATTATGTTTTGAAAATGAAGGGCACTGGAATCATTGTCTCTTTATGCACAATAATAAAACGGGTCACGGTTGAACTGGCGTCTAGATTGAAAGTATAAGTGAAATTACCAACGGCCATATGCTGTGTTTCTACTGTTATGGCAGATTATAATGACTGCCTCCTGATGACTCACACCTCTTTAATGAGAATAACAGACATAAACATAAGGGAGGAGAAGATGAGCAGCTCTGGCCTTTTATCTCCTCTTCCTCTAAGGCCGGTCCTTTCATGTGAGGCTGTGCTTCTGTAAGATCTCCCTGCAGAGGAAGACTCCCTGAAGCAGTGAACTGCTCACATGCAGACTGACTTAAAGAGCTCACGCTATCTCCCTTTTTGTACATCTCTCTCTTTTGTAAATCGGTCTAAATCAATCAGTCAAAATCGATCACAAATCCTTCCTTCCCTCTCTGCCTTCATCTACAGTATTTATCCAGTTATGTATGTAGCTCTCCTGTAGCTCAAATAGTAGAGCCCCCAGAGCTCAAATAGTAGAGCATGGCGCTAGCAACGCCAAGATCATGGGTTCGATTCCCAGGGAAAGCAAGAGCTGATAAAATGTAAAAACTGTAACTTGAATGCAATGTAAGTCGCTTTGGATAAAAGCGTCTGCCAAATGCATAAATGTAACTCCTCCTCAATCACTCCATTACATGATTACTTCAGCTAAACAAATGAAGATTACAGTATGTTCTGTTCTTTTGAATTCTGAATGTCAAAGCTGCTCTTTTACAAACAACAAAGGCAGTGGCAAAAACAAATCACTACGAATTGTGTGCTCTTTTTCAAGTCTTCCAAGGCCATACGATAGTTTTGTATGAGAAACAGAATGAAAATTAATAATAGTAATAATATACATATTTATATACTGTAGGTAGGTGATCAATACACTTTACATAGCAAAAATAAATATATAAATAAAATAAAATAAAATATATAAATAAAAATGTTAGGACTAGGAGTCAGTTCTTGTTTTTATTTGTATTTGTTTTATTTTATTTATTTTATTATTTATTTTTTTAAAAGAAAGTAATACGTATTTTAACATTGATAATAATAAGAGATTGTTCTTGAGCACCAGATCAGCATATTAGATTGATTCCTGAAGAATCATGTGGCAGTAAAGACTGAAGTAATGGTGCTGAAAATCCACTGCCATTACAGGTATAAATGACATTTAAAAATGCATTTTTGATAAAATAAATGCAGTCTTGGTGAGCACAAGAAACTTCTTTCAAAAGCATTAAAAAGTACTGTACTTACTGTACTAATTATACAAATATGCATTTGTTGCATGGAAAAGAGCAGTGTGAACATTTCTCAAAACACCTCTTGTTGTGGTTCCCAGAAGAAACAACATGAAAATGAGTAAATGATTACTGTATTAAATTTATCCATCCACCCATTTTGCAGTAAAGGATATTGGTCATGTGTGCGCTGTCTCTTGGCTAGCGAATCTTCATCACTGATACCGGCCATCAGATATCGGAGTCCGGTCACCCATGTCCTCGCTTCCTCTGCATTAGAGGTGACCAAGTCCAGAGATTCCATGTGATTGCCATGGTAAATAGTGAAACAACAACTCGGATCAAAGTTCCCTTCTGCGTGGCGATGGAAAATATCAGACTGACGACCTTCTGTGACCTTGTAGAGTGAGTCGATGGTGACTGGAAGGGAGAGAAAAAAAAGAGAACGTGATCTTTGAACCCCTGAAACAATGAGCCACTAGCTACGGATGACCAACACGCAGAGATACATTCATTAGCAAAAGCCTTGCCAGCAGCGATCTGACCCACATTACTCCACTTCAATAAAAGATTTGTTTGGTTGAAGAGTTCAATTTAAAATGAAATGAATAGATACTGAAGTGGAAATGGTGTGTTAACGATACTTATCTGATTCTGTAACTGAATAAACAATTATTTGGAGTAGCAAAATCTGACAGTTATCACCCTTACGTCCCCATCTTCCTTATGTGTGTCTCTCTTTTCACTTTTAAAGCATTGAAGCATAACAATATGTAATTAGATTTCAGCACTATTTCCTCCCTATGCCCTTTGCTCTCTGTTACTCTCGTTATTCATCACTCTTTCTTTGGTTTCCCATGAGGGAACCTAGGCTTTAGTTTTGGCAGCCGAGTGTTTGTTGTGTTGCTTTACATGAAAGCACAATTCTTGACAGCCTCTGCAGGCACTGTGTGCTTTCTGTCCACTTCAGTCTTATCAACATCTAAACCCAACCCAGCCTTTCTTTCAGAAATTCCCTTTCAAAGAGATATTTCATTTTACACGACCACATGTCATTTCAAACTTATGCTGTTATTATTTCGGGGAAACACAAAAGTAGAATTTCTGCAGAAATGTCATGCAACTCTTGCCATACAATGAGTGGCCACAGCTGTCAAGCTCCAAAAGTACACACAAAAAAAAACAGAAATTAAGGAAAAAAAAAAAATAGAAACTTATAATAAATCATTATTTCACCCCAAATGAAGCAAAAATGGCTTTTCAATGTCATGAACACTATTTTATGAAAAATAAAGGTGCTTCACAATGCCATAAAAGAACTTTTTCTGTCTAAATGGTTCCATAAAGAACTTTTAACATCTGAAGAACCTTTCTGTTTCACAAAAGGTTCTTTGTGGCAAAAGAAGGTTCTTCAGATTATAAAAGGGTAAGAAAGAGATGGTTCTTTGCCGGCTGTTGTGTGAACGCGCTGAGGACAATTGGACCGTGCAGCGGATCAGAGAAAAACGATATAAATACTGTTCAGTTTCTTGAACAGACCGATCGTTTCATGTCTTTACACCTCAATGTATCGTCACGAGCCGCAGGGTTTAATTTTGGTCTGTGTATGTTTTTTTTTTTTTTTCTCAAAGCCATGGGTCCCATTGACTGCCATTACATGACTGACAGACTGCAATGGTTTGAGTTAAAAATCTTCGTTTGTGTTCTACTGAAGAAACAAAGTCGCCTACATCTTGGATGCCCTGGGGGTAAGCAGATAAACATCAACTTTTCATTTTTGGGTGAACTATCCCTTTAAGCACCTTTTTTAACACCAAATCCATCATTGATTATCGTGTAAAGTAAGAAAGACGAACCATTAATAATGACTTCAATGGTAGTTTAATTCAATAAAATTTCTGTCATCATTCATTCTCTTTTGTGTCGTTCCAAACAAAACAGTTCTCCTGACCACTCCATTGTTAGACATTTCTCAAAATATCTTATTTTATGTTCCATAGAAAAAAGAAAGTCATACAGTTTTGGAACGACATCAGGGTGAGTATATAACATTGTCATTTTTGGTTGAAATATCCTTTTAGATTTCAGTATGAAGACTTTGAATATAGTTTACCAGTCAAGGATTACAATATTGATGCATTTATAGTGTGTTCTGTTGTCATTATCTTGTTTTATGACAAGAGCTGAGAAGATTCCACACAAAATGTTCCTTTTGTGTTCCATTGAAAAAAATGCATGCATGCAGGTTTAGAATGACATGAGGAGAAAATAAAATTACAGAATTTTTCATTTCTGAGGGAGCTACTCCTTGAACACAGATCTTTAACACTTCCTGTTATGATAATAATCGTATCAAACAGTTCCGCATGTGTTCTGGAAAGCCAAGTCACATCAAAGCCGTTGATTCCGGTGCTGAGCCCTTAACCTGACAATGAGCTGGGCACAATCTGTCTTTTTTTTTAATTATGCAAATGGACTAACAAAGAGGCTTATCTTATAAGAGCAGTTCACAAACATGACGGCGGCAAAATAGAGAGAATGTGGGGAGAAAGGGGGTGAGATGTAGGGGACAATAGCACTTGAGCTTTTTCTTTTAACCGTACTGTGTAATAATCCACCCATCTGAGCTAGGTCAGATCAGCTCTGTTAACAAAAGCCTAAAGTGAATATGGAGAGGAGTGAACAGGATTTATTTCCAGCACACTAACAGCTCATCCAGGGGAAAAAGGAGCGCTTATGCAGAATTCACTTCACCCAAACAAGCAGAGTGGAGCGCAGACACAGATGGTGAGAGAGCAGTGTGTTTCTGGAAGCCCCTGGCCTGTGATTCATACAAAGCCATTATGTAAGAGAGAAGAGCTGTGCTCAGACACTCAACGTATCAAAATCTACATGGGCTGCTTTGATGGGGAAGCAGAAGGGAGCAAGTATTACACAGAGACTAAAAGAGGGGGAGGAAAAGAGAAAGAGAGAGAAAGGGAGAGCCAGCGAACAAGAAAAAGACATCAAGAATGTGACAGAGAGAAAGAGATCAGTAAACCATAGATGTGGAACATTGAAAGCAGATTGATTCTGACTCTGGTTTGTCACTAACTATGTTTCCATCAATAGGAATTTAACTTTTTTTTTTTTTTTTTAATTAAATAAAATCAGAATATCAGAAAAAAGACTATTCCATGTTTTCAAGAGAACAAAATTCTAGGGGACAATGGAGCAAAATTGGAAAGGAAAACTTCAGAATTTTTTAGTCATATGACTCTGATGCACAACTATGAAATTTATTTAGTAAATGTGTTTGATTGTATTTTTTAATGCACATTTTATTTGCATCTTGTTCCATACAGCATTTTGTTTGCAATATCCATTTTTTTTAATGATTGCCATTTAGATTCTATAACTGACTTTTGTTCTAAAATAAATGTGCTAGCTTCCTTTTATTTCACTTCATTTTTCCACTCCACTTTTAAATTTTCCTCATATAAGATCATTTTAACTGAAAGCAACATTTCAAAATATGTAAATTGATTCATTTAGTAAGCATTTGTCTGTCAGCGAATACAATTTTTGATCACTCTGTCAAGGTTTTTTTTTTTTCAGATGACTGCACATCCCAGTGTTATTTAAAATGTATACTATTAATTATAGAATTTATTATTAATTGAATTAACTTTACTTTTATATTTTCAGTTTTCATTTTTGTTTAAGATTTAGTTATTTTGTTATGTGCTTTTATGTTTTTGTTTGTTTGTTTTATTTCTATTTGACTTCATTTTTGTTAGCATTTCAACTTAAACTATTTCAGTTATAAAAAGATTATTAAAAAGTTAAGTTATAAAAAAAAAAAAAAAATGATTTTAAATGATTTCAGTTTTAGTTAACAATAACAAAACTGCGTCATCATTTACATATATTAAACAAAATCTTTCAGCTGTGTACATTCTTGTGTTTACATACATCTGTGTGTGTTTGACTTACTCTTGGCTTTCTCACTCTTGCGAGACGGTCTCCAGCGGATGCAGGAACGGTGTTCATCCAAATAGAAGAGCCGGACCAGACCTTTAGAACCGTTTTTCAGTTTCACCATCTGAGTCCCCGACTGCATCACACTCATGCATCGCTCAACTGTGGGTACAAAATAAACACACACATACACATTGAGTGGGCTGACGCACACTTAAACAGCGAGGTGAAAATGTAACACGGCATAAAAATGGATTCTGTCACTATAAATAAGTAACAGTTGATGGATGGAGGTTATAAAATTGGCTGATAACAGCACTATGGATATTTTTAGATAGAGTGACGATGGGCGTCATTTTAATTGTGACACATGTAGAGCGGTTATGGAGCACATTGAGTGGCGGGGTATGACAAAATTAGATAACTGGCAGGGTTTGCTCAATTACAACCAAGGTAAAGAAAAGAAGAGCTTGAAGAAGGTTCAAGAACCCTGCTGAGAGGCCTGTGAGAAATCCAACAAAAGCCAAAATGATGCAACACAGCAGAGGCTGCCTGCAACCCAGCTTATATTCTTGACTGAGTGAGATGGCAACTCCCTGTCCTAAAGGGCCACTGGGACCAATCGGCTGACAGATCTCTAAATAAAACTTATGCCTCGGCTGAGGCTGGCTCGCTGAAAAACAGAGCTGCAAAGACAAGCGCGAGAGGAGAACATGTGCACGTGTGTATGCGGCATGGTTGCTTCTCCTTCAAAATCTCTTTGCACCATGACACCAGTGTACTTCAGCTCATCTCCTCCATCAGAGGGCTGACGAGAAGGGTATACAAAGCCTGAATACTCTCCCTCCAAACCTGCTCCAACATCCCTAATACTCTCAAGCACTATTATGCTGTCAGTGTGATTTCTGGGTGAAGTCACCAAGGTAAATTGAAAAAGTGAAATCTAGCAGATAATAGTTTTGTATGCGAAGCGCATGTATGTTCTCCATCTGACAAGATTGAAGCGGGGCGGCCTGAGGGGGTGGTAGGAAGAACAAGCTCTTGGATGATATAAAGCGAGAGTGGAATGTGATATTGACAAAAGATTTATACAGGAGACATATGAAACTGATATACTGTATGCAAACAAAGAGCAACTTAATTGTTCAGAGAACACGACATAAATAAAAAATATATATACATGACCAATGCTTCCATGTAAAATGACTAGGGGCTAGATTTACTAAACGGCAAATTAGTGCGATACCGCAATTCCAAAACAGCACAGATGGGAGGGGAAATTTATGCAGGTGATTTACTGACAACACACAGATGCAACATCTCATTTACATAATGACCAGCGCAATCTACCAAAAGTAGTGCAAATTAGTGCATGCTTTTGGGGGGCATTAAATGATGGTGCAAATACCAGTAATTTGATATGCATACAAATGCATATTTAATAATGTCAGGTGAAAAAATAATTGTGTCCATGCCTTTTCAGCACTAATTCTTCACTGCGCATCTTTAGTAAATCCTTTTCTTTCTTTTGTGGAAAAGGCAAGGACATTAATTGAATTGACTGTGTCATTAATTGAAGCAATTATTTGAACTGAATGTGTCGTGGCAGATCACTGCAGCGCCTCAGTTCAAGCAGCATGTGAACCGATCGTCTTTTCGAATTTAAAGTACAAAATAAACATGAATGAACATCAGAACGTATTTTACTTCAACAGCGGAAAGACATCAATATTTTTTCAAGTTTATGTCCACCGAAGTTAATTTACTCTCCTGTCTGATTTGTTTTTTGGACAAAATGGCAGATTCGGCTTTATAATTGGTCAGATCGCCTGTCGATTAAGCACTTTGCGAAGAGTCAAACTGACTAAAGAATGAAGTGGATGTTATATGTGCTCAGTGTTAATAAAAACTATTAAGAATTGAAATAAATTGGAAAATGTATAAACTAAAAATTATATTTAAAGACGTCATGATAAAAAGGATCAAAATCATTTAAAAAAATAATTTGAAAACACAAAAGCACATAGCAAAATGACAAGAACGTAAACTAAAATTAAACTAAAAATAAAAACCAATTCAATATATTAATCAATACTATAGTAATATAAGAATAATACTGTATTAACACATTATTACAATAATTACAATTATTACAGTATTATTTTACATCTTTGGAAGCCATATGTGTGACAAACAGATTGAAATATAAATCATTATCCACTGAAAATCTAAATCTGGTGTGTTGTGTTTTTCCACCGAATATTTCAATATAGACAATTGCGAATGAGATCTGGTGCTTTTGTATCATTTTAGTCTTCTTACTAACTATACGCTTTCATAGTATGGAAACGAAAGTTTAGATCAGAAAGTTTAGCGAGTAAAGTACAACCAAAAAGAAAAAATAGGCAGCTCTGTTGGTGTGAAAAGATTCACAAGAGCATTGTTACACAAAATCTTGAGTGTCTCTGTACATACACAACTTCCTGATGCTCAGAAAATACCCTCTAAACATAAGATGTCATTTAACACCATATATATGCATAATTCCCCAGTACTTATGTAACATTACAATCTATTCCAGTTCTTGTTGAACACGCTTGTAGACAGCAGTACTGGGAAGGATATAGATCAACTGGAGCAGGGTTTAACATAATGGACAGGACAACTGAAAAGGATTTGAAAACTAATCTCACTTCCAGAAAGCAATGTCAACAGGATGCACACACATATTAACAGCTGAGACACGCTTCTCTGCTATAGATGATTAGTAGAACATAATGGACGCAGGCTCAGACGATTTGTGCCAATTCACTGTCTGTGATGATGATGAAGTGGAATTAACAGTTCTGAAATTAATTGAGGGATAAAAAGGCGGAAAATAGAGTACAGTAGAGAGAGAACACACAAGAAAAAAAAAAAACTCCTTATGCTCCAATTCACACAGGATAGGCTGCAGGTCGCTGAGCTAAGATGCTTATGGAGAATCCATGTTAGATATGGGTCTCTGGGTAAAAACAATGATTCTGACCCAGATTATAGAGGCCAGACATTGAAAGATCATGTTGTACATTGATCTAAATCTACAAAGAATCCAGAATTATCCCTTCCACCGACTCATCTATTCATCCAAAATGAGAGCATAAGAGTGGCAGCATCCTCTGACTGTCCCGACCAAACCTCCGGCCCACTTTCACTATCAGCGCTTCACAGATTGGGACGCAATCCACAATCCAATTAGATTTGACATGACCATGAAAAGACAATGCTTTCTATTCCCCCTTTGAAACACATTCTAACCTCATTCTTTTCCTTTCTCACCGAAAGGAAAACACTGACGTTAACTTTGCACCCAGATTGAAGACCGAAAGAAGGTACTGTGTGGTGGCCACAAATTAATACTACTATTGCTCAGGTGTTAGAGATTTGAACAAACCCCTAACCTTAAGTAATAAACTTTGGGATGTAATAGTCCTGCACTGACTGTGCTACGGACATGAGTGAAATGTTGATCCTGCAGAAATTGCAAAAATATTATTTAATATCAATGAACCAACCTGTTTAAAAGCTTGGAGCTGGTATGCTTTTAAAACAGCAATGTTGTGAAATATTAATAGAATTTATAATATATATTTTTTTCAATTGAATATATATATTCTAGACTTCAGTGTCACGTTCCTTCAGAAATCATTCTAATATGCTGATTTAGTTCTTTTGAAAACAGTTGTGCTGCTTAGTATTTTTGAGGAAACCATGATACATATTTCAGGATTCTTTGGCAGCATTTATTTTAAATAGAAATCTTTAACATTAACAAGCGTACTTGCTGAATGAAAGTATCAACTTTCAAAAATAAATCGTACTGACCCCAAAAGAATTGAAAGGATTGGATTGCAGTATTAAATTTAGACTAAAAATATCTCATGTTACATCGTATTTAATTTTTACGTGTTTTTACAGCGTTGCTCACTATAACCAATCATGCACGATTTTGTTGAGCTTAGGAATGCAGTGGCCAATCAGAGGCATTCAGATTAGTCATCGCTGAATTTTGTTTAGACTGAAACTCGCGAATTCATAAGCAACAACAGTTCAGATGTACGTACGATAAAAGTAAGAGATTAATTTATAATACAGATTATAAGAGGAGTTATTAGTGCTTAAACATTAGCTAGACTGACTGAGTGTGTTTATGAGTGTGAAAATGTTTATATTTATATAATTTCATAATCAATATCACACGAAGAGTGACATATTTTTCGCAAAAACCACAAATGTGATATTGATTTTAGCCTATACAACAGTTCAATAAACAAGAAGTTAATATTAATAGACTTACGTTTTAGACACCATATTGCCTATTTTTGCTCTATTTCGCCAAATGGTTCCAAACACAGCCACAGCACTGTTTTGCGTCTCTGAGCAACATGATGGTGTTTCGTTCCTGAATGAATCATCTGTTTAAATGATTCAGTTCAATCGCAATGACTCACTAATTAACAGTGACTTGCTGCCACCTACTGGCGGCTTTAATTTCACATTTAAAGTACCTTTTCCTTTTTTTTTTTATAATTTCAAATATCAGTAGCCTATTCAACGTTTTAAGATTAAAATATCCAAACATTATTTATGCATTTGTAACTGCAGGTTAAATACATTCATGTCCTGCATCAAACGGAGTGTAAATAAATATATCTAAACGCCTCTTCGGATGCAGCTTCTGTGTTTCCTCTGCATTGCAAAGATTAATTTTGTTGATAATGATTTTATTTGTTTGGTAAGACCCCAAATGTCTTATTATTCTAATTGACTTTATTGATTAAATGTAAGAATTTGAGGGGGAATTCTTAGGGGGACCCCCCAAGAGCTTTGACACAATTCGAACACTGTATTACCAACAATAATGAATTGAATATAGAAATGTCAAATAGAAGGGTAAAAATTGCAGGTTACACTTTTAAAGTGCAGAAAACCTTTTTACTGTCAACGTGTTTGTGGGGTGTCATAACTAGCAGTTATAAAGCAATAAGTTATACTGTAAATCATGTTAATCTTACAAAATAACAGGATTCAGAGATAGAAAAGGAAAGAGATTCTTCAGTGCACACCCTCTTTAAACAAGCCCTTCTTGTTATGAAAGATTCAGGTCACTCTCTAAAGCATATTAAGATACTGTGACAGAATAACACGCTCTCTGGTCTTATTAAGTGCCTGGCCTAGTCTGGCTTCCAATTTTTTTTTTTTTTTTTTCTTTTTCTTCGTCTTCTTTTTAATCTAAATACTTTTAATCCACTCTTTTGCCTTTGTGGCATCTTGTCCAGATATTTGGATTTTATTTTCCCACCACTAAGTCCTCTGTTGTTCCACAGTTTTAGAACTAGAAAGTAAAGTAAAAACAGTGAAACTTCTTGAGAAAGACTGTCAGTAAAATCAGAATATATACTCACAGATAATAAAATAAAACTCCATTTTCAGTCCAGAAAGTTTCTGCACACACAGAAAACTTTCCCAATACTTTTCTCTCCTTCTCTCTGTCTCTTATAAACTTACAGTGTTCATAAAGTCACTGTCAGTGAGCATTACTGTGGAAGAAAACTATTGATTTTCATTCTCATGAAAGCAGTGGCTCCACCTTTCCCCCGCAACACACTGTTTGTTCTTAAATAAACCCTCTCTCAGGTTCTCGCTCTCCCTCGGGGTCACACCGTATGTCTTCGCCTCCAGCTGGGTTTCAACATAAGTTTGCAGCACATGTTGCAATACAGACGTGAGCAGCAAAAAGCTACATTATAATCTCTGAGGGAATGGAAACTATAGCCGTGGTGCAAAACCTAGTCAGCTGCCTACCTATACAGGATGTTGAAGGAATTGTTCACCCAAAAATCATTTACTTAACTCTCATGTCGTTACAAACACGGCTTGCTTTTTTCTTTTTTTTTTTTGCAGAACTTTTTTTCTGTTTTTGTTCATAAAATGAAGTCAATGAAGGCAAATTACTTTGAGGGGAAAAATATCCAAAATAGAGAATGATTAAAGAAACATTTTGATTTAATACTGAGAAATATAACTAAAATTGTTTAATCTGGTAAAAAAAATAAAAAAAATAAAAAATGTATTTGGCCCAATATGTGTGCGCTTTGTATTCTATGCTTATTAGTGTCACATACGGGGAAGTCGTGGCCTAATGGCCTTTCATTGTTAGCTTAGCAACATGTTAACATCAAACCTGGGTTATTATAGTTAAAACAAACTCTAAAATAAAATTGAAGTAAAATAGCAGAATAAATATAAAGTATCATAGTAACATTTCTCATTTTGATTTAGTTGAACTTGTCAAAAAATGACAAAAACAGACAACTAAATTATTAAAAGGATAGTTCATCCAGAAATGAAAATTATGTCATTATTTACTCACCCTCCACTTGTAACAAACCTGTATCAGTTTCTTTCTTCTGCTGAACACAAATGATTGACAGAAGCCATTGACTTCCATAGTATTTTTTTTCCATTCTATGGAAGTCAAAGGCTACTGTGAACTGTTTGATTATCCACGTTCTTCAAAATATCTTATTTTGTGTTCAACAGTTGAAAGATATTCATACATGTTTGGAACAACTTGAGAATGAGTAGGGTACCTACCGTATTGACCCGAATATAAGACAAAGTTTTTTTTCTTGGAAATAACGCGGTCGGCTTATATTCAGGGTCTAGAGTAGACTTTGACATGTCAATAATACACCCACAACAATAGGTGGCGCCAAAAACGCTTAAAACGAGTGTGCCATGAAATATGTAATGTAATGTGTTTTGTAAAGATCGCGAGTGAAAACAAAAGAAAAAGAAAAGCTTACAGCTGCATGAGTCGTGACTGTCATGTTAGCCTGATGGGACTAAACTTCCTCTGTAAGTGATTTTAAAACACAGTACCCAGATTTGAAGACTACAATAAGATTTCACTTCTACTGTTAATAAAATGTTGGTAGGCTAGCCTACTATGAGATGGATAGCCTAAATGTTATATAATTCAGATCGGCTACCTGTTATTTTTATGGTATATCAAAAAAGTGTATATTTTTAAATGTGATTGTTGGTACATTTTACCAGTATTTACCATACTTTCAAAACAAAAAATAAAATAGGAAAAATATGCAATATGAAAATAATTTAAGAAAAAATGTGTTTTACTGAAAAAAAAAAAAAAAAAAACAAGATTTGGTTTTCAAAAAGCCTTTTTCCAAAAGGTACATCTGGAAAAAGGGGGGTCACCTTATAATCAGGGTCGTCTTATATTCGGGTCAATACGGTATTAAACTCACCAAAATCTACATTGAGACATTTTGTCGCCTTGGAATTATAAGGTTCTATCTGCATTCTGAGTGGTTTTGAGATATTGAGCTTCAAAGTTTTTGCATTCCATATAGCAAAAATGATATGGGGAACAAGTCTCTTTCCTACATGAAAATAACAGAGACCCTAAATGTACAATATCAAAATCCTCTCACATTTTTAAATGGGGGTTTTTGGAACAGGTCAAATGCAATAGCAAACTCTCCTGATATTTTAAGAACATAAAATAATAAAGGATAATAAAATAAGCATACTGTCTTACCTTTTGAAACTTAGAAGGGTTCGATTTGAGCAGATGATTTTACCATCACTGCCATCATAAGAGCGCATTTCCCCAGTATACATTCAGCATCTGGCACACATTCACAATCTCAATATATTCTCAAAACTATGGTTTTCAGCATCTTCAAAAACAACATTTTGATCACTATTCACCACATCCACCATCAGTGACACTTATATTTCATTATGTACAGTAATTGCTCTGCAGTAAAGCCATTCAAGCCAGTTCAATTTTTGTAGATGATTATTTGTTTAAACAGTGCCACTTTGTGGAATAAAGGTGAATTGCACTTATTGATTATGCAGACACATAATTATTGTTAATGTTTAATCTTTCCTGGTGTTAGGGAGCAGTCCAGCGACATGACAAAGAATGTTGATCCTGATTGGTCCTCTTGCGTGCATTCGAAGTGCACAGTTCACAGATAGAACCTTATAGAACCAAGTTAAGAGTTCGAATTTGTACAAAGTCCATCACAGAACACTAAAATCAATCAACAAGGCATTCAATTTGATCAGTTATATATTCATAGTGAAGTGTCATCTAAGCACATTGCAGCATCTATACTAGTCCACGTTCAGCTAAGTAACATTCAAAAATCAAATAAAACAAACCAATAAAACATTTTATTCATAGGGATGAACACAGAAACTAGCCTCATAATGAAGCCTCTTTTTAAATGGATGTCAACTTATCTATAGTCTCTTAAGGCTGGAATACACTACACGATTTTTTCCCCCGATTTTCCACAGATTTACAGTCTAAAGAAGTTGATGCTAGTTGCCAAAGATCAGAGCCAGTCTGCAGATTTGAGTTGACAGAATCCATAGAAAATCGATTAGCAAAGTGACAACCATCAGTTAATATTTAAAGTCTGCTTCTGAAGTATTTACATAGAAGTTCAATATGGAAGAGCTTAAAGAGAGCACACTGAGCTTAATGGGAGCAGCAACAATTTTTAATAAATTTCATGTAATATTTATTAAAATGACAGGATTTTTTGCTAAATAAATAGTCTAGGTCATGTATTAAGTTCATACATATTTTAAAATGAACAACTATTATTAACAATATCTATGAAATTATACTTTTTCTTATTGATGTCACACTGAAGCTGTGTGATTTTCATAGTAGTGCACCCTTTAAGCTCACCTCAAAATAATATGAATTCTTTAAAAATCAGACCAGCAATAAACTGTCAATTTATAATATTATGGATGTAAAAAGGTAAAAGTGCAAGCCAGTAATGCCTGTGAAGTAATATATTAGCATAGCACACAATCTTATACAGCTAGTCAGCTGTGTAGCATTCTGTAGCATCTGCGCTATGTTGCTAAAACTATCTTTTGGATCTAATGTAATTATTTCCCACATCCAAGTTCCAGGTTATAATATTCAAAAGTCTGAACATTAATCTCTTAATTTTACCATAAGTGGTGAAACTTACCCAAAATAAAGGCTTAAAAAATGCACATTTAAGGGGCTCCTCTTTTGGTGAAAGTTTTTAGACAGCTTTCAAAATGGCCACCAGACAGTGTGCACACATGGAGACTCATATCTCAGTGTGCAATGAGCCGATTGACTTGAAATTATAGGACTTATATAGTAACAAACATATCAATTGGTTAAGACATCAAGTAGGATAATAAATAGTTTTTTTCTTTTTATAATCTGATCTCAAACATGGAAGTGTGCTATATGATTACATGAGTTTAATAGGTACATTTACCCTAAAAAATGACAGAACTATCCCTTCAAATACAATTAAAATGAACTACTAATTAAAAATATTAACAAAAACTATTATAGTATCTCAGTGATACTAAAATAACACTACAACAAAATATATTGAAATAAATTGCAGAGTTGTTGCCTAAAGAGAGCATCCCAAATCAGCCACTCTTAAAGTTCAATCCCGGTTAGGATGCTGTCTTCAGGCTAATTCACACTCCACCAACAGACGCCAACCAATGGCGTCAATCACTAGATTAGGCTACGTCACTTCTCAGACATTCCACGACCTGACAAAGGCTGACTGAACATGTTCATTCAATGAAAAAAAGCACAGACGAATGCCGACAGGGATAACACTGGTCCGACATAACCCAACGAACGTGTGCAGTGTGAAGCTCCCTGTCTAGGCAGCAGACAACAAAGGCAGCTCACCAGCTTGAGATTTCCTTCAAAACAAGAAGCTTTTTGTACCTTGTAGCAAATATTAATGCAACATTCTGTATAAACAAAGTATTTATCTTCCTTTGCTTTTTTGTTAAGCCTCCAACTCCTGGTGAGCAGTTTTGTCAAATGTTGACGCTATGGATCAGAACATCTCTAGGCTGCTGTTCCCCAAGCAAGCAAAACTAAACTTTGGATAAATAGTTGGTGGCTTTCTGCAACTCACACATTTGTATCTCACAGATAAAGACCAACTCAAGCACAAAATAAAAATATTGTGTGCTTCTTACAGCGTGCCGTACAGACTTGTTTGGAAGGACCTGGAGGACTGTGTGCTCTTGTTACGGACTCATGGGATTCTGTGGACCCAAACAATTGTGATTGGAATTTTAAAAATATGGAAACAACACAACCAAGGGTACATCAACTTCCACAAGGACACTCGACATCTGTGTACACAAGAGGACACGTGCTCTCCACTTGACTTAGTATGCCAAAACATGCAACTTAATTAGGACTTGCAAACCAGAGGATTGAGGGTGTGAAGGAATGCCCTGGAGGGTCAAAGGTCACGGACAAGCATGTGTCCCCGCTCTTTTCGTTACATCTAAGGGTCATCAATTAGAAATCCATTTTAATGGGTGGTCTGAGCTAATAAACAGTTAATGAGGGTCTCTCTCCCTCGCTCATTCCTCTCGTTTTCATCTCTCTGTCTTAGTCTCTTGTCCTCCTCTTTGGACTCTTATTATTGTTATTATCATGAGTCTCTCTAGCTAATTTGAAACAAATTAGTCTCATGTTGAGTAAACCTTCACGGCCGATTACTGCGCTCTGCACAGTGGGGACTCGGCACTGATCTCGAGGGAAGGAAACGTGTTCATTAGGCTGCAGAGAGAGGTGCAAACACTTGAGTGAAGGATTGACAAGAGCCCCTCACTTCCAGGACGCCAGCCTCCCCTGCCACTTCATGACATGATAATAATGAGTTAAAGAGACAATTCGACCGTGCTCTGGGGCAAAACTTTGAAGTAAATGAATTAATTTATTAAAAAGAAAAGGGAATAGTAACCAGTATCATTTATTTATTGCCTGTACATACATTTTATTATACTGATTTTTTTCTTTTAAATAAATTCCTGCATGTCACATCACAATGAAGTAATATTTTAGATTAGGGAAGAGTTTTCCCTCAATAAACTCCTAATTTATTAATATTTAATATTTAACTTATTAATAGTTAGTGAGGTAGCTGTTAAGTTTAGGTATGGGGTAGGATTAAGGGATGCAGAATATGGTCATGCAGAATAAGGCATTAATATGTGCCTAATAAATACTAATAAACAGCCAATATAATATGCATCCTTAAAATAAAGTGTTGATATTATTTTTAATATAAAATGAATTGTATTGCATTGCTAGAATGCTATATATATTATAATATTCAAAGTTTTATTTATATTTAAATAATATTTAACAGAATATTAATTTCATAATATGTGACCCTCTCTGTGAAAACCCAGCTAAACTCATTTTTTGTGATTTACTGATTTCTACATAAAATCATCCTTCATAACATTCTGTGAAAAGTAACCTTTATATCTTTAATATTGACTGAGTAAGGCCATGTCAAAGATTTAAATCATAGTGAAATTAGTGAATAGTGAATAAACTTTGATGCTTGTTATCTCATAATTAGATTTTGAGACTTCACAGAGAGGGTCACATATATTTATTTACTGATTATATCTATTTCCTAAATACTTCACTTTTCATTTTACAACATGGAATCAAAATTAAAACTTTAAAAAATTAAAAACTCTAATTAATGAAATGACATTTTTGGCTAATTGTCAGTAGGGTTTTTTTGTGTGTGGGGGGGATACAAACTGTAAACTTACATTCAGGTGTGATTCATTCTGTAGAATGAGTGCGTGAGTAATTTTATTGTCCTTTCACGAAATTTGTCTTGGACCAAAAGTTGCAAAAATACACAACATAACATAACACAATACACTCTCAGAAAAAAAAGGTACAAAAGCTGTCACTGAGGCAGTACCTTTTCAAAAGGTACATGTTTGTACCTAAAGGGTCCATTTTGGTACCTTAAAGGAACATATTAATACTTGAAGTGTAAATATTTGAACCTAATAGGTACAAAAGTGTACCTTTTGAAAAGGTACCGCCCCAGTGACAGCTTTTGTACCTTTATTTCTGAGAGTGTACAATACAACAACACAACATTTAGCAGGAAAATAAAAATACATGTTTAAAAGAAGACCCTACCAAGTAGCCTCACAATCACACCACCAAAAAACAAAAAGAAAAAACAAAACTTCATCAAAAACAAACATGAACACATGCAGCCAACGAATCCAAGTCGCAGCTGAGCAGCGCCACAAATGGGTTGCAAACTCCACTTTTCGTTGACTTTAAAAGTGGGAGAAAATAAAAAAAATTCGGAATCAAGAATCAATCAAAAACAAATTACCATTACAAAAGTAAGAACAGATTTATCTCTAGTTCAATTATTCATGACCCATTTCTTGATGCAGTCCACCTGGTTGTTTAATCAAGCTATTGGCTGAGAACATACTTATAGTCCTATATTTGTTCTGCGGGACAGATGGATTTAGGCAGGACTGTAGCTTAGCAGAGCATCACAAAGCAGCCAGAGAGGAAAACAGAAGCTCAATTCAGAGGCCAGCAGAGAAAAACAGAAAAGCAGAGCAAAATTGAATTTACAAGACTGTAGTGTCACTGCTTTTACCTGCTTTTGACCCAGGAAAGTTAAAGATGACCGGAGAGAGAGGATATAGAAAGCGTAAATAAGAAAGAGAGAGTGTGTGTGCTTATAGGTATTGGAGGCATAGGAGAACTAAATGTGTTCACCAGATCGGCGGTTGAAGACGGGAGTGCAGATCAAAGTACAGGGAGATATCAAACACTGAGTAATTGGGTCGTAGAGGCTCAAGCTCTGTGAAGCCTAAAATCACAAAGCACAGCGCGTTCAGAACCATCAGAGCAGGAACACAAAACAGAGGATGAGACATGCATTATGCAGTCAGACACCTGCGCACCCGTTCAACAAACTGCTCTTTCCTGCAGCGCTGGCTCTGGATATACACTTACAGTTCTTAATGTGAACAATAGGAGTCAAACGGGGCTGTCAATAGATTCAATAATTCAATAACAGTTAATAGTTTATAACTTGTATAATTATTTTTAATGATATTGCATTTCAATAATATTTATTATTATTATTATTATGTTAACAAAAAATGTTGTTTATGGGTTCTTCAATTCATTTTCAAGAAATGCACTGAATTCAGTGTAAATAAATGAATCCCCATACTTTCTTAGCAGTACAAAGACGTTACAAAGCATGATAGTCTTCTCATTAATGCTTCCTGAAAAATACAGTATTTTATACTTGTTCAGCTACCATGATAGCCAGGATATTTCACCATACAAAGAGTGTAAATGACTGACTTTTATTATAGGTCCCTTCTGTGTTGATAAATAGATAAATTACAAAGTGAAGCAGTTACAATGTCAACATATTTAATTAATCACATGCATCAGTGCATTAACTTTTGCGCTCCACATCACACGCGCTGAACTGCTGAGCTGTGCTGAAGAGCAGCACATTGTATAAGGTCCAGAAATTTGCTAAATGATGATTTTCTAAATAATGTTACATATTGCACATTAAAGACTTTTCAGTTTTCTTTCTTTCTTTCTTTTTAAGGGAATTTAAAGTAAGTAAAACATGTTTTAATTTTGTGTAGGTCTCATTTAAAAGGATAGTTCAACCAAAAATGTAAATTCTGTCATTAATTACTCACCCTCATGTCTTTCCAAACCCGTAAGACCTTCGTTCATCTTCGGAACATAGATTAAGATATTTTTGATGATTCTGAGAGCTCTCTGACCCTCCATAGACAGCAACGATATTACCACGACCAACGCACAGAAACATAGCAAGGACATCGGTAAAATAGTCCATGTGACAAAAGTGGTTAAACTGTAATTTTACAAAGCTACGAGAATACTTTTGTGCCCAAAGAAAACAATAATAACATAATTTATTCAGCAATTCTTCTCCCCGAGTTACCATCTTCGAGTTAAAGTACTCTCGTAGCTTCGTAAAATGACGGTTTAACCCCTTTTGTCACATGGACTATTTTACCGATGTCCTTACTATGTTTCTGTGCGTTGATTGTGGTAATATCCTTGCTATTTATGGAGGGTCAGAGAGCTCTCAGATTCCATAAAAAATATCTTCATTTGTTTTCCGAAGATGAACGAAGGCCTTACGGGTTTGGAACGACATGAGGGTGAGTAATTAATGACAGAATTTTCATTTTTGGGTGAACCATCCCTTTAACACCACAAAACTGTAGCATTTAAGCATTACATCAGCCATCAGTCAACCAATTGTCTAGATACCAGCATCAGTATCAGCTATTGAAAAACTCATAACGGTCAACCTCTAATCATAAGCACTATTATCTTGATCACCACCAAGATCATGAGAGATCAGATTAGATTATACTCAAAGCAATAACCACATATCGCCCCATGCTCTTTCCAGCAGAAGAGGATAAAAGACTCGCTCCACAAGGCAGATCTGAGCCACAGCCAAGTCTGCGAGATGGTTTAGCAGCACTGTCATAGCATTCACAGTGTCTCAGAGCGCTGTGAGGAAGAGAATCTGGATGGGGAACATGTCACACACACACCAATAAAGCAGATTAAACTGTGTATGTGCTATAAATACCCAACAATATATCTGTGCAAGCGCTGTGCTCTCATTGTTCAGAGTCAAATATCTAATGATAGATTCACTCCGTTCTTACCAGCACTTCAATTTCATCTCATCTCATGCATCAAAATCCGACTCATTTTGCTCTTGCTTAATTAACTCAACCTCAAACAGGACAGACAGGGACAGGCACTCATGCAGAAACAAATGCATCATTTAAAGAGGATGTCAAGGAAATACTTTGGTGTTTCTAAAAAGCTGTGCACCTTTTCACAGCACAGACCTTCCTCGAGCTTAAAACAGCCGAAACGCTGGTTTGTGTTTACGAGAGAACGCTGCATTTCAAGCCATCTGTTCCATAAAACAGACGCTTTCACACCAAACATATTCAGTCAGGTAGAATACCAGGCAGAGAACCTGTTTTACCCACACACCGTCATTCTCACACCCTCTCTTGGGCTCTGAATCCCTGAGTAGATGTCTTCCACTATTTCTGAGAAGTGATAATAGGCAGAGCATCATTTTTTCTCTTTTCCAATTGACTCTCATTTCTGATGCAATGCACCGGTAAAAACACGAGCTCACAAATGTCAGTCTAATGAACATACAAGCTAATTTTAGGATTCAGAGCAGGGAGTAGGAGGTTAGTGCTTTCAGCCCAACTGACAGCTGGAAAGCCATAAAACAATAAAGAGCAATAAGACGAATTGATTTTGAGATCTGCATCATGTATCTCTGGCTGAGCAGTACACACATAAACACAGATACAGATCATACTGACAATAAGCTGATTATCACATGTAATTATATTATTATTATCATTATTAGTATTAGTATTATTTTGTAAAAATCCACAAACAATGTATCGCACTTTCCACAAAAGTATTAAGCAACAGAACTTTTTTCAACATTGATAATAAGACATTTTACTTAAACACCAAATCAGCATATTAGAATGATTCAAGGATCATGTGATACTAAAATAAATTACAATCATATTTAACAATATTACTGTTGATTTTTTTTATTAATACTTTCTGTATTTTTTTTTTATTATTATTATTATTAAATAAATGAAGATTGAGTGAGCATAAGACAAAATAAATTTATAAATACTGACCCCAAATAAATAAATAAATACTGAACGGTAGTATGTACAGTACATTATATATATATATATATATATAAATATAGATAGATAGATAGATAGATATACACATACATATATATACAGACATTCTGGCTAAATAAAATAATCAGTCAATATTATAATGTACAGTAGGAAAATGATATTCACTTTAACAATAATAATAATAATAATGTATTAGTTTTTAAAATAAAATAAAAATGTATCATAGTTTCCACAAAAACATTAAGCAACACAACTGTTTTCAACATTGACAATAAAAATAAATTTTACTTGAGCACCAAATCAGAATATTACAATGAATACAGGATCGATCATGTGACACTAAAATAAATTATAATAATATTTAACAACATTACTTTTGATTTTTTTATACATACTTGCTGAATGAAGCTTGACTGAGCTTAAGATATTTCTTTAAAAACAAAAACAAAAGAAACCTGACCCTAATCATTTGAACGGTAGTATGTATATACACTGTAAAAAGTGATACGTTGACTTAACTTCAAAAAATTGAGGAAACCCATTGCCTTAAAATTTTTAAGTAAATGATCATTTTAAAAAAAATAAGTTAATTGAATTGTCAAGTTCACTTTTTTTTAATTATTATGTACTTAATAATTTTAAGGCAACGGGTTTCCTAAATTTTTTTAAGTTAAGTCAACTTTTACTTTTACAGTGTATTTACATTCTGTTGAAATAAAATAATCAGTTAATGTTATAATGTACAGTGGCAAAAATTATATTAAAGATAATCTATTGGACGAGGGCAAAGGTAACCTAAATGTAAAAATAGAAGGAACTGGCATAAATAATTAAATATCCAAATAACACAAATAGATCAAATAAAATCAATAATATCAGCTGATAACCGACGCATTGTGCATTCCTCCACACACATTTACTCTTACCAGAAACATCTCACCTATATAAGCCAAACGACACTTTTGTGGCACCGCCACGCTGCCTCCAACATGGTAGAACCTACGGGCCAAAAGAGATGCCACGTTGGCCATGGCCGAGCGCTCTGATGTCAGCAAGAAGGGTCCCATCCCATAAGAACACAAAGGTGACCGCTCGAAACTGAGTGGCATCCCTGAAGAACTCTCTCTTGCTTCCTTCCCTCGAGACTGCAAGCCGCAATCTCTCTTTAAGTGTCCACATCTAACGCCCACTTCTTTACCCAGAACCCCTCACTCCACCCTCTCTTTGGTCATCTATCTTCTATCCCGCCAGCTATTCACACGGAGCCTTTGAACCTTTGTGACCGTAGAAAGCAGTACCGCGCAGGGATTTACACAGAATAGCTAATGTATTGTTGTGGGGAAAATGTGCATGATGGTGGGGCTTTGAACAGATGTGTTTTAGTCCTAGAGGGTCAAAGTGAGCAGCATAAGTAATGGAGATGGAAGAGAAAGCAGATAATATTAATGGTATGACATAACATGAGTACAACTGTGTGATTCCACAAAATCTGATGAGGCTTTTTGTATTCAAAAAGCACACGTGGCGCACAGGGTGCATAAAAACCATTACAGCATGTATAAGGAAGCCAATGCGGGTCAAGAAAGATGTAACTTTAAAAAGACACATCTAAAGTGAGCTCTTTGAAAACCTAAGTGTGGGTAGATCTCTCTGAGGTCCAATGCCTTGAATTGTGCTTATGGAGCGCAAGAGTGGAACTGCAGCGGAAGTCGCTTATTTCTTGAAAACTCCTCCACTCCTCATGATATCAGATGAACATCCGCTATAAATCATTTAGTCTCACAGTTTGCAATATGAATGACGTCTTCACATCTTCAAGTTCTTGGTGTCCTCGTTTTCTCTTGCTCTTCTGTGCTGCACATGCTAGATTGAAGATGAATTCATCCACATATGAAATTGTATTAGTCCGTGGCACTGGTTTTTGACCCATGTGTCCTGACCGCTGGTCAGATGCAGGAAGACGTCCATCTCAGACGCAGCAGGCAGAAGGCCCGTAATGTGGCATTTAAACTCTCTTGACTCCAAAGACTCTTTTGAGGTTAGAAAAGGGGAAAGATTAAATGGATGATATTTTTGAAGGAGAATCTGGGTGCTGTGCTCTTCATAATATGACAACTGCATATATCTGCTCTGAATAAACAGACTTCTGGGTCTCGTTACATATACAAGTAAGAAATGGGTTATTTGAGAAGAGAATGGGGCTGCATGATAGTGCTGAAACTGATTATTTTGCTGATAATTAATCTTAACTGTTTTCATTTGAAAAATGTAATCAAGAGTGTCACGCAGGGTTTATTTGACCACAATTAGTTTCCTGATTTATTGTATGTATGATATAAATGAATGCACTCTATACATTGTGAAAAACAAGAAGCTTCTCTCAAAATCTAAAGCATGAAGTTTCTACTAATTAGGTGGGATTAGGGATGTAGAATTATGGTCATGCAGAATATCTGCTTTATAAGTACTAATAAACAGCTAATGTGTGACCCTGCCCCACAAAACCAGACATAACGGTCAATTTTTGAAACTTAGATTTATACATCATAATAAATAAGCTTTCCATCGATGTATGGTTTGTTAGGATAGGACAACTATTTGAAAATGTGGAATCTAAGGCTGCAAAAAAATAAAATAAAATCTAAATATTGAGAAAATCGCATTTTAAAATTGTTCAGATTAAGTCCTTAGCAATGCATATTACTAATAAACAATGAGGTTTTGATATATTTACGGTAGGAAATTTACAAAATACCTTCATAGAACATGATCTTTACTTAATATGCTAATGATTTTTGGCATAAAAGAAAAATCGATAATTTTGACCCATTTTTGGCTATTGTTACAAATATACCCCAGTGACTTAAGACTGGTTTTGTGGTCCAGGGTCACACGCATGCTAATAAGCAACTAGTTGATAGTCAGAATTGGTCCCTACACTAAAGTGTTACCTTCCAAATAATGTTTTTTTTTCTTTCTTTTTTTTCTATTACAACAACAAAAAGTGCATTTATTCAGCAATCACAATTGCAATCAATACAGTCAACACTCATGTCTTCATTGATTACAGTTCGTCACTTTGAAGGGTTTGCTTGCAGATGTAATTACAGCAAATAGCACAAGCAGTCTTATGGAGAGAAAAAAAAATTACAAAAACCTCAGTCTGGCTGGATTACACTACATCACAATGGAGATTCTTCAATTACACAGAGGTGGGTAGAGTACCCAAAAACTGTACTCAAGTAAAAGTAAAAGTACTTGAAGAAATATTTACTCAAGTAAAAGTAAAAGTAATAGTCTGAATAGTTACTTGAGTAAGAGTAAAAAAGTATCAGATAAAAAAACTACTCAAGTAGTTAGTTACTAGTTACTTTGGATCATATACTGAATATAGTCTATTTTTATTTAGATATATAGATATTTAGATACATTTTTATACACACACACACACGCACACACTGCCGTTCAAAATACCTTTCATTTTTTTTAATGTAATTTATTTCAGTGATGCAAATCAGAATTTTTATCAGCCTGATTTATTATCAATGCTGTTCTTTTTTAGCTTTCTATTCATAAAAGAACCCTGAACAAAATGTCACAGGTTCCAAAAAATATTAAGCAGCAAAACTGTTCCCTGTTGAAAAAAACAGCATATGCTGGTATGGTATGTTTTGAAGCTGGGATGCTGGTTTGAGCTGGTTTAAGCTGGTCCTTTGCTTGTCCTAAGCTGGTCCGACCAGCTCAAGACCAGCACATGACCAGCACAAACCAGCATCCCAGCTTCAAAACATACCCAACCAGCATATGCTGTTGTTTTGTTTTGTTTTTTTTCAACAACACTGGTAATAAAACAATATATTTGAATGATTTCTGAAGGATCATATGACTCTGAAAACTGGAGTAACAGCTGATACAAATTCTGATTTGCATCACTGAGTTAAATTAAATTATATTTTAAAGTTTAATTATGTATTATAAATGTATATAACCTCTGACACGGAGAAGAGTGAAAACTCCTCACATGACCGCTACAGAACATCTGAACATAACGAAACAAATGCACATTGACGGATCTTCTTCCGTCTGTTCTGCAAAATGTAAACAAATGTAGCCTTTATTTCTGCAAGCTTAAATATTGTGAAAATTTCCATATTAATTGTGTCTAGGCAAGGCATTCCTCCTGTAACTAACGCGGGTTTGGCGGGTGTTTATTTCATACTCTGTGACAGCTTATTTAATGAATCAATTATACATTGCATTTAATGTGTAAGGTACATGTACAACAAACTGGTAATGTCATAGTGGTATCGTGTACTGTAATCGAATCTATACCTGTGGAAGCGACAGCACACGCCGTGTTCATCTATTAAAGATCTTCATAGCTAGTAAACCATAGCCTTTGCAGATTTGCTTTCAACTGACTGTTGATCCAAAGCCACGTCTTCAACGCTCTCGATGTTACAACTCTGAGTGAGAACCGCTTCAGGCGACTCAGCGCGTGCGGCAGGAAACTGAACGAATCATTCAAACTGATTCGCGAACCGATTCACTGGTCTGCCAACTGGTTTGATCAAGCCTTCGAACAGAATTGACTCAAAAGAATGAATCATTCGTGAATGGGCATCGCTCATTGCCCAGAGTAGATGGCGCGCTTGGAATAAATTTAAGGATTTTTAACTTGTATTGCATTAAGATAAAGTAACGAGAGGAGCGTCGCCAACAGTAACGAAGTAAAAGTACCGTTTTTTCAGTAAAAATGTACTTGAGTAAGAGTAAAAGTACCCATTTTTAAATATACTCTAAAAGTATTAGTTACCCAAAAAATTTACTCAAGTAAATGTAACGAAGTAAATGTAACTCGTTACTACCCACCTCTGCAATTACATCATACATATTTAACAGTTTGTTTGTTTGTTTTTTTCTTTTGTTTTTTTGCAGCGTGCAGAGAAAGTGCATGCACATGGTTGCAAGCTTGGGAAAATCTGGGCAGAAAAACACTGGGCAGAAAAAAAAAAAAAATCCATTTAGGAGAAAAGCTCTCATTTAAACTCCTGACATCTGGCAACCCTAAGCATGACAGCTTGTGGAGGCTGTTACCAATGCAAAATAATGGTCAAATGAAACTTCTTTTTTTTTTTTTTTTTTCAGAATAAATAAACAGCAGACCAGTATCACAGATGACGAAGCTTAATTAATCGAGAGAAACAGAAATTGTGATCATGATTAATACACAAGTAATTGTGCAGTCCTAATAGAGGATACTCTTAAACTAACCATAAGTGTCTGATTTTGCTGTTAAAAGTACAGTTCACTCAAAAATGAACATTCTATCATCATTTACTCACCCTTGAGTCGTTTCAAACCTGCAAGACTTTATTTCTTATGTGGAACACAAAAGGTGAAATTGTGAGTGGTGGTCACTTATTCACACCCAATTACAATGAAGGGAAAGTTTACAAGTTTCAAACAACAAAAGTAGCCCATATGTACTATATTTTGTCTTCTGAAGTCATACGATAGCTTTGTGTGAGAAACAGACCAACTTTTATGTTGTTGTTCAATTTAGAATGTGGTATCATATTAATGCATGGACCACTTTTATGGTACTTTTGTAGTACTTTTTATGATTTTGGAGCTTGGAGCCATTTCAGTCCTCATTCTCTTTCATTATATTGAAAGAGTGAACAGTGCATTCTTTAAAAACTCACTTTTTTCTGTTCTATGGAAGACGGAAAGCCAAATGAAGTAAACGATGACAGAACTTTTTTGGCTGAACTATCCATTTAACAGCAGTGTCCTCTATGCAAGTCTGCACTGCCAAATACCACATACAAGACAGATTATTTTTCATCTGCTTTTATTATTAATTTGAGGTATGTCTTGTGGGAATCGAGGGAAAAAATGGGAAGTAATTAAAGACCAATGATAGCACCCTGGTGGACACCATTTGAAACTGGTTCCTCATAGAACTCTCTTGAGAGAATGGCAGATCCCCAAAATCCACGCACCAAGTGGTGGATCCAAAAAGAGGAAATAACCACTTATCACATCTTCTCTGTCTTAATTAGAAACAATAATGATCTTACTGCCTTCACTCAAACTGCACCACCACGCTTTCAACAAGAACCCCCACTGAGCCCCCACAATCCATCAGAGCAAAAATAACTGTGCAGGATCTTAATATATTCATGACTGTTGCTCTGACAGCGTTCCCTCCGTGCATTCCTAGTATTGACATCAAAGAAGCACTGTAAGGCAGGCTGGTGTTTGGGGGGATGCTCAGTAAGGTATTTGGCCAATTGGGGAAGCCCCTCCCCTTTGCCATTTCCCTTTACCCAGCACAAGGATGGTGCAGAGCTGATACGGATATCTCGCAGAACAGAAACGAGTACCCCTGTGAACTGTCTAATCTTCTCCACTTCAGAAAGAATGGCCATGGAGACACATTGAATGGAAATTTGCCTCCAGCTTGGCTCTAATGGTGCTTGTTGTTCAACTGAAGCCTATTAGCTTAAACAGAGTGGGTGATCATAAAGGCCTATGGCTACATTCAACATTAAAATGAAAAGTCATGTCCATTCTCTTGAGCTCACTACTCTCGAGGGATTCCTTATGACAGCAATAGGGGCCACTGTACATCCCCAAAACAACCTCTTACATTTACCTCATTACACCAAGTTGATGGATAATTAAGCTTGTCTCTTATAATTTACAAAATTCAATTGACAGACACTGAGACAAAACATCGACAGAATGGAGTAACGACAGTCAGTGCTGGAAAGGAAAGGAAAGGAAAGGAAAGGGTGTACGCGGGTGAGGTCTGAAAATAAAGGGAATACTGCAGTGAATCATCATTATCTTTGAGGGAAAGCACTTTTTTTTCTTTTTCTTTTTTTTTTTTCCTTGAAAGGCCTATTTTCTCTTTGCGGGGGAGTGCCAAACAGTCACTGCAGTCAAAAACAAACATAAACTTACAAACAGGAGCAACCTGTTGACATGATATATATAGGAAAACAGCAAGGTCATTCCATTGTGGTGCAGGGACCAAACAGTAGGGGTGGGGGATCGATACAGCATAGTATCGTGATATTTTCCGCAGCATACTCTATTGATACACAGATGCCAAGTATCGATCTTTTATTATACTATTTGGTAGAATAATAAAATCAATATCTTTACAATCCACTAGATGGTGGTGTTGATTTTTTTTTCTGGTGAGGTCAGCTGGGTCACCTTCAGCATGCAGTAAATTAGTAAAATAAAGATGGCAGCATTGCGGAAAGTTATCAGGAAAGCCCCGTCTGCGTTTAAATCGGATGTAAGACTATGTTTTATTCATTTTAAATTTAACAGTAATTTAGGCTACTTTCAAGTGGCCCAATTGCTGAAGGGTCTGCACAACTTTTTTGTACAAGTTCAAGCTGCATTGTTCAAAATACCTGTAGTAGCACAGCAGTGCATACCTGTTTACATTTAATTAAGGTGGACTAGATTAGACTGTAATACAAATAATTGAGTTTGCCAGGTGCATACAACATTTATGACAGGTTTTCAGTTTGTCTGCTTAACAATCCCATTTTGCATTGCAGCAATACAATTGAAGTGAGATGAACAAACTGTGAAATGTTTCTTTTTAGTTAAAACAGATGTTGCCAAAGTGTTCCTTTGGGGACATAATTTGAAGTTGGAAAAGGGTAATAAATTGCAATATATTGCAGAATATCGCAATATATTTAAAATCGCAATAATATTGTATCGTGACAAGTATCGTGATAATATCGTATCAATAGGCTCGGGACATCCATATATCCAATGAGGTCTGTTAGCGTGTCACAAACGTTTGAGCTACCGTGTTCAATGTAATTGATGCGCATTTTTGTAACGATTGCTCATTCATTTATCGTTTACTTTTACCTGCCATCAGACTATCTGAGACATCGCTGCAACGAGTTGCTGTGGGTTGAGTCTTGCTTCAGATATGACTGACAGAATGGCGTTCTGACAATGCAAACTTCATGCCTTCTAACCTTATACTTTTTTACCTTTGTGTTGCAATTAGTCTGCTTACTGTAGCCTATATATGAAATACAAATTTACATCAGTAGTCACATATGTCTTAATAGTATATGCAGATATACTGTATATAGATAGAGTGTATACACACATAAGCCGGTTTTCCATCCAAAGTTGCGAATTTAACTTATGCGCAAAATTGGAATATCGCATAAAACTGCGAACAAGCACCGTTTCCATCCATTGAGTCAAAGAGAACAAAATCACTTCCTGGTAAACTGGCACTAAACAGCCTATAGAAAACCAGGATAAGCTACTGAATATAATAATTTTCATACATGAAAATTTTATTGCGAGCAGACGATAAATGCTGTTATTGCTTTCGGAGGTGAATGCTGCTGTTTGGGAACACAATCGTGTAAGACAATTATACAGAAACACTTTGATGACAGACTTTGCTCAGGCATTTCAGAACGACCATAATAACATTTCAGATGATGTGGAGCGATATCGGTCTGCTGGTAGTCAAGTTATTCCGTCTCATAGCGCAAAAGTCACATGGCTTTTTTGATGCGCTTGGAGGAATTTATTCGCAAAATGCATTTCCATCTCCCATTATTCACATTAACCCTTTTTCGCACAAGTCAAAAACCACCTCAAGCGAGCATAAAAAACGTTTTTGCGAATGAAGGGATTTTTATTCGAAATTTGGCATTTCCATCACTCGTTTCTCATGCGATACTTTAAAATGCGCATTAAAACAGAGTGATGGAAACCCAGCTATAAATGTATTAGTTTTACTCTCTGCACAACTCTGTATACACTGGATTGATTTTAATAACTTTAATGTAGCCTACTTGGATTGTGCATCAAACACTAGGAATGTACAAGTATCGGATTGGGACTCGGTATCGGCAGATACTCAATATTTAATGACTCTCATTGGATCGGGGGCACAAAAAAAACAACAAAAAACAAACAAATCGGGCCATCCCTAACAGATACTAAGAATTAATCCATTTGGCCAATATTAATTTACTGGTATTCACACTTTTCAGTTTTTCAATATTAAATATGTGACTACTGATAAATGACACTATTATAAAGAATAGCACCCAAAATATCTAATGACAATTTAAATTATTTATCAAAGTCTCTACAAGTATCACAAAAATAACATAGGGCTAAAAGAATTGCAGAACGCACCAAAGGAATGACCCTAGGAGACCGTGGTTATCATCACGGCTCACACACTCATAAACACCTTTATAGTTCATTACATTTAGCATTATGTTTCCCTGTAGTCAGAGGCAGAGGTGATATTTTCACCTAGAGCACTGCGCACCTCTCTCTGACACGTGTTTGTTCTCATTTCATAATTAAATAACGATATAAAATGCAACCACGCGTGGCCATGTTTCTGACACAAATACACTATATATGCAACCAAAATTTGCTTGGTTTTGAACCCAGAACTGTTGGTCAAAACCATGAAGCAATGCATATTAAATCTGCATAATTGTTTCACAGTGTTTGCAGCAAATATGCATAAGGTTTTCAACATATATTTACATTTATGTATTTAAGAGACACTTTTATCCAAAGTGACTTACACTGCATTGAAGGTATATACAATTGATCAATTAATGCATTCCCTGGGAATCGAACCCATGGCCATGCTGTGTTCATTAATATTAGGTTCCTCATCTCCGGAATCCCAATCTAACTGCAGATCACGACACAGATGGCACCAAAAACAAAAACTAATCCTATCCTAATAAAGCAGGGCTTTAAGGCTGGAATAAATATCCCATCTATTTTATAACTCCAAAATACCGATGAAAATGCTCTCCATAATGAACCGTAATGGTTTTAATGTAATTGGTATCACAAATCAGGTCCTCAATTATAAAATCAGAACATTAAGTTTCACAGCTTGAGAACTAAATAGATGGCAAACATTCAATTAGCCACAGCCTGTAGATTCGTGTTTTGGAGCGGAATCTCTCGCCCCCTCCCACAGAGTACAATAGCATTCCGATGTAGAACCCTGGACAGCTCCTCTCAGAGCACAGCACTTAAAAGTCATGCGTATACAAACCGCAAAAGACACACTGCCAACATCACTTATATTAAAATACATAATATGAGACTTAATCTAGTGTCTATTGGTTAGCCTGAATTAAGTGCCTAACCATAAGACAAAATACCGACCAGAGAATAAACAATAATAAAAAAAAAAACAGTTATGTGACTGATATCATAGAAGCGTAATGCATGACTCACCCTTCTCTAAAGTGATATTTTTCAAAACTTCCAGCTCTGCCATTATAGTTGATAACAGGTAAACACCGCATCAAGACCGAATCCCTTTCGGTACGACGATCAGAAAACAAAATGCGCGCTTCGGAATGCAGGTGTCATTGCACTCTTCCATTCAAATATGGGCTATCTAGGACACCCTTCCTCAGGAATTTATAAGCGGTTACATTTTAATAAATAGATGCTGGCTATAAATTTTAAATGAATCATTTTAAGAAATCCATTTGATTCATGTAATCAATGCGCGCGGAAAGGAGCTCTCCAATCTCCGCTCAGTGAGGCGCGCGCGCTCCTTTTCTCTCACTCGCGCTCGTTTCGCCTAATTCTCAGTGACTCTGATCTCTGCACGAGGCATATCTGCGCTTCTTTTCGGCACATATTCGCGAGCAGGGGGGAGGAGGGGAGACTAGGGGATGTGGGTGTAATGAAAGCGATTAAGGGGTCAGCAGAACATGTAGTCTAACTCTTTCCTTAGTGAGTCTGTCTTTTAAATCAAACAAAGAGCAAATTGCTTGAGGAGTCGTAGTTCACCTGAGGCGCATGTCGTTTTGTTTGGTAGTTAAAGGGATAGTTAACCCCCCAAAAATCCTGTAATATCATTATATCGTTCCAAACCTTTATGACTTTTGATGTTATGCAGAATATCGTTCGCTTCCGTCGCGTCTTTTTCCAAACAGTGAAAAAGAATGGTGTCTTATACTGTCGCATCTCCTCTACACAAAATAACTAAAGTCCTACAAGCTTGGAAAAAACATGAGGGTCAATGTATGACAGACTTTTCATTTTGGGGTGAACTTTGGCCAGTATTTGTTGTTCCAGCATAATAGCAACTATTGTTTTGTTAGGGAGAATTCAGGTAAACGTTTTGACACTGATTTATAAAACATGTCCCAATTCATCTGAAATCACCCTATTTCTCAGGTATTTGAGAATAAACCGATTAACACACCATCTGATTTAGTTTAAAGTCACGTTTCTGTGATAATAAATGAACTCTCTCATCACATCATTACAGATGAATGCGCACGGTTCAGAGCTATTAGAGTTAAGTGGAAGGTTTCTAAAATATTAATATGTCACAATGTATTTCTCATTGATCTATGTGCTGGAATGTTGGACTGCTGAGAGGAAATATGATGTGAGAAATGTGTAAACAGATTTTCAGCAATGGACTACTTAATTCCCCAGGCACATAATGCACATTACACATTTACCACAAATTGTAAAATAATTAAATTAATAAACATTTGTTTTCAATGCTTCAATGCAAATTTCACAAAAAAAAAAAAAAAATCCTGTCATTATGTGCTCCCTCAGGCTGTTCCAAACCTGCATGACCTTTTCTCTACATTTATGTTTATGCATTTGGCAGACACATTTATCCAAAGTGACTTACACTGCTTTCACGCTATACATTTACATGGTATCAGTTCTTGCATTCCCTGCGAACCCCTGACCCCACACTTCTGCTGTGTGAGATAAAATAAACTACCGTTTCTTATGCAGGAACCCAAAAGATGTTTTGTAGAATCTTCATACTGCTCATTTCCATACAACTGAAGAATACAGTGTCTTTCAAGCCTCGAAACGGAAAAGGGGGAAAAAAGCATAATAAAAGTAGTGTTTTCTATTTTAATATATTTAAAAATGTAGTTTATTCCTTTATTTGCAAGTGTCCACAATCACTACATTTGCTGAATGGAAACGAGCAGCATGAACATTCTGCAAAATCTCTCATTTTGTGTTCCACAGAAGAAAGTCAAAGAAGTTTGGAACGATATGAATAAATAATGTATAAAATGTAGATATAAAGCATGTATAAATGATGACAGAATGTTTTTGGTTGAATTACTCCTTTTCACAGTAATTAAATTTGCCGTAATATCTGACAGATGTTAAAATCACCTCTATCCAGACTAAAATGGCTGTTAAATATGCTCAGTATGATGTACCAAGTTAAATATGCTCATTCCGTGTTTCAATTGGCGAGCACTTCACTGTGAAGTGAAGACAGACGGAAATAAAGCCTCATAAATATAAGCAAGTCTGGATCTTGTCGTCGATTCCTTTGAGGGTTTCATATTCACAGCACATAAATAAGCCAAATTTGTTCCAGACTGTGTGTGTGTGTGTGTGTGCTAAATGTGAAATGGGACATTGTTGCTGACTTAAAAAAAAAAAAGTCTAAATTAACCAATCAAACTCCCAAGAATATCCGATAGATGTAGAGTGAAGTAGATGTTCCCAGAGCTGCAAAGTGGTTTGGAATGAAGCTGATCCAATCGATATCGTCTGAGGATTCTGTTAGGTCAGTATAATGTTAGGCTTCCGTGTTCTATTCATGTGTGTATTGTGTGGCAAGAAAATGTGTCTGAGGTGCTATCAAATTAGGCTGGCCAGGCATTACTGAGGGAATCAAAACACTAATCAATTTACACACACACACACACATACGCAGCTCTTGGTTTTATTTTACAAGTGATTCATATCATATAAAACCACGCGATGCATATAAACTTGATTTCCACTTCATATTCACTCCTTATTCTTCTCTTTCATTCTTATCTCCTCCTTCATCATTACTGCGCTAGCCATCTGAGACAAACGAGCAAGAAAATGACAATAAAACAGTGAGAGACAGAGAGTGACACACACTTTGAGAGGAAGGAACTGGAAACCAGTGCAATATAAAAAGGGACCTGTGGAACTGAAGCAAACGCAGGTTTCATAAGCTTAAATCACTCGCTTTTGTCATTTTCCAGGCAGGCTGATCCATCTCTGGCTGCGGGAGCAGTGAAAACGTTTAAAGAATGAATGAGGGTGAATTACTGCAGCGGTGCAGCCCAGCATGCCACGCAAGAAGAGCCAGACAAAACACCTCCTTCAGACAGACAGGCGGGCTGCAGCCCACAGGGTTGATGGACATCATGCATCAACTGCCCAGCCACTAGACAACAATCACGCCTCTCTCAGAGGAGCGAACACAGCGGCATGCCACCACACAACTGCATCTTGTTCATGTCAATATATGCCACTGGAATATTGGTTTAAGCATTATTGCCGATTAAAAGCATTAATGCTGATTGTTCTTATACATAGAGATTATAGCTAAAGCAAACTGA
This sequence comes from Onychostoma macrolepis, assembly GCF_012432095.1. Lineage (NCBI taxonomy): Eukaryota > Metazoa > Chordata > Actinopteri > Cypriniformes > Cyprinidae > Onychostoma > Onychostoma macrolepis. Next base: position 18,404,687 of record NC_081172.1, on the reverse strand, counting down.
ACCCATATATAAACTCAATCATCTGATGTACCTTCCATCAGCGAAAAAATGTAAGCATAAAAGTTGTTTCAAGCGCTACTTATAAATGAAATTAGAATTTATGAATGAAATGAAATCGCATATTTTCCAGTTGTTTGCGACTGAATAAGTATTTTTAAGAAAGATTTTATAGAGTAGTTTCTAGATGAAGAAGTATATACAAATAGTTTGGGGTCAGTCATTTTTAAAGAAAATAATACTTTTATTCAGCAAGGAAGCAGTAAATTGATCAAAAGTAACAGTTAAAGGCATTTATAATGTTATTTATGAGAATTTCTATATCAAATAAATGTTTTTCTTTTGAACTTTCTATTCAATCTTAATATAATAAAAATGTTTAAAAAAGCACAAATGTTTTAAATATTGATAAGAAATATTACTTGTGCACCAAATCAGCATATTAGAATGATGATTTCTAAAGAATCATGCAACACTGAAGACTGGAACAATGACAGAAAGAAATCATAAATTAACATAAAGGAATATCATGAATTAAATTGGAAAATATATTAAAATAGAAAATGTATTTTAAATTTTAATAATATGTGACCCTGGACCACAAAACCAGTCTTAAGTCGCTGGGGTATATTTGTAGCAATAGCCAAAAATACACTGTATGGGTCAAAATGATAGATTTTTCTTTTATGCCAAAAATCATTAGTATATTAAATAAAGATCATATTCCATGAAGATATTTTGTAAATTTACTACTGTAAATATATCAAAACGTCGTTTTTGATTAGTAATATGCATTGCTAAGAATTCATTTGGACAATTTTAAAGGTCATTTTCTCAATATTTAGATTTTTTTGCACCCTCAGATTACAGATTTTCAAATAGTTGTATCTCAGCCAAATACTGTCCGATCCTAACAAACCATTAATCAATGGAAAGCTTATTTATTCAGCTTTCAGATGATGTATAAATCTCAATTTTGAAAAATTTACACTTAAGACTGGTTTTGTGGTCCAGGGTCACATATTTCACAAAATTATTATTATTATTATTATTTTATTATTATTTTTTTTGTATCAAATAAATGCAGCCTTGAGATCCTGAGAATGAGAGAGTTCTTTAAAAAAAAAAAAAAAGAAATTCTTAACCACAAAGTTTTGAACAGTAGTGTATATTTATCTATGGAAGTTAAAATGTATTAAAATATTGCTCATTTGGGGAAAAAATTGAATTGCTTGATATTTCTAGATTTTTGAGCACTAGCTTTTATATTCAATATAGATACATATTAAATATTAATAATGAATATATATATATATATATATATATATATATATATAAATTTACATTAAATTTCCAAGCCTGTAAGTTGATGATTTATTTTATTTTTTTTAAATTAAAAATTAAATAACTGGAAATGTCACAGGAAAATGTGGTCAAAACCTCATTTAAGGCATCTGATGATCATATGAAGATCTGCGGTCTAGCATTAGGTAGGCTATAACCTTTAGCATTTAATAATGAGAACTTATTGCCTGGCTCTTAGCACATGTCAATACTCCCTCCTCTACTCCCATCTCTCCAATTTGCATGTGAGCGTGGCTGGACAAATTCTTTCATTTTTCAAACCATCTGTAGCTATTTGTAGTAGATACTGTTGTAATATTTCTGCCAAGCTGTCAGTTTTGTGGCAGCGATGTGGCCTTGGGGACTCAGTCCCATTTAAACAAACGGCATCAAGTCAAGAAGGACTGATTTCCTTTCCTTTCAGTACCAAAGATGGCAATTCCCAAACAATCCAGCACCAGCCCTTTATTATCATCATGATGTGAGATACAGCACCACCTTGTGTATACCAGTCCCAAATGCATTTGATGGTCAAGTAATCAAAAACCACTCTTCACATTTCCTGAGATTTGGAGAAGTGCAAAATTCCCAGTTCTAATATTGTTCTGTATAACAACGGCACATTACGATATATCCATCATACGGACATAAACCTACCATGGAAGATGCTGTTGTCAGCCAGAAAATGGCGGCAATACTGTGGGCTTCCGTGCTTGTCCATCTTCCTGTAGCTCATGATGGGATCCAGGAAGGATGGAGAGCAGAATATCTGTAATAGAGAGAGAAAAAAAAGTTTCATTTCTGTTGTTAAATATACACAATAGCTTATCAAACAGCATCCAGCAATAAATTAAAATATGCATTTTGCATACATGAAGACATATTCAAATGATAAAGGTTTTGACCCATGTGCTATGACAGCTATGGGTTGATGTTCAGTCTCACAAAGTGATCTCGTCAGGCACAAAGTGCTCTGATTGGAAATGACGGGTGCAGACCTACAGTTACTACACTGATTGTACTGATGGGATTACAAAAGAGATTGTGGAGAAAGAGATGAAAGGGACAAATAAGCAAGGAATGAAAAAGGAGTGTATATGTGTGTTGGGTAGAAAGGGCTTGAGAGCAGAAGGTGCCCTGACAGTTTATTACACATCCATGTCCATTATTAATACAGAATATATATAGATGTGAAATGATATGTTGAGATCTTCCCAAAGGTGTAAATTAGGATGTGCAGTATCATCTCTCTAATCTTCACAAATGTTTTACAATTAATAGAAATGTAGGATGTTTAGTTACTTGCAAAATAGTGAGAAACTTCTCAACTGGGAAATATAATTATTTTGTCTTCATCATTAAACCAGATACATTTTAAGGGGGAGAATATCTCTCATTAAAATAAAATGAAATAATAAAAAAAATACATAAAATAATAAAGTGAGAAACTGTTATGCTCAATACCATTGAATGGAAATCCTAGCTTCCCATAAAAAATAAAATAAAATAAAAATATTGCTTTGGATTAAATAAGATACAATTTAGCCAGAGCTGTGCTGTTTGTCTGTGGGGATATCTGGGTTCCCCCATCTCTCCTTGTACTTTCCTATCAGTTCTCAACTATCCTACAAACAAATAAATAAAAATAATTACATTAATTCATTTATTAAATTAATTAATGTTATATTATAAAACATTTTTAAAATGTAAAAATAAAAATGATGCAAAAAAAAAAAAGTCAAACTTTAGAAGAATAATCACAATAATCCATATTATATACAGTACATACGAACATTCTAACAATGTGTGTACGTGTGTGTGTGTATATGTGTATGTATATATATTAGGGCTGTGTATCACCAGCAAAGTCACGATACGATATGTATCACGATTCAGGACTGCACTGAATTTCACCTCAGAAGAATTTAGTAAAACAGCTGTTTATTAAACACTGCATACTATAGGGCCATTGCTAACTATTGGCAGAGCAGGCAGTTGACCTCTGCATTATGAAGGGCTTCCATACCTGTACCACAGTACAATATAGGTAATGGCATATGTTTAATGATTACATTGTGCACTCCCCAACAGGTACAATATTCTGATAGCTTGCATCTTGTTTTTAAGCCCATCCATAATAATGTACTTGTTGTAATAAATTTATATTGTAATGTACTCATATATAAAAAAAATTGAAAAAAATAAATAAATGTATATATATATATATATATATATCTTAACACTGCTGGTAGGTTATCATTGCACAAATTAATGCACTCTCTATATTTATAAAATTAATCACTCGGAACAGGCCTCGCAAGGGTCGATCAAAGAAGTTGAGTCCTTGTGCTGTGCGTCAGGTGCAGAAACCGGCTTCAAAAAACAGACGCATGACTGCTGCCAGCATTGCTTTAGAGGTTGCAGAAGCAGAAGGTCAGCTTGTCAGTGCTCAGACCATACGCCACACACTGCAACAAGTCAGTTTGCATGGCCATCGTCCCAGAAGGAAGCCTCTTCTGAAGCTGGCTCACAAAAAAAGCCTGCAAACAGTTTGCTGAAGACAACCTGTCCAAGAGCATGAATTACTGGAACCATGTCCTGTGGTCTGATGAGATTAAGGTAAACTTGTTTGGCTCAGATGGTGTCCAGCATGTGTGGTGACGCCCTGGTGAGGAGTACCAAGAAAATTGTGTCTTGCCTGCAGTCAAGCATGGTGGTGGTAGCATGATGGTCTGGGGCTGCATGAGTGCTGCTGGTACTGGGGAGCTGTGTTTCATTGAGGGAAACATGGATTCCAACATGTACTGTGACATTCTGAAGCAGAAGATGATGCCCTCCCTTCAGAAACTGGACCGAACGGCAGTTTTCCAACATGATAATGACCCCAAACACACCACCAAGATGACAACTGCCTTGCTGATGAAGCTGAAGGTGAAGGTGATGGAGTGGCCAAGTATGTCTCCAGACCTGAACCCTATTGAACACCTGTGGTTCATCCTCAAGCGGAAGGTGGAGAAGCACCATGTGTCTAACATCCAACAGCTCCATGATGTCATTATGGAGGAGTGGAAGAGGATGCCAGCAACAACCTGCGCAGCTCTGGATAACCATGATGCCCTACAAAATATTGACACTTTGGACACAGTTTTGGCATGTTCACTTAGGGTGTACTCATTTTTGTTGCCAGTTATTTGGACAATAATGGCTATATGTTGAGTTATATTTAGAGGACAGTAAATTTGTACCTCTATACAAGCTGCACATTGACTACTCGAAAATATCCAAGTTTCATTTGTGTAGTGTTGTCCCTTGAGAAGATACAGTGTGTGCAGAATTATTAGGCAAGTTGATATTCTGGTCATATTTTTTTTCCAAGAACATTTTACCAATTCCAAACCACATCAATCTTAATAACTACTATTGATTTTGTATTTAATCATTTATAAGTGATATATAATTGTCCATGAAGGCTGATAGTCAGAAACTTCTTTATTTCAGGTGTGCAGAATTATTAGGCAGTTTTCCTTTACAGATAAAATGAGCCAAAAAAGAGATTGAACTCAAGAATAAAAGTAAAAAAAAATATTAAATGCCCATGAGAAGGATGCAATACTAATGCAATAATAGAATTAGCAAAGTTAAGGCATGATCATTGGGCAGCGAAATGCTCATTGGGTCAGCAAGGTCAGAAAAAACAGGTGGAGAGGAAAAGACACGTTAACTGCAAAAGAATTAAGAATTAAGGTGAAGAATTAGGTGTGAAACCATCAGGAACCATTTAGTCTCCAGCACCATCATTGGTGTACCACTTATACCTCTTGTACCACTGTTTGAAGAATTTATCTTCCAGAATCTGGCAGTTTTAGGAGCTCATTATTAATCAATCCTGCAAGACAGACTTTTCAGGATAGGAGATGAACTAAAATGAGCTCCCAAAACTTACTGCCAGATTCTGGAAGATAAATTCTTCAAACTGTGGCACAAGAGGATGTGATGCTGGTCCTTCAAGAGTCACTCGCAACTTATCTGTCCATAAATCCTATACAAAATCAGTCTTCATGTATTTCACAACACTTCAGCATGTTATTCTTATTAAGTGAGGGCCATTTTAAATAATTTTTTACCCAAGCAAAGTCTCTGAGAACCTGACACCTTGTAATTCTGGAGACTCCAGGAAGGTTGCAGTTCTGGAACATGATGGCGCTGGAGACTAAATGGTTCCTGATGGTTTCACACCTAATTCTTCACCTTAATTCTTTTGCAGTTAACATGTGTCTTTTCCTCTCCACCTGTTTTTTTCTGACCGTGCTGACCCAATGAGCATTTCACTGCCCAATGATCATGCCTTAACTTTGCTAATTCTATTATTGCATTAGTATTGCATCCTTCTCATGGGCATTTAATATTTTTTTTAACTTTTATAACTTTTTGAGTTCAATCTCTTTTTTGCCTCATTTTATCTGTAAAGGAAAACCTGCCTAATAATTCTGCACACCTGAAATAAAGAAGTTTCTGACTATCAGCCTTCATGGACAATTATATATCACTTATAAATGATTAAATACAAAATCAATAGTAGTTATTAAGATTGATGTGGTTTGGAATTGGTAAAATGTTCTTGGAAAAAAAATATGACCAGAATATCAACTTGCCTAATAATTCTGCACACACTGTATACTACAATTGTTGCTGAAATGTGAGGGGGTGTACTCACTTTTGTGAGATACTGTGTATATATATATATATAACATTACACTACACTACATCACATCACATAGACTTAATTTAATGCATTATGCTGAATAAAGGCATTATAGAAGCATTAATTGCTTTAATTTCTTTGAAAAAAGTTGACCCCTAACTTTTGAAACACTGATGATAATAGTAATAATAATAATAATAAATGTTCAAAAAAATCTGACCATTCTAAAACTTTTGACACTTCCACAGATGATAAAAACTAATGCAGTTTGCTACCCATAATTGGTGGAATGAAGAACACGTGGAGCTGGATCGTGACAGAAACTACTCACTCTAACCAGAGCCCCCCACAAAGTCTATATGCGTTTGACCCTTTGGCCTCAGTCTGCACTAATTTCCTGAAACAAGCTGAAATCAGACACTAAAGCAGGAGCCGACTGGGGTCTCGCTTTTTCCGGAACTTTCTCCCTCAGGATGTTCCTATAAATCACCAGCAGACAAACACGCAACAGGTGCTGCTGGAGAAAAAAACTTAACAGAACAGTAACAGAGATGGTCACTTTAAAACTTACAATACTGTACAGACAGTTCAGGAAGAGACTCCATGGGAGGTATTTCAAAGAAAAAAAAGTAGCTTCTCTGTGGCTGAAGGTCGAAATCAGGGACAATGCCATATTCAGAACATCTGATGTGTATGTGAACCACACTGCCAAGATTCTAGACAAATCGAAAAAAGGCAGATCCATATGGCCCAGGAGACCTGTTTCAAACCTCTCTCTCCATTCAGCTCTCTAGGTTTCTCTCATCGTGTGATTTGTCGCTTACTGTCAGAATAGCTGGAATATAAATATGAGGGTAATCAAAAGCTGTCACATGTGCTTGAGAAATTCATTCCTGGGATAAGAGGCTAGCAGCCGCTTTCAGCAGGCATTATCCACACAGAGGGAGAAAATTGAGAATGATTATAGTGTCAGAGTGTGGTAATGTGAGCACTTGGCTTTTCAATAAACCATGCTGTTTGTACTGTCATAAGAAAATCCCATCTGCCCCTGAGGAACACAATCTGGTTTGGTGGCGTCCCATTATTAGGAAGTGGAAAATATAACCTTCCTGGATTATGTAAGGCCTGCATCTCTAGCTTGTGTTGCAGAAGCAAATCAAGGATGGACTCATTTCAGTAAAAGGGCTCATTGAGGGGGAGTTTGATGGACAGTGGTCATATTTCTGTGTAGAAAATCAATACAAATCACTGAAGGTTTTAGGTGCATTCACACCGACAATTAAATAGCTGGATGGTTGGCAAGTTGCTGTATTGTTAGCATTTCTGTTCAGTTGCATTAGCCATATCTGGGGGTAGATCTCATTGGTAGTCAAATTGTTGCTGCATATTTGCATACATTTAATATGCAAAACATTCAGTCTCTGTCACTAATGTCACCTCCGATTGCAAGCCCTCATCAAAATCAAATGACTTCCAGTTGGTTTTTTCAGTGTAAACACGCAGCCCTTTAGTTAGCAGTTGTGCGTTTATCTTGTCAAGTAAGAAATTCGGCACAATTAATGATATTTATCTCTCCTAAATTGAATTTTAAAACACTTGGCTGCATGATATGGTGCCAACACACTACACGATTTTCAAAGTCATCAGTCTGTCATCGCTCATCACTCAAAACCCAATTCACTCTACAGGACCTGGATATTTAATCAGCTATCTATCGGATCTAAGTACCTGCGATGCATCAGCAAGATTGTGTCTATTTAGATCATTTAGAATATTTAGATTGTGTCTATTATTTTGACAATTCAAGCACAGCTATTGTCATTGTGAATTGTGTGGTACGTGAGTGGTACTAAATAAACTGACAACAACATTTGCATGAAAAAAGGGAAACAGTTCTCATATCTGGGGTAACATATCAACCTTAAATAAACTTTAAAATACAAATGATAATTTGGCTTATACCCAGTAGATAACAAACTGTCAGCTCACCAGCATCTTATTTGTGACCCAGAACCATGAAACCATTGATGTATGGTTTGTTAGGATCGGACAATAGTTGGCTGAGATACAACTATTTTGAAAGTCTGGAATCTTAGGGTGAAAACAAAAACTAAATATTGAGAAAATCGCCTTTAAAGTTGTCCAAATGAAGTCCATAGCAGTGTATATTACTAATCAAAAAATTACATTTTATATATTTACAGAAGGAAATTTACAAAATATCTTAATGGAACATGATTTTTACTTAATATCCTAATGATTTTTGGAATAAAAGAAAAATTGATCATTTTGACCCATACGATTTATTGTTGGCTATTGCTACAAATATACCCCAGCGACTTAAGACTGGTTTTGTGGTCCAGGCTCACATTTGTCAGGTGCCACTGGCCTTTTAGCATTTTCAAGGCATTTATTTAAGGTCATAACTATATTTCAATGAAGGAGCAGGTGATTTATTTAGCAGTGGGCTGATATATGCAATATTATTTCAGATCTGACAAATGTACTAATCTAAGCAGACAGTAGAAATTTATCTTTCAACAGATCATCTATCAGCTGATGCGCCTGCCATAAAAATACAGCAACTCCTTAATACCGACTTTGTTTAGTATTCATACAACCCTGCATTGCTGAACATGCTACCATGTATTAGCTACATTGGTTAGCCAGACAATAACACAAAATTAATGGTGATGATTGGTGATGAACAATCATTACTAAATTTTAAAATTAATTGTTAACTATAGGTAAATATTTACTTAAGTAATTTATTGGAGACCATTTCTGCCTAAAAAAAAGGAATTAAGAGGTAAAGATAAAGTAAAAAAAAAAAAAAAAACTTCTCAAATATATAAAGTCATGATTATGAGAAACAATGTGGTTGTTTATATATATTATATATATATATATAAATAACACTTTAGTATAAGACCAGTTCTCACTTATCATCACAATTATCATAAACAAAGTTGCAATTACAAGATAAAATCAGAATTGGTGAATAAAAATTAGAATAATAAGATATAAAGTCAGAATTATGAGAAAGCTTTCAGGAAAGGTCATTAATAAATCAGTGAGTATGAGAGGGTTTGAGCAGAGGGGATTGGGGTGACAGCACTTAAAATAGATTTAACTGTGGGGGGTAGGGTCTAACCCCGTGACCCCGCACCCCCTCCAACTGTAAAGCAGGACACTTTCCCCCTACAAGCCCCCTCTTCCTCCCATATCCTCCGGACTCTCGCACTCTCCCTGTCAAGAAGAATAAATAGCAATCCAGCTAAACGGCTGACTCATGTTTCTGCATTATCATCTGTATCTGACAGTTCGTTTCACTCATAAACATATTTCTAACAGATAACGCTGTTATTGTATTCCCAGAATCTGTCATCTCCGAGAGCATCACAATATTTGGTATAGATCTCTTCAAGCTTTTGTTTTCAGTGCCCACTTGCCCTTCCCTCCCACTACAACATCTATTATGCATAGAATTTCCAGAATTTTAACTGTATGACAGGTTTCCTAGAGCTTTGTTATAAATGATTACCAAACTTCTGGAGAACAAGACCTAGGCTAATTACAACATGCATCTGTGTTAAAATAAAATTAAAAAAGCAACATTTTAGTTTAGTTTATTCTCACTATTAACTAGTTGCTTATTAGCATGCATATATTGTCTGTATTTTTATTTTTATAAAGCACATATTAATGCCTTATTCTGAATGGCCATATTTTAGATCCCTTAATCCTACCCCATAACAACTACCTCACTAACTACTAATTAGTAGGAAATTAGGAGTTTATTAAGCAAAAGTCATAGTTTATAGTTGGTCACAAAACTAAAATGTGACCAAAGAAGGATATCTAGAGCATATATATATATATATATATATATATATATACAGTATATGAAAAATAAATGAAAAAAATAAATACATGCATACATACTTATTGTCCGTGCACTTTGCACTTTATATCAAAACAATAACTGATTAAATGTATGCTGCATTTACACCATGTCAGATTTACTATAACTATGGCAAAATGGGACGTTTTACTTATTATGAAGTTTTATGTCAACACTATTAATAGCAAAATTAATGTCTGAGTAATTTGAGTAACAAAACTAGACAAAACTAGTCATTATGTAAATGTATTATTCATCAACTTACAGTTTCTTTAGCAGGGCATTAAAAAGTTAATCAACACTGTGCTATGTTAATGTCATTCATTTACTTTCAGATTATTCTTACATTATTAAAATATTCACAATTATGAGAAATATTAAACAGAAATATTATGCTGCTGTACTACATTTTACGACTAAATGAGTGTTTCAGCCATTTTGAGTGTTTCAGTATGACCTTGCAATGGTCAGGTGGTACAAGTTGGGAGTTCTCCGAAAATTCAGAAATTACAAGCTGTAGCCTATAATGCAAGTTCTGCAAGGACATCTCAGAATCTTGTAATTACTTATGGTTATTCAAACACTGCATGAAAGCAGTTCAAATGAATCAGTCAAGTGACAAACAGATCAACTAAAAAAGTTTTTAAAGTTCAAAGTGAACGTAATGAACGCACTAAAAGTCTGAAACATTCTTGGCTTGGACTGATAGGAGTGGCGGGCACATTTACTATGACCCAGAACTAGTGACAGACACTGGGATCTGTTTCAAGGCTGCCGAGGACTAACTTCACTGAAGCCACACTGAGAACACAAAGAATACAGTTAACATGTCTTGTCTTCTGTTCTCAGAGAATAAAAGCTAAATAATTAATCGGGTCTCCGCTTCCACACAGAAGCTTGTTTGCCGCCCCACGCTACACCCGAGCAGGGGAGCAAAATGATACGCTGTGCTTGGAAAACACTGGAGTCATTTTACCCCACACGTTCCAATACACAGAAGTATGCATACACTTGAATAGAAGCTCTTTGCAGAGACAAATACAAGACTGTCTTGGTTCCAAAACCTAACCTTTCCCAAGTGCATGCGTGTTTGACATTTATTTCACTATAACGTGATTCTCTATACGGGGTGTCTTGTGAAGCCAAACACAGGTCACTTAATCATTCAGGGAAAATAATGTCAGTGTATCAATTTATAATAAAGTGATTTCAAAGAGATTAATCAGCTATGGGTTGAACCTCAAGAGTGTCACCTTGTTCAGTCTTTGAGCTTTTTGATTGAGCTGCATTTTAAAGCTGGTAGATTTAGAGACAAAGACGGCACACAATAATGCTACGTCCATATTTGTCTGGTTGATGTCTGTAAATAATATATGGATTTAGGGAAATGTTGAACGTGAACAACAGTGATTGTTGAGGCTTCAGGGAACAGCACACACCCAGATAAATTTACCAACTCTGTCAACATGTGTTTGAACATGTTTTGACTTACTTTACTTACCCTCTGAACGTTACATATAACACAGAGCAGTCACCTCTGTGCATGAGTGGTGATTGGAACAAATGCCCCCTGGATACTGAATCCCTTCCACTGGACCTGAAGACCACCTGCGCTTTTGCTTTTTTTTTTATGCCACCCTCTGGATATGTAATGTATTTATAATGTCATGTCATTTCAACCATCTGCCAAACTGTACACCAACTGTAAACAATAAATGTACTGTTTAAAAAGTTATTCCTACAGGGTTTTTAACATTGCACAACAAAGGTCTATATATATATAGCCTATATATAATCATTCACTGACACTTTATAATATAGACAGTTCATAAGAGGAAAACAGAAAGGATATAAAAGAGGAAAAAGTGAAACTTCTTCGCCTGGTACCGTTCAAACGTGCACCTGCTCTCAACAAAGAACGGAGACAAATCACTTACTTCAGTTTCTCTCACTCAAGAGTTTGCTTATAATTCCGCTTTGGTTACAAAGTCAGCCTTGACTCTTTTCATGGAAACATTGGAAACATTGTGTACTTATTTTCCTCTACACACGCGTCTCCAGGCTTCTCCTTCCCATGTAAAGCAGTGTTTACTGTTTAACTGTAAGTCTCCGCTCTCATTCAAAAGCTCCGGACTGGTAACTGACCGCAGCCGCAAAAACAGGTGCGGACCTTTAGGAACGGACTGACAACGACTAGCAGGAACAACAAATATCATCCCGAGATAATAGATACGGTATCGTGGGTTCAGTAAAATTAATCCGTTCCTGTAAGCATTTTAAGGCATGTTTCAACAAAACTCAAAAACTGAGAACTTACATGTGGACTTTATTTTTAGTTGGCTATAGGGACCAATAACCACTATTACCTAGTTGCTTATTAGCATGCCTATTAATAACATATTGGCTGTTTATTAGTAGGCTACTAATAATGTACATATTCTGCATGACCATATTCTACATCCCTATACCTAAACTTAACTTCCTTTACTAACTATTAATCAGCAGAAAACGTTGGCTTTGTTAATAGCGAAAATTGGACCTTAAAATAAAGTGTGATTGAAAGTTATTTATTTCTATAAATTAACACTTATATTGAAAAATAAACAGGATAAAATAAAATAGTAGCCTATACAATAATAAAATAAATCTACTTGCTTGTTAGAAAGAACTGGCTCTATTTTTGACCAAACTAAATAATAATATAAACTATGATATAAAACTTACTTACTATTCTATTCATGTTATGTTTTGAAATAAATTTGCATTTCAGTGTACTACCACAAAACCTAAAATGTGAGAGTTGTAAATTCAGTTTAGAGAGGAGCTCAAAATTCCAAGCTTAGAATTTGATACAATGAGGAGAGAGGAGTTCTGTTCGCTCTCCCACATGCAAACAAAGGGCATATTTTCTTGTCACACATCTCTCATCTCTCACTCTTTCCACAGTTTCCACAGGTCTTTCTGTGTAACCGCCCATGTGCTGAGTCTGGGTTCAAAGTCTGCTAGTCTCATACCCAATGCACCTTTACAATTCAAACCGTCTGTCCAATAAGAGTCCAGCATATCTGCCATAGTCGCAAGGGACATTTGCACAACAAAGGCTGAAAGGAGGGGGCAGGCAACTTCCCCGGTCATTTCCTCCCCCTTCTGCCCATTAGAGTAGATAGACTATTGCCATTGAGAACTGAGGCGAAAACAAAACCCCAGAGGACCTGCGCTCTCACTGTTGAGCAAACCACTGGGAAGGCCATTAGATGTTAGTTAAGGCTTTTGTTTTAGAGTCTAACAAGTCTGAGACTATACATATTCTCTCCGAGTTGTGATTTGTGTGTTGTTTTTCAGAAAATGAAACCACTAGGTATAATTTTGAGACAACAATAAACTAGAATGACTTCTTTCATGTTCAGACACCAGATTTTTGTAGTTGGTACATGCAACACTAATTTATTCACTTTCACAAAATCTTGTTGACATTTCAAATGTGTCTCTTTAGTCACTGTCGCAAAATTCTTATAATTATAAACAAGTACAATTCAGCTATAAGCAGATTTACAGAAGACAATTGTCTTCTAATAATATTACTTCTGCTAGTATTAATCATCTTGTAAACCTTTGTCTTTTAGACAAGCTTTATTTCATTCAAGCACCTTTTTCTCATCTCCAAAGTACTAAGGCCTTTAGGACCCTGAGAAGGTGGCACCCTCGATGCACTTTGTCTTCTGAGTGTGATGTTTCTATAGTAATGGGGAACCCTCCTCCTCATTGTCTCCATGGGGCATCGGTAGACCCCCACTGCCATGTCATCGTGACAAAGCACTCCCCCGCCTCCCCAGGGAAAGAGAAAACCGAGAGGTCTGTGGGATATGGATTTATGGGAGGAGGGAAGAGTACAAAGGCTTTCCGGTTGTCAGGAATATGACGATGGTGTCCAACGCTACAGGTGTAGGACAGCATGAATAATGTGATGGATTATACAAAACTGCAGAGAGTTAAGAATGTCTGTCTTCATGTTGGGTAAATAAGAATATGTGTGAATAGACAGGTCAAAGTAATAAGCATAAAAACAGATGGAAATTTCAATCATTTCAACTTTAATTGCTGCTTACCTTATCCATGAAGTTCAAGTCTGAGATCAGCAATATAGCACATTTAGAATAAATACTTCAAACAAAACAACTCTGCACAATGAATAACCAATCTTGTTTTTTGAAAAGGGAATATTTCACTTCTCTTTAGCCCCTGATGTCCATTTGAAGAGTTTTTTAACTGAGATGAAGAGCATATTGTTCCTCAAGACATCAGAAGCTCTCTCCCAGCGACTCTCTTCCTTCCACAGGCCTTTCCCTTTTTTCTCTGCTCTGCTCTCGGCCCTCAGAAAGCGCTTATAGAGACGCAAGTAGATCCGAGAGTGAGAGTCCAGACCCACAAAAGGAGAAGTCCTGGCCAATCCATGCCTCAAAATTTCCTCATTCACACAGGTGTTGAAGAGTGAGCCCTAGAAAGAAAACCAATGCAATGTAGTGGGTTTAATGGATTTTGTCTCTTTTTTAAGCAAAATGTCACTAATAACATAACAAATTGTAATATTTATTATACATTTAATCATTTAGATTTAATATATAATTCATACAATAATTACTTCATTTCCATCAGTGAATTTTTATTCATTTTTCCAGTTGCTTGCGATTGCTGTGTTTTTAAAAATAATTTTATAGAAACTACATATAGAAATACAAAGGGCAATTTCTAAAAAAGGGGGGAAAAATTAGAACCAAGAAGAAATTTTCCACTGTAAAACTTGTCCAGGCTTAGAAACAACACATTTGAAATCCCCTGATATTTCCAGCTTTCCATGACCCCTGTTAAACTTGTATGATATTAGATCTAAAGTGGTGGTTCTTAACTACGGGGCCGGGACTCACTAGGGGCCTCAAAACTCAAAATTATTTAAAATAAGGAGGGGGAAGAGAATTAAATAAAGGCTAAACAAATCAAGATATTTCTTATTTTAAATCATTCCTTCAACTGGATCCCACTTCTTTTTTTTTCTTTGAACAGCCCAGGCTTCATTAACAAAAAAATAACAATAATAATCATTTAAAAAAAGTGTAAAAAAATGTACATCTGGAAAAGTCATACAAATTAATACAATCTCATAACTCTGTGGCCATTTTTATAATATATATACTTTTTTATAAGTTATGCCAAGCTCTAAAATAATAAAATATTAAGTAAGTAAACAAACAGGTAGGTAGGTAAGTAAGTAGACAGACAGATAGATAGTCCGTATCCAGTAAATCAGATAGATAGATATAGACAGACAGACAGACAGACAGACAGACAGACAGATAGATAGATAGATAGATAGATAGATAGATAGATAGATAGATAGATAGATAGATAGATAGATAGATAGATAGATAGATAGATAGATAGATAGATAATCCTTATCCAGTAAATCAGATAGATATAGACAGACAGAGAGAGAGATAGATAGATAGATAGATAGATAGATAGATAGATAGATAGATAGATAGATAGATAGATAGATAGATAGATAGATAGATAATCCTTATCCAGTAAAATAGATAGATAGATAGATAGATAGATAGATAGATAGATAGATAGATAGATAGATAGATAGATAGATAGATAGATAGATAGATAGATAGATAGATAGATAGATAGATAGATAGATAGATAGATAGATAGATAGATAATCCTTATCCAGTAAATCACAAACAGCTGGAAAAAATAATTGGGTTTTTCTTTGAATGGTTGTGGAAAATTGGGTCTTGCAGCCAAAAAAGCCTGAAAAGCACTGCTCTAAAGTGTCTTTTTCTCTATCAAAGCCTCTCATTTGTCAAGCAAACTTTCATTTGCATTTGTCACTTTCACGGTAGCATCTGACCCTGTGCTAATCTGGTATATTGCACCTACCCTGTTAACCGACACTAGGCAGTGGAGGGTCTCGTTCTGTCGAGCGATCAGTCGGAGCCACACCATCTCAGCTGGTTTCAGCTGTTGACCAATCCAGTCCTGCCCTTCTGAGGTCAGCTCCACTCCAGCCAGACGCACATCCAGAAGGGTGACGGGCTGACCTGCAGAAGCCAGTGTGAGTCGTCATCTCCAGCCAACAACCCTTTAAAACGCTATATTAACAAGACTCTATTTCAAAGAGCTTTTACGATGGGAAAACAGTTTACGGAGCCAGTTTAAAGCAGCGAGACATCTGAAGGATTTAAAGAAAGGGTCATTTTCTATGGCCTGGGAGGACCATTATGTGAACAAGACCAATAAGGTCATGCTATCCTGATGAGTATTAGTCTCTGTGGTATACAGGAGAAAGCAAGATACGTCCATATGGTACAAGCACCAAGAGGTCAAGCTTAACAAGGCCATCTGTGAATCACAGTGACATTGACAGATATAATCGTCTTAGCTATCCTTCAGGGAGTTGTGACTGATATCGCACATTTAGATCACATCTAAACTCATTTTGAAGGAATGGCGGGTCCATAATAGAATTACTTTGCCTGCCTCTTTCCAATAACTGGTTTACAGAGATTCATTTGAAAATACTGAAACACTATCTTGTAGATGTGCAAATGTTAACAATTCAGTTTAGTTCTGAAACAACGTGAGGTTTCGCAGGGATTGGATTGTAACAATAGGAAGACAAGAGAGAGAAATCTTATGTGCTTCATTGACTTAAAGAGATAGTTCACCCAAAAATGAAAATTCTGTCATTAATTACTCACCCTCATGTCGTTCCAAACCCGTAAGACCTTCGTTCATCTTTGGAACACAGATTAAGATATTTTTGACGGAATCTGAGAGCTCTCTTACCCTCCATAGACAGCAACGATATCACCACGATCAACACCCAGAAACGTAGCAAGGACATCGGTAAAATAGTCCATGTGACATTAGAACGTAATCAGCGTTATTTACGTTCAGCATGCGCACACTGTCAAAAATATCTTTCCATCAAAAATATCTTCATTTGTGTTCCGAAGATGAACGAAAGTCTTACGGGTTTGGAACGACATGAGGGTGAGTAATTAATGACAGAATTTACATTTTTGGGTGAGCTATCCCTTTAAGTTAAAAGACCATTATAAGTGAATGGGCTTGAATCCAAGTTCAAAGGCAAAGTCACTTTTTTAAGCAGGAAAAAAAAAAGTCTTACTGACACAGCAGGAGATACAATTACGAAAACCGCTAAAATTGTTTCTAAGAGAAACGGGCTTTTAAAGATTGAGTCATAATTGAGACCAGCTGTTTAGATGAACACAGTGCAGGCCTACTGAAAGGACATTTAATTAAAGTGTGTGAGGGGGGTCTTCCTGAAGGACTGCAAAAGGGGGTCATGTGGTTTCTTACGCTTTGTAAGTAGGCGACTGAGCAAAGGGACATAAATTGGAATGTGTTCCACTTCGAGCCCTTTTTCTGTAATATGTCTTAGTCTTCCTCTGATACTGATGTTTCTCTCAATGAATCGAGCTGGAATATCAGACGCAGAGCCAAATTTTGTAATCTGCAAAACAAAGACAGGAAAATATGATTAAGACAAGAAAAAAAACATTAACACAGTTCCAGGGCAGCAGGAGCCTCTGCTGGTGAATGTAATGAAACTACACCATCATGCTGGAAGAAAGCATGTTTTCCCATTAAAATATCGGGCATAGCATGTCACAATTACCTGACATCAATAACCAATAAATCAGTTTCCATGAGATATAAAACTAGCCAACTAATTTTCAGGGGAAGTTGAAAAGGAAGGACAAACTGTTACTAATGCATCATGTAATCACACCGCAAAACTGCATAGAAAATACAATCAGATCACTCAAATTTCAGCAAAAAAATATATGATTATGAATATGATTTGAAATGTTAATTTAGATTTGTTAGTAAAAGTAAAATATAAATATAATAATATTAACATAATATAAATATTAAAAACATACAACATTGAATTATTGAACATTTACACATTTTGAACGATTATATTTTATGTAGGCCTATTTTCTTATTAACTAGTAAAGCTACACATTCTGAACAATGATATTTTTAAGCAGTTGTATAGTTAGTATGCTACACTTCAAGTCTGTAAAATAGGGCACAATGCGCGCGTTAGTCAACCGGTGTGAGTTTGGGGCGTGGCTATGTTTTTATTTGGCACCCGTTCAGTAAGTCAATTATAAAAACGAAAGCATTAGTATGAACACTTTACTCAAACTTAGAGACCATGAACATATCGACTTACAGGAGCTGCGTGACAAAAAGCGTGTCATCAAGTGTGTTTGTTGCATTTACCAGTCTGATGCTCCTCGCTATGATGAGAAGACCCACGAGACCAACACATGTGCTGATGTTCTGTTGGGGAGCATATTCAAATATGCAAATATCAATATAGAATATATAAGACTCATTGCGACTTGCATGGGCAGCTGGCATAGCCTACAGTTCGTAGTTCACCAACTCAATATTTCAATATAGGGAGCTGTCATTTTTCTACACCATTAAAATCAAATCAAATGACACGCATTGTTTAAATCTGTTACTTACCCTGACAAACGTTAAGTTATCGTCAGCAAACTGTGATATACGTGCAATGACATTTTTAGAGGGCTTGTCCTCCTCGTTCACGTCTGAAGGATCCGAACCTGGCGGCATGTTGTTTACAGAGAAAGAACTACAAAACGAGGCCACGCCCACTGTTTAAGGGTAGCGACTAGGCCAAAAGCGAAATGCGTTTTCAGTTTTACATGTACACATTTTATGTGGGAAAGTTAAACAAATAGATCAGATTTCCTTTAATTTATTTGTATATAAGATATGCATTTTTTTTTTTTTTTTTACATAGTTTGGGAATGTTGATAAAAACGTTCCTTGGAACAGTTTACAAGTATTTACAAAGATCCAAAGTCACACTGCAGCTGTACCCTCTCCTCAAACTTCTCTCCCCGTAAGCCTATATGACAAAACAAATTAAAGTGAACACTTAACGAAGATTACAAATATAAAGAAATTTGCATGAGTAAAATTTTACAGCAGGTAAAATATTTAGCCATACAGTACAGTATTTTACAGGGATAGTTTACAAAAAAGAAAATTATGCCATTCAGTCCATGTTCTTTCAAATCCCCCAAAAAAGTGTCAGAATGATAGCCTTAATCATTGTTCACTTTCATAAAAAAGTGATGTAAAAATAAATGGAGACTGAGGCTGTCAGTGCTTAAAGTGATACAATAATTCACGCAAAAATGAAAATTCTGTCATCATTTACTGAACTTCAAGATGTTTCAAACCTGTATGAGGTTTTTTTTTTTTTTCTTTTTTCTTCTGTTGAACACAAAAGATGATATTTTGAAGAATGTTAAGAAACAAACAGTTGCCGGTTTGTCCCCTCTTTGGTGTTTATTAAAGAAATTCATACAGTTTTGAAGAATGAAGATGACTAACTGATTACAGAATTGTCCGTTTTAGGTGAACGATCTCTTTAAATTTTCCCAAGTCATCAGTGAAAATCAAGTTTGAGTAAAAGTGCTGGTGATTGTAAAAATATCCCAGTCAACCAATAACAAATATTACAGTTGTAAATTCTAGGTTTTCCTCTCAACTCCTGAAAAGTCTAAATCATTCATAGAAATTCTAATGATTAACTTTGTTGACATGGATTTAGGTAGCGCTAACAAAATTAGTTGTCTTAAAAGACAAAGCTGGTTTCATGAATAGCACGTTCAGTCACACATTCAAACTTCTTTAAAATCACTGGCCATAAAAATAAAAAATAAAATAAAAAAGTAAATATAGTCTTTGTCAATATCATTTTTTTCCTGGCCTTAGTTATAGTTCACGTTCTTCACTTGCCTTTTATATTGATACTTAGGTCATTTAAGGTAACAGAAACCAATAACAAACATATATATAACCAGTTTACCTCTATAATCAATTTCAATCGTACTACAACCAGTTTCATTCACAATTATGTGACTGATGAGACAATTTTGGTCTATACTGCATAAATATTTGCATTCCACCTGAAGAGCTCAATTAGAATAAAGTCTTTCTGGAGAAAAAGCATAAAAGCTGAAACGTGAATTTTGCAGCATCATACATGTCATGTATGATATCAAAAGACCCAGTCTTTTGGGAAAAAAAAATTGTATGATATTAGAAACATAAAGGCACAGGAACTCAAGTATTTCTCAGACAAATGCTTGATTAAACAGGCATCAGAGCAGTGAATGTCATGCCATTACCGTGTATCATGTACTTCACACATAAGCTAGTGCCATCTCTACATGTACAGATTTCAATTTGACATAAAAGCTCTGGTTACTGGGAATAATGGAACAGATATGCTAAGAATTTAATAGTACAGTATATTTTACTATTTCAGTCCTCAAAGTGTTTAAGCCTGTCTACAGGCCTGCTGTAGCACGTCAAAAATAAGTAGTAACTCAGAGAAGGAAAGAGAGGGCAAGGCATGAAGTAACTTTACAACAAGAGACAGTCCAGTAGAGATGGTGTTATTTGGCAACCCTGCAATGCCACGCAGAGGGGCTCTCTTCCTGTAACCGCTTCATTTTTTTCCCGAAGAAGATCCACCAGCAGAGACCGAACAGAACACACACCACAGACTCAACGTAGTAACCGTCCAACGTTGTCACACACGTACCACCCTCTCTGACACAGAGCTGAAGGCAATAAAGGAACAGGTTCAAAATTATAGACATAGTTAAATGTCAGCAATTAGCAAATGCCAGGAAATGTGATCCAATTAAACACTCACCCCTGCTTCTTCAACCGAGCCGCACGTCTGTCCTGGGGCTCCCTGGCACTCTTTAAAGGTGAGAGGGTCTACCAGCCATAGAGCTAGAGTAGAGGGCCAGTTCCCTCCTAGATTAGTCACAGTGTTCAGAAGGGTCATGTAGGTGCCCCCTATCATGGGGTCACTGACCTTGGCGTGAAAGGCCATGCAGGCAACATACATGCTGTATAGTGCCACCTAGTGGAGAAAGACAATGAATAGAAGTACACAAACCTAAATAATTGTTGATTTCAATCTAAATGATCAATTAATTATTTTGTGTGTGTGTGTGTGTGAGAGAGAGAGATCTTAGAGAGACATACATTTTTAAGTTTTGACAATTTCAAACGTCTCAAGTATGCTTGTTTGGTATATAAAGTGTTACATAATCTTGCCCCTCCTCCGCTGCATGGCTTTTTCCAAAGACTTGAAAGCGGAGGTAGTACACGGGCCTCTGTAAACGGGGACTGTGTGATAACATTTAGGTGTACCATTTTTGGGCAAAATGTATTGTCAATAATAGGTGGTAAACTCTGGAATAGTTTGCCCCTCCGAATAAGAGAGTGTCCTACATTCAACACCTTTAAAACTCACTTAAAACAGTGGCTTCTAGAAAACGAGAGATGTACTAATTTTTAACTGTCACACATTTATCACTCATACACTTTCACTGTTAAATTGAACGCAGTATAGAGGTGGATGAACAATGTTTCTTCCATCATGTATTTTTGTTTTGTTGTGTTGTCAATGTATATGTCACCACTATGTGTACCTTTTCATTTATAGTGAATGAATGTTGTATTATTATTGGTTGTCTTTATGTTAGTTTTATGTTACCTGCCTAGGGACTGCAGATGAAAAGTAGTTATTGTTACTAATTCTGGCATATTTACATGGTGTATTTTTTATACAACGATGTTCATGAATATGCATGGTCCCTATTAAATAAACCAATAAATAAATGTTTGTTCAGTTATTTCACTTTAATTGCAATGGAAAGAATCTATCTATCTATCTATCTATGAAATACATATATCTGAAATCTATTAAATTGCATGTTATGGAACATAATCGGATTAAATTGAAATAAATTATTTTATAATAAAAAAAAAACATGTAAACACTTTGTTTATGCTGTGTGGCCTCTCAATTTTCTTATATTTTTATAGTAATATATAATATATAATATGTAATTATGGCTGGTCTGTGTGCAATTCTACAAAACTTGAAGACTTTCCCAACATATATAAGAAATAGGCTTTTTAAGAAAACATTTAAAAGATAGTAAGAATCAACTAATTATGCACAAAATGGCAATTTTCATATTAAGTAATAATACAATATATAAAAATGTAACAGTAATCTGAATTTGAGAATTTTAAAATGTAATATAGCATTGTATGCATGTATGTATATATGCATACATCCAAATAAATAAATCAAGATTTATTGACTAATTAATGTAAATCAATAAATAAATACATAAATATATAACTAAATACATAAAGAACACAAACATATACAGTGCCGTTCACAGTTTGGGATTAGTTTATTTGATCAAAAATACAGAAAAAAAACTGTAATTTTGCGAAATATTATTGCAATTTAAAATAACAGTTTTCTATTTTAATATACTTTAAAATATAATTTATTCCTCTGAAGCAAAGCTGAATTTTCAGCATCCTTACTCTAGTCTTCAGTGTCACATGCTCCTTCAGAAATCATTTTAATATGCTCATTTATAATCAATGTTGTAAACAGTTGTGCTGCTTAATATTTTTTGGGACCTGTGATACTTTTATTCAGGATTCTTTGATAAATAAAAAGTTAAAAAGAAAGTGTTTATTTAAAATAGAAATTGTGTTACAATATACACTACTATTTGGGGTCAGTAAATTGTTTCTTTCTTTTTTTTTTTAAAGAAATTAATACTTTTATTTAGCAAGGATATGTTAAATGGATAAAAATTGATAGTAAAGACTTTTATTGTTAGAAAATATTTATAATTTGAATAAAAATGCTGTTCTTTAACTTTTTATTCATCAAAGAATCGAAGAAAGTAGCACAAGTTTCAACACTAATAATAAATCAGCATATTAGAATGATTTCTGAAGGATCATGTGACACTGAAGACTGGAGTAATGGCTGATGAAAATTCAGCACTGCATCACAGAAATAAATTCTATTTTAATGTATATTAAAATAGGAAACCAATATTAGAAATTGCTGTAATATTTCACAATATTTGTTTTTTCGATCAAATAAATGCAGTCTTGATGAGCATAAGAGACTCCCTTAAAAACATTACAAATCTTACTGATCCTAAACTTTTAAACGACAGTGTACATTTACCAAAGAAGTCA
Organism: Onychostoma macrolepis; assembly: GCF_012432095.1. Classification (NCBI taxonomy): domain Eukaryota; kingdom Metazoa; phylum Chordata; class Actinopteri; order Cypriniformes; family Cyprinidae; genus Onychostoma; species Onychostoma macrolepis. The sequence continues at coordinate 18,381,555 of NC_081172.1, read as the reverse complement.
CTGATCAAACTGAAGACAAAGTTAATATAAACTAACCTGATGTACTGCATAGCTCAGCAGCACAACAGCATAATAATACACTGGGAAGCCTTCCTCCTGCCGAACACTTGGGGTCCACCAAACCAGCAGGGCATACTCCAAACCAATCAGCAGCCTTTGAGGAACACAAGCCACAGGCTTCCTATTACTCTACCCAATGCATGTATTCCCTCTCATGATTACACATGTGTATCAAATCTTGTATACATCACAGCTCTTAGGCTACATTCACACTGCAAGCCTTAAGGTCACAGCTGAGTCCGAAACTTTCGTCCGAAATTTTCGCACGTTAAAAAATAAATACAACCTCACGTTGTGTCAATCACGTTTACACTCTGCCTCCGAAACTTTCGTCCGTCATAAAAAAATTCAGATCAGGTTCGATTTTCTGCGTTTTCGCATTCGTAGCATGCATTTTGATACGAAAGGATGAGGATTATGAAAAAACGCACACGAAATGTTTGAACTTCAATTCCGATTTTTTTGTATAGCTGTTCACATTGTTGTTTTAAATGTGGCCAATATCAGATTTATAGTGTGAACAGATCATGGTTCTGAACTGACCCGCATGCGCAAAAGAACGATACGAACAGGGTTTCCAGACTTTCACAACAAAATTGCTTCTCAAAACTAGTCCAAAACTAGCCCAACCATGTTCAGGGGGTAAATATCGCGTTAGTGGGGTCGCGTCAACCCACAAGGTTGAAAAACAACCCGCAGCAACAGTGGAAAAAGTAGCCCAATTTTGCATTGAAACTGTGGATTTGACAACACTTGCGCAGTGCGCTGTTATACGGAAGTAAACACGGAGGACATAAGAGTTTTGAAACTTTTATGATACGAATCCTCATGTTTTGCTTGTATAGAGTTGTCACTGTAAAACTTACGATTTCTGACACATCACTGTACTTCCACTGACTACCTTTCGCAACTGTCTTGATAACTTTGGGTATGTAAAATATTTGAAGTGTCTCCCGTCAGCGCGGAATTATGATGAATGTTGATCTAGAGTGACATAAAAGCCGCATGAAATCCTGTTCAGACTGCTGTCGCATTGCAAAACATCTGACCCGGATTGGATTTAGTACCACATATGGAAGTGGCACAAATCGGAATTGAAAAGATCAGATTCCATGCGGTTTGTGCTGTTCACACTGTCATGACAAAAACAGATCCGAGTCACATGAGAGCAAAAAATAAAATCGGATTTGGGCCACATTTGCCTGCAGTGTGAACATAGCCATAAAGTCAAGAATCAGGGCATGTGTGTTGATTTTGTTTGTACCTGAATGGGAAAGCTTTGTAAAAAACGTCAAGTGGCCGTGGCCCAGCTGTGTATTTACTAATAACTACAGGCAGCAAGATTTGCAGAGGCACCATGGGAACTGCCAATAGAGCCAGCTGCTCTTTAGGAACCCCAGCTTCCACTAGCTTCAGCCCCGTCACGGCATCAGCTGCAGAGAAACCGATCTGAAAGCAGAGAGGAAGAGGAATAAATTAGAATGATTTGCATACAACTATAAAGTTACAGCAGTTAAAACAGTTAAAACAGGAAGATGACTATAGTAAGGCTATAAGTGACATTACCTTAGCAGTCAGCAGAAGGGCACAGAAGGTAAAGACAGTGGGCATTTTAATTATGGAGATCAAAAGTTTGTAGGTCTCCATAACACTCTGTGTCTCCTCTTTAGGCTTCTTCTTAGCATGATGGTGTTTGATGTTTTCCTTTTTCAAGATAGCAACCACGGTGGTAGATACCATGAACACAATGCCCCAGAAAAACAAGAAATCTGAAAAAGAACAGAACAAAACAAAGTATAAAGAATCAGTAAACCTGCATCTCTAGTCACATGATTTCATTTATTTAGGTCTATTTAAAACTGAAAAAAGTATATACTGCCAGTCAAAAGTTTGGGATCAGTAAGATTTTTAATGTTTTTTTTTTTCAAAAAGTTCCATTGAGCGCATCAAGGCTGCATTTATTTGAACAAAAATACAGAAAACCAGTAATATTGTGAAATATGAATGTGATTTAAAAATACAGGTTTGTGATATACTTTAAAATATTCATGTGATGCAAAGCTGAATTTTCATCAGCGATTACTCCAGTCTTCAGTGTCACATGATCCTTCAGAAATCATTCTGATTTATGATCAATATGCTGATTTATTATAACGGTTGGAAACAGTTGTGCTGCTTAATATTTTTTTGGAACCTGTGATACTTTTTTTCAGGATTCTTTGATGAATAAAAAGTTAAAAAGTCTTCAAAATAGAAATATTCTAACAATATATGTCTGTACTATTAATTTTTTTTAATCAATTTAACACACCCTTGCTGAATGAACATTAATTATTTTCAACAACAAAAAAAAACAATTCACTGACCCCCAAACTTTTGAATGGCAGTGTATATTGTTTCAAAAGATTTTTTACTTTTTATTCACAGGTTCCAAAAAATATTAAAGCAGCACAACTGTTTCCAACATTGACAATAAATCATCATATTAAAACGATTTCTGGAGGATCAAGTGACACTGAAGACTGGAGTAATGGCTGATGAAAATTCAACTTTGTATCACAGAAATAAATAATATTTTAAAGTATAGTAAAATAGAAAACTTGTATTTTAAATTGCACTAATATTTCACAATATTACTGTTTTTTTCTGTATTTTTGATCAAATAAATGCAGCCTTGATGAACATAGATTTCTTTAAAAAAAATAAATAAATAAAATATTAATCGATCCAAAACTTCTGAACGGCAGTGTATGCATATTTGAAGAAATAAGAGGTTTCTTTCAAAAACATTAAACATACATACACATAAACACAGCATATATTCATATAAATATTATATAAAATGTTTTACGTTTTTGAAAGAAGTCCTTATGCTCACCAAAGCTGCAAATTATAGTGAAATTTAAAAAATATATAATTCCTATTGTGCTGCTTAATATTTTTTGGAAACATTTTTTTTCACGATTCATTTATGAACAGAAAGATGAAAAGAACAACACTTATTTCAAATAAAAATGCTCTGTAACAATGAACAAAGATTTTACTTTCACGTTTGATCATTTTAATGCATTCTTGCTGAATAAAAACATTAATTTCTTTAAAAAATAATAATAATTATATATAATAAATATAACAGTTGTTGAATATACCTGAGAGTGTTACAATGCCCCGTTCCTGAGGCTCAAACCTCAGATACTTGTTGCAGAAATCAGCAGACTCCAGAGCAAGAAACAACACATTTCCTAGGAAGTATCCAGCCGTCTGACCCACCGAGTTACAAGTGGAAGCATAACCCACATTCTCCCTGGACAGCATAGTCAAAGCCCAGCCATCAACGGCAATATCTTGCGTGGCTGCGAGGAAAGCCAGCATGAAGAAGACTGCGGTCAGAGTGATCACATCCGGCCCCCTCTGTCCATCTGTCTGAAGCATTGCATCAACCGAGACTGACAGGTAAAGCATAAAAAGACCCAGCAGGTACTGAGTGGGCACCAGCCACGACTTCCTCCTGCCAAACTGCCGCAGGTACAGCGAGTCCACCAGGGGAGCCCAGAACAGCTTTAGACTGAAGGGCCAAAAGACAAAACTGAAATAGGCCTGGTCCTTGTAGCTAACGCTCTTACTCTGCATGATGAGAGGGATGCTCCCGGCCAAGCCCAAGGGAATGCCCTGAAGCACATACAAAAACAATAACAGGGCCACATTGCCCAGTTCTCCTTTAATTCCGTGACTTGCTTTCATTTGTCCATCAGAGTTTGGCAGAAGACCCTCCTCGTCATCCTCCACTTCTAGCTTGGATTCCCTTTCACCCATATCTGAGTTGGACACCATAGGCTTCCGCTGCCTCCCGTTCTTGTGTGCGATAGATTCAGACAGTTCCATCTTAACCTGCCGGGCATCAATCCAGATATGTCCTAAAAAATACCTGCATATTTATTGAAAAAAAAAAAAAATTGAATAAATGATTTTTAATTGAACTTCTAGCATTAGTAATTGTGTTTTTTTTCTTTGTAATACATATATAAGGCTTTCATTCATTTTTATTTCCATTTTACTTTTCCATATTAGTAAATAAACTACCAGATATATACCAATGTCTCCAGGATGCTTGAGGAAACCTACGCAAGTGTACCAAGGAGAAAAGGGTGTTAATTGTTAATAGAAGTTAACTGACATTATTGTTGAAAGAATCCTGACGTTACAGCATTTTTTAGACAAGTGCCTAAACCTTTTAAAAGTACTGTAGTTTTGCAGGTATGTTTCTTCAAGCATCTTGGAGACGTTGCTACAGTTCTTCTGGATTTAGTCTGTATCAGTTTGTTCCGTTTCTTCATGTCATTCCATTTACAATTAATAGCAAAAGAAATGTTTGGAAATGTAAACTGATAACTACTGGAACACAACAGCAAAAGATAGAAATAACTGGCTTAAAAACACTTTTTTTGTTGTTTTTTTAAATAAAATACTAATAGCATAAGATTTGGAAGACTATTTCAAAACTGTGAAGACTAGGTATTCCACTCCAGAGAAGCTCTCTGACATGAAACCAGTTAGCAAAACACATAAATAATAATGAAAAAAAGGTAGTTCGGATTATGGCACGTAAAGATGAGTAAACAAAACAAAAGACATCAGATCAGAGACATTATCATACAACACATTATGATTAGCGAACATACTCAGAACGAAAGAAACACAAATATGAGATGGAGCAGAAGCAGAAAATATACTGATTCATGGTTACCTTGCACTATGATGACATACCACATGACAAGTAGAGACATCAATGAATCAATGAACAAAATGTTAACGTTAACTTATGTGAATGACGGAAAAAACTGACTGTTTCTTGACTTCAGATGAGCAGCACTTTACTGACACCAAAACATCCACGCAAATGTATAATGTACCTAGTGTTTACAAGACGCAGAGAAGCGCAGTAAGTACACCTGACTGCTGAAATGAGGAGGAAGCCGGAGCGGTGCGTCAGTAAAATGTGTCCGAATGCTTCAGCTGACGTGTCTTACAGTGTCTGTTTTTAGTTCCTCCCGGTTTCATGAAATTTACACACGGTTTACGCACGCATATATTTTACATATCACTGACTCATTTCTTATTATCATTGTTTTGTATCAAATTTTCTTAATACAGAAATTATAATACTTTTTTCCGAGTAAATCTGCCAAATGAAAATCACATTTACAGTTTTTCTCATTCGCTTTGGTGCATTTCTCGGATCGGAAATGAAATTCTCAAAACTACTTTGTTCAACCTCCACATCATCTAGTCACTTGTGCACATCATAAAAGCAGTTTCTCATTCTTTTGAACAAGTTGCGATTGCTTTGGTACATTCAAACATTTCGAAACAGTCTCTTTCGATCAATATCCCACACACGGTAATGTGTAAATTTGTACTTTTGAAATGGATATATGGCATACATAAGAAGCACAGCCTTCTGCATTTTCAATACAGAAACTGCCATCCTGTTTCCATATCAGGTAATACTACAGTTTTTCTCAGTCGCTTTGGTGCATTTCTCAAAACAATTTGTACAAACAGCACCACACAATGGATTTCCTGCAAAAGCCTGTAACTTACTCAAAATCTTTAGTTCATCTCTCAAAAGTAAGTATGTATGTCAATGAACATCCCTACTAACAATTCTTGGTTCCCAGAACGTTCTGGGAACGTTAGTTTTTGGTTTCCAGAACGTTATTTTTTATGGTTTGTTTTTGGTTAGCCAGGAAAGTTTTCTTAACGGAAATAGAACGTTAGAATAACGTTCGAGAAAAATAAAAATAACGTTCTGGGAACGTTAGTTTTTTGTTTTTCGAACGTTATTCTAACGTTATTATAACGTTATTATAACGTTTCCCTAACCTGTTTACTCCAGTATGATCACTCCACTGTAGGTCAGTAATCATTCAGCACACACGACCCAGTGTAACAAATTGCATGGAAATTATCCGTCTGGACGCCTAATCAGCATTATAAAACCATATCTTGTCTTTATCTATTGTTTAATTAATAAAAAATTATGTGAGCACATCAACTATTATATGTAAAATTAAATAAGATTAAATCTGTCCATTACGGGGTAGCTAAGTTACCAATATTTTATTTCTTCAGCACCAAATAAAAATTACTTCACACAATGTATGGTTTATAAAATATGACGTTTATTCACAGATATTAAAAAAATAATAAAAAAATTACTTGACTCAAAGTAGGATATCAGTATATTCATTTCTTACAGCTGGTATAGTTTGTACAGCGGGACACTCCTCTTTTGATCCATAAACAAAAAATTTCTCGCTTAACAGTTCTCTTCAGTTAGGCATGTCAAATCCCTCCGAAATCATATTGACTGTCATAACTATATTCATTTTAAGTATCATTCAATAAATAGGTAGTCTTTACATCTTTACTCCTCTTCTTCCTCTCGGCTGTTGACCCTAATCGTTTTCTGGATGTTCATCCATTATCAGAATTTGTAACTCTTGTGTTGTCCTCTGTCTATATGCTTTCCAATTGAAGATTCATGAGATGCACCTTTGAGCTATGTCAGAGAACTGGTTTATAATTGGTTGATCTATATTCTCCTCATTAGTGAAAGTCAAGATTCACTTGCACAATTCATGGCAAATTTACAAAAAGTCTAATAGAAATGTGTGGAAAATATGCTTGACAGTTTATGACAACTAGATCAACCATTTTTTATTTAATGACTTACAGTGGGGCAAAAAAGTATTTAATCAGCCACCAATTGTGCATGTTCTCCCACTTAAAAAGATGAGAGGGGCCTGTAATTTTCATCATAGGTATACCTCAACTATGAGAGACAACATGAGAAAAAAAAAAAAATCCAGAAAATCATATTGTAGGATTTTTAAAGAATTTATTTGCAAATTATGGTGGAAAATAAGTATTTGGTCAATAACAAAATTTCATCTCAATACTTTGTTATATACCCTTTGTTGGCAATGACAGAGGTCAAACGTTTTCTGTAAGTCTTCACAAGGTTTTCACACACTGTTGCTGGTATTTTGGCCCATTCCTCCATGCAGATCTCCTCTAGAGCAGTAATGTTTTGGGGCTGTCGCTGGGCAACACGGACTCCAAAGATTTTCGATGGGGTTGAGATCTGGAGACTGGCTAGGCCACTCCAGGACCTTGAAATGCTTCTTCACGAAGCCACTCCTTCGTTGCCAGGCGGTGTGTTTGGGATCATTGTCATGCTGAAAGACCCAGCCACGTTTCATCTTCAATGCCCTTGCTGATGGAAGGAGGTTTTCACTCAAAATCTCACGATACATGGCCCCATTCATTCTTTCATTTACACGGATCAGTCGTCCTGGTCCCTTTGCAGAAAAACAGCCCCAAAGCATGATGTTTCCACCCCCATGCTTCACAGTAGGTATGGTGTTCTTTGGATGCAACTCAGCATTCTTTCTCCTCCAAACACGACAAGTTGAGTTTTTACCAAAAGTTCTATTTTGGTTTCATCTGACCATATGACATTCTCCCAATCCTCTTCTGGATCATCCAAATGCTCTCTAGCAAACTTCAGACGGGCCCGGACATGTACTGGCTTAAGCAGGGGGACACGTCTGGCACTGCAGGATTTGAGTCCCTGGCGGCGCAGTGTGTTACTGATGGTAGCCTTTGTTACTTTGGTCCCAGCTCTCTGCAGGTCATTCACTAGGTCCCCGTGTGGTTCTGGGATTTTTGCTCACAGTTCTTGTGATCATTTTGACCCCACGGGTGAGATCTCGGTGGAGCCCCAGATCGAGGGAGATTATCAGTGGTCTTGTATGTCTTCCATTTTCTAATAATTGCTCCCACAGTTGATTTCTTCACACCAAGCTGCTTACCTATTGCAGATTCAGTCTGGTGCAGGTCTACAATTTTGTTTCTGGTGTCCTTTGACAGCTCTTTGGTCTTAGCCATGGTGGAGTTTGGAGTTGGACTGTTTGAGGTTGTGGACAGGTGTCTTTTATACTGATAACGAGTTCAAACAGATGCCATTAATACAGGTAACGAGTGGAGGACAGAGGAGCCTCTTAAAGAAGAAGTTACAGGTCTGTGAGAGCCAGAAATCTTGCTTGTTTGTAGGTGACCAAATACTTATTTTACCTAGGAATTTACCAATTAATTCTTTAAAAATCCTACAATGTGATTTTCTGGATTTTTTTCTCATTTTGTCTCTCATAGTTGAGGTATACCTATGATGAAAATTACAGGCCTCTCTCATCTTTTTAAGTGGGAGAACTTGCACAATTGGTGGCTGACTAAATACTTTTTGCCCCACTGTATACGATTAACTAATGACTAGATGTTTTATAAAATATGACGTTTATTCACAGATATTAAAAAATAATAAAAATTACTTGACTCAAAGTAGGATATCAGTATATTCATTTCTTACAGCTGGTATAGTTTGTACAGCGGGACACTCCTCTTTTGATCCATAAACAAAAATTTCTCGCTTAACAGTTCTCTTCAGTTAGGCATGTCAAATCCCTCCGAAATCATATTGACTGTCATAACTATATTCATTTTAAGTATCATTCAATAAATAGGTAGTCTTTACATCTTTACTCCTCTTCTTCCTCTCGGCTGTTGACCCTAATCGTTTTCTGGATGTTCATCCATTATCAGAATTTGTAACTCTTGTGTTGTCCTCTGTCTATATGCTTTCCAATTGAAGATTCATGAGATGCACCTTTGAGCTATGTCAGAGAACTGGTTTATAATTGGTTGATCTATATTCTCCTCATTAGTGAAAGTCAAGATTCACTTGCACAATTCATGGCAAATTTACAAAAAGTCTAATAGAAATGTGTGGAAAATATGCTTGACAGTTTATGACAACTAGATCAACCATTTTTTATTTAATGACTTACAGTGGGGCAAAAAAGTATTTAATCAGCCACCAATTGTGCATGTTCTCCCACTTAAAAAGATGAGAGGGGCCTGTAATTTTCATCATAGGTATACCTCAACTATGAGAGACAACATGAGAAAAAAAAAAAAATCCAGAAAATCATATTGTAGGATTTTTAAAGAATTTATTTGCAAATTATGGTGGAAAATAAGTATTTGGTCAATAACAAAATTTCATCTCAATACTTTGTTATATACCCTTTGTTGGCAATGACAGAGGTCAAACGTTTTCTGTAAGTCTTCACAAGGTTTTCACACACTGTTGCTGGTATTTTGGCCCATTCCTCCATGCAGATCTCCTCTAGAGCAGTAATGTTTTGGGGCTGTCGCTGGGCAACACGGACTCCAAAGATTTTCGATGGGGTTGATATCTGGAGACTGGCTAGGCCACTCCAGGACCTTGAAATGCTTCTTACGAAGCCACTCCTTCGTTGCCCGGGCGGTGTGTTTGGGATCATTGTCATGCTGAAAGACCCAGCCACGTTTCATCTTCAATGCCCTTGCTGATGGAAGGAGGTTTTCACCAAAATCTCACGATACATGGCCCCATTCATTCTTTCATTTACACGGATCAGTCGTCCTGGTCCCTTTGCAGAAAAACAGCCCCAAAGCATGAGGTTTCCACCCCCATGCTTCACAGTAGGTATGGTGTTCTTTAGATGCAACTCAGCATTCTTTCTCCTCCAAACACGACAAGTTGAGTTTTTACCAAAAGTTCTATTTTGGTTTCATCTGACCATATGACATTCTCCCAATCCTCTTCTGGATCATCCAAATGCTCTCTAGCAAACTTCAGACGGGCCCGGACATGTACTGGCTTAAGCAGGGGACACGCCTGGCACTGCAGGATTTGAGTCCTGGCGGCGCAGTGTGTTACTGATGGTAGCCTTTGTTACTTTGGTCCCAGCTCTCTGCAGGTCATTCACTAGGTCCCCGTGTGGTTCTGGGATTTTTGCTCACAGTTCTTGTGATCATTTTGACCCCACGGGGTGAGATCTCGGGTGGAGCCCCAGATCGAGGGAGATTATCAGTGGTCTTGTATGTCTTCCATTTTCTAATAATTGCTCCCACAGTTGATTTCTTCACACCAAGCTGCTTACCTATTGCAGATTCAGTCTGGTGCAGGTCTACAATTTTGTTTCTGGTGTCCTTTGACAGCTCTTTGGTCTTGGCCATGGTGGAGTTTGGAGTTGGACTGTTTGAGGTTGTGGACAGGTGTCTTTTATACTGATAACGAGTTCAAACAGATGCCATTAATACAGGTAACGAGTGGAGGACAGAGGAGCCTCTTAAAGAAGAAGTTACAGGTCTGTGAGAGCCAGAAATCTTGCTTGTTTGTAGGTGACCAAATACTTATTTTACCTAGGAATTTACCAATTAATTCTTTAAAAATCCTACAATGTGATTTTCTGGATTTTTTTTTCTCATTTTGTCTCTCATAGTTGAGGTATACCTATGATGAAAATTACAGGCCTCTCTCATCTTTTTAAGTGGGAGAACTTGCACAATTGGTGGCTGACTAAATACTTTTTTGCCCCACTGTATACGATTAACTAATGACTAGATGTTTTGAGGGGTAAGACTATTGCACGGAGAACTGTATAATGTACATAATCAGTTGCAAGAATGTACCTGTCAGAGAGTCACTGTCTCCGTCATCACCAGGAATCACGAGATCGCAATCACCTGCATTCTAATCACCAGCACCTGCGCACCCTCATCAGCACTCCCATAAAGCACTCACACTCTCTGGCATTCATCGTCCGGTCTACGGTTCACACCCTGAACACAGACCAGGCTCCTCTTTTCCCGTAACTCTCTTGTGCTTCCTCCTCAGATCTCCCCTGTGACACTCCACCGTTACTCCGAATACCTACGATTACTTCCATTGCTCCCCGGATACTCACTCCCAAGGACATTACTCTTTACCCCTTCCTGGACCCTCATCGACTCCCTCACCTCCTCTGTTTATTCATTCATTTAAATAAAGTCACATTGCACCTCTCACCCTTGGTTATCGGCTCAGTTTGTGACAGAAGACCGGACCAACACCGACACCGGCATGGATCCCCAACCTTCGTCACCCTCAGATATCCTGGAGGAGCTAGTGAACACTCTGCGGGCATCCTTGCTTCCACCTCCAGCTCCTCCATCTGCCTCGGCCAGTCCCATGGTGCTGCCTGCTACCTACGCGGGTGATTCGGGTGAGTGTGGCGGCTTCTTACTCCAACTGTCCCTTTATCTGGAGATGCAGCCGCAGAAGTTCCCCACCGAGCGCTCCAAGGTAGCTTTTTTAATTTCTCTCCTGTCCGGGAGAGCGTTAAATTGGGCTAAAGCAATATGGGACGCCAATACTGCCATAATTAATTCCTATGAAGCTTTTACCCGTCATTTTAAGGAAGTGTTTGGATCAGCTACCGGAGCGCTCTCGGTGTCTGACCAACTCCTCAACCTCCGTCAAAACACTTCTTCCACCCAGGAATACACTCTGCAGTTCCGCACTCTGGCGGCCTCAAGCGGCTGGAATGAAGCGGCGCTCATCAGCGCCTATCGACAAGGTTTGGAGCCTTCTATTCACAGACAAATGGTGATTCTGACGATTCTTGGGATTGGAAGGATTCATGCAACGTGCTAATAGAATCTCCCAGCGTCTCACCGCCTGCGACATGTCGAAGCCGCTCACCAGCCCATCTCACCGCTGCCACCCCTCCAGTACCAGAGCCCATGCTCGTTGACACGGCTCGTCTCTCTAACCGTGAACGTGGAAGACATTTAACATCAGGCTTGTGTCTTTACTGTGCCTCAGCGGAACACTTCATCAAGGCCTGTCCCATTAGACCCCCACGTCCTGCGGTGAGTACACTTCAAACCAATCCCTGATCTCCAAACTGTCAGTTATCTCAGTACAACTACTCACCCCTCTGCAATCCGTTTCAGCTACAGCCTTGGTCGACTCGGGCTCCTCGGGAACTTTATCTCCCAGGACTTCGCCAGTCGTCTCCGCCTGTCCCTCCAACGACGATCCCAGGAGCTCCAGTCGAGACGATCAATGGAAAGCCGCTAGGACGTGGGCGGGTCCAGTATGAGGTTCCAGCCATGCCACTCAAGGTGGGAATCCTGCATGAGGAGGAAATAAAATTTCTGGTACTGGAGAGCTCCACCGTGGATATCATCCTGGGACGCCCCTGGCTCATCCTCCACTCTCCGGTAATCAGATGGGAGACCAGTGAGATAATCCGTTGGGGTGAAGGATGCCATCAACAGTGTCTCAAGAGAATTCCACGACCAACTTCTAAGTTCTCAGAACTCCAAGTGGCCTCCACACGGATTGAGAGTCCTGACTCCGAGGAAGTTCATGAAGTCCCATCTGATTACAGGGCGTTCCAGGATGTCTTTTGTAAGCAGGCAGCCACACAACTACCACCTCATCGGCCATGGGACTGTGCTATAGATCTGCTGCCTGGGTACAAATTCCCCAAGGGTCGAGTATACCCTCTGTCCATCCCGGAGCGCAGGGCTATGGAGGAATACATCGAGGAGGCTCTCAAACAGGGATATATCCGGCCATCCAGTTCTCCAGCGGCTTCAAGTTTTTTCTTCGTGGGTAAGAAGGACGGGGGCTTGCGGCCTTGTATTGACTATAGAGCCCTCAACTCTCAAACCGTCAAACTCCCTATCCACTTCCCTGGTCCCGGCCGCCTCGAGGAACTCCGTGGGGCCCGCATCTTCTGGCTGGACCTGCGCAGCGCATATAACCTCGTTCGGATCAGGAAAGGGGCGAGTGGAAGACCGCCTTCATTACTCCGTCTGGCCACTATGAGTATCGGGTCATGCCCTATGGCCTTGCCAACGCCCTTCAGTATTTCAGGGTTCATGAACGAGGTGTTCCGGGAGTTCCTCCATCGTTTCGTCGTGGTGTACATTGATGACATCTTGATATACTCCCGAACCTGGCCGACCATCGCCACCACGTTGCGCAGGTCCTCGAGAGGCTTCGATACCATCAGCTCTACCTCAAACTGGAAAAGTGCGAGTTCCATCGCCCCACGGTACAGTTCCTTGGTTACATCATTGGCGAAGAAGGAATACAGATGGACCAGGGGAAGGTATCTGCTGTCTCCACCTGGCCCATTCCCCAAACGATCAAGGAACTCCAGAGGTTTCTAGGATTTGCTAATTTCTATCGCCGCTTTATCAAAGATTTCAGCATGCTCACAGCCTTCAATCCCAGCGCCCACGAAGCCTTCGACGCCTTGAAGAAGGCATTCAGTATGGCCCCTATCCTCCGCCATCCCAACCCCGATCAGCCTTTCGTTGTGGAAGTGGACGCCTCTGACACCGGCGTCGGGGCCGTATTGTCACAACATTATGGCGAGCCTCCCAGCCTCCAGCCCTGCGCTTATTCGAGAAAACTGACCCCCGCGGAGCAGAATTATGACATCGGCAACAGAGAACTCCTAGCCATTAAACTGGCCCTTGAGGAGTGGCGGCACTGGCTGGAGGGAGCCCAACATCCATTCACAGTCATCACCGATCACAAGAACCTCCAGTACCTCCGTGAAGCCGAAGACTCAACTCCCGTCAAGCCCGGTGGGCCTTATTCTTCACTCGATTTCACTTCACCATCACCTACCGTCCGGAAACCGAAATGGCAAGGCTGATGCCCTCTCACGTATCTATTCACCAGACTCCCCACCGATCCAGAACCGATTCTCCTCCAGCCCTCATAGTAAATCCCATCGTCTGGAACATTGACGACGACATCCGAGCCGCCACCCTCACCGAACCTGCTCCGCCGGGAGGCCCAGAAGGGAAGACTTACATCCCTACGGATCTTCGGATACCCCTTCTGGGCTCAGTTCACTCCTTGCCGGGCTCTGGACACCCAGGCAGACAGCGGACCCTCTCGCTCCTCCAAGCTCGGTACTGGTGGCCCAGTATGTCCCGTGATGTCACCCGCACGTCCAGAGTTGCTCAGTCTGCGCCATGTCTTTCACTCCTCGTCAGCTACCGGTGGGCAAGCTCACTCCTCTCCCTATTCCTCGCCGACCGTGGTCCCACATCGGAATTGACTTTGTGACGGATTTACCAGACTCAGACGGGAGCACATGTGTACTGGTAGTCGTGGATCGATTCTCCAAGGGTTGCAAACTGATTCCCCTTTCAGGCTTGCCCACCGCGATGGAAACCGCAGAACACCTCTTTCACAACGTCTTCCGCCATTATGGAATCCCCGAGGACATCGTTTCCGACCGTGGACCTCAGTTCATTTCCCATGTCTGGAAGGCCTTCTTCCGCCTACTAGGAGTCACAGTGAGTTTGTCCTCGGGTTACCATCCCCAGACAAATGGCCAGACTGAGCGGAAGATTCAAGAACTTGACGGTACCTCCGGGCATACTGTTACGAAGATCAACACAGCTGGAGCCGTTTCCTCCGTGGGCAGTATGCACAGAATTCCCTCAGGCAAGACACCACCGCCTAACTCCCTTCCAGTGCATACTCGGTTACCAACCACCGCTCTTCCGTGGACGGGAGAGCCGTCTGAGGTTCCAGCTGTGGACCACTGGTTCCGGGTGAGCGAGAGAGTGTGGGACTCAGCGACGTCCATCTGCAATGGGCAGTGCGGAGACATAAGGCCTTCGCAGATGCCCGCCGTAAGTCTACTCCCACCTATCATCCTGGAGATAGAGTGTGGCTCTCCACCCGGGATCTGCGACTCCGCCTGCCCTGTAAAAAGCTGAGTCCCGCTATATAGGTCCGTTCAAGATTCTGAGGCAGATCAATGAGGTTGCATATCAGCTCCAGCTCCCTCCCAGGTACCGAATTCACCCCACATTCCACGTGTCCCTGTTAAAACCCTGTTCTTCTCTCACCCCAGATTCACAAGAACCGGACGAGCCTCCTCCTCCTGACATCCTGGACCAACCTTCCATCTACCAGGTCCACGAAATCCTGGATTCACGGCGCGGGAGGCCGACTGGAGTACTTAGTCGACTGGGAGGGCTATGGACCTGAGGAAAGATCCTGGGTGGCCAGGGACGACATCCTGGACCCCCTATTGCTCCAGGAATTCCATCGCAACCATCCTAACCGTCCTGCACCCAGAGGTCGAGGTCGCCCCCGTCGCCGTGTAAGGGCGTCAGGAGCCGCCCCTGGAGGGGGGGGTAGTGTCAGAGAGTCACTGTCTCCGTCATCACCAGGAATCACGAGATCACAATCACCTGCATTCTAATCACCAGCACCTGCGCACCCTCATCAGCACTCCCATAAAGCACTCACACTCTCTGGCATTCATCGTCTGGTCTACGGTTCACACCCTGAACACAGACCAGGCTCCTCTTTTCCCGTAACTCTCTTGTGCTTCCTCCTCAGATCTCCCCTGTGACACTCCACCGTTACTCCAGCGAATACCTACGATTACTTCCATTGCTCCCCGGATACTCACTCCCAAGGACATTACTCTTTACCCCTTCCTGGACCCTCATCGACTCCCTCACCTCCTCTGTTTATTCATTCATTTAAATAGTCACATTGCACCTCTCACCCTTGGTTATCGGCTCAGTTTGTGACAGTACCAAAGCAATTGGTACATTGGTACATTGACAACATGACTAAGCATTTTGACTATCTTGTTTGTGTACAATGACACAAGGACTTTTCATTCTGATGGCACTGATATGTTCATTGACATAAATACTTACTTTTGAGAGATGAACTAAAGATTTTGAGTAAGTTACAGGCTTTTGCAGGAAATCCATTGTGTGGTGCTGTTTGTATGAATTGTTTTGAGAGAATTTTACATTTAGAATTTTTAAAAATCGTAGTTTCACCAGAATGGTACGAAACTCTGTGACTTTTATGGCACTTGGTATGTGAACACACGAAATAATTGAGGGCGTGATTCGAAAAAGCTAAGTGGTCGTAAAAAAAATAGCCATATACGATGAACAATAAAAATAGTCACACTCATGGTCTTCGGTCAAAAATGACCGACCATAGGAAATGAATGGGAAATGGGAAAAAATTTAAAAATACAGAACATTTTTGTGTGTACAATCTGCAAATCCCCAACAATGCAGAAAAAAATTGCACAGCAATGAAGGGGTGAAACTCTAAAACATCTAGAGTGCAAAATCAACACATCCACTCACACACACACACACACACACACTTGCACACACACACACCCCAATGAACTGGTGTGCCTGTAACACAGCAACTATGTCAAATAAAATCAATAATTCAACTACAATGCAGTTAAAAAGTGGACAGCAAGGAATGGGTTATACTCTAAAACATCAAGAGTGTAAAACAGATGCATCCACTCACACACACTCACAGACACACACACACATACACAATTATACACACTCAAATAAATTGGTATGACTATAACCATATAGCCAAAATGAGTTAGAAGAGTGAAATAAGAGGTTGAAATCAGATCAGACCCTGAAGGATTAGGCTCTGATAAAGCATTCCTGTTCATTTTAGTTAAACTTTTATAAAGTTTTAATGTTTTGTGTAATAAAATACTTTCTGTGTTCAGGGTTGACTGTAGTAATAATAATGCAAAAACCTATATAATAATCTATATAATAATAATGCAAAAAATATAAACCTTAACAAAAAGTAGTCTTTGAGAATGCCTAAATATACATTTATATCCACAACCTAATAAAAGAACAATTAAACAATTAAAACAATTATGTCTAAAAACAACTAGGGAATTCACAAGACTCTCTATAGAGTCCTATACAGGCAACTAGTGGTTACACCATGAAATTACATGTTTTTTATTTCTTTGCTCACACCAGGAGGTGCTAATCTGCATTCAAAATTTGGATTTTAAAGGCCTAGTGTCTATTTTCATCTGAAATACTGCATAAATTGAAAAATAATTTTAAATTATTTGAATTATTTATTTATTTATTTATTTTTTTACTATTTTCAATGGGACAAATTGATCATAATTATTGCATAAATATTAATTAGTATCATAAAATTCTCTCAAAATACAAAAGAAAAAATATTATTGAATAAAAATATATTAGATTGATTTTACTGAATAAAAAAGAAAAAAATGACATTTCAGATGTCCGGTCAGTGAAGACCATGAGTGTGACTCCCAAATAAGGAGCGCACAAGGGTTAAGGATGATTCTAGAAATGCACCAAAGCGACTGAGAAAAACTGTAATGCATCCTTGCTGAATACAAACAGTAACAGTAACAGTACAAACAATTAAAAAGTAGTATATCCTACAAACAGTAAGCTAAACAATATATTATAATAAAACGTGTTATTAGTGCTATTAAACTAAACTACTGACATGTTGTTTAATGTAATTATATTTAGAGAGAGAGAGAGAGAACATACCGAACAACGCATGCAGGGCAGAATTAGGCCAATACCCTCTACTAATGCACATTGAGAAACGAGCCATCAAATTTTGGAAACACTTAAAAATGAGCGACCCCATCTCTTACCATTTTAAAGCCCTTAAAAACCATGAAGTGAACCCTGAAAAAAAAGTCCCCTGATTCAGATGGTCCTGAAGCTGCAAAAACAGACTAACATGACTAACAACATCCAGCATCAGGACACTGAAATATTCATCCACAAAACTCGGCCCAACCAAATTATAAAAACACAAAAAGAAAATGATCTAACCTATTGGAAAGAAACAACAGAAAAACAAAGTAAACTTGAATGTTATTTGGCCCTAAATAGAGATTACACCACTGCAGAATATCTGAGTACAGTGAAAGACTGTAAACCAAGAAGACAAATGACGAGGTACAGACTGAGCAACCATACTTTGACTATAGAGACGGGCAGATATCGCCAGCACTGGCTGCCCAGAGAGAGCCGCATCTGCCCACACTGAACCCATGGGGAAGTGGAGACAGAGCAACACTTCCTCACCAGCTGCCCTAACTATCAAGACATTAGAAAGACATTTTATCCCAAATTTGAAACACTTTGCCCTGGCTTCAAAATGTTAAACAAGAAAACACAACTTCAATATTTATTAGGTGAAAAACAAGATTGTATCCTACTAGCAGCAAGATACATTGACACCTGTCACAAAAAGAGAGAGGAGTCAACGAAGCAGTGATGCACCCACAAACATACACACACACCACACTAAATTTTAAATTGTCCATAGAATTCTACAATTCATAGAACTGATTTGTTTTATTTTGTTTTATTATATATACATGCATGTATTTATTTTTATTTATTTTTCTTTAAATACATATTTGTTCTATATTTAATGTAAACACTATGCTTTGGCAATACATTGTAACAATTGTCATGCCAATAAAGCACATATTGAATTGAATTGAATTGAATTGAATTGAATTGAATTGAATTGAATTGAATTGAATTGAGATAGATAGATAGATAGATAGATAGATAGATAGATAGATAGATAGATAGATAGTGCTTCTCAAAACATATTACTGGCTCATATTAAAATTTAATGACTTTCTAAACACCAGACCAAACTAGAGTCATAACTCATAAACTAAAACACATGTGACCACGGCCTGAAATAGCTGTCCCATTCACACAAGGCCACAGATGCAGTGTGTAATTAGAAGCAGCAGCCATAACTGAAAGGGGAAAAAAAGAGAAAAACTGAAAGAAATGCGTTGTATATGCTTAGCATATCTGTTTACCTTATTTCTATGATGCATATTGACATAATGTAACTTGCAATGCTCATAAATATGATATACTTAGTTGTTGTATTAATGTTGATCTTTAAAAATCATGCAATCCTGTACAAAGCAGTGTGTTGTTTGTGCTCCTTATGTTCTTATAAACCATGCTTTCACTGTGAAAGAGGACATCTCCTCTCTACAGAGATAATGAATGACTGTATGTGCAGTGTGTGGAGCCGTGTGGAATCAGTAAAGAGGTTTAAATACATGTGACTGAGAATGTTGAATAAAGACATGTGACCAGACGTGTGAGTGTAAACTAAATCAAACGTTTTCTATTTGCAGCTAAAGTCACTGCTATTTTCTACTCATTCAAGCCAGTTTTCATTTATTTAACCATCTGGTTGAATTGCATCCGTTTTTTTACCCAAACAAATAGGCCTAAAGCTTATAAGCTGACAATGATTGCCTTATCATGTCAATGTTTAAATACTTAAATTCTGAATTTGGACAGCATTCAGGGCAAACATATAACCTAGGTGTCATATTATGCAGAGGTGCAAAGTCAACGTCATACTGAGAGGGTGTAAAAATGTAAGCTACAGTGACCACAAGATGTTCATAGGTTTCACAATGCATAGCAGTTGACTTCAGATTGTAACAGTGTAGTAAATCTCTCCTGTTATGTGTTGTCAAAAATTACATTTACATTACATTTAGTCATTTAGCAGACACTTTTATCCAAAGCGACTTACAAATGAGGACATTAGAAGCAATCAAAACCAACAAAAGTGCAACAACATGTAAGTGCTATGATAAGCCTCAGTTAGCCTTACGTAGTACACATAGCAAGGTTTTTTTTTTTTTAATAAAAGAAGACAGATAGATAGAATTAGAATAGAGAGTGAGAGGGCCAAATAAAGATGGAAGAGATGTGTTTTTAGCTATTTCTTGAAGATAGCTAAGGATTCAGCTGCTCGGATTGAGTTGGGCAGGTCATTCCACCAGCAGGGAACAGTTAATGAAAAGGTCTGTGAAAGTGATTTTGTGCCTCTTTGGCAAGCTTCTAGAGGACACATACTGAATTTAGGTAAAGGGGTGCAGAGCCAGTGGTGGTTTTATAGGCAAACATTAATGCCTTGAATAAAAATGAAGCAAACCAGAACTCTTTACATGACTAAATGTTTTATTTAAACACACATCCCATTAATTCCACTGGAGGACAAAAAAAATAAATAAAATTATATATATAATAATAATATTCAAGAAGGCTACAACTCTGTAACAAACTTATTTTGCCTCTGTGATGAGTTGACTAAGGTTTGGAATAAGTATTTTTCATGGAACTCTGGACTTCTGACTATTGACCAAATCTACTGAATCTACAATGTGAAACATAGGCTTACAGCAAACAGAATCTGAACAAACTCTCAGAGTCAGTTTTAGTTAATCAAACCATGCAGCGTCAGGGTAGTCCAGGTCCTAAATGAACCAGTTCCTTTTTTTTTTTTTTTTTTTTATGAATCAAAACTCTTAGGAATCAGGTTACTGAAACTCAGTCATAACTGAATAACTTAAATTATGAATGTTTCATTGGTTAAAGGAATTGTTCACACAAATAAAAATCCTGTCTTCATTTACTCACCCGTCCAAATCTGTACGACTTTTATTCTTCTGCACAAAACAACACAAAAGAAAAAAAAAAAAACTTTGAAGAAACTAACTAAATAAAATCCCTTAGAGTTTTCATAAGTTCCACAGAAGAAAAGTCGATTTTCAAACGATTTTGCCTATCCTGATCAATAATTTAAAGTGTAATTATTTAATAAAAAATAAAGAAAACTCGTGTGATGTAGGCCTAGCTACAGAAATCTGTTGCAA
Organism: Onychostoma macrolepis; assembly: GCF_012432095.1. NCBI lineage: Eukaryota > Metazoa > Chordata > Actinopteri > Cypriniformes > Cyprinidae > Onychostoma > Onychostoma macrolepis. The sequence continues at coordinate 18,360,991 of NC_081172.1, read as the reverse complement.
ACACAACTTGCAATAACTGTAACCAATTAAATGCATTTATTATTTGTCAAATCTGTTTTGATCGAATCTGAAATCATCTCAACATAATTTATTTGGGTATATTTTCCCCAAACATTTCTTCTTCAAAAGTACTAAACGAATCATTATTAGGATTCCCATGTCCACCGGAGGCCCCCAGCCAACAGAAACTTTTCTCTGACTCCGACCGTCAAACTCCTCCCTATCAGCGATCGCACACCACGAGCAGGCAGAGATACGGAGCTGTAGTAGTAAGCGGCCAGCAGCAGGCGAGTGGGTGACACCGTCAACGATCACACGGAAGAGAACACGCTTACAACAGAAACACGGCAATACAAGGGTGTCCGCTTCACATCACACATTCATGGCGCTGTGTAACGGGGATAGCAAGGTCAGTAAACCGGCCTAAGCATGTACACAACCCAAACCGTTCTACCCGTCCTTGTGCGTATCACCGGTACTCGACACCGGTACTCCCCGTTCACACGCGGCCCTGTCTGCGCTGGGAAACTTAGAGCGCGCCGCGGACCCGGGGTTTATTGCATTGGTTCATTGTTGTATATTTATTAAGGCATATTTAGCGTAATGGAGAATTTTTACTGTCGGACCGTGCCTACAGCACTCCACCTGGATGATGTCGTGGTATGGTTTATGATATAGTGAGATGATCGCATGCCCCAGGCGAAGCTCAGAGGCTCATCCGCGCGCAGAACTGAGAAACAGCAGCTTGTTCTTGTGTATGCAGTTAGCCGGGCTCGCGCGCTCAAAGCTAATGCTAGTTAGCCACAATCAATGTGACATGCTGAGCTGCCATGGCTAATGAGGGTTCAGAGCTGTGGCTGAAACGAACAGCCAGCCGTGAAACGCTGTTGAGTTTCATGCGGCTACAAAAGATTTATACTTTATACGTTTAAGTAGGCCAGACTGAAAAGTTGAAGTGGTCTGTGTTAACATGCTATTATGAGCTGTAAATGGTGTACAGGCCAGTGCATTTTCACACTGGAGATTGGGTCATGTTTGGATTTTAAATGACTACCAGTTAATGTTTGCACTCTTTCAAGTGTTCATTAAATAACTTTAATTGCATTTTACCGGCGCTTTCCACTGTTTTGAGTGTGTGCTGGAGTCAGTCAGAAAGTGCTGTTTTCGTGTTCCTCACAAACCACGTGGGAGCGTTTCGTACTTATAAACTATAGTGAGAGATGCATGATTTTGTAGCATGTACATTGTCTGTCTTTATTAATACAATAGGTGATCTATTTTTATCTCACTGATCTGAAGTTATTTAGAATGAACAAAGTTATGATTAATGTCGAAGAATTGCTCAAAAGTGTATTCTGCCTGTCCCTCAAGCATCAATTTGAGTTGTGTTAGCATTTTCTTTAAAAAAAAAAAACAAAAAAAACAAAAAAATATATATATTAGAAAATGTGTAATAATAATATTAAAATTTACAGAAACTTGACCAGCCATAGGCAGTTTTGTACTTTTAAAAAAAGCTATTAGTGGTTGATGCCACATAATATATAAAGATATATAAATATAATTAATATATGTAAATATGTTCATGGAATTGTATTTGATATTTGTGACCCTGGACCACAAAGCCAGTCATAAGCAGTCAAAACCTTCCATCAAAGTTGTCCTAAAACAAAAACAAACCCGTTCCTGTCTTAGGACAACTTTGATCCACTTCAAATGTTGACTACTGTATTTGAAAATCTGGAATGTGAGGGTGCAACAAAAAAAAAAAAAAAAAATATTGAGAAAATTGCCTTTAAAGTTGTCCAAATGAGGTTCTTAGCAATGCATATTACTAATAAAAAATTAAGTTTTGTTATATTTACGGTAGGGAATTTACTAAATATCTTTAAGGAACATTATCTTTACTTAATATCCTAATGATTTTTGGCATAAAAGAAAAATCAATCCTTTTGACCCATACAATGTATTGTTGGCCTTTTCTACAAATGTACCCCTGTTACTTATGACTGGTTTTGTGGTCCAGGGTCACATTTACTAAGATGGGCATAATTACATGTAAAATAACCAAACTGGACTGAAATGACCAAATATTTGCAAATTAATCGGTATGCCTGATACCACAAATTTTTGGAAATGACTACATTAAAACCACAATGTGCAGGACATCACCTTGCCATGACTCATGTGACTGATTTATCAGAAGCAGCACATCTTTAGTCTCCAGTCACATGCACACATGCGCCTTTAAATGCATCACAAATTTCATTAGTAGCATCTTACTTGCTTAGCATGGGGAATTACGTGTGCTCTTCATTGTGCTATCTGTGTGTGTGTATCTGCAGCTGGATATCGTCGGAGAGCCTAAAGATGGTTTATGTTCCTACGAGGGTGCCGTGGTGATCCTCGACGCGGGAGCGCAGTACGGGAAAGTGATTGACAGGCGGGTACGAGAGCTGTTTGTCCAGTCTGAGATTCTGCCTTTGGAGACGCCAGCTTTCGCCATCAGAGAGCAGGGTTTCAGGTGAGCCCATCGGTGCCAAGATAGATTTAGTAGTTGATGCTGTTTGGTTCTCATGTTAAAAAGTGCCAGGGAAACCTAATTGAATTGCAAAGTAGAAATGTTTGATATGGTAACCGACAGACTTTAGTATCTGAACTAACATTCAGTGAGGCATTAAAATGATTATCCTTCATTGTTTGCAGCACGTTTTCTTAGTTTGAAACATTAAACTTTGTGGTTAATGGGGAAAACGCTGATATTGGGTTGTAAAATTTAAAATGTTAGGTATTTGTGTACGTTTCATTCCATTGTGTTTCAGGCTTTATTAAATAGCAGTCGTGTGGTGCAGCTAAGAGTGAAAATTGTGATCAGGATTTATTAGAGTCGTTGTGTACTTTAGGTATTATAAATAAAGACTGTGTGTATTTTCTAAATTATATAAAGACAATTTTCTACGTTCAAAAGTTTTTTGAATGCATTATCGGGGACTGCAAACACATTTTGTTATTGTACAGTTATAATCACTCCGCTTCTCCTTTAAGACCTAAAACTATTCTAGAAATTTATAAGGCACCAGTTGCTGAAGATAAATGGTCATATTGGTTTATTTTGTTAGTCGGTCTGTCCTTGAGAGAACACAGTGTGAGTGCTGTGCATTCCACCTGTGAGGACATAAAAGGAAACAAAGCCGTTGTGTTTTCCCGAAGCTGTGAACATTGAGACTCGGAATGTGGCTGATAGAAGGACAGAATAACCCACAAGTTGGAGAGATAAGTGGCTTAGATGATCTGGCCTTTGCATTAGAACTTTCCTAGTCTCAGTGATTCAACAGACAGACAGACTCGTTCCATCTTTCTCAGTCACTTGGGATTTTTATAATTATATTTTGGTTAATGTAAATTGGTTTATAATGTGTATATCAAATTATTGTCTCCAATGTTAGGGCCATTATTATATCCGGAGGGCCAAACTCTGTCTATGCTGAAGATGCACCCTGGTTTGATCCAGCCATATTCACCATCGGAAAACCAGTTCTGGGAATCTGCTATGGAATGCAGGTGAGAAACAAATTAGCAATAATAATAATAATGCTAAAATTAGATTGATAATATACACTACCAATCAAAAGTTTGAAGTTGGCCTGATTTTATTTGATTTATTTAGTCTCTTATGTTCAGCAAGGCTCCATTTGTTTGATCAAAAAACACAGTACAACAGCAATATTGTGAATTTTATTAAAATTTAAAATAACTTTTCTATTTTAATAAATTTTGGAATCGAATTTATTCCTGTGATGGCTAAGCTGATTTTTCAGCAGCCATTAATCCAGTCTTCAGTGTCACATGATCCTTCAGAAATCATTCTAATAAGCTGATTTGGTAATATGGAAATATTTCTTATTATTATCAATGCTGAAAACAGTTGTGCTGCTTAATATTTTTGTAAGAACTGTGATACAATTGTTTTCAGGATTGATGACTTGAAAATTCAAAAGCATTTATTTGAAATGAAGATGAATAATATATATATATATATGACAGTAGTGACATTTCTAAAACTCATATAAAATACACATAGTATGTCAAAACACTAAATGTTTTTTTTATGTTTGCCAGATGATGAACAAAGTTTTTGGAGGCACAGTACACAGGAAGAGTGTGAGGGAGGATGGTGTTTTCAACATTGCTTTGGACAGTTCCTGCTCACTCTTTAGGTATAAGTCCCTTTATTATGGCAGATTTTCATTTTATTTAGTTTTTTGTCGCCATGTGTTGTACATGCCTTAACTTTATCATTTATAAATTTGCAAAGTAGTTAATGGTTTTCTTTAGCTGAAACCCTTTTGTGTGTTTCAAGGGGGCTGCAAAAGGAGGAGCATGTTCTGCTGACGCATGGAGACAGTGTTGACAAAGTAGCAGATGGATTCAAAGTTGTTGCACAGTCAGGAAACATCGTTGCCGGTGGGTAGGCGAACCTGAAGAATATTTCCTAGACATGCTTTATATCAAAAAAAGTGTTACAGATGCTGGATTCTTTGTGGGTGTTTGGGGTTTAAGATGTTTCCTGTCTTCATTTCTGTCTTAGCCATTGCTAATGAGCAGAAGAAACTTTACGGCACTCAGTTTCATCCAGAGGTCGATCTGACTGAGAGGGGGATGGACATGCTACGCAACTTCCTGTTTGAGATTGCTGGCTGTAGCAGTAACTTTACAGTACAGAACCGTCAGCTGAACTGCATCAGGGATATCTCCGAGAAGGTGGACAAATCCAAAGTTCTGGTGAGTATCATTTAAAACAATCATTGATCACTTCACTTACAGGTTAACAGTGGCATTTTTTTGAAGTGACCAATGGCAGATGGGAGCGTGTTTCAGGAAACTTTCACTATCTTTGCAATTGCATTTAGTGATTCTAGTACAAATGTTGATTTTTTTTGATCGTGGACGATAAAAATGTCTCCACGATCTGCTTTTGAAGAAATAACTTAGAATGTGCGCTGTAGCACGATACTATCAGCTGCAGTTCTTATTCCTCCGTCTCAATATACTGTACATTATTCGGATCTGCTTTAAAGCCTTGCCGGTTAAATGTTTTATTCACGCGTCGGTCTGACTTGCGCTTTTTCTGAGCCCGTACACCCGAAGCGCGCGTGCTAAAGCCTGTCAAAAAGCTCCTGATTACTGAACTAAGTTATCTTGTGCACTAATACTGTCAAAACACACAAGGTTTATGTATAGACTCCGTTGCTTATGTCTAAAATGAGTAAGTAAACAGCTGAGAGAAACGGATGCGTGCCTCTGTATATTAGATGCGTGCAGGTCTTAAAGGGGCAGTACTGAACATGCTGCCGACTGTCATTAAAGGGATAGTTCACCTTAAAATTAAATTTCTGTCATTATTTACTAACTCGCATGTTGTCCCAAACCTGTATTAATTTCTTTCTTGTGTTGAACACAAAAGGAGATATTTTGAAGAATGTGGGTAACCAAATAGTATCTGGTCCACATTGACTTTTGATAGAAGGAAAAAACAAATACTATGGAATAAGTCACTGGGGACCAGCAACTGTTTGGTTTTCCACGTTCCTCAAAATAGCATTTATGTTTAGCAGAAGAAACCCATTCAGGTTTAAAGAAACTTTTGAGTGAGTAAATGATGGTATAAATATAAAACACTCTTTATTTTGGGGTTAATTATTCCTTCAATGTTAATAAAACACCAAAACACAAAGAGAAAAATCACTACTCTTGACTGTAAAGCGTTAATACAGTTGATTTAATAGGAATCAATCTATATAGTGTTTTATTTTTATATTTGTTGATTAAATTTATTGAATGCTCCTGCTAAATACACCTATTGTACCTGAAAATAAAACACTGTTTTATTTGTATAGTATGTGTATTTGTAATGTGTATCTTTGTTCTCATTTTTTAATAACAAAGATAAAATAATGACACAGATTTTTATCTTCGCCCACTTTGGCCTAAATATCCACCATTCTTTTTTAATATTTTTGTTACCTTGAAAGGTTTTGTCTTTATAATAGGGAAATTAGTTTGGCTGTAATGCTCAGACAACTTGCAAAATAGTAAAACCAACATGACAAAGAATCGTGATAAAATCGTGAATCGTGATTTTTCTTAAAAATATTGTAATATTATATCTTTGCCATATCCTGATAGTACTATTTTAATGTCAAAAGATGGTTTGTGCTGGCGCAAGCTGTTAGTAAATCTGGTCCAAAAATGGTAAATAATACTAAAATAGCACTGTTCTAGTGGCACAGAAATTAGACATGCCACATTTAAAGATGAATCATTCACTAATTATAATAATTAAGAGATTTATGTTTAGTAAAGCTTAGATTTAATTGGTTAGCGAATACTTGCAAGCATGTTTGGTGGATGTTACTGTTATTGTGGGCTCAATGAGATACTGATCTTACTTGATCTATGAAGGGCCTTTTGTTTGGTTGAAGGCACATATGTGATTAGCGCCAAAATACTCTAATTTGTTTAATTCCTATTAATTGCTGTTGCTCCAGGCAGTGCTTGGGTAGGATGTGTAAGTGTGTGTGTGGGCAACTAATTAAAAATTCCAATTAGTGTTCTTTCCTAAAGCAAGGTGATTTCCTCCCTGAGCTTCTGCAAAGTGGGTCTTCTCTCTAGAGCATAAACTGAGGGTTTTATTGGATTTATAATCTATTAATGAGTACAATATTATAGTAATATTATTTGTGTTTTTCCCCCAAAGTCATCTCTGGTGTACTGTTTATTCTGTGTATTTGAACATTTGGGTTTATTGGATATCTTGTTTACAGTGACAGTCCGAAGTGAGCCAGGATATCTGTGTGTTTATATGTATGCAGGTGTTACTGAGTGGTGGTGTAGATTCCACTGTGTGCACGGCCCTGCTGAATAAAGCCCTAAATCAGGAGCAAGTGATTGCTGTTCACATCGACAACGGCTTCATGAGAAAGAGAGAGAGTCAAAGTGTTGAGGAGGCATTGACTAAACTCGGCATCAAACTCAAAGGTAACATTCAAAAGGTTCCTTTTGGTACTCCGGTCAATGAAATAGTTCTTTCTTTCTTTCTTTTGATTTTTCAAGTTTATGTATGCATTATCATTTATTCTCTATATTAAAGGGAAAAATGAAAATTCACTGTTAATTTACTCAGGCCATCCAAGATGTATGTGACTTTTTTATTTATTTATTTTTTTTTTAAGTAGAACAGTAAAGAAAATTATTAACTGAAACTATGGTGCTTTGTAATTGATAAAATGAAAGCCAGTGGCTACCGTCACTTTGAGAGACAAGAAAGAATATCAGGCAACACAAAATTAATACTCATGGCAACTGATGATATATTTTCCGTTCGGCCCAGAATTTTCATTTTGGTGCATCTCTAGTAATAATGTAAATAATTCGGTTTCTTGCACAGACCTAGTGTTTCGTTTCATAAAACATGTGGATCACCAAGGACCACTGTTTCAGTTAGAAATCTTTATTGTTTTACTGAAGAAAAGTCACCTATTGGATGGCCTGAAGGTGAGTAAATTTATTTTTGGCTGAATTGTCACTTTGAATGACAAGTAAAATACATCAGTGTTGAGACTCGCTAAAAAGTCACTCTTTCTGCTTTACAGTTGTAAATGCTGCACACACCTTTTACAACGGCACAACGACCCTTCCGATATCAGAAGAGGATCGCACACCCAGGAAACGCATCAGCAAAACGCTCAACATGACCACCAATCCAGAAGAGAAACGGAAGATCATTGGGGATACGTTTGTAAAAGTGTGTTGCTCTGCTTTTTAGATGACTGTGTGCCACACCTTGTTTCGACCAGTAACTGAATTGATGATGGCATTATTATCAGATGGTCCTGTAATGATGTTAGTGTGGGTAATTGTTGACTTCAGTATTGATTCGCCTAAAATGTCTTGTGTAGACATCAAACAAGACTTCGCCTGGAGAATAAATCTATTATAGAGCATTAAAGTTCCTTGAGTTATGAAGTGATCTGAGAATGTTTAGCAGATGATGGACTATAGTTTGGAGCAGAACTGTGAGGCTCTGATTTGCTCTTTTTTTAGGTTGCAAATGAGGTGATCGGAGAGATGAATCTGAAGCCGGAGGATGTGTTCTTGGCACAAGGCACGCTCAGGCCAGACCTTATCGAGAGTGCTTCTCACCTGGCTAGCGGGAAGGCCGAAGTTATCAAAACTCACCATAACGACACAGAGCTCATCCGCAAACTTAGAGATGAGGTAAAGATTAATATGGTGCCAGCATTGTAGTTGCAGGTTTGAGTCCTGCTTGCAACATATACTAATGCTGTCTAACCTGTCATTAAAGTCATGTAACTCTTCACTTTATCTATATAGAAGACGGAAAATATATACCGTATTGACCCGAATATAAGACAATGTTTTTTTCTTGGAAATACATCTGAAAAAACGCGGTCGTCTTATATTCTTATACACTTACACCCACAACAATAGGTGGTGCCAAAAACGCATAAAACGAGTGTGGCATGAAATATGTAATGTAATTACATTTTTATGGTATATCAAAAAGTGTATATTTTTCAATGTCATTGTTGGTACATTTTACCAGTATTTACCATACTTTCAAAACAAAAATTAAAATAGGAAAAATATGCAATATGAAAATAATTTAAGCAAAAATGTGTTTTACAGAGAGAGAAAAAAAAAACAAGATTTGGTTTTCAAAAAGCCTTTTTCCAAAAGGTACATCTGGAAAAAGGGGGGTCGTATATTCGGGTCAATACGGTATTTTTTGACAGTTTTTGTCAACATTGGTGAACTCAGCCAAATATATAATAAAACCTTGGCTTGTGGGAAAAAAAAAATATATATATATATACAGGTGCTGGTCATATAATTAGAATTTATTTATTTCACTAATTCCATTCAAAAAGTGAAACTTGTATATTATATTCATTCATTACACACAGACTGATATATTTCAAATGTTTATTTCTTTTAATTTTGATGATTAGAGCTTACAGCTCATGAAAGTCAAAAATCAGTATCTCAAAATATTAGAATATTACTTAAGACCAATACAAAGAAAGGATTTTTAGAAATCTTTGCCAACTGAAAAGTATGAAAATGAAAAGTATGAGCATGTACAGCACTCAATACTTAGTTGGGGCTCCTTTTGCCTGAATTACTGCAGCAATGCGGCGTGGCATGGAGTCGATCAGTCTGTGGCACTGCTCAGGTGTTATGAGAGCCCAGGTTGCTCTGATAGTGGCCTTCAGCTCATCTGCATTGTTGGGTCTGGTGTCTCTCATCTTCCTCTTGACAATACCCCACAGATTCTCTATGGGGTTCAGGTCAGGCGAGTTTGCTGGCCAGTCAAGCACAGTAACACTATGGTCATTGAACCAGCTTTTGGTACCTTTGGCAGTGTGGGCAGGTGCCAAGTCCTGCTGGAAAATGAAATCAGCATCTCCATAAAGCTTGTCAACAGAAGGAAGCATGAAGTGCTCTAAAATTTCCTGGTAGATGGCTGCGTTGACTGTGGACATCAGAAAACACAGTGGACCAACACCAGCAGATGACATGGCAGCCCAAATCATCACTGACTGTGGAAACCTCACACTGGACATCAAGCAACATGGATTCTGTGCCTCTCCACTCTTCCTCCAGACTCTGGGACCTTGATTTCCAAATGAAATGTAAAATTTACTTTCATCTGAAAAGAGGACTTTGGACCACTGAGCAACAGTCCAGTTATTTTTCTCCACAGCCCAGGTAAGATGCTTCTGACGTTGTCTCTGGTTCAGAAGTGACTTGGTAGCCCTTTTCCTGAAGATGTCTGAGCGTGGTGACTCTTGATGCACTGACTCCAGCTTCAGTTCTCTCCTTGTGAAGCTCTTTGCTTGACTGTATTCTCAAGCTTGTGGTCATCCCTGTTGCTTGCACCTTTTCCTACCCAAATTCTTCCTTCCAGTCAACTTTGCATTTAATATGCTTTGATACAGCACTCTGTAAACAGCTACACCTTTCAGTAATGACCTTCTGTGACTTACCCTCTTTGTGGAGGGTGTCAATGTTCGTCTTCTGGATCATTGCCAAGTCAGCAGTCTTCCCCATTATTGTGGTTTCAAAGAACAAGAGATACCCAGAATTTATACTGTAGGGATGGTCATTTATTCAAACTCAAATGTAAATATTCTAATATTTTGAGATACTGATTTTTGACTTTCATGAGCTGTAAGCTCTAATCATCAAAATTAAAAGAAATAGACTGATATATTTAAAATGTTTGTGTGTAATGAATGAATATAATGTACAGGTTTCACTTTTTGAATGGAATTAGTGAAATAAATCAACTTTTTGATGATATTCTAATTATATGACCAGCACCTGTATATATATTTGGCTGTGGTATACTCCGGGCCCCCTGCAGTGTGCCAGAATAGAGGCACACAATAGGGAGTCTCTTCAAGTTAGAGGAACTCAATTATGGCTTGGTCCTAACAGTTGTTTGCTGGTTCATCTGAACGTCTTGTCCTTTAGGGTAAAGTAATTGAACCGCTGAAGGATTTCCATAAGGATGAAGTGAGAGCACTAGGTCGCGAGCTGGGGCTCCCTGAAGAAATCGTCTCCCGACACCCCTTCCCTGGTAAGATCATCAGAAACATTCAAATCCCTTTTTCTGCCTAATTAAAAAAGAATTTGGTTCAGTTTTACGAATAATTAAGCCAGGGACACACCAAGCCAACGTCGGGCCATCGGCGAGTGTCTGTCGGGCTAGTTTGTTTGGTGTGTTCCACTCGTCGGCGGCAGTTTGCCCGATTCAACATGTTGAATTAGCGTCGGGGCCGTCGGCGAGAGTGAGAACTCTGATTGGATGTTCAGTTCAGCAAATGAGTCAGTGCCCGAGAATTAAAGCGAAAGTGATAAAACTAGTAAGTAAATGAAGGCTGAAGGCAGTTCTAATGTTACGTGATCTTACCCAAGCATTCCAATATGCGAATATTTTCATAACATGAGCCGCTTAAAATGAAGAAAGTTATCAAAATAACTGATATTAAAAATTATAAGCAAGCGCTGATTTGTTTGTTTTGTATATCTTGTATATCCTTGTTTCGGTTTCTTATTTTAAAGCTGCAGTCCGTAGGTTTTGCTTCTTTGTCGCCATCTCTGTTTGAAAACCTGCAATTGCAGCTGATTGCGGAATCTTCCTTGCGTGGGTTGTGCGCCAGCATGGCTCCTGTGCGCATAAATTTTATGTTTTGAGGTGAATGTGTGGCTGTCAGTCACGCATCGGTGTGGATATTCACTGTACTACGCAATCACAGATTTTAGCCTACGTCTTGGAATATGTGAACCAAATAAGAATTTTCACTATATATATTGTCATCTGAACAAGTAACAAGTCTGCCATGTTTGTTCTGACCAACTGAGGAAAAAAGCATTACAATAAATCGCGCTACCAATGGTTATTTAATCTAAAGATCGATTAGCTCATATCACATCAAACCATGCAAATTATTATTATTGTTATCAGCATTGCGTGACTGTGTATAGTGTGTATTAGCGTGTAGATTTCAATGTCTAATCTCCAATTGTCATACCATTCGAATTTCATAATAAGAAATTATTTTAACCCAAAAAGCTAAATTGTCTTTAAAATGCAAATCTTGTGTAATCCCAGGCTATCTGTAATCAGAAGCACATTTAAAAGTGGAATATAATTAGAAAACATTATTATAAGCTAACCGTTGTGAATCGGGCTAAAGTAAGGCGATAGTTTTGAACACTGGCTGGTTATGTACTTGCTCAAATACTGATTTCAGATAATTTTTTACAAAAAGAAAGTTACGGACTGCAGCTTTAAATGACGAACATATACATTTGATAGCTGCTGATATAGACAGTTAATTCCTCTCATGCAGGTTATAGTCGGAGTGGTGTGTTCAAGCACAGCTTTTTTGCCCAGACGCTGCCCAGACGTTGTTGGGTAGTCTTGTTTTTTTTTTTTTTTTGGAATGTGCCTTTAACAACTTAAACCATTTAAATGCTTCAATGTTTTAGAGACAAAGTCTAGCAGTTGGAAAAAATATTATAATACACTGAGCCTTGATGTTTATGTGGACTTTGATTTTGACTCCCCATCATTTCCTGTACATAGCCGTAAATTAGTGTCGAAAAGGGCAAAAACAACTACATGTAGTTGGTGTTTAGTATTGAAAAAAATTGAATGATGATTTTTAATCATAAAAGTACACACATCTATACAACAAGCACACATTAGCAGTCAAAAGTTTGGAGATTTTTATATATGTATATATGTTTAAGTGTTTTATTCAGCAATGCATTAAATTAAGTATATGACACACAAATAATATATATATTTGAACTTTCTATTCATCAAAAATCTTGAAAAAATGTTTCATGGTTTCCACAAAAATATTAAGCAGCACAACAGTTTTCGACGATATAAAAAAATAAAAGCACCAAATCAGCCTGTTAGAATGATTTCTGAAGGATCATTATTTCACAGTGTTACTGTTTTATTTATTTTTTTATTCAGTAAATGCAACCTAAATGAGAATTCCTTTGGGGGGGGGAAACTTGTACTGTAAAGCCCAAACTTTAGAAGGGTAGTATGTTTTAAAAGATTAATTGCGACTAATGACGATCAATGACTCTAATGTGTGTGCTTTGCTGAAATGTGTGTAATGTGTGTTGCAGGTCCAGGCCTTGCCATTAGAGTGATCTGCGCCGATGAACCTTACATCTGTAAAGACTTTGCCGAGACCAACAACATCCTAAAAATCATCACAGACTTCTCTGCCAGTGTCAAAAAGGTATGTGTGCACAAGTTTAAACATTGCTTATTTCTTGGCTGAATTATTGACACGGACCTTAAATAATTGATCTTTCTCAACTTAAAAGTCTGTAAGTTTGCTGATTAAGTTGAAAGTGGATACTTGAAAGCACACAGTCATTCCAGAGTTCCCTCTGGATTATATATGGCATGCTATAAAATCTCAATCCTTTTGATGTCAATCCATTCAGCCTCACACCCTTCTTCAGAGAGTGAAGTCATGCATATCAGATGAGGAGGAAGAGAAACTCATGCAGATCACCAGCCTTCATTCACTAAATGCCTTTCTGCTGCCAATTAAAACTGTCGGTGTTCAGGTAAGTATTGCTGTCTGCCATTGCTTTCATGTCACATTCAGACACATTTATTTATAATGCGAGCATAAGAATGATTTGCTTTTTTTATTTTTTTATTTTATTTTTATTTTTTTTGCACTGGCCGATATTTCAGCCACCTTGGTCTTATGCTTATTATTATACCTAATTTTTGTTTACAGATGCCATTACAGAAATGCAGTCAGCCCTAATCCATTTATTCCACATGCAAAAGTGTCCAATAATGGAGTTATTCTCCTTTGAAAATGTGAATTCCGGCCCGTAATGTCTGTGTTTGTTATGGTTTGTGAAACCCGCCCACTGCCAGTTTACCCAATTGTATTTCGGCACCCCGGGTTGCCAGTTAGCGGAAAACACAGCGTATTTAATTTCATTCATCGGCATGGCCGCTCGTTCCTGTTGGTGTTGTTAATCTGGCAACCTGCGTCAAGAGGAGGGGCCGGGTGAAAAAAACCGTCTCCAATATTTTGAATTTGGACTGCAATACCTAGTTCAACCACTGGGTGTCAATCCTACATACAGCACCTTTAATTTATCCGAGTATATGATCTTTAACGTATTTTTTATAAGGCATGATGGAAGAGTTTGGGAAACCTATTTGTATAATATAATAATATAATTACTAGGTCTGTGTTATTTCCCTCAGCTGCCATTTTAATTGTTGTTAGTGCCAATATTATAATCTTAAACTAAAACTATTAAACATTATTTAAGTAACTATTAAATGTAAAACTTAAAATAAATGTTTCATTGGCAACAAACTGGATAAGTTTTAAGTTGAAGTATTAAAATAAAATAAAAATATTTTTAAAAAGACACAAGCTAATAAAAATGTACATTACAAAAGTACTTAAACTAAAATTAAAAAGAAAACTGAATATAAAGCAGTAAAACCTAATTAAAACTGTTAATACTAAAAAAGTAACTATATAAATAATACTAAAATAACACCGGTTACTGTGACTGTTCACTTGTTTGAGGTGAAATTTACACTGTCTCAAATGACAAACTCTTCTGTCTGGAAGACAGGACGACCTGTCTGGCTGCATAGCACCATTCATTGTCTGATGACATTTTCCTGTGTCTAAATTTTTGTGGTTAGGCTTTCAAACACACTGTTCCATTGAAACACACAGTGTTGCTTATTCCCTTTCTATTGCTGTGTTTCAGTTGATGTTATTTGTAGTAATGAAAATGTCAAAGAGCAGTACTGTCAGTCCAGCACAGTCTGTATATAAGCATATAGAGTGATCGGTCCTCTGCTACTGTGTGCGGATCTCACGATGTTTGTATTTATAGACAGGTTTTCAATCATAGTGCCAGAGGAGGCTGGTTTACATCTGTGAGATGAAGCCATTAGACAGAACACGTCCAGACAGAGGCAGTCAGCGTCTCACCACATTGGTTGATGATGCATGGCTGTATGTGCCTCTAACAGACGGCTTACTGCTATACCACGCTGTGCTAAAATTACCACAGTCTCCAGACTCTGAGCTGGGACATGCTGACACGCAGGGTGGCAAAATGTTTTAAATACCGTACAGACGTGCGCTGTATTTATGCATGTTGTTAAGATCTGTTGTTGTTAACGCATAATAGTTTAACAGTTGCCGACTTCTCCACAGTTAAAATGCACTCATTCTGCACAGATGTTTAAAATGAATCTTTCTGGAGATGTTGGAGGATTGAATGTGTTCTAATTCTGATTCCATATGATCTGTGTACAGGGTGACTCCCGGTCATACAGTTATGTTTGTGGGGTGAGCAGTAAAGAGGCCCCTCACTGGGATTCGCTGATGTTCCTGGCCAGACTCATCCCTCGGATCTGTCACTCCATCAACAGGTAACGCCATCAGGTTGACTCTTTGCTTCAGTCATCTTTCCATCAAACATGTGAAAAACGTATTCGCGTATTCATCCCCGTTGCAAGGCTCGAGATTGAGACCATTTTGGTTGCATATACTCCCATAATTTAATCTCTGCGATCTCAAAATATATTTAGGAGCATTTGTACGAGTGCATATAATTGTCACAGTTATGTGTCTTCTGTGTGCTGATAAGGTGTGCTGTTCTATCAAACGTAACAAACATAACTTCATCTTTACATTCTTAAATTTAATGCAGATTTTAGATTGATTAATATTAGCTGTCAATCACTCAGTCACTGCTTTCCGCTGTCAGGTGACGGAGTGCTAACTACCGTGGGAAATGCAAAGGGCAGAAGAAGAGAGAAAATGAAAAGAACACTAACAGATGTCTTTTGTAAACCACCTAAAGTTACAAATAATGGTGCTGGTGATGGCGATCATGTGGTGAATGTTGACCCACCAGCCGAAAAGAAGGCGTACAGTTTTCAGAGAGAATGGTTGAAAGACTTTGAGTGGCTCCGCTATGCACTGCATGCACTTTAAAGCCTGTGGGATGGAGTTTGCAGGTAACACTAACAGCATTCGCCACCGAATCTACACATTTTTAAGCTCGAGTGCTTGGTTAAACACGGAGAGAGTGCCAAACACAAGAAATGCAGGGACAAGTGTGTGGCAAAACATTCAGGATCATCAGGTTCAATCGTTAAGACCTTTAATCGTCAGGATGCTCACATAGGGGTCTGCGATTAATATCGTAATTGTTTTTTTTAACGATGTGCGATTTGACATTGAGTATATTGCAAAAACCAAACAGAACGCCTACAGAGAGTGCACGCATACATGATGTGATGAAGTCTAGTAGGTTAGACTAGTGCGCGTGCGCATTTAGAGTGCTTTTTTTTTTCACTGCATGATTCAGTCTATTAAAATGCATCACAAAATTCAAGATATGGGGGCTTTATATAATTTCATATAGATAATATCACACGAAGAGTGATGTTTTTTTCCTCCAAAAATCAGCATGATAACAATTGTGATATTGATTTGTATACAACAGTTCAATAAACAAGAAGTTAAAACCCCTTAACTGTCACCGTCCCGTATACGGGACGTCTAACTTTACTTCACTATATTACAGTTAAATTCTAATGTAATCATGACAAACTATATATCATTGGAAAGGTCCAAGTCTCCTAAATAGATATATTACCATTTTTTGTTGTTACAAATTATGTAGGAACAGTAATAGATTCATTTATGACGAGAGTGCACCAAGAGTCTATGATAAATCTACATCGTAACAGGAGTTCTGACCTTTGTCACAAAAAGTCTTTATTTCCTTGCCTTTTTCCCTATCACATGTTTTAGCTATCATCATAAGTTATATACCATTTGAAAGCTTAAAATCTCAAAATTCCTGTGAAAACCATTTTGAAATCGGACATTGCGTTTCCATAGAAATGGTATTTCAAAATGTTTTAGCGGTCTCCTCCCCCTTAGCGGCGGTGTCATATTACAAAATGTATTACGGTCTTTTAGAATCGAAACGTTTTATAATCTTGACAAAATACATATCGTTGGAAAGGTCTGAGTCTCAAGATTCCATATTTGGTGGTTATTTGTTATAGATGTAATATTGAGAGAGAAATTGATAGAATTGTGACATAAATGTGACAAAAAAAAAAATCTTTCTCTTTACTTATTCCTTCCTTTGGTAGTTTGTACTTATTTGAACAATGCCTGAGACTTGGTGTTGCAAGCACTTCGTCTGTCTGATTGCCTCTTCAAGATGAATCGCTTTATGTATTCCCCAATTGTAAGTCGCTTTGGATAAAAGCGTCTACAAAAATGACTAAATGTAAATGCATTAAAAAACAATTCAATGGAGTTTGAATGGCACCCGGTGGCTGTTTTTGGTATAACGCCTAAACAAAATTGAATATGAACCTCAATTTTTTTTTATATCAACTTCAAATTTGGAACACAACTTATGTACACACATGGCTTTAATTTTATAGCAATTTTGGATTTTTAACTTTTTTTTAAAATATTTATTTTATATAAAATAAAATAAAAATAGTATAATATTTTTTACAGTAAATTTAAACTTCTGTAACTTTTTAATACTTTAATTTTACTAAATGATTTCACTTCTGTAGTAATCTGCTAATTGTCTTCTTTAATATTAAGAGAATTACATTTTAGACGCCATATTTCCTGTTTTTGCTCTATTTCGACAACAAAAATAATTCCAAACACAGCCACAGCACTGTTTTGTGTCTCTGAGCAACATGACGGTGTTTCGTTCCTGAATGAATCAACCGCTTAAATGATTCGGTTCAATCGCAGTGACTCACTTATTAACAGTGACTTGCTGCCACCTACTGGCGGTTTTAATTTCACATTTAAAGTGTCTTTTCATTTAAAAATAAAAATAAACGATTCAAATATCAGTATTCAACGTTTCATGTTTACAGTATTAAAATTATATATGCATGTGTAACTGGAGATTAAATGCATTCATGTCCTGCATTAAGCAGTGTGTAAATGCATCTAAATTCCACTTAAGAAATTCTAAATTCAAAGATGAATTTTGTTGATACTGATTTCATTTGCTTGATAACAGCCCAAATGTCTTATTATTCTAATTGACTGATTAAATGTAAGAATTTGACTCAAATGATGATGCACACTTTTAGAACAAAAAATGGCTTAATTGTAAAAATGACCATAAAAGGTAAAAAATCAATTTAAACTTATTGGAAAAGATTAATTTCTATCACTGCTCTGAACTGACCACCACACAGAATATGAAGAATATCAAAGTCAGCTGTAATCACGGTAGTCCTTAAGATCAGCACAATAACACACTCAGCAAAATATCGTCTAATTATCGTTATCGATAAAATCCTAGAAAATATCGAGATATTATTTTTTGTCAATATCGCACACCCCTAGCTGCCAGCCATTCCGCGCAATTGGCAGAGCTGAATGTAAAATTTAACACCGCATACACTATCCTAACCCTCGCCAAAGAGGAGCTCTCTCTCTGTGTTTAACCAAACTCAGATTAACTAGGGTGGTTTACGAAAGAAATCTGTGTTCTTTTCATTTTCTTTCTTCTTCAGCCCTTTGCATTTCCCACGGTAGTTAGCTCCCTGTCACCTGACAGCGGAAAGCAGTGACTGGGTGATTGACAGCAATCTAAAATCTGCATTAAAGTTAAGAATGTAAAGATGAAATCTGATAATATAAAATTTGTAATTGTGGTGCTCATTCATTTTTGGTGGGTCCTCCTAAATTTTTGCTGGTGCTGCCAAGTAAAAAAGTTAATTTCGAGCCCTGCATTGACAGACTCTCTTAAACCCCTTGTGTTTGTTTAGTTAAAAATGATTTGTTTAAAGGTCGCATAAGTTTTTATGGCACTGAGTATGTATACATGGACAACAATATTCAGATTTTAATATGGTTAAGACAATACACTGAGGCCCCGTTTACACTAGTGCGTTTTTGTTTTAAAACGCATAACTTTTGCTACGGTTACACTACTCTGGCGTTTTCGAGGTCGAAAACGGAGACTTTTGAAAATGACCCCGTTTTAGTTTGAAAACTCTGGGGTTGCGTTTCAGTGTAGACGGACCAAAACGGAGACTTCTGAAAATGATGGCGTGGCTGCCCACATTCGCACTGCACATCCTTGATGACCATGAAAACGATAACATCATGCTCATTGTGGTACCCATAGATATGGCAGAAGCGTCCGCCATCTACAGTGAGGAAAATAAGTATTTGAACACCCTGCTATTTTGCAAGTTCTCCCACTTAGAAATCATGGAGGGGTCTGAAATTGTCATCGTAGGTGCATGTCCACTGTGAGAGACATAATCTAAAAAAAATCCAGAAATGACAATGTATGATTTTTAACTATTTATTTGTATGATACAGCTGCAAATAAGTATTTGAACACCTGTCTATCAGCTAGAATTCTGACCCTCAAAGACCTGTTAGTCTGCCTTTAAAATGTCCACCTCCACTCCATTTATTATCCTAAATTAGATGCACCTGTTTGAGGTCGTTAGCTGCATAAAGACACCTGTCCACCCCATACAATCAGTAAGAATCCAACTACTAACATGGCCAAGACCAAAGAGCTGTCCAAAGACACTAGAGACAAAATTGTACACCTCCACAAGGCTGGAAAGGGCTACGGGAAATTGCCAAGCAGCTTGGTGAAAAAGGTCCACTGTTGGAGCAATCATTAGAAAATGGAAGAAGCTAAACATGACTGTCAATCTCCCTCGGACTGGGGCTCCATGCAAGATCTCACCTCGTGGGGTCTCAATGATCCTAAGAAAGGTGAGAAATCAGCCCAGAACTACGGGAGGAGCTGGTCAATGACCTGAAAAGAGCTGGGACCACCGTTTCCAAGGTTACTGTTGGTAATACACTAAGGCGTCATGGTTTGAAATCATGCATGGCACGGAAGGTTCTCCTGCTTAAACCAGCACATGTCCAGGCCCGACTTAAGTTTGCCAATGACCATTTGGATGATCCAGAGGAGTCATGGGAGAAAGTCATGTGGTCAGATGAGACCAAAATAGAACTTTTGGTCATAATTCCACTAAACGTGTTTGGAGGAAGAAGAATGATGAGTACCATCCCAAGAACACCATCCCTACTGTGAAGCATGGGGTGGTAGCATCATGCTTTGGGGTGTTTTTCTGCACATGGGACAGGGCGACTGCACTGTATTAAGGAGAGGATGACCGGGGCCATGTATTGCGAGATTTTGGGGAACAACCTCCTTCCCTCAGTTAGAGCATTGAAGATGGGTCGAGGCTGGGTCTTCCAACATGACAATGACCAAGCACACAGCCAGGATAACCAAGGAGTGGCTCTGTAAGAAGCATATCAAGGTTCTGGCGTGGCCTAGCCAGTCTCCAGACCTAAACCCAATAGAGAATCTTTGAAGGAGCTCAAAGCCAGAAACCTGACTGATCTAGAGAAGATCTGTGTGGAGGAGTGGGCCAAAATCCCTCCTGCAGTGTGTGCAAACCTGGTGAAAAACTACAGGAAACGTTTGACCTCTGTAATTGCAAACAAAGGCTACTGTACCAAATATTAACATAGATTTTCTCAGGTGTTCAAATACTTATTTGCAGCTGTATCATACAAATAAATAGTTAAAAAATCATACATTGTGATTTCTGGATTTTTTTTTTTTAGATTATGTCTCTCACAGTGGACATGCACCTACGATGACAATTTCAGACCCCTCCATGATTTCTAAGTGGGAGAACTTGCAAAATAGCAGGGTGTTCAAATACTTATTTTCCTCACTGTATATAATAGGGAATCTACTAATACACATCTATGGTAGTACCTGCATGAATGGTCATATGGCATGCGTTTTTCGGTTGTGTAGTGTAAACGGAGATTGTTTCTGAAATGCCAGTGTAAATGGGGATCGTTTTCATTCTAAAACGCCGTTTTAAAACGAAAACGCACTAGTGTAAATGGGGCCTGAATAAGAATCTACCATATAAACAGATTTTTGATTACCTTAATCCGGCTAAAGTCATACTCGAAGTAAACACAAATTGAATTAAGACGTGTGGAGTATTCCTATTTTGGTCACATTATCGAAGTGCAGTATAGACATGTACACACCTTAATCACACTATTATCGTTGTGTAGGACTTTTCGGGTTCATTTTGCATCAGGATACGCGTCTTTGGCACAGAAATACTCTGTCATGTGTCCAACTCGCTTTTTGAGACTTTGGTCATGTTTAGCATGAGAATCCAACTCTTTAACAGTGTAAATAAGTCAGAAATGAATACTTTTATACAGGAAGGATGCATTAAATTGATAAAAACTGATCAGATCAGCATAGTCTAATGATTTTTGAAGGATCATGTGGCATTGAAGACTGGACTAATGGCTGATGAAAATTCAGTTTTACCATCAGAGGAATAAATTACATTTTAAAATATATTACTTTTTACAATATTACTGTTACTGTATCCGTAGAGTCTTTAGTTTTTATCAGTTTTGATACTTGGTGACATTTAAGCTTCTTTCAAAAATATTTAAAAATTATACCAACAACAAACTTTTGAACTGTAGTGTACAACAGTTGTCATAGTGTCAAGTAAAAGTCCTTTATTATGTCCTTATTTGGTCTCTAATGTAAATTCAAAGTTTTTCCTTTTTCATTCCTTGTTCATCTCTTCCTTTTCAGAGTTGTTTATGTTTTTGGGTCACACGTAAAGGAGCCTCCCACTGACATCACGCCCACCTTCCTGACCACTGGTGTTCTCAGCACGCTAAGACAGGCAGACTTTGTAGCGCACTCCATTTTAAGAGAGTCCGGTAAGAGCTGGCTGCCTCAGCTGTCTGCTTCATTATTGTCATAACCTTTATGTGTGTAAACACTCCCACCACAGCTATGGCTACTGCGAGAGCTGTGTAAACACTTTCACCACACTTACGTCTCTTGAGGGGAAAATCTGCTTGGTTTGACAACGTTAGTCAAAGGCAGCAAACGTTACTGTTTGATTTCTGTTGTTTATACAGTTTTGACTGTTCAAAAGTTTTGTCTAACAGAACCTAGAGTATAGATACATTAGGGCTATCTGCAAATAAATAGGGATGTAACGATTCACTCACGATTCGATTCGAGTCACGATTTTGATTTCACGATTCGATTTTCTCACGTTTTTTTTTTTTTTTTACAAAATGCGATTGAAGACATTATACAGTAAATGAAAAGGTGTCCTTTTACTAGGCTATTGCTACACGTTTATTTGTGAAATTGAAATATGTGACCCTGGACCACAAAACCAGTCTTAAGTCGCTGGGGTATATTTGTAGCAATAGCCAAAAATACATTGTATGGGTCAAAATTACCCATTTTTCTTTTATGCCAAAAATCATTAGGATATTAAGCAAAAATCATGTTCCATGAAGATATTTAGTGAATTTCCTACTGTAAATGTATCTCAACTTAATTTTTAATCAGTAATATGCATAGCTAAGAACTTCATTTGGACAACTTTAAAGGTAATTTTCTCAGTATTTTGATTTTTTTTTTTTTTTTTTTTGCACCCTCAGATTCCAGATTTTCAATCCAAATATTGTCCTATCCTAACAAACCATACATTAATGGAAAGCTTATTTATTCATCTTTCAGATGATGTAGAAATCTCAATTTTGAAAAATTTACACACATGACTGGTTTTGTGGTCCAGGGTCACATATAACAAAACTATATTGAAATTTTAAAACAAACCCTAAATCAAATAAGTTACACATGAACAGTTTTTAATCTAAATTAGACTGTATAATTTTGAAATTTGAAGCAAAAACAGAATGGTCTGACTTTAGTTTTGTGAAACTATACTACATAAAAACACATTACAGCCATTTTGTATGTTGTTTTTTTTGTTTTGTTTTTTCCCTCTTATAGTGCCACCAAGTGGCCAAGCTCCATGATTTTTGTTCATGTTAGCTCAGATTTAGCTCTTACATACATTTGAACGTTTTGGCGTCCCTTTGCGATATTGAGTCGAAAATTCAACTTTTTTCATACTTACTGATATTCACTCTTCCAGAGAATCTGGATGATCCTCGGCCATCCTAACAATTACAAAAGGGTTTTAGCGCCATGCGCTCGAACCCCTAATAAATGGATAAGTTCTCAACATCATATATTAAAATATATATTTGTATGAATTTTTGATACAGGCTACTCAAGTAAGATCAGCCAGATGCCAGTCATCCTCACCCCACTGCACTTTGATCGTGACCCGCTGCAGAAGCAGCCATCCTGCAGACGGTCCGTCGTCATCAGAACCTTCATCACCAGCGACTTCATGACCGGCATCGCCGCTACTCCAGACAACCAAATCCCTGAAGAGGTGAGAGATCAGATCCTTTATCCAAACATAAAAACCCTACGTCATTTCCACACACTAACTCATGCTCCTCTGGCCACAGGTGGTTCTCAAGATGGTCAACGAGATCAAGAAAATCCCAGGCATCTCCAGAGTGATGTATGACCTGACGTCCAAGCCACCGGGAACCACCGAGTGGGAGTAGATCCGTGGACTTTTGTACCTTCTAAATTTATCCTTGTCGACTCCTCTTCTACCTCCCCCTTTCCCAGTACTGCTACATTCCCCCCAAACCCTTTTTCTCCACTCCCGCGACCCCCTTTAGGCACGCCGCCCTGTCATTGTCCCACTGAGACCGGAACATTCCCTACAATGGCAGGTTGTACTGTGATTGGCGCTTAACTGACAACGCTACTTCAGTTACGCCTCGTTATCTGGGGTCAGTTGTAATATTGGTATTATAAGTAGTGGTGTTGTTGTTATTATCCTCATCACTGATGATAATAATGATGATACATTGACTCAAGGTTTTTTTTATTTATTTTTTTTACCATCAGCTCTCTGTTTAATGCATTGTGACAGGTCACTCCTCCGTACTTTCTGTTGTAGCCACTGAAGGTCTAAGATCATTTTTGGGCAGTTGACTGTCCGTGTGCAGCACGACACGAAGAAAGCCGTTTTTTTAAGCAAATCCACTCGTTCGAGGGTTACGTTCCAAGTGTTGCTGCTTTTTGCCTTTAAGATAAACTTGTTTTCACTAACTCCGTTTGTGCAGTGTTGATTTCGGTTTGGATTTCTTACCTGAACTCTTCTATGGAAGTGGCAGGTAAAGACTAGCAGTAGTAGCTCCTTAAACGTGACCAATCGATGTTTATTTGCCAAATATAGATGAGATCAGACAGTTTGCTAAATGCCGCTCTTAGGCTGTGGACGGGCTGGTTTATCACAGAGGTTTTGCTGTGAAGGAGTCTCCTAATCTGGAGGCCTCCCGAAATTTGTGCCTGTTTTATCATCTTTTTTTTTTTTTTTCCTTTCGGTTACTTTGTTTTTCAGGGATGCGAATTTATTTGATGCTGCATTATTTTCTTCTGTCTTTTCCAGAAAAGGATTATTGACATTTGAATAGTGAGAAGTGAGAAAATGTGTAATTTTTGGTGTTTGCATTTTTCATCACCATCATAGTTGAGTTTGCCTGGGCTGGTCTTATAAGCACGTAAGATCAACAGTGTACTTATTTTCACCAATAAAGGCCTTGGTATTTTTTTTTTTTTTTTTTTTTTTTTGTGCTAGGTAGAGCAATAGTGTTTCCAAAGGCAAATGAAAGGAGATTTACAGAGGGAGGAAGAATAGGTGATTGACAGGACACAAGCTGAAGGGCATCATCCTGCAAAGAACGCCAAGTCCTTTTGAGCTAAGTTGGGCTTAACTGAATTTGGACCACGAGTTACTGTCAATATTTGAGTCAGTCCTCCTGTGTGTGGCCTCATTATTATTATTAATATTCCACTCCTTTAACGGAAGCGTGTTCTTATGTATAGAGAGAGGGGGCTTTGATTGGGCTCAAATGGAGATCTGTGCCCAGCCCTCTGTCTAATTTATGATGTAGAGAATTGTTGTGATATGAATAACACGCTTGGTATTTATTGTCTTCAAAGATTTCAAAACTTTCTGTTGTCACGATAGCAAAAAAAAAAAAACTCAATGCAAGATGAACTTCCTTTTTGTCTTAATTGCAAATCTTGTTCTTAATGTCTTTTTCTCAGTGTCTCCTTTATCATGTGTATATTTTACTTAAAAATACAACTAACACGTTTAAATTCCTAGTGGGTAAACTGCAATATTATATGATATTCAGTTTAATTTATGCAAATCTATGTTTATTCCCCTCCCCTTCTTTTTTTTTTTTTTGTCTAAACCTGAACAATGCTGTTTTACCTTAGTATTGTGCCTCAGACCAAGCCACCGCATGCAGTTTGAAACTGATATTTGTATAATGCAAACTGAGCTTTAATAAAGAACTCTGTGTTCAGATTTCTCTCATCACAAGATCTTTCACGGATTGATTATATATTATTTGCATTTGGTTCACACTTCTGGTGTAGATAATTAAACAGTTAAAATACCTAATACGTATACTTTTTGTGCAAAGTGAGTATATGAATGTGAAAGAAATTAGTGATATTACTGTGTAAGAGACAACAGTAACGTTCTGATAAATCCTTGCATAACTATATGCAGTATTAATCTCTCCTCCCCCATATATATATACAATTTGTGTAAGTTTTTAATTTGCATTTTTTTTTTTTCTAATATTTTCATTTAGAATTATTTCAGTTTTGGTAATTTTAGTACATCAACTTATACTTTTCTGCTGCCAATTCTTTAAATGTTTAAGTTTTTATATAATATTTGTTTTATTTTAGCTTTGCTTCAATTAATGAACACAGGTTATAGATGTTGTAGATGACTTGATTATCCACTTTCACATGGGATTTGTAGAATTATATCAGGACAACCTGGTAAATTACTGTCTTGTTTATGTGTGGCAAATAAGGTGTTTATCAATAAAACAAAATAAGCCAAATGCGCCCACTAGTGGACCAAGTTACTATTGCAGCCAACAATGTACTTTAATATGTAATATTTAATAATAATTTAATATTTCTTAATTAATCCAAAGACATTTTGCATACATTCTTCAACTGTTTTTGAAAACATTATTACAATTGACTGAAAAACAATCCCACAGCATAGTCAAGTCACCTTTATTTATATAGCGCTTTTAACAATACGGATTGTGTCAAAGCAACTTTCCAATATCAGAATAGGAAAATAGTGTCAATAATGTAAAATGACAAGATTAAAGATTATTATTGCATAGTGCAATCTCAAAGGATGTAATGTATTGTTGTTTTGCCAATTTCTCAGCTCTATTAGAAAATTCATTATGATGCCCTAACACACTGAGGTAAGTGAGGTGCTTTGGTTGTGTGAAGTCAGGTAAAATGAGCCACTTTTTTGGAAAATGCAATAAACAAGCATTTAAATGTCTGAACATTGATTGATCATTATGTGTTAAATCAGGTAAAGGTCCTCTGTCAACACAATTTGTTCAGCTTAATGGACAGTTAAAATGTGTTAGTAGTTAAACTAATGACTAGTGATGTTTCATTGCAGCGTTGGGAGCAGATATTGCATAACGTGACAGGCTGTTGTTTGTGAACTCAGTGTGCTTGTGTGTGTTTCTCGCTTTCACTTGGGAAGAAGGTTCAGGTGTGTGTCGCTGTGCTGATTGAAGGACATGTAGTGACAAGCACATCCACAAACAGCAAGATCCCGAAGGAAAGGAAAGATACAGTATCAAGTCTATTATAGAGCTAAACAGCAGGGGAGGTTCAAGCACCAGTGCTGTCACCAAACAAGCTGAAGCATGCCGATCACAATTAAATCAAACCCCATGGTGGTGCTGCGCTGTTCACCCCATCGCCTTCATCTGTCTCTACAGTAAATGTCCCAGTGAGTAGACTGATCTTTAATTAAAATGTTTTTAATGTCTGAAAAAAATATATAGAGATTCATTTTGTTACTGTTTCACTTCTTTGAGAGATCTTTAGAGACAAACTAAGCAGAGAGAGAGAGAGAAATTGAATCGAGATAAAATATTAATAATGCAGTAAACATAGAATACATGGACCACAAACTTCAAGTTCTCTGGCATGTTGTGAGGCAAAGACAAACAAAATATACGGTTGCCTATATTTTGTGTGTTATGGGTAGTTGACAAATAAAAATTGGACTGTGTCCTATGGTGTGACATAGCAAAAATTAACACAAATAACATGAGAGAAATGTATTTTCATTCTTAGAGTTACAAATAGCATGAGAGAGGTTTATATTCAATGTTAGAGGTTATTATTATTATTATTTTTTACATTTTTCCGTCACACCATAGGACACATTGATAAGTCAACTACCCATATATATATATATATATATGGGTAGTGTTGTCAAACGATTAATCGCGATTAATCACATCCAAAATAAATGTTTTTGTTTACCAAATATATGAGAGTGTACTGCGTAATTTATGATGTATATATATATATATACAAACACATGCATGTATATATTTAAGAAAAATATGTTGTTTATATATTGAATATGAAATATAATAATATAAATGTAAATATTTTCAAAATATATATTGTATGTGTGAGTATTTATATACAAGTAATAAATATACAAAGTACACATACATATTTTATGTAAACAAAACCTTTTATTTTGGATGCGATTAATCACGATTAATCATTTGACAGCACTAATATAGGAAGAGTTAATTTGCAAAAACCGATAAAGGCCACTTTAAAAGTAAAAGAGCTGATTGCCATGCATTATTCTCCACATATAGCGCGAACTGAACCCTAAACACGTTTGTCAAAAAGGCCGGTATTGTCCACTTTCAAGGCATCGCGAGTTCACGTTTTACTGCACAAGCCGACAAGCGCCCTTGTTGTTTTTGAGCAGAAGCCGATAAGTCCATTTTAGCGAATCAGCGCGCTGTATTCAGGTCAGGTGACAAGGCTACTTTCACTTTGAAAAGACGCACTAGCTGAGAGGAGCTTCGTCAAAGCTGATTTAAAAGTGATCGAGGATGGATAATTTCGACCTGTGATATCTTCTTCAGGACGTTAAAGAAAAATGAAAGCTGAAACGTTTTCACGGAACCCTGCAAAAGCAGTGCGTTACAATGGTGAGGGAAAAGCTTTGTGTATTGCTTGTAATCACAACTACTATGATCACAACAACAACAACGTTTGTCAGGCATTTACACTGTCATCTGAAGAGATTACAAAGATTAAACAACTGTTTATTTGTTTTTGTTTTTTAACTCTAAAACATTAAATGTGGAGTTATCTGATTTTGCCAAAAAACGACTGTTGGAGTTATCTGCTTTTGCTAAAACAAACTTTTAATATGTAGAAAAAAAAATAAAAAATACTTTCAATTAACTTTAATTTTGTAAATTACCTGCATTTGTTTAAGTTATTATTACTTAATCAAAACAACACAACTGCAGTTTGATTGATATTACTTGGAATGCGCAATAACGAGTTATCGGTTTTTGCAAATTAACTCTTCATATATATATATATATATATATATATATATATATATATACATACAGTATATATATATATATATATATATATATATATATATATATAGTTTATTATTTATTATAATAACTATTTAAAATTATAAATTAATTATCTAGGCTATTTGTATTGTATAATTGAATATTTGCTCGTAAAAATATCAAAATGATATATGAAGACATTTCCCCCAAAATGTTGAATTTATATTGTCTTTTCATACTATTCAAACATGTGGGGTTTGTAAAATTCAAAAAATAAATAAATACAATAAAGTTTAATAACTGATTGATTGTCTTTATATTGTCAATTGTATTGCTTCATAAAGTTATTAATTTCTTCCAAAAAAAAAAAAATCACAGCAGAATATGTCGAAATCAAAACAATTATCGGTACAAAAGTAGTTGTAAATAATGCAGCTCAATTATACAGCTTTCTACATTCTGTCCAGCTAGATTTTGGTTTAAAGTTTTTATTTATCTTCTTTTTTATTCTTTTTTTGTCATCAAAAGCATTATAACAGTTACCTACACATGATTCATCATAATATACCTCTGAGTAAATACATCTAAGCAGAATACATCTAAGCAGTGGTACTAATCCCATTACTTAATAGACAAATAATTTAATATGATGATTTAATATGATGGAAAAAAGAGGCATTTTGTCACTTTGTAACATAATACCTTGAGCCCTGGTTATTTTCTGACCCCGATGTGAATCCACATTGAAAGCAGCTTTGATCAGTTGTCTTATGCAATCTTCAGAGATCCCAGAAGAGCTCCTGGGAACTCAGGCGTTGGTAATTCAAAGTGTCTGTTGTTCCTCTCCAAACACATGCACATCAAAGCAGCGTGTCTTTTACATGTTCCTACTCTAAAAATGGATTTAACTGGACTGAACTCCAAAGGACGCTTTTTGATGGTTTTATGTATAGTTTCTTACCTTTACAAATCCACCGCTGCTGAGGGGAGCTGCAAACTCAAGGCCAAATTCAACCTGAGGGGTTATAAGGAAGTGGAGAAGAAGACGGTGGTTATTGGCGGTATGTTTCCCGTTCATCAGCGCCTAACTGACACTGACAGCAACACCACGATCGCTCCAGAGTCCTCTGATTGTGAGGGGTAAGAAGCTATATTTCATATTTATTATACAAGCGAAAAGTCGCCAGGAACTGCGTGATATATATTTTTTTGAATGGGCAATAAAAGTTATTCTGTCGATATCTTATGATGTGTAGCCTACTGTCACAATAGTGCACTCAAACAAAACGTGCATACTTGCGTGTCGTTATTAGATGAATCTATATTACTTGAATTGAAAAGAGGCTTAATTTCAAATTCTTAATTTGTCTTAATTGCGGCATTTATTGTGTCTTTACTTTGTAATTGCAAAGATTACAAAATCATTGGTCATGCAAAATGAATCAAACTGTTGTCCAAACAATAATTACAGCTTGTCCTCCCAAGAGACCACTTTTATGTTCCATACACTTATTCATCAATGGAAAATAACTTGTACAGTTTATTGCTGTGCTAATCAACCTGCCTGGAGACATCTAGTGGTGACAGCTGGTATTATATGTCGTGCATAAACAAATTTAGATTTTAAGACAAATGAGAGCAACATCAACAAGATCATAAGTACAATTTGGCAAGACATATAAAAGCAAATGAATTAAATTGCAACTTGAATTAAACAAACAATTCAGTCATGCAACCCCAGTGAACAAATTGAAATAAACACAGTCTGGGAGACCCTATTCAGTTCTAACATGTGAATTCCCCCTCAGCTTTAACTTCCGTACTTTCCGCTGGGCTCAGACCATGCTGTTTGCCCTGAATGAGATTAACAGCAGAGATGACATCTTACCGTTTACTGAGCTGGGTTACGTCATCTATGACTCCTGCTTCACCATTTCCAAAGCCGTCGAGGGAACGCTCACCTTCCTGACAGGCCAGGACGAGGCTGTGCCCAACTACCGCTGCGGGGATGGACCCCCTCTCTCTGCTTTGGTGGGGGCTGGAGGCTCTGATCTGTCCATAGCCACAGCCAGGATACTCGGCCTCTACTATTTCCCACAAGTACCTTTCAACTACCACTGTATTTGGAGCAATGGCTCTATTACTAGATCTATTACTTATATATTACTATATAAAAGAAAGCCATGACTTGAATACATTATTTTATATAATTTCATATAAAATAAAAACTCATTTAGTTGTTTGGCATAATCTTTTGTTGTTATTTGTTAAAAAATATTATTTTTATTATTATATAAATTAATTATAAATTATGTTTATTTTTTTGTTTTGTCATGTGGTGCAACAAGCAAGTAAATACATGAAAAAAAAAACAAAAAAAAAAACAGGAAATGGTATTTTTGTAAATTGGTAAAAAGCTCGAACCCTAATCAAACACACCTGAACCAGCTAATAGTTAATTGCTACAATTAACAATATTTAAAACAGCTGAGTATTTTTTTTCAGGATTCTTTCATGAATAGAAAGATCCAAAGATCAGCATTTATCTGAAATAAAAAGCATTTGTAACAATATACACTGTATGATTCAAAAGCTTGGAGTCAGTATGATATATATATTTTTTTATAATGGGGGTTATAGAAATTAATACTTTTATTTAGCAAGGATGCTTTAAATATATCAAAAGTGATGATAAAGACATTTAGGTAATGTTACAAAATATTTCTATTTCAGATAAGTGCTGTTATTCCCGAACTTTATATTCATCAAAGAAACCTGAAAAATTCAACATCATAATAATAATAATAATAATAATAAATGTTTTTTGTGCAGCAAATCGCAATATTAGAATGATTTCTGAAGGATCATGTGACTGGAGTAATGATGCTAAAAATTCAGCTTTGAAATCAGGAATAAATTACATTTTAAAATATATTAAAATAGAAAACAGATATTTTAAATAGTTAAAATATATTTAAAAAAAAATACTGTTCTTGCTCTACTTTGGATCAAATAAATGCACGCTTAGTGAGCAGAAGAGACTTCTTTAAAAAACATTAAAAATCTTACTGTTCAAAAACTTTTGACTGGTTGTGTACACTCACTTTCAAAAAATTACTGCTTGTTACTTGATGGTTATACCACATGACATTTTTAGACCCATTTGTTTTAAACTTTTCTTGAGTACGTTTCTAAAAACTTGGCACGTTTTAAACTAGATTTGTTCTAGTTTGTCATTGAGTATTTTTAGGTTTAATTAATTTATTTTTAGCTTTAATTTCATCTTTTAATTGCTATTTAATAAAATCAGAAATCCTTCAACAAATACACCTCTGAGCATTTAAACTGTGCTGAATTTGTTTTTCCGTTCCCCTAGATGAGCTACGCATCCTCATGCTCAGTTCTCGAAAGCAGGTTTCAGTACCCCACCTTTCTCCGCACCATCCCCAGCGATGAGCACCAGTCTGTGGCCATGGCCAAACTAGTGCTTCATTTTGGCTGGACCTGGGTGGGTACCATCGCGGCTGAGGACGATTACGGGAAATACGGCATCAAGAGGTTCAAGGAGGTGGTGGAGGAGGCGGGAGTTTGCATATCCTTCTCCGAAACCCTCCCCAAGATCAATAACCCAGAAGCCATGAAGCGCATCGTGCAGTCGGTGCTGGATTCCACAGCTAAGATCATCGTGGTGTTCTCCTCCGACGTGGATCTGAGCCCCCTAGTTGGGGAACTGCTGCGCAACAACGTCACCAACCGCACCTGGATCGCCAGCGAGGCCTGGGTCACGTCAGCCGCCATCTCCCACCACCCCGACATACTGCCTGTCCTGGGGGGTACAATAGGGTTTGCGGTCAAGCGTGCAGATATACCCGGCCTGAAAGAGCATCTGCTGAGCGTTACTCCATATAATGACACTCTGACAGAAGAGTTTTGGGGAATAGTCTTCAACTGTACTATGAATTATAAGCAGGTATTGAGAGGCATGAGGAGATGCACTGGAGAAGAGATACTGGAGAAGTTAAGTAATACCTTCACAGACGTGTCGCAGTTGAGGATTACATATAACGTGTATAAGGCTGTATATGCCGTGGCACATGCCCTCCATAACCTAGAGGACTGCAAACCCGGCAGTGGCCCATTTGAGAATAACACATGTGCTGACATTACAAAATTTGAGCCTTGGCAGGTACAACACACATTGACAGTAATGTTTTTTTTTTTAAATTTTAATTTTGTCGTCTCATTTATAACTATTATGTGTTTTCCTTTTAGCTGATGTACTACTTGAAAAATCTCCGATACACTGTTCCTCACACCGGAGAGGAGATATACTTCAATAATGGCGACGTAGATGGCTTTTATGAAATCTTAAATTGGCAAGGTGATTTGGAGGGACGGATTACATATACCCACATTGGTTACTACAACAGCACAGCACCCACTGAGGAGAGGTTGATCATCCATAATGGCTCCATCATATGGAACAATGATATTCTGGAGGTGAGGAATGATATGTTATGTGATGTGTGTAGTCATAAAATAGAGCATATATATAAACAATAAGGCTGTCAATCAATTAAAATATTTATTAGTTAAAATTTTAAATAAAAGCTGTCGGTTTAAACATTTAATATTTAATATATATTGAATAAATATGCAATATCCATCTATTCATAACATCATTTACTATTTTCTATATTCTACATGTATATATATATATATATATATATATATATTGTTTACATAATATGTGTGTATACTGTGCATATTAATTATGTATATATATAAATACAAACACATACACATGAATATATTTAAGAAAGATATTATGTTTATATATTAAATATATATATATATATATATATTATAAAATATAAGAATATAAATATATAAATGAATACATGTAATTATTTTCAAAATACATACATGCATGTGTTTGTATTTATATATACATAATAAATATACACAATATTATGTAAACAAAAACTTTTATTTTGGATGTGATTAATCGCGATTAATCGTTTGACAGCACTAATATATATATATATATATATATATATATATATATATATATATATATATAGATCTGCTCTAATAGTCGACTAACCATTAGTCAACCAGAAGAGGCTTGGTCGACCGAAATTTTATTAGTCGTTTAGCCGCAGGAAAAAAACTTAATAAATAAAAATCCACATTGGCGAAGTCACGCAGATCGTTAACGGCTGGTCTATGTGGTAGTACATCAGGACATCCAAACGCTCGTGTTCATCTATCGTCGACCTCAAATATGGCTTATCATCTGAAATATGTTAGTAGCAGCAACTTTACATGACCGCTCAATCTAATGTTAACCTAGAGAAATGTGCGCTATTGAAGTGTCTCTGCGGAGTGTGGAAGCTGAACAGTAGCGCTCACTGCAGGACAGATGGAGGCGTCGGTGTGCTCACTTGCTCTTAAAATACTCCCTCATGTTTGCTCATACAGATAAGCAGGGGCGCCGCTGTGGTTTCTGGGCCCCCTGAACATCATTGACTCGGGTCCCACCTGCGATTGTGTCCTGGGCCCCCTCTCCCTCTCCCTTGGAATCGTCCTAACCTTCCCCCCCGTTACGGTGCCCCTGCAGATAAGAGTAATACATCTTTCGAACCTATAAAGACTCTACGTTTATTTGTGTGCACTCACAATAACAACAAAATGGTGATTTAAATGGTTTTGGTCGACTAATGCTTCAAATGAATGACTACTAGTCAAGGGCAGCCCTAATATATATATATATATATATATATATATATATATTTCTCTCTCTCTCTCTATTAAAACAATTAATTTATTTAATATATATTTAATACACATTTCATATCTATCTACATTTAATATTTAAAGGTCCCATGGCATGAAAATTTCACTTTATGAGGTTTTTTAACATTAATATGAGTTCCCCTAGCCTGCCTATGGTCCCCCAGTGGCTAGAAATGGCGATAGGTGTAAACCGAGCCCTGGGAAATGAAACGCCTTTGAGAAAATGAAAGCTCAGATGGCCCAATCTGGAATCTTCCCTTTATTATCGTCATACGGGGAAAGGTTACCTCCCCTTTCTCTGCTTTGCCCACCCATGAGAAAATGAGCTACTACCTTATGAGGCGAGCGCAATATTTTTTTTTCCTCGAGAGACATCATGGCTTGCAAACGAGCGAAGCATGATAGTTGCAGTGTTGTAAGTATTTTTTAGTTCCTTCATCCGAGCCTATGGCTAGCATTAGCTACATGATTATAACTGTAACAGCATACATAAACAAACCAACTGAAGTACTGTATCCAGACACAATATTTTAAACTAACCATTCGGAGACGTCCTGCTGTAGCCGCTGAGTTGCAGCTTCTTCATCCGGTGCTTCTCCATCCAGATCAGATTCTGGGTCAAACTGAAAAGCTTGAATGACTGCATGTCTATGAGCCACTGCGATATATCCACTGTCAACATTAGCGCCAAGCACCAAGGCTGAATTTCGGGAAACAGACTTCAGATACAGTATTAGGGACCACTTAGGCCTATATAAAAGCATCCAAAAAGCAGCATGTCATGGGACCTTTAATAAATATTTTATAAATATTACATGCTGTAATATCTATCTGTCTGTCTATCTATCTATAAGGTATATTTGATAAATATTTCATGACTATCAATTACATTAAATCAAAACATTAAATATTTAATCTAATCTATTCTTAATATTTAATATATATTTGATAAATATTTCATATCTATTTATCGATTACATTGAATTTAGTTTATATTTAATACATATTTGCTCATTTTTATATTTAGTAGAATAGTTTGTCGTAATTGCATGTGCAATCTTATAGATTAAAAACATGAAGAAAAAAAAATGTTGTGTTTCTCTACTGTACTGCTTGTGTTACAGACACCGCGATCTGTGTGCAGTGAACGATGCCAGCCCGGCACCAGGATGGGTATCCGGCAGGGAGAACCAGTCTGCTGCTTTGACTGCATCCCCTGCGCAGATGGCGAGATCTCTAACACAACAGGTCATGGGAAAAATGAATTTTTTTTTAAAATTTGGTTACTTTTAATTGAGCATTTAGTCAATTTTAACAACTCATACACTTCCAACAGATGCACGAGGCTGTATCCAGTGCGATGGAGACTACTGGTCCAATGCCAATCACGATACGTGTGTGCCAAAGACCATTGAATTCCTGGACTTCACCGAACCTCTTGGGATCACACTGATCGCCATTGCTGCTTTTGGCGCTTTAGCAGCTATTGTAGTTGCGATTATCTTATTGATGCACCTTAACACACCTTTGGTGAATGCCAACGACCCACTGCTTAGCTTCTCCTTGCTGCTGGGTTTAGTGATAACCTTCCTCTGCTCCATTGTGTTCCTCGGTGAGCCTCAGATGTGGTCTTGCATGACCAGCCAGGTAGCTTTGGCCGTAGGCTTTGCTCTGGTCCTCTCCTCACTAATGGGCAAATCTGCTCTTCTCATGCTGAGAGCCAGAGCCGTGAAAGCCGTCAAAGTTGCTATGAAGGCAGCCAAAGCAGCGGCAGCGGCATCTGAGCAGAGTCCCGACACTGCCGTCATCGCTCCAGCTATTCCTCAGAAGAATGACATAGACCCCATACATCCCAGGCACCAGAGGGCGATAATGATAGTGTGCACCCTGATCCAAGCGGTGGGTTGCACCGTGTGGCTGATTCTGATGCCTCCACACCCCGTGAAGAACACAGCCGCCCAGAACATCAAGATCATCCTGGAGTGCGACCCTGGAAACATCATCTTCATCTGCTCCATCTTTGCTTATGACATTCTTTTGGCTTTGCTGACTTTCACTTTTGCTTTTGTGGCACGAAAGTTGGAAGACCACTTCAACGAGGGCAAGAGCGTGACCTTCGGCATGCTGGTGTTTTTCATCGTTTGGATCTCCTTCGTGCCCGCCTACCTGAGCACACGTGGGAAATTCATGGTGGCGGTGCAAATCTTCGCCATCTTGGCTTCCAGCTTCGGTCTGCTCGCATGCGTCTTCATCCCCAAGTGCTATGTGCTGCTTATCAAACCAGAGAGGAACAAAGAGGAACTGTTGATACCCCGAGCCAAATCACGTGACACTGCCGCCAGCGGAAGCTCCGCATCGCTCGCCACCACCAGCAGCTCCGCTAACGCTAATGGAACCACTGTATCCACTGTGTCTCTAGATGACTGAAGCCAGTCACTGTGTCACCGTGAATGTAGAAGTCTTATTATATTGGACTTTGCCATATTTCCGGTATCTTTGATATAAATTTAGCCAGATGTCAGATCTAAAACATAATAGGAATACCAGTAAATGGCTTTAAGGGGACATATCATAATTTTTTACAAATTTTTCCCCACAATGTCTACTTATAATAACTTTGTTTTCATAATTTATCACGATTATAATCATAGTTTTTATGACCATATTTCATTATCTATTATACCCCTTGCAGAGTGTCTTTTTTTGTTGATGTTTTACTTTTAAAACTTGCATGTGAAATTAGGTACATTGCTGTGCAGCACTTTTAATATCTAACTGCTGCATTCCAATATATTCATCTAACATCAGAATGCTGGGAAGGCTCATTTATGGAGCTTGGTTTCAAAAAAATTTACCATAAAAAGTTAAAGAGCAGACCAAAAATATAATCTAAATATCCAACTTTAGACGAAAGGTGCAACACTTATAATGAATAAATTAATCCATGTTAAACAATACATTTTTACATATTATTTTTTGTGAATTTTGCACAGTACAGTTACAGTATGTTTGCATACTGCATGCATTTAATTTCAAATGATCAAGGAACAATTGATTGCTTTTTAGGTGATTTTATTTTTGGTAGTTTAAACAACATATATACTATAAATCAGAAAAATAGAAACAAATAAAGAAAAGGGAACAAGAAAATTTAAATGAGCAGGAATCTGTGCACAGGGATGTTGGTACAGGTATGGCTGTAGCTTAGTTGTTCAGATTACAAGAAAAAACCTGCACTGACTACATCTAAAATATAAAACAAATCTTTTCAGAGGCAAATTTTAGTCTTAAAAGGATGACAAATAAAGAGGTAAATGTAATACTGATGTCTGACAGCAGGTGGAAGCATTGAAAGTCCATATGAGATCTCTCTCCACTGGAAATGGCACAGTAAATTAAACTGTTCTATTTGTTCTCAGTTATATAAAATAATTATTGCAATAGTTTTGCTAAAAAACAATGAAGTATATTTTTGTGAAAATTCTGTAAACTATGATGTTAATTTATTTGTGGATTTGAAAATTCATTTTCAAATTTAGATTAGACTGCATGTGTTTTAGACAAATATGGGAGGCATCACGGATTCATACACAAATTACATCTAATGTGAACTGTTTTGAGCGAGGTACCCAATTCTGAACAGGACTCTACTGAGGCCTTCATTGTGTTGCTCTTAAACAGTACGGATAAAATTATGTGTATTGCTTTGTCTCTTTGCTTTATCTTATTCATAAAATAAAAGTTACAAGAAATTAGCAATGTCCTGTTTCAATATGTTTTATATTTAATATTTAGGTGATTAAACCCCCCACAGACTCTTAACAGTTTCTACTCTAAAGAGCATTTGTTAATTTTTTCAAAAAATTAATCAATTCTAAATATATTTATTGTACGTTTTTTATCCATTTTTAAACCGCCCCCAATGAACATGGCTTAATTACTGTAGTTACTATGTTCTAATCATCAAATCCTTTGTTTTTCCATCAAATTTATTCTAACTAGTTGATTGAATAAACATATTTGAACTTTATATTTAAAAATTTTTCTCAAGTTAGCTAGTTAGCAAGACAGCATCAGCTAACTTCTTTTTTTTTTTTTTTTAAATAGGCTTGTAATTGTAATTATTGATTATATTCTTTTTTTAATTTTGTGCTAAAACAACTGTACTCTGATTTTGCTGTAAATGTATAAAGCAAATTGGGGGACATTTTACATTTTTAGAAATTAAATTTTTAATAAAAATACACAATCCTTAAGAAAGGGGGGCATTTTCCCCCACTCTACCCTATATATGGGTATTTCTTCAACTAAGGGCACTTTTAGCCTTGTGAAGTTGAATAAAAAAAACTTGTTCAAAAGTCACGTAACATAGTCTCGTAAGTTTAAATAATTTGTCTAGTTTTAAGGTCTGTAAGAGGACAAACCTAGATTACAAGAGAAATTGTTAATATTTTACATTTTTCCGACCTGCAATGAACAAATGTCATTTCCACCACACCCCAATATACAGCTGTTATTTAAATATAGAATAACTTATGCCACTCAAGAATTGTCTAAGATCATTTTTCTAACTAGTTTTACCAGTTTTTCCACAATGTACAATAATTATACATTTGTCAATGAGATAAATTAACTGCCCTAAGGACCAAATGCTGAACTGTACACCTGTCACACTCTTAAATTTAATATTGGTTTGGGTAAGAGCTTATTAGAAAATAAATAACTTGAATTTTTATATTAAGTAGAGCATGATCTCATAAATTGTGGACACATTTTTAATGTGTGATGAGAACTTTTTAAATATTTTGTAAAAATGTGTGGTGATGGAAATGACAGGGTGTGGTGGAAATGACAATGAATTAACGTGAATGTATAGAAACAGCAGAGATATTTATTAGAAAAACTCATCACACTCATTAAACTCAAAGTCATTAAACATATCAATTGTACTTTGTAACCATAAATGTCATTTCCACCACAGAGGGCAGTGTGGTGGAAATGACATTTCTGTAGTTTTTTGTGAAAAAATGGAAGACAGCTTCACTGATTAGCTTTGAATGAATACTTAGCATTTCATGTATGCAAAATACTCTAATTTAACTTAAAATTTTTAGCTTTTTAAAAACACCCTTGAAGGTACAGCATGTTTGGAAATGACGTAGAATAAGTATATTAACTGATCAAGCAATATTTACCTTGATTTTTCTTCCATTTGTTGTTGATGAAAATTTAAATTTCCTCCATGTCCAACATGTGCTCTGATGTCACTGAACATTTCCATAGAAACCACCTAAACAATCTTTCACACAAACTTTTTAAAGGGACATTACAGTGTTGTGGTGGAAATGACACCAATGTGCGACAGCTATATTTTGTATAAAAAGTAATATTGATAGTGGTCTCACATTAAATACTATAATGTATTTTAATTATTTTACTAGTGCTTAATTCAGGTACATTAATAGTTACCAGATAAGTCATATTTTGCATCATTGTATTTTCATTGTTGAAGTTTAAAAGTCTGGGTGTGTGACAAGGAGAAAACAGTGAGGAGGTTGAAAAGTATGAAAAAATCATAATAGAAAGGTAGTAAAAAGTTTTAAAGGTGGTTTTATTGTTAGTTTGAAAAAGAAAGAGGAAAAAATATATGTATTTTTAAAAATATGACCAAAGAACATAACATAGTCTAAGAATCATCCATATATAGTGGTCTTAGGCTTTTGAACCCCACTATATCTTCTTAAATAAAGACCAAAATTTGTGCATCCTTAGGAGCTGTGCGAGACAGAATGAGCGTGCATGGTTCACTTAATGCCACTTGCCACTCTAGATGCCTTGTGGAGTGATGATATTTTTTCTATAATTGGACATGTAACAACACACCCTCAGTAAGGAATAGCCCAGAGTGCCTGAGGAAGACCTTTGTAGTCTATGTGTGTGTGTGTGCCTGGTAACTGTGGCTGTGGTGTAAACAAAATACTTGAATATGGTCTTGGCAGAAAGGCCAAGTGGCCATTCAACTCTGGGCTGACCACCGAAAACACTGAGCACTGATAAACGCAAACTGACTGACCTGCCAAGGTATGATTTTAATAATTCATCAGGTCTTTGTGAACAACTCATTAAAGGGGTGAGATTAATAATGGATGCAATCCAATGGGAGGTTTTAGGATGCATGCGCTTGCTACTATTTTGGAGGGTGGGATTCATGTCAAGGGTTGCCCTTCGGTTCACAGTGAATCTGTGGGGTTTCTACTCCATGTCAGATTACTGAATACTCTGTGGGCGGGTGTGTGTTTATGATATATGAACTTGGAGTCAAAAATATATATGTAGAGGTTAAGAGTTGAAAGAGTGTTCAGGATGGTTTGAACCCTCCAAAGAAGGTCAAAGCACAGAGGTTGAGGTGTGTGTTTGGTGGTCTTAAAATAAACAGTTTTTTTCTCCACTTATGTACACATCACAAGTATCAAAAAACGAATTTCACAAAATACTAAGCCCAATTTTTATTTTTTATTTATCTTTTTTTTTTTTTTGAGAAAATGCATGCTATTTTGTAGCTGATGTTCAAAAAAGAAAAAAGAAAAGAAAAAAGAAGCTAATCTCAAGGGCACCTTAGCTTTACTTTGAAATGACTGTTAAAATAAATTCAATAATCATCCATCAAGCTCAAGTCCCATCAACTGACAGATGAATCAGAGTTTAAAAAAAGCACACCACTCAAAGACACATTATTTACCAAGCAGATAATCACCATCAACAGATTGTTGGCTGGGCAGTTAAACATAGTATTTTGTGTTGTTCTGTGCTGACAGAAACTGCTAAGAGGTTCTGAGAGACCTCCATTAACAGTCTGCTCAAGTGTTGTATATTAAATGTTTTTCAGGTGGGCTAAATATCTAGATAAAATGGAGGCAGAACGAGATATGACAGATGACGGTGACGTATGTCGCAGAAGTTCAAAAGTGCCTTGCAGGTGAGAAAAAAATCCTTTCGATGAATCATGATCAGATCTAACAAATAAATTGAATACTGAGTAAATTCACACAGTGTTGATTTGTGACATCCAAGTATTTTATTATGCATTTGTTATAACAATACTATGCATTTCTGAAAGGTTGCCATTTGCAAATTGTTCTGGTGTTTGTGCTGAAAGGTGATATCTGGTCCATAAGATACCTTTTGAGATGCTTTCATTCCGCAGAGAGACAGATGAGAGTAGCTAGAGCTGATAATTGCATTCAGATTGCTGTCATGGTAGATTAGTGTTTAAAAAAAAAAGTCTGTCTTTGTCCAGCAGGAGGAGCTGCCCAATGATGGTCATTTTCTCTTACTCTTCATTCATTGTTGTTGAAGTGATGTGATTTGACAGCTGCATGGCAGTTATTTCACTCCTTCCTCTCTCTTTGAGAGAAATTGACAGAACAAAGACTTTTACGTTAAGCAGTTACACATCACATTGAATTACTGAGGCTGTAGAACACAACAACAGCATTATAAATGGAAGAATAAACATGGAAAAGAAAAACTGGCGAAGCGCTCATAATCACTTTATCATCTTATTCTATAGCATCCGTTTTTGAATCACATTTTGACCTGCAAACCAAAAACAGTAAAATTGAATCTTTTCTAAAGTGTTTGCTAAATTTATTGTAAACTATTTGCAAATCAAATATATATATATATGTATGTATGTTTTGTGTGTGTGTGTGTGTGTATATTTAAATAGCACACGTACATCTACAAGATGTCTGTTAAATATTGCTTGATCATCTGGAAAGCATCTGCTGTGTACAAACATCTGACAGACGTCTGTAAGATGTCAGTTTTACATACATTCTAAATCATAAACATCTTAAAGACATCTAATAAACGTCTATTTGACATCTGATAGGAAACATCCTATAGAGGTATTGCAGATGAGCAAACACTAAAAAAATACATCTTTCAGATGTAAATGTGGTTTCACTTTATTTTGATGGTCCCTTTAACACATTCTATTGACTATAAGTAATGTTGCACCTACATTTCTGCTAACTCTCATTAGAGTGTTAGTAGTGTATTAGTTGGCTGGTAGGGTTAGGGTTAGATTAAGTTGACACGTTCTTGCAAAGTTACTTATAGTCAGTAGAATATCTGTTGGGAGACCAACACAATAAGAAGTTAGTAGATATGAAGCAGACAGTCTACTAATACTCTTATGAGAGTTTGTTGACATGTAGTTGCATCATTACTTAGTATCAACAGAATGTTCAAAAG
Organism: Onychostoma macrolepis; assembly: GCF_012432095.1. Lineage (NCBI taxonomy): Eukaryota > Metazoa > Chordata > Actinopteri > Cypriniformes > Cyprinidae > Onychostoma > Onychostoma macrolepis. The sequence continues at coordinate 18,318,815 of NC_081172.1, read as the reverse complement.
GGACCATAAAAATAAAGTGTTATCGTAAATGTAGACGTCAAATAGACGTCTCCATGATGTACGTGTGCTATTAGGGTATTTACATATATATGTTTTAAAATATGGCCTAATATGCTGAAAATGTCTATGTTAATGTTTCTTTTCTCATTAAATTCAATTATGTATTACAACTCGAATTCCAGAAATATTGGGACTTTTTTTAAAAAATTTGAATAAAATGAAAATTAAAAGACTTTCAAATCACAAGCAAATATTTTATTCACAATAGAACACAGCAAATGTTTAAACAGAGAAATTTTACACTTTTATCCACTAAATGAGCTCATTTCAAATTTGATGCCTGCTACAGGTCTCAAAAAAAGTTGGCACAGGAGCAAGAAAGGGCTGAAAAAGCAAGACATTTTGAAAAGATTCAGCTGGGAGAACATCTAGCAACTAATTAAGTTAACTGACATAAGGTCTGTAACATGATTAGCTATAAAAGGGATGTCTTAGAGAGGCAGAGTATCTCAGAAGTAAAGATGGGCAGAGGCTCTCCAATCTGTGAAAGAGTGCGTAAAAAGATTCTGGAATACTTTAAAAACAACGTTCCTCAACGTCAAATTGCAAAGGCTTCGCAAATCTCATCATTTATAGTGCATAACATCATCAAAAGATTCAAAGAAACTGGAGAAATCTCTGTGCGTAAGGGACAAGGCTGATGACCTTTGATGCCCGTGGTGTTCGGGCCCTCAGACGACACTGTATCACTCATCGGCATGATTCTGTCATTCACATTACTAAATGGGCCCAGGAATACTTCCAGAAACTGCTGTCGTTAAACACAATCCGCCGTGCCATCTGTAGATGCCAACTAAAGCTCTATCATGCAAAAAGGAAGCCATATGTGAACATGGTCCAGAAGCGCCGTTGTGTCCTGTGGGCCAAGGCTCATTTAAAATGGACTGTTTCAAAGTGGAAAAGTGTTCTATGGTCAGACGAGTCCAAATTTGACATTCTTGTTGGAAATCACGGACGCTGTGTCCTCCGGGCTAAAGAGGAGGGAGAGTGTGTTCCAGTGTGTCCAGCATTCAGTTCAAAAGCCAGCATCTCTGATGGTATGGGGGTGCATATGTGCATACGGTATGGGCAGCTTGCATGTTTTGGAAGGCACTATGAATGCTGAAAGGTATATAAAGGTTTTATAGCAACATATGCACCCCTCCAGACGACGTGTATTTCAGCAGGACAATGCAAAACCACATACTGCAGCTATTACAACAGCATGGCTTCGTATTAGAAGAGTCCGGGTGCTGAATTGGTCTGCCTGCAGTCCAGATATTTCACCTATAGAGAACATTTACCGCATCATTAAACGAAAAAAAAATGTCAAAGACGACCACAAACTCTTCAGCAGCTGGAAACCTATATCAGGCAAGAATGGGACCAAATTCCAAAAACACCAAAACTCCAGAAAGTCATAACCTCAATGCCCAGACGTCTTCAAACTGTTTTGAAAAGAAGAGGAGATGCCACACCATGGTAAACATGTCCCTGTCCCAACTATTTTGAGACCTGTAGCAGGTATAAAATTTTAAATGAGCTCATTTTGTGCCTAAAATTTTAAAATTTCTCAGTTTAAACCTTTGTTATGTTATCTATGTTCTATTGTGAATAAAATATTGGCTCATGTGATTTGAAAATCTTTTAGTTTTCATTTTATTCAAATTTAGAGAACGCTCCAAAATTTCCGGAATTCAGGTTGTACATGAATCATGTAAAATAGGCTATATTTTGAATTTAAAACTGTGAACTGCGACAGGTGAGTGGCCTAGTTTACGTCTTTAGATATTATCGTGTGTTGTTAAACTTTTTGTTATAAAAACTTTTGACAAGTGTTAAAATTTTAGCTACGTCTTACCTTGAACTCTTTCTCTGTTCAAATTGGCTTCAGTAAAGCCTTGATTTGATTGCCAATTCAGTCATTTTGACATTAACGATCACTGAGGCAGACCACCTAAAAATGTAACCTGTTAATTGTTACTGATATAATTTTGGCCATTTGACTATTGATGTAAATTTCTGCAAATCAGTGGCATAACTGTATTGAAACATTTGAAGATGGATCAAATGCCCTAGATTCCCCATAAAAAAGGGTTAACCTATGTGTTTACTTGATGAGAGACTCTGACTCATTACTGTGAAAGGCTAGACACTGCCCAGGTAAGTGTAATGTACATCCTTTTTTAGTGTGATCTTTTACTTCCTGATTGTTTTCATACATAGGGCTACTTGTGTTTTAACATAGGCTACTGGTTTAGGATTATGTGTACTCTATGCTGTTGCCTATAACTTTGTAGGGCTGATGTGCTTATTTCAGTGTTTACACCTTTTGTTGTGTAGGCCTAGGGTACCTCATACCTAGTTTAAAAAAATATCACGTCATGACATTTTGTTGTTGTTTTTAAATGCTCAGTTACATCAGCAAAGGTTAAACTGTCTTTCTTACAAATCAATCCATTGGCCTATAATATTTTGGTTATTGCAGTTATTAATAAAGTTACCGGCCAACTGTGAGTAACTGTTTTATTTACTAGCCAAATCCTTGGTGAGTGTTAATTTTGGACCATGCATGAAGGTGAGAAATGGTGCAGAAATCTAAAAGTGTGTGTGGAAAGAAGTGGAGCCTGTGAACAGCTGTTCTGTCTGGTTAGAATGGCATACTGGAGTAATTAGACACCAGATTGTCAGGAAGGCTTTGCTACACAGTGTGCTGAGAAGAATCTGTTTACCATTCCAGAATGTAAGGACAGGGCTTTGGGCATTTGTGTACACAGAGAGAGAATCTTATTCCTTGCTCCTTTTCTTTCTCTCTTCTTGTACCATCTCTGATGCCTCCTCGTGTGCACTAATTATGGAAACTGCTGTGTTTTTTCTGCTCTGCATATCCACTAGAGATAAAGCTGTTCCCTTGGCTCTTTTAGATAAGAGGCAGTCATCATTCCATTATTTCTCCCCCCTTTCATTTTAATCTCTAGCCTTCACAATTGAAATAAAATCACTTGGCTGAATGAGAGCCCTTGGGACTAAGACAATTATATTTGAAGCTCTCCTGGCTATGACTCAATATTATTTGGCTTGATGAATTATATCAGAGTAAGTAACCTATTTGACCCTTACTCAAACAGCACAGTGTGAGTATCTGTGTGTTAAAGAAGAGAATATGACCGATCTTTTCAATGCCAAACAGAAAAAAGTAAGTGTTGATCTCAAAGCCAGAGTACAGGACAGAGTTCAATAGAAAATAAATGGATTTCAACACTTTTCAGTCTAGAAGATTTTCTGTTTAGCATCACTTAATTCAGACTTCAATCAAGATCTAACAGCAATTCCTCCTTCGTCAGTGATTCAGTCTTTATCTTTCTTCTTCATTATCATGGCTCAAGTTATTGCTCAGTAATTTATCTTTCATTCCTCCTCTCCCATTTTATTTTGTAGTAATATTATATTAAAACAGTAAAAAGGATTTATTTGAAAAAAAAAATATTTTGTAACATTAATAATTTCATGAACAAAGTAATAGTCTTTACTTATACTTTTGATCAATTTAATTGGTCCTTGCTGAAGAAAAGTATTGTTCTAGTATATAAGTATACATATATTTATATATAATATATAGAATAAAATATATAGAATACCTAATCAGACTGCAGTAATTGTATATGTTTGCAGCAAACTTGCACAAATAAAAGTCCCGTCATCTAACTTCTGAATGTCTTTTAACAAAATTAAGTAAATTTTTCCCCGTTTCATTGATTACATTTAATTTTTAATTCAGTGTTCTTAAGACATCCGACATTATATTGAAATTCCAAAGCCAATTTCTAAATTCTCTATTTGTCCAGCAATGATTGTCTTCAGACCCATTCCTCTGGAAAACTGAATAATTTCAAGTCACACATCTCTTCACTTTGTTTCAGGGGCAACTTTCAATGCCTCACGAGAAGAAACAGATAGATTTTCCAGAATGATGTGTAAAGTGACTGTGGAAGTGAAAGGAGCTGTAGTAGATTTTTTTTATTTAGATTTGTCTCTGGGGCCATATACATTTTCAGAGCTGGCCTACAATGTGACTGTTTGGTTTTTGTTTGCATGCGTGAGCGTATTTGATCTATGTTATGTTTGGTGTCATAGTAACAGGCTTTGCGATAGCATTTGAGCAATGGGACAGCAACTGTAACAGAGTCAGCTCTGCAGTATGGGTCCAGAGGTCGTGACCTCTCTTGATGTATGCACACAGACGTAATGGTCACCAGTGGAGGAGGAGTTTAGTTACCTTGAGTAGCTCAAATGGTCATGAACACTTTCACCTCTGCCCCCGTATATATAAGTATGCCTGTGCATGAGAGTCTTTGCTGTACATTTTCTGCATATTGTTTCACACTCACCCATAGCGTGAGAGAAGTCCGATATGCTTCAGACGTGAATGACGGCGTTCTCACCTTTGTCATCGGGCCAAAGACTGACCTACTTGTGCTCCGGTTTCCTCTCCACGGCACATCTAAGGTCCACTCGGGGGGGGTTCTGGTTTCTTTAGCTTCTCCTTCTGCTAGCTCTCACTTTCCATCTCGCAAACCACTTTGCCCAAACCAAAACCCCACACGCATATACTCTTAACCCCAATCATCAGCCAGACCAGATAGACATTACCTGTATCAATTATTAAGCCTCGAGAATAGCACTCATCTTTGGAAATGTGACCCGTGAGGTCAGAGCCTGTGGGCTGCGGAGAATATCTGGAAGAGGGGCATTGAGTTACTCCAAAATTCATTTTTGATTACCTATTAATTCCTAAGTGATTGTGACTAATCAACATCAGCAAGGTGATACTCAAGCTTATAATGTACCTCAGTATGTAATATATCATATTTGCTGTTGTGATCAGCATACGGGTTTGTGCTAGGCACTTGCTCACATCTCAACTCCAGAAAGTCCCCAGATTTGTATTTTTTTAGTGCTTTTCCTGTGTTTTTTTGGTATTAGTGTTGGCACACCTCTGACAGGAGATTTGATGGACTCGGAGAACATCGATCACTCCTGTTTTGCACCCATTGGCATGTATGCTGGCACATTGCTGAAATTGATTAAGAGAGCCTGTCTTGGGACGTCCTTTTCTGTAACCTTCAGGTGGGAGACTTTCAGGTTGCTTTCAAACTCCGCCGCTCAAGCGTGAAATAAGGTTCCATACTCCTCTGAAGTACTTGAGAGGAAATTTTAACAACATAAAACTTTTTTTTTTTTTTTTTTTGCTGATAATCAGAGGGAGGATTAATTTTTATGCTGATTCTGGTGGCAGGGAAAGACAAATTTCTGGGGAAGCAAGCAATTTGCTGAATGATTTCCATATTTATCTCACTTGGACCCTTGAGGTAAGCATGAATTGATTAGGCAGAATACTTTAAGATTATATTACCTAGTTTTATAAACGACCCAAAGGGCCGTTCTAATTTTTTTAATTGCTTCAAACTGAGCATTTTAAAACATGCTAACAATCCATTTTATTTTGTTCTATTTAGGAAGGAGATGTTCAGGTGTGTGTCTGTGTGAAAGTGAATAGGTAGCAGGTTACAGCAGTCTTTGAGTGTCTTATCAGTGCTGTACTTCAGAATCATATCATCACAGTACCAAGCAAGTGCACTATATCCTAGCAATAAAACCGCTGGTCTTTTGACATCAGAAATTGTGCGAAACCCTGAAGACTATTCCATATGGTTAAATATAGAAAGTTAATGTTTTACCATTTTAATCATCACTTTAGCTGTCTGTTTGTTTGGTGAGTGTAAGCTTCAGTGAGCTTCATCCGAACACCTCACGCTAAGAGGAGATTATGAGATATTGTTGGGACCCGCTGGGTGCCGACCTGTGAAAGCAGAGCCTGTGAAATGGCTTGATGAATGCAATTTTCTGTCCTGTCTGCGTTGATGTGACCCTGGCTGTGAAAACCCAGCTAAAGTCATTTTTTTGGTAATTTACTGTTTTCTACATAAAATCGTAATTCATAAGTTAAAGAACATTCTGCGAAAATGTAACTTTGATATCTTTAATATTGACTGAGTAAGACCATGTCAAAGATTTAAATCATAGTGAAATTAATGGTTGAAATCAAACTTTGATGCTTGTTATCTCGTAATTAAATTTTGAGATTTTAGCCTTGATTTCACAGAGACATATTATGTCCTGTTGAAGCAGGATGTTTTTGTGAGACATACTGAAGCTCTAACCCCCCACACTTTTTTTTTTTTTTAAATAGTCTGTTTATGCCGAATATTTTCATTTGGAGAAAAAATAGGGGTCCGTGACACCGTTCATAAGTTTGGGGTCGGTAGGATGTTTTTGAAAGAAGTCTCTTATGCTCACCAAGGCTGGTTTATTTGTTCAAAAATACTGTAAGAACAGTAAAATGAAATATTATTACATTTTAAAATAACTGTTTTCTTTTTGAATATACATACCCTATATATATTTTGGGTCTGTAAGATTGTTTTATGTTTTTGAAAGAAGTCTCTTATGCTCATGGCTACATTTACTTGAACAAAAATACAGTAAAAACAGAAATACTGTGAAAAATATTACAAATTAAAATTCAAAGATCTATTTTAAATGTAATTTATTCCGGTGATGGCAAAGCTTAAATTTCAGCAGCCGTTATTCCACATGATCCTTCAAATATCATTCTAATATGCTGATTTGGTGTACAAGAAATAAAATTGTTGTTGAAAACAGTTGCTTAATATTTTTATTCTGAAAACTGATCTTTTTTTTTTCAGGATTATTTGATGAACAAAAAGTACTTATATAATGTCTTTGTAACATTATAAATGTATTTTGATCAGTTTAATGCAGACCCAAAATTATTTGTAGTTTTTAAACAAGTACTGTTAAACATAAATACAATTAAATGTAAAATCTGTAAGATTTATTCTCTGTATTATTTGTTATATTTGTGAAAAAACTTGCATCAAAAAGTAAAAAAAAGTTGGCCACGTGCTTGAATAATTTATTTATTTTAATGAATTAGTGGTTATTGTCAAAAAATCCATCCGTAATTAAAATTAGTATGGTCCATTTTTCTGAAAGAGATTGTACATTTTCTCTTCTAAATGTTAGTTTAGTCAATTTTAGCATGGGCTAAAAGCCACTTAACTCCACTTTTGGTTTCATATGATTTTTAATAACATTAACTAGCATGCAAGTCATCTTAAACCCAAGCTTAGCCTGGTGACTTTGTCTTCTGCCATGCCCAACCCAACACAACCCAACCCGGCCCTGCCCAGCCTTACAGCCGGACCCAAGAGCTCAGCCAGATCTGGTTTCATCCTCAGCACGCAGGGAGGTTATAAGAGAGGCTGGAGAAGAAGATCACAGGCACATAGAAAGAGAAGGAAACAAAGACCGAGAAATGCATAGAGGGATGAATAGCTGACGGTGAGTGAGTCGCAGTCAGGTAGCTACTCCTTTGATTGAACGGTCTTGCCGTACTGTGATTGCACCCAGACTCCCCTGGGCTCCAAAGGGGGGAGAGGGCCCTGCCGGCCATGATTGCGGCTCGCAGTAGTTCGGTGGGGCGAGGGGGCCCCGAGGAGCCCTCCAGGCACCGCAGACAGTCAGCTGCTTCTCTGGCAGGGCACCGTGGCCATCGCAACTCTCAAGAGAGCGCTCGTGATAGCCATTCTCAGTACAGGCAGGGGGCGCTGCTGCGGGCGAGGAAAGCATTTCTTATCAGGGAGATGGAGACCAACTGGTACTTGAAGCTGTGTGGCCGGGCCAGAGAAGATAGTGTTGCTTATGAGACTGGCATGCCTTACCGGTGAGTCCTGAAAGCAGAGTTATGTGAGCTGTTTGCTCGCGGGTGGATTTGATGTTTGTGCGTTTTTGTTTGTTTAAGGCCAAAATAGTTTCAGGTATGAGATCTTTATCTCTTTCCATGTGTTTGTTGATATGACTTTAATTGTAAAAACATGAACACAGAAGCTTTTTGTTGATGTTGTGTGTTGACGCACAAGAAAATGGTGAAAGCTTGAATGTGTGTTTTAGTAAATTTATAGTTTTAATAATAAGGAAATGTTGGAGATATCTTGCAGTGAGCAGCTGTTGACTGACATTGTTAATTAAAAACAAATAGGTCAGGGGTCTTCAGCGGGGGGCTGTGGTGGTACTACAATTATTGTTTGATCTCAATCTATCAAGAAAAGTTTGCCTAAATGCTTCATTAACCCTCCCAATTCAAGATTTTTATTTTCACATTTGTTTATTTATTTTTTAGTGACTCTGAACATTAATAATGATTAAGAAATTAATAATTTTATTCAGAAAGGAAGCATTGTTTAAAGTGACAATAAATACATTTATAATGTTACTACATATTTCTATTTAAAATAAATGCTGTTCTTTTGAGCTTTCTAACCATCAAAGAATCCTGGAAAAAATATTAAGCAGCACAACATTGTTAATAAAATGTTTCTTGAGCACCAAATCAGCATATTACAATGATTCTGGTGATGATCATGTGACACTGAAGACTGGAGTAATGTCTAAAGAAAAATCAGCTTTGCCATCACATGAAGTAAACTTTAAAATATATTTTAAATTGTAATATTTTTATTTATTTATTTTTTATTTTATTTTTTACAGTATTGCTGTTTTACTGTTTTTTTGTTTTTTTTGTTTTTTTTGTTGTTGTTGAAATAAATGCCATGAGCATAAGATAATTCTTTCAAAAACGTAAAACAATCCAAAAACCCAAAACATTTGATTTGACTTTCTGGACTGAAAATGCAACTGTATTTTCATAATAACATGGGCATTCGTGTTTTGTCTCTGTATTCACATTAACAGTGACATATTAGTCCCAAAAAATCTTCATACAGTGGACTACCAGTAAAACTGATAACAATTTGGGACCAAAAATTATTTAGACCCTTGACGACTGACCATGTTTTGCTCAAGTGTTTTTCTTTAATTGCTAATGCGACCTTTTTACACCACAGACTGAACAAAATTAAGCATTGCTTGGTAATTGGTGGACCTAAATTGATATTATCTAATTGTGTACCTAAATTTAAGCTATCCAACCTAACTCATTACATACCTTTCTATCAAAGTTATCTGACATTATCAAGATTAATTAATTCTGACACGACACAGTTTAACTCTGAGTTCTTGTCATAATTTATTACAATTTTCTAGAAAATTGCAATCATCAAGCCATTTCACAGGCTCTGCTTCACATTTTGAGACCGCAATCCTTGCTGTTTCAGGCCTTTGACCCTCAAGATCCACAAATAACCAACATTTTCACCTCAGTGTATACTAACATCACATATTTCCACTGGAGATGAATTCTATGTAACATCAAATAGACGTCAATATAGAGCAATCTGAGACGCTCTACTCACAGAAATATCATAGTATGTAATCAAAAGTGAGAGATTTCAGTATGAACTCAAACATTTATCATCAAATTATCTGAGCTATAACCTACTATTCACATTCACTTCATTAATTTATAGCCGTATGTATGCATCAACAGTAGTCTTATTTGTCTATTTTTATTTCACCTAAGGAATTCAATTCATGATATAGCAGGTTAATAGCTGCTTAAATAGTTATCCCCGCATGAATGCCAAAACTGAGATTGTTGTAGGTATTTGAGGGAATTTTGTTTTGTAGTTGCCATTATGAGTGTTCTACCCCAAATCCTTTCATCCTGCCATACACTGTGTATGTCTCTCTTTACCTCTTCCAGCTTCAGAAGCCTGTCCTTGAGCTGATTTTGCTTTTTATGTCTATGAGAAAATGAAGCATGCAGAAAAGGTTAATGGAAAGGTTTAAAGCTGGAGCCCTGCAGATGCAGGATGTGAGAATGCTGGGTGCCTTTTATTCTGTTTCTCTGAAAGCTGAAAACTTATCTGATTAAATAGGTCGTTGTGAGACAGAAAGACACATGACAGACAGAGATAAGCACGGTATATTAAGTCTTACCGTGTTTATAGTTTACTACAGCTTCATATTTAGTTCTGTTAGCTTGGCACGCAATAAAAATAAGCACTTTATAAGTATCTAAAATAAATTTTAGTTTCCATTTACTGATGATATATTAGTGTCATTATTCGAAACATGAAGCCAAAGACCTAGCAGATTTTTTATTTACATTTTTATTTGTAGTATAAAGTGTGTATTTATTCACAGATTATTCGGTTTTCCAGTAATGAGTGAAATTATTAATTGTTTTATGGCACACAGTTATTAAGCCTGTATTTTTCAGGATAAATTTGACTGATCTTAATACCTGCAGGGAAAAATCAATAAAAGGCAATTAAGGCAGTGAGAAAATTTAACTTTGCTAGGGGAATGGAGCTGTCGAGTTTAATGGCACAGTTATTATAGTGTTGCTTTAAAGTTAATTATTTAGTTATTTTTTTTAAGTGGATGACGCACTTAACAAGTCATTATTTTTAAAGTACATTTTTAGTAACAGTGGGTGTTATTCACTAACTGGGCCTGAAATCTGTGTATGAATGTTTCCATGAAAAAAAATCATGATTCACCAATAACTTTCGTACTAAAATTTACGAAACAAATAAATTACGATTATGAATGTAATTACAAATTAAACCACACATAAACAACTCTTGGTTGGCCGATGCTTGTATTAAGACATTTTACACAGATGTTTCTGTTGCGAGGTTTCTCTGTATTACAGCGCAGATACGGGTATGTACAGCTGGCTAATGAGAGGGCTGTAATCTGGGTCTGTATAAAGGTCTTTGTGTTTGAACTGGTTTTGAGGATGGCACACTTGACGTTGCTCAAGGATTTTGCTGCACGTTTCTCAGGCAAGAACACTTCTTTTAGAGAGAATCATATGTTTGCTGAGGCAGAAAGCCCTTATATGGAGATGGTTTGAGCGTGTTTTATGCAAATAAGTAACCTCAGGCAATCATTTAGAACAGTGGCGTGCACAGACCTCCGGAGGGGCAGGGGCAAAATGTGTGTGTGTGGGGGTTGTATGGGTTTGGTCCCCCTCAGCTAGGCGTGGGCGATATGGCAAAAATATCACGATTCACAATATTATCACAATTCTTTGTCATGTTGGATTTTCTATTTTGCAAGTTGTCTGAGCATTACAGCCAAACTAATTTCCCTATTATAAAGACAAAGCCTTTCAAGGTAACAAAATATAAAAAAGTATGGCAGATATTTAGGCCAAAGTGGGTGAAGATAAAAATCGTTGTCATTATTTTATCTTTGTTATTAAAAAATGAGAGCAAAGATACACATTACAAATACACATACTATACAAATAAAATAAACAGTGTTTTATTTTCAGGTAGTCTACAGTAGGTGTATTTAGCAGGAGCACTCAAGAAATTGAATGAACAAATATAAAAATAAAACACTATATAGATTGATTCCTATTAAAGCAACTGTATTAAAGTTTTTCAGTCAAGAGTAGTGAGTGATTTTTCTATTTGTGTTTGGTGTTTTATTAACATTAAAGTAATAATTCACCCCAAAATTACAATAGGCTAGTGTTTGATTTTTATACCTTCATTTACTCACTCAAAAGTTGTTTTAAACCTGAACGAGTTTCTTCTGCTGAAAATAAATGCTATTTTGAAGAAGGTGGAAAACCAAACAGTTGCTGGTCTACAGTGACTTCCATAGTATTTTTTTTAAAGTCAGTGTGAACCAGCAACTGTTTGGTTACCCACATTCTTCAAAATATCTTCTTTTGTGTTCAGCACAAGAAAGAAATTAATACAGGTTTGGGACAACATGTGAGTGAGTAAATAATGACAGAATTACAATTTTAGGGTGAACTATCCCTTTAATGACAGTCGGCAGCATGTTTAGTACTGTCCCTTTAAGACCTGCACGCATCTAATATACAGACAAGCATCCGTTTCTCTCAGCTGTTTACCTTCATTTTAGACATAACCAACTGAGTCTGTAAACCTGGTGTGTTTTGACAGTATTAGCACAAAACATAACTTAGTTCAGTAATCAGGCGCTGTTTGACGGGCTTTTTAGAGCATGCGCTTTGGGTGTATGTGCTCAGAAAAGGCGCTCGTCAGAACAGAACACTGAGTGAAAGGTTTAACCAGTAAGTCTTTGAAGCAGATGCAGATAATGTACTTTTGGTGACTGCGAATAAGTGCAGTGTCCCGTGAGAGTAACTCTACCGCTGAGTTAACAGTGATGTGAATGTATGTGGCGTTGTAGCACATAGAACTGGAGCTGATAGAATGAGCGCTGAAGTACTACGATATTTCTTCAAAAAAGCAAATCGTGGAGACATTTTTATAGTCCGCGATCAAAAATCATCATATCGAACACCCCTACCCTCGGCAGAAATCGCAGACCGGGGGCACCGGACCGCAAGGGCACTTTACCGTCAGACCTCAAAGGGGCAGGGGCTCGAGCCCCCCTGCACCCCCCCCCCCCCTCCCCCCTGTGCACGCCACTGATTTAGAATATTCAAAATTCATTAATGTTACACTGTAAAAAAAAAAAAAAAAAAAAAAAATAATAAAACGATGGAACAAAACGATGGGACAGTCTTCCCTTCAACATTAGAGTTGCTCCTACTCTAAATATTTTTTAAAAACGTCTGAAGGCTCATTTTTTATATGTAGCTTTTGAGACGGCAGCGTGTTGAGGCACTGGTTTCTGGTACCGTCCTTGATGTTTTATTTGGTGTTTTGTTACTGTTGTCTTCTATTTGTGGAATTATTTTTACTATTGTACAGCACTTTGGTCAACACTCTGTTGTTTTAATAGTGCTTTATAAATGAATAAATGAAATGAAAATGGAAAACTCCTTAATATTACTAATATTACTGTTGTGCCCTTTTTACAGATTTATTTATTTATTTGAATGTGAATGTTATTAATTTGAAGGTTAAGAACAAATTCATGTGTGTGTGTGTGTGTGTTGTGTATTAGGTAGAAGTTTTTAGAAATTCACTGCATATATTTAAGAGAATGATAGATTTATATATTTTTTGGACATGATTAACATGCTTAACAACATGCTTTTGCATGTTTGCTTGTTTGTTTTTTAATCAGGTTTACATAGTTTTTTTTTGTTTTTTTTTTAAATTACGCAGAATTCTTCCAAAGTGATGCTTGGAACTTAAAGGGATAGTTCACCCAAAAATTTTAATTATGTCAATTAGTACTCACTCTCATGTTGTTCCAAACCCGTAAGATCATTTCTGATGAAATCCGAGAGCTTTCTGACCCTCAATAGACAGCAAAGCAACTACTACATTCAAGGCCCAGAAAGGTAGTGAGGACATTGTTAAAATAGTCCACGTGACATCAAGCATAGTTTTATGAAGCTACGAGAATACTTTTTGTGCGCAAAGAAAACAAAAATAATGACTTTATTCAACAATGTCAGTCTGTGATGTGCGTTCATCATGTCACATGGACTATTTTAACGATGTCCTTACTACCTTTCTGGGCCTTAAACATGGTAGTTGCTGTCAGTGGAGGGTCAGAAAAGTATCTTAATTTGCTTTTTGAAGGTGAACAAAGGTCTTACTGGGTTGAAACAATGCAAGGGTGAGTAATTAATGACAAAATTTTCATTTTTGGGTGAACTATCCCTGTGTAAAGTATGCTCATATTTGTACTTCTGTTTGTTTATCTTTATTGTAAATGCGGACACATTTCGAGATGTTAACATAATTGCTGTTAGAGATCTGATCATCTATTAGCAGTAAAATATTTCTCACATTTCTTCTCAGCATCCATTAGTAGTAAAACATTTCTCACATTTCTTCTCAAGCTGTAAACATTAAAGCGCTAATAAGCTGCAAGTGTTCAGTAATAATTAGACTCACACAGGTCAGATTTAATAACAACAAGCGTTGCGAGGTGTAGGACATATATGACACCTCTTCTGGCCTTCATTCCTAACATTAATGGCATTAATCCATATAGCAATGCAATTGCAGATCATTATCTTTTAATGGCAAAGAACTATATGAAGTATGTTACATACAACTCTCCCTCATTTGTGCATCTCAAGCACAGATGCTGATCATACTATGCTTTAGAAATGGAGCGGAAATGGATGCTTAAATGGGGACAATGAATGGACGTCTAACTAGGCCTGAATGGCCTTAGGTGTTTCTTGTTTATGGTATATTGCAAGCTCTCTAGTTTGGATTGGTTAGTGGTTGCATTCTGTGGTCAGATGTTTGTATAATGACAACTAAACTGTAATTGTAAATTAATTGTACTGCGACTTTCATGTGTTTCTGCAATTTCATTCTTCTCACATGTAAAATTATTTATTTATTATTACTATTAAGAATAATAATTATTAATAATAGTATCTTGGCCAGTAAATAATAATAATAAAAAAATAATAATAAAAAAAAAAAAAAAATAAAACATTTTAAAACATCATTTTAAAATGCTACAACTGAATTTAGGAATCACAACAATAATCTGTTTGTAGTATAAAATGTACAATATAAAACTGGATATTTATTTTGAGATTTGCTAAAGATTACATTTAACACAGATGGTTCTCAACCTTCTTGACTTGAAAGCCCCCTTTTTCCAACACAATATTTGAAAGTGCTCAGAGATAGGCTGCTTCCAGTATTACTGCTGTATTTATGACAAAATTGCTTATTTTGGGAGTATATTATAAGTATAATATGGTATATTTAATGAATTAACCATAATTCAGTTGTGATTTCAGAATTTTCAAAAAGTATATGTTCCTAAATTCAGTATTTATTGATGAGGAAAAATAAAATAAATAAATATATATATATATATATATATATATATATATATATATATTTTTTTATTATTATTATATTTTGTTATATAACAAATACATTTCATTTACATCTTGATTATGTGTGTTTAATTTTTTGCATTTTAATATAGTAATAATAAAGTTAGTTTAAATACTTTTTAGTCATCTTGAGTCCCTTTGGAGGTTTTCAGCGTTTGCCTAATGGGCTCTGGGCCTCAGGTTTAGAACCACAAAAATTAAAATAAAATAAAATAAAATAAAATAAAATAAAATAAAATAAAATAAAATAAAATAAAATAAAATAAAATAATTAAAAATAAACTCAAATTCGCAGATAAGAAATTATTGTTGTGATGTATTGTGCAGGGTCATTACTGCACAATAAATCTATTTGGAGTGGTTGAGGATTAATCCTTCTCACTGCGTTTGAGTTTATATTGTGATGGCAGAGAGTGTTCTGTTTTCAGTCATGAACTCATGTGCTCTTGGGAAAGTCCTGCAGGTGTGAAAATGCATTGTGGTATTTATAGGACCCCGTCCATCCCCTAAAAATAATCTTAAGCAAAAGCATAACTGACAGCTACCCCACCTCTGCTGACACTTCTGTAGCTGACCAGTTTTCCACAGCCTCTAATCCTGAATGCACACAGCTATCCATCAATGTTTCGTTGTGTACTTTTTTGTCTCTCCCGAATTTATGATATGTGTATGACTTTGTCAGGCTCTGTCAGTGAGCGTGTATGGATTACTGCCCCTCTGTGTGTGTTTTTTGGCTCATCTCCATGGAATTCTGGCTGGGATGCTCAAGCATGCTGATATATCTAGATATGGGAAAGAAAGTCTTCATCTCATTCCCACAATCCCCTGAAAGAGACATGATGTCAGAGTGGTAGTTCCAGCACTAGCTGAGGGTCAAAGGTCGACTGTAGACGTAGTCTACTGTATCTGTGGAGGCATGGAAGTAGGATCAGAAAATAGTATAGGGGATGAAATAGTGAGGGAGGGAGAGAGAGAGAGAGAGGTGGAGCGACAGTGATGGAAAGGGTGGGAGAGCAGGGGGAGGGATGGAGGGAGAGATACAGGCAGGGAAAATGTCCCAGATTCCCATGGTGCTTATTAGAGAGTGAAACTAAGAGTCGATCGACTGCAGTCAGATGTGTAACTGCCAAGACGGTGAACAGAGAGACAAATTCAATCAGGGGATATTTACCAGCAAAGACAAGAGCAACAGGATTCTGGGAAACTTGGCTAAAGAGGACATCCAGGTTGTTTGTTTCTTCTAAAAGGCTAAAGAAACGGGAGAAGGTTGTTTCCTGAGGGCCTGCTTGGACTTTGTATGGACGTGAACAGTAGAGATGTACTTGTACAAAGCCACTTGCCCTGATATCCCCACTCCAAAGCAGAAGGGTGGGCAAAAGGAGAGGGGTCAGAGCCGCTGCGGCAAGCAGAACACCGGAGGGAAACTTTATCCTCCACTCGTGTGCCTGCGTTCCAACTCTCAGGTAGAACTAAAACATCTGGAGGAGTTCCTCAACGTACACACACTCTCATTACAGGATTCTGTCCGAGCCAGGACTGGCATGGCCTACAGGTACACACTGAGTAAAGCGCAAAGAGACGTGTACATGCACACCAGATCCATTCAGTATGTCTTTGGGATTTCATTTCTAGATTTTCTAATTCTGTGTATGTGTTCGGTATTTCCGTTTACTTGTTGTTATTTGTCCTTCTGAATCTTTCCTCTTTGACAGTTGTTCTTAAATGAACTTATCAAAAACAAAGAAGTTCCGAGAGTGGGAGGAAAGAGTCTTTTAAAACTCCTGTGACGTGCTGTTCCTCTTATCGCCCACATGTGGATGTATATTGTGTTCTCCTCTGAGTGACGTTACCAGATACCGGAGGAGGAGGAAGATGTTTCCATTGTTCTCATTTGCGCTCATTACCTCTCTGCACGTTTCTTATTATCTCCCACAGGGAAATCAGGAACATTGGTTGCCCCAGGTCAAAAGCTCTGATTTCTGCTGATAATTTTGTCATTTAGATTTAATAATTTAGTGTGCGCTTTTATCCAAAGAGACTTACAGAAGAAAATGCTGCAACAAAAGCGATTCATCCTAGGAGACAGTAACTTAAGATTTGCAGTGGTTTCAGAGTTCCTCAGAAAAGTAGAATAATTGCAGTAGTCTATTCTAGAAGTGACAGGACACTGCACAAGGAATTGTGGGGAATGGTCCGTATTGCACAAATCTGCACGTCCAACTGGTTTTTGTGATTTGGTCCATGAATGTCAGCTGGTTGTTCAACGTCAAAATGTTCCTGGCTGAGCTGGATGGGGTTAGAGAAGGCTGGAGAGCCAATAACAGAGGATTTGCACTATAGCTTTTATTAGTCTATTCATTTATTAGTGGTTTGTTTTGTGGTTTTGGCTCTCTGTCACAGTGTGTCCTCTGGGGTGTATTCAGGGAAGAGGACCCCATGGGTCACGCTGCTGGAAAACCAGTGACATCATGAGGCAGTTTTGTCACACACGTGTTTCGGACAAATGGACAATCGATAAATCATGCTGATTTGTATTGGACTTGAAGACTGAAGGTGATGCTGTAGGTAGGAGTGTGTGTACATATGACCAAAGTAAGTAAGATTGTCAAGTAAGATTCTGACATAACAGGGCTGCTCTACTTTCAAATAACATATGGTGTCTTAACAGGGCTGGAGGGCATATTGGTTCAATGGCAGTGTATTAGAGTGGACTGTAAACTGTCTATTGCACTTTTTTGAGCTGCTTGAAGGTCATTTATCGTAACTCTCCCTCTCTCTTTGATTTCAAAGTTCTTTCTACACACAAATAAGCATGGATACTGCTCAATGACAACAGTAAAACAAAGGAGTAAGCTTTTAAAAAATAAAATAAATTTATGTTGGTTTCAGGTTATGCTTTATTTTAAGGTGTCCTTGTTAAATTGTAATTATACTTTTAAGTACTGAGTAATAATAATTTACTACATGTAATTACTATATGGTTAGGGTTAGGATTAGGGTTTAGCTTAGGGTTATTTGCATGTAATTATGCATAATTTATTGATATTATATTAGTAAGTGCATGTAACGTGTAATTATTCAATTAAATGTTTAAATTCATAGTGTCATGTAGTGCAACCATCAAGTAAAAAGAAAATAGTTTCCTTAGATCTTGAAAATATGCACATCTTAATCATTATTTTCATTTTTCATGAATGCATTTATTTAATTGTGATTTTTGATTATGGTTAGGGTTAGGATTAGGGTTTAGCTTAGGGTTATTTGCATGTAATTATGCATAATTTATTGGTATTATAATAGTAAGTGCATGTAACGTGTAACCATTCAATTAAATGTTTAAATTCATAGTGTCATGTAGTCCAACCATCAAGTAAAAAGAAAATAGTTTCCTTAGATCTTGAAAATATGCACATCTTAATCATTATTTTCATTTTTCATGAATGCATTTATTTAATTGTGATTTTTGATTCATGAATATAATTAGCTTTTAATGTTTTAGGAGTTGAACCATTTTACATGACATGTAAGAGTGTGCACAATAAAAGGATTTTTTTTTTTTTTTTTTTTTTTTAAATCTAGCTTTAAAAAGTTATTCAAAAGGTACTATTTTTATTCATATTGGTTTTCATAGAAAATATTACATTTAAAATGTCATTTGGGGGTAACCATCAAGTAAAAATTAACATTTCCCTTACACCTTGAATATATGTAAGTGTACACTTCTTAATCACTAAATTTTTTTTATTATTTTTCAAAATGTTTTTGAGCAAATTTCAATAATTACTAATTCATAAATATATTAAATTATTTTAGGATGCACCATATGACATTTTACAAACTGAACTAACTTTGCCTTTTCATAAAGGCAGGGAAAAACAGTGAAACAAGTTTTATAGAATATGTTCTTTAAGATATAATGATAAAATGTTATGCCAAACTACTTAATTGGGTTTTGATAAGGTTTATTTCTTCATTACAATATCAAGACAGTTATATCACCCTGACATTTTTACATTAGCCTCCTCAAAAAAATATCTAAATTAATTTAAATTCAGAAATGAAAAATGTGTTTATTATAGAAGAGGTGTACTTCAAGTTATTATTTGTTTACATCTTTATGTACCTTTGAATACATAAATAGACAAGATAGAAAGAATTTGGGCCACACCCCAGTGGCTTGTGACAATGAGGGTTACATCCAGGCATGTGACCCAGGGCACCAGAGCATCATGGCTCTGTTGTCATGAACGACTGACCTCAAGCCCAACAAGTCCAATGACCTCATCCTGTTGCACCGTAGCAACTGCACGTTGATGCCTGGAAACAGTTTCATAGGGAGGTCACAGTGCACTTGTAGCTTGTTATATAACTTTGAGGCATCTCAGATCCACAACACTAACAGAAATTGAAGCATTTACAGTCTCCTGTAGCTGCCAAGTGCAGTGATTTACATCCTGGTGCAATGCAAAGGCCTGTGGAAAAAACTTTTATAGTACATAACCATAGCATCTACTACATGTTGTACATTTATGGGCCAGCGTGGTGTTGTTAAATACACTTTTATGGACAAGTAGAGCTTGGTGATTAATATCTGTTTGTCAGTTGAGGAATGCACAGCATAATATTGACTGGAAAGAACTTTAGGGCATAATCTATTTGATCTATTTTCTGTCATCGCTTTCTTTGTTCATTTATTTACAACCCTGCATTCTGCTCAGGGCTCTGGGTTGTAGTTGCAGTTCAGTGGCAGTTTCTGTCTGACTTATGGTTCTGACAGTTTAGTCCAGAAGACATTTATGGTGGGATGTTGTTGTTTGTGTTTTACTACATTGTGTCATTAAATAAAGGTGACTTGTCGGGTCTTATTTTCATCAAGAAAGAAAGAAAAAAAAAGGCTCCACCAAATACACAGACCCTCAGTTGTTTTGTTTTCCAATGGTCCTCAAAGGATTGTATGTTGTGGCATATTCTGTCATTTTTAGAGTTTGGAGATCAAAATTTGATTATCTTTGTCTTACTGTGTCTTTCCCCATAATACCTTTGCCATGTGCATACACACGTAGTGAAACAAAAGAAACCATCTTATATAACCTCTCTACACTCTCTCCGCAGGTTAAATTTCTTCCTGGTCTTGCACGTTCCTTTAAAGGAATAGTTCAACCAAAAATAGAAATCTGCTGAAAATTTATTCACCCTCAGGCCATCCAAGATGTAGATGAATATGGTTAGCTTTACAGCATTACATCACTTGCTTACTCTGCAGCAAATGGGTGCCGTCAGAATGAGAGCTGATAAAAACATCACAATAAACAATAAGTAATCCACACAACTCCATCTTGTTAAGTGTAAGAAAACAAATACATTACTTCTAGACGAAATAGGAGTCCATAATCCATAATAACCCTTATTTTCAGTGGAAAAAGTCCACCCTCTGTTGTTCTTACATAAAAATCACTAAGATATTTGTTTAGAACTGTTTTCACATGTACAGTAAACGGTGGATGATCTGTGCATATTTCTCTCCTGATTCAGATGAGACAACTTTTTCTCAGGAGAAAGCAATATTACGGATAGAGGGCTTGCATTTTAGCCGGAAGCAAAGGTTTGAGGTTAAAAGAAGAACATGTTAATGATGGATTTGTTTATTACAAGCACACAGCCTTTTGCTTCATAAGAGATTCATTGATGTGCTGGAATTTTGAGGATTTATGGTGATGTTGTTATCAGCTGTTTGATCTCTCATTCTGATGGCACCCATTCACTGCAGAGGATCCATGGGTGAGCAAGTGATGTAATGCTAAATTTCTCTACAAACTCATATACATCTCGGATGGCCTGAGGGTGTGTGCATATTCATTTTTGGGTTAACTAGTCCTTTAAGACTGTTTATCACAGCCTCAACACAAACTTTAAATGGGCCAGTTTCGAAATCACCAAGAAAGTGCCAGTCACTGATCATTTATTCATCCTGGAAAGCTGATAAATGATTGAGGAATGATCACCAGGTGTCCCCATTAAATACTTAATCGCCTTCGCAATTAGATAAGGGATAAACTTGTGACACTGCGTCATTCTGTGGCCGTGTCTCATACAGGCCTAAAGGGAGAAGCAGGGTCACATAGACAGAATGATATCGGTCCTACCACGTTCAGACAAGGCAGCTCAAAGGATGTTACTGGTTTTGACTGATTACCAGCTCTTTGTCATAATTAATGCTTCATGAAATAATTTCTGTGTCATTTAGGGTTTCTGGATTTGGGATATTTTATGACTTGACCTTAAAAGGTGAGGTGTGCAATTTATGCGCCCCTAGCAGCACCAACCTGAATTGTAAAAATAATCCAAACAGTTTTCCCAAACCCTCCCCCCATCATCTTCCATTGTCACAGCCAAACTCATGCCATAGTTTACATGCTGGGCCGCTCAAGCAAACAAAGTTTGAAACTAAAGGCAGTCAATTACTTAACTGGCAGCATTTTAAGACACCATTTAAGGGAACTGATTTCAGATTGCTTTGCAAGACACCATAATGTAACCTCTAATGATTTAAAACAATTTCTAGAGAGCTTCAGAGGTAACCAAGTGAATATTTAATGACTGTAATGCTTATTACCTGCTAGAAATTGAATAGCAAGTTGGAGTCAATGGATTTGAATGTACTTTAATGACTTCCTCTTTATATAGCTTGAGAAAGATTTACAGTTGTATCTATACATTAAAGATAAAAGAATATACTGTAACTCTAATATATAAGTTAGTAGCCTTTAAAAATTGAATGTTTAAATATTAATAAGAAAATACATCTGTAGTTGACCTTGCATGCTGCATGCAATAATGTACAGTACAGTGTGACCAGTGTAGTATAATTCACAAACTGACTATTTGAACCAGTTTTTTTTTTTTAATAAGTAAATCATAAACATTCAGAGCAACCAGAGCAGTCTGATTCACCAACAAATGACTTTTTTTTAGCAAGTGATGAATTAATTGTCCATTAAATAAATAAAAATTGAACTGTATAGTTTGGGTCATGTTGTTAATTTTTAAAATTCAAATTTTATGACAGCAGTTATTTGATTCTGATTCATTACAAATGAATCAGAATCAAATCAATATTGAATTGTGAATAGAATATAAAATCGAATGTGTGAAACTACACTACTACTTAAAAAGTTTTTTGTTTTTTTTGACACATTAAATTGGTCACAAATTACAGTAAAGATATTTATAACGGTACAAAAGATTTCTATTTAAATAAATTCTATTTTTTTTGCAAACTTTCTATTAATTTTTTAATTTTTAGAGAATCCCGTTTCAAGCAAATGATTTTGGTGATCAAATAATCATGTGGTATCATAGGAATACATTTTTTTTTTTTTTTTTTACTGTATTTTTTAAATAAATGCTTTGGTGAGCATAAGATACTTCTTTGAAAAACGTATCGACCTCGTACTTTTGAACAGTAGTGTATGAGCATATACTCTCGCATCCACACTGTTTAGACTGAATGAAGTGAGCAAAGGATCTTGTATGAAGAATCCTTAATAACGTGATTAGATAGCACTGTCTTTGTCCACTAACAATGCTGACTGGATGTTATTTAGAAGGCAATGGTGTTGGAGAAATGTCTGCCAGTGATGTGATCTTGGCATCGGGTTTTAAACACAATCAATAATGCAACCGTCAGTTTCAGATCACGTAAACCTGGCGGATCACTCTGTGTCTCTCTTTTTCACTGTTTGCCTATGACTTTCCTCTCTCTCACTCTCTCTCTCTCCTGCTCCATGACTCCATGGAATTAGTGCCTTATTTACATAACCTCTGCTGTATGAACCCCAAACCAGATGGACAGACATTATGTAATTCATACTGAGGAACAGCCAATGCTTAAGTTTCTCAGTTAAAGATCCCTGTTCGTGGTATTTCACGATCATCTGCTTTGTAGCTCATTACTATTGCAACGTTATTAAAGCTTTCTGTCAGTGTTTTGACATTCAAACCTCAGTCAGACCACTGCAGTGTGTGATGTGTGTAAATTATTAACCAAACCGTCTGACCATCTCATGGTAATTGAGATGTTCACACACCCATGACGGTCTAAACGGGTTCACCTCAGGCAAATTAGCAAAGACAGACTCTTCACCGCAGAGACCTGGCGTCAGCATTCATTGTTAATGTAAAATAGACTTTGGTCTGAAGAAAGCAAGAGAGAAAAAGTACTAGACCCCCACCCCCTTTTCAACATCCACGAAAAGCAATTATTCTTCATAGAGACTCATTAGAAGTTGTCTTATTGAGCAGATGGATATTGATGGAGGCATAGACTGTAACCGTGTCCCTTCTACTAGCTGGGTGGTGATGCCTCTGTGTAGGTGTGTGTTATGGCAAGCGCTGCTGTAGGTAAACTTGAGCTCAAGTAAGAGTGTAGACACAACTGATTTATACTGTTGTTCACCAAGAGGGGGCCCTATAACTCTTAGTAGTCAAGCTTTATTTGATAGTTGTGTGCATTAGTGTGGGTTTTCATAATCAAATTGAGAACGCACCTCATCAGACTGATAGAAATTACATTTTGTGCATTAAATATATTTACTGTATAGATACATTTTTCTCTGTTCAAAATTTTGGGTGGGTAAGATTGTTTTTGAGAGAAGCCATATGCTTACCAAAGCTGTTTTTATTTTATTAAAAAACAGTGAAAATATAAATATTTTAAAGGACTGTTGTGAAATAACTGTTTGCTAGTTTAATTTATTTTAAAATGTAACTTATTCCTGTGATGCAAAAGCTGAATTTTCAGCAGCCATTGCTCAAGTCTTCAAAGTCACATGATGATCCTTCAGAATCATTCTGATATAATGATTTGGTCCTTGATAAATATTTCTTCTTATTAGAAATGTTGAAAACAGTTGTGCTGCTTCATATTTTTGTTCAAAATGTATTTTTTTATTTTTTTTATTTTCAGGATTCTTTGATAAACAGAAAGTTAAAAATAACAGCATTTGCAGCATTTATTTTAAGTAGATCTTTTATAACATACATGTCTTCACTGTCACTTTTGATTAATTTAATGCATCTTTGTTGAATGAAAGTATTAACTTCTTTAAAAAAAAAAATGTTCACACTAATATCATGCATCTAAAAAAAAAAAAAAAAAAAACCAGAGAAAAAAAAATGTTTCGGGAACATAATATATGCATGTGTGTACTGTGTATATTTATTATATTTATATAAAGACACACACATACAGTATATATTTGTTTATATAATTTATATTATATATAAATATATTTAATATAGAAACAGAACATATTTTTCTTAAATATACAGTATACATGCATGTGTGTGTATTTATATATACATAATACATATGCACAGTACACATGTGATTAATCGTTACTCAGCACTAAAAAAATAAGGAAAGCACACACAAAAATATAGGTTAAAATGCACAAATTACAATAAAATCTAGATAAAAACTGCATTGAAAGCAGTAAAAAAATGATTTTCGTTAACTTTGTAAAAAAGTTTGGAAATAGATAAAACTAAACTTAAAGTTTATTTCACTTCTGTACACATAAACAAAACAAAATTTTATACGCACCTGTCACGAATCCAGTCTATGAACTTCCATTCACTCACCACCAGAGGTCACTCACTCACCACACTGACTCTTGCACTACACTAACTGTTGCACGTCACCTCTGGACTACAGTTCCCATCATCCATTGCACTGATCACACACAGCTGATTCCCAT
The DNA here is from genome assembly GCF_012432095.1 of Onychostoma macrolepis. NCBI lineage: Eukaryota > Metazoa > Chordata > Actinopteri > Cypriniformes > Cyprinidae > Onychostoma > Onychostoma macrolepis. The sequence continues at coordinate 18,294,191 of NC_081172.1, read as the reverse complement.
TTGAACGCCTTACTTAAGCCATGGACTTTCTCTCCCTCATGGCCGAGTATTGTATAGTGTTTATCACTCTCCCAGCGATAGCTACTCTATGGAGCCCAGTTTATTGTCATAGTCTTGCCTTGCCTGTTTTTCCCGTGTTCTGATTCTAGCCTGTGTTCCCTGGATTAACCCTTGCCTTGCCGTTTGGATACTGTTTGCCCCAACCCAGACCATTGCTTTGTTTACGGATTACCTCTTTTGTCTAAGCCCTCTGGATATTGTTAGCCCACGATCGAACACGCCTGTTTAGGATACTTCTCTTGCCTTGCCCTCTTTCTACCTGTTTGCCGTTGTTTGACTCTGCCTGTTATGACCATGTCTATGTTCAGAAATAAAAGCTTGCAAATGGATCCGCACGCCTCACATCTCGTTGACCCCGTTACAGCACCGTTTAGTTTTCAACCATTTTAGTTTAACGAAAACAGTAACCCAAAAATAGCTACCAAAAAGAATGACCCAATAAGATCATCTGATTGACATGCAAAGTTGTCTGAATCTGTAAAGTTACCTGCTTCATCAACGGATGATACATGAAAAGCAGTAACTATCGCGACCTCTGTGATTCACTGGCAGATTTTTGAAACCATTAAAATATACGATTAAAGAGCCCCTTTTTTGAGCAAAACAGCATGAGATGCTCAAGGCATAATGGTAGTCCTATCTTTAAATACCATCATCCAACCATCACCCGTTCCAATTCAGGCCACAAGTCTGATTTGTGTTGGTAGACACCGTGTAGCACTTCCTGTCAAGCACAGGGGGATTTCTTGCTGTCTGTCTCATCAGTCTTGTACTGCACTTATCCTACTGTCCCGTAAAATGCCTCAGCGTGTGTGTGAGACGGTGACTGTAGCTGTCAGGCCTGAGGGACAAGAGAGAGACAGAGGACAGATGAGAGCATTGCCTTTGAGAGCGCCTGCTGTATTTATGCTGCTGTGAGTCAGGCAGGGAGAGAGGGGAAATATGTATCGCCCACACACACACACACACACAGAGCTACTTTATTCTGTCCCACTCTGCATTGCCGTGGCAACATCACATTGAGCCCTTTCCATCCCCTTTGACAGCACAATCTGTTTCACCCACTCTCCTCTCGTTTACTCTTACTCTCGCTTTCCTCACTCTCTCTCTCTCTTTTCCTGTCTGTCAAACATGGACATGTCTTTGTTATTCTGTGTCAATACAGCTGAGATCCACATACATGGATCCTTATGCAGCTCTCTCGTTCTCCTTCACTAAACATGTAAATATACAACAGGAAATGCTTATGTCCACTCATTATATGCTTCAGATAGCATTATCTGTGTGTGCAAACAATTTGCCCTGCTCTCTGACCTTGGAATACATTGGTAATGTAGATTCTGATTGGATGAGCTATGTTTGAAGCCATTATAATGCCATTATATGCACACCTGTGATCACACACTCTGTTACTATGTGCCAAGCTGCTTGGCAACTGTAAAGAGCCAACAATATTAGACTAATTAACTATATTACACTGTGGAGTGATTATATATGTAGTTGCTGAACACTGCTGCCATTTATCAAATTGCTGCTGACACAGTTTTTAGAAGGATGCATTATTGGTTCTCTGATGATATATTATGTTTTATTTATTGTATCAGTTAATATGTAAAGGTTAATGCTAATATCCCCTATTTTTACATTTAGATTGCCTTTGCCATCATGTAACGCTCACTTAAAGTTAAGGTTCTGTCATGTTAGCAAACCTTCAGCTAAATTTTGCAAACAAAAATAGGTCCATTGTCATTGACTTTCTGTTGGTCAAAGTGGCATACTCTCATGACCAATTTGAACATGAGCAAAATCTGCAACAGGAACTTTTTCACCCCCAAATACCAATTATGTGAATTCCTATTGAAATGATTGCCTTTCACCTGTGAAATTTCACAGAGCAACAGTAAATGACCTCATATGTAGTCTCGCGTAGCCAGACCTTCAGGCTGACGGCTGAAGGTCTGGAATCCATGGCAGCTTTCATTGGCCAAGGCCCGCCCATAATGCCATTTGACATGTCAAACAACCAATCACAGTTCGTTTCGTTCAAATGTCGCCACAATAACAGACCGGTGTGTAAAACTCTCAGACATATTTTAAAGATTCTATGCCGCGAACTTTAAATATTTCACATACTTTTGAAAATCCAGTGTTTTGTTGACCCTGAAAAGCGCTCGTCGTCACAGTTGTAAACACGACGACTTTCTTCTTTCGTGAGGGCGTTTGGCGTCACGTCATCTTTGTTTCCAGGCGGAACATTAGAGAATGCGACACACAAGTCTCCCAGAAATAATGCATGATTCAACAAATCAGAGGACAACTTCGAAACTCCTGAAGTGTTTCCACTTTTGAGTGCCATATGCATCAGATGTTTAGCCAACGGTCCGTGGCCGTGACATCTGAGGCTGAGACTGCCTCATTTGTGACCCTGGACCACATTTATACGTCATCTGAAAGCTGAATAAATAAGCTTTCCATTGATGTATGGTTTGTTAGGATTGGACAATATTTGGCAGTGATACAACTATTTGAAAATCTGGAATCTTGAGGGTGCAACAAATTTTTGTCATCCAAAGCCTTTAAAGTCATCTAAATGAAGTTCTTAGCAATGCATATTACTAATCAAAAATTAAGTTTTGATAGATTTACGGTAGGAAATTTACAAAATATCTTCATGAAACATGATCTTTACTTAATATCCTAATGGTTTTTGGCATAAAAGGAAAATTGATAATTTTGACCCATACAATTTATTGCTGGCTATTGCTACAAACATACCCCAATGACTTAAGACTGGTTTTGTGGTGCTGTCAGCTCACCAGCATCTTATTTGGGACCCTGGACCATGAAACCAGTCACAAGGGTCAATATATGAATAAGTAAGCTTTCCATTGATGTATGGTTTGTTAGGATCGGACAATATTTGGCTGAGATACAACTATTTGAAAGTATGTAATCTTAGGGTGCAAAAAATCTAAATATTGAGAAAATTGCCTTAAAAGTTGTCCAAATGAAGTCCTTAGCAATGCATATTACTAATCAAAAATTAAATTTTTATATATTTACGGAAGAAAATTTACAAAATATCTTCATGGAACATGATCTTTACTTTATATGATTTTAATTTTATAATGATTTTTGGCATTAAAATGTATTTTTGGCTATTGCTACAAGTAATACCCGTGCTACTTAAGACTGGTTTTGTGCTCCAGGGTCACATATTTAATCTTTAAAAACACTCAGAATTTATTATTTTAATTGAATAATGGAATAAATGTAATATTTAGCAAATCTCAAAATGAATATCATTTTTTTTATACTGTACATTATAATATTGTAATACCTACATTTATTTGTAGCATTTGAAATTATTGTAGTGTTTTATGTTTAAAGTATTTTATACAAAGTACTACAGAATTACAATATTTGTCTGTTATCTGTTAGCACAGGAAAACTAAGTCAAGACTGTGGCCCATGATGAACAATGTGTAAAAGTGTGTTTATTAAGTTGTATTTATTTGTTAAATGCAGATACAGTCAATACTGTGAGCTGATGGAGTGAAAGTGTTAAGTTTCTGTTTTGTTTGACTGGGGATCTGTTGTGGGCGTAATGGGTTGAAAAGCAATGTTTCCAACCTGTTTCTCTCTCCCTCTCTCTCTCTCTCTCGCTTTCTTTTTATTATGTATGTGCTTCAGAGTGTGTATTGGATGTGAAATGTGCCCTGTCAGTCTGTTCTGTATGTCACTGTAGGATTTGTTTAAAAAAAGCCTCCATTGACATGTATGTACAGCACCTTTCATATATCAGCAACAAATTAAAAGGCAAAGTCAGCAACTTTGCACTTGATAGTGGACACACACACACACACACACACACACACAGACCCTCTGATGTATGACAATTTTGCCTCAGGTGATACACAGCTCAACGTGGCCAAACTCTCAAAGACACACTCACATTCTGTAAATGACACCTCAGTCATTCCAGGCTAGACTTTCATTTATATTTCTTAATAAGTACCTGAGTTTTGAGCAGATCGTCTGCATTAATATAACTATCATGCTCTGTTCAAACACACGCTCTCTATCATTATTACTGCCATGTTCCTTCACGCTCTGTTCTTTCCCCTCCTGACTTCCTCTCATTTAGATCAGCACAAGACTCCGTACACTTGAAGGTCAGTAATGCCACAGTAGTTTTGTACGCTGTCATAGACAGTTAGCAGCTGAGGTCACTGTGAACTCTTTCACTTTATATCTGCTGTGCAGCGCTCCTTTGTAAGTTTTGGATGTAATATATATATGTGACCTGGGACCACAAAACCAGTCTTAAGTGTCAATTTTTAAAAATTGAGATTTATACATCATCTGAAAGCTGAATAAATAAGCTTTCCATTGATGTATGGTTTGTTAGAATCTGACAATATTTGAAGTTGTCAAATGAAGTTGTCAAATGAAGTTCTTAGCAATGCATATTCTAATCAAATCATAAATTAAGTTTTGATATATTTACGGTAGGAAATTTACAAATTATCTTCATGGAACATGATCTTTACTTGATATCCTAATGATTTTTGGCATAAAATAAAAATGGATAATTTTGACCCATACAATGTATTTTTGGCTATTGCTACAAATATACCCCAGCAACTTAAGACTGGTTTTGTGGTCCAGGGTCACATATAGAACGTTCTTTGTGTATTTTTAATATATGCTTCGTATCCTCGATTTAGTAAAATCAAAATGAGGGACCTATTCATATAACATGGTCATGATTTACTTAAACAAAGGAATGAATTAATAAAATGAGAAAATTAATTCTTAATTTGTAGCCACTATATCTGCATGTCACGTGTGGGGCTATGTAGTTTTATATTTTTAGCCTATATGTTTTGAATATGATTTATTCTGCAGTCTTCAGTGTCACATGATGAACAAAGTTGTGCTGCTTAATATTTTTGTGGAAACCGTAATACATTCTTTTGTTGTTGTTGTTGTTCAGGATTCTTTGATGAACAGAAAGTTCAAAAGAACTTTTAGATTTTCAAAAAACTTCATTCTGTGTGATTTATTACAATTTAAATGTAACTATCACTTGTGCGCTTAATATTTTTGTTGAAAGCTTGATTCTCTGATGAATGGAAAGTTCAAAAGAATAGAATTTATTTGAAATAGAAATCTGTTTGATCACTTGAATGCATCCTTGCCGAATAAATGTTTAATTTCTTTAAAAATAAAAAATCTTACTGATCCCGACAATATATTTACAACAATTATTTCCTATTTGCACAACAATTCTTTCTTGTAAGTTTTAAATTCTCTACATTTATTTATAATTTTTTTTAATTTTATTTTATGTGTGTGTGTGTTCCACTTTTTCAGGAATATAAAGCAAAATATTACTGATGTTAATATGTAGTTTTCAGCACATTATTACTGATTACTATCATGGGTCATTTTTGCCATTATGTGAAGTCGAACAACAGTGTATAAAACATCACAGAAAGCTAAAATGTTAAGTTTGCCAAAATGCACATCAACATCAATACATGCAAAATTGTCAGTGCCAGCATAGGACTGGCCCTCTCTGCTTAGGTTTGGTAATGAGGAGTTTTTTTCTTCAGAATCTTTTTAATTCTATAAAAGCATGTAGTTCCAATACATGATGTGGTGAATGTTCTGGGATTGCATATCTTAAAGTGAAAAATAAGCCAAAGATTTTTCCCCTTTGGGTTATTATACGGTTGTGGTGGTATTGCTGCAGCAGCTCCAGGTGTTGTTTTAAACCCCTCTCTCTCTCTTTCTCTGTATGCTACAGTACAGTGTGTTCCGTTTGCAGTAATTACACCCGTGAGATCACACACCTCTCGTTAGACTGTCCCTCTTACTCGTTACCACTGAAGCGTGTGTGCTTGAGAACCGAGCGCATGTATGAGAGATATGATGAGGCTGTGTGTATGTGGGATGTGGGTGACAGTCTTTCTGAATGCAAACATAATGAGTGATACACACATGTGATGCAGTGTGAAGAGGTCACGCTCTCCGAGCATCTGCCTGTTAGCTCTGTCTCCTTATGTCTGTTTAGTCTGAGGAGAAATGCCATTCTTTATGTATTCAGTTAGTGAGCACAGAAAACTTTCCGATCTCTTTTTCATAATCTCTCTCAGTTCAAGGCCACTGGACGTGATTATGCATGATTATTCTGCCTTTTAGCTCGCAAACAAAACACTTCACACCACAATCTCAGCTTTCAGGGAAAAACAATAGTTCCACCTGCCATCGCCTCTGGCTAGGCCTCTAATGCACAACCAGAAAAACTCTCTCCAATTTATGTTGCTGTTTGTTTTTGTGTTGTATAAGGCATTTAATTTACTTTACTTTTCAAAAGTTTGGTGTCGGTACGATTTTTAAATGTTTTGAAAATCCATATGCTGGAACGGTAGCATTGTGAAATATTATTACAGTTTAAAATAACTGTTTTAATATTTATTTAAAATTAATTTGTGTCACATGATCCTTCAGAAGTCATTCTAATATGCTGATTTGGAGTTAATGAAACATTTATCAATTTTGAAAACAGTTGTACTGTTTAATATTAATAAATCGAGACACTTTTTTCAGGATTCTGTGATTAATAGTAATAATAATTTACAGTATTTACAGTATTTGACTTTGAAATCTTGTGTAATAGTGTCAGTTTTCATGAGTTTAATGTGTCCTTGCTAAATTAAAACGATTAATTTCTTTTTTTTTTTAAATTCTGAAAAAAACTGACATTGTTCTTACTGATTTGGTGTTGAAGAAGTTTTCGTATTGTCAATGTTGAAAACAGCTGTGCTGCTTAGTATTTTGTGGAAATCATGATGCATTTTTTTTTTTCAGGATTCTTTTATAAATATAAAGTTCAAAAGAACAGCATTTAAAGTTTTTTTTAGCATCATACAAATCTTTACTGTCATAAAGTTACACATTAATAAAAGCATTCATTGATTTATTTAAAAAATATATATATATTCCTGACACCAAACATTTGAATGGCAGTGTACATAATGTAACTTTAGACAACCAAGCAGCTGTCACAGAGCAATTATGCATGTATTTGAATTGTGTTGGTATTTTGCTGTTGTTAGACATATAGAAGTCTCCAGTGATTCCTTCAGTCTGTGTGTACTAATCGTGGTACTTTACTGAATCTTGGCTAAGGAAACTGTGATGTTAAGTTCCATCATCCCTGAGACGTCTTGCCAAACAGCTTGACAGGCAAAACACTTTTAGGGGAAACGTGCATTGAAAATTTTTGTTTGAATATCAGAGAATCAGACATTGGTTAGTAGCACTCTTCTTATGTTGCCTGCCTCTATTTCACCCTCTGATGCATAAATTATTTGTAAAAATGTTTTACAAAGGAAGAATATAGCTATAATCTTTTTTCTTTCTTTTCTTTTTCAAAATGCATTTAGAGAGAGTAGTGGACACCACGCATTCAGGATTGTATTGTCAGCTAACGGCGATTTGTGCCGATTTAATGTCCTTTCAACACCATCATGAACTTGAGAAATGCTATATGTGCAAAGGTAAATTCCGCAAAGCCATACTCACTCTAGAAACACACTCAAATGTTCACAAAATTGTATCTGCATTGTATTTCCCTATAGGTCCATTTATACACTGTAAAACAATTATGAGCTTTTAATTGCTTACCATATCCTATACTGCAAAAAAAAAAAAAAAAAAGGTTTATTCTTGCCTTTATGGATTTTACTGTAGAATGCTGTAAAAAATACTCAAATTTAGGAATTACTGTATAACTTACAATGGAAAAAACAAAGACATTCCTAAAAATCCCTGAATGACACATTAAATATGATTTTTATGTAGATATTATTTTTGTCATCGGTAATGTACATTAGAGTTTTGTGTTAGATTTTATTGTATTTAGTTCATGTTTATTGCATTCTTTTAGTGACTTTTTAGTGTTATCCTGATGGTGTTTTGTCTTTGTGTATAACCCTGTGCATATTTTTGTGATCAGGCCAAGTACTGTAAACTCTGATTCATCATGTGGCTTTCTATTCTACCACCTGTATTATTATGGTGGTTATCGGTACATTTTAAGGTTAAAAAACCCACATTTGTTCAAGTAGATTTGCAAAGTAACATTACTTAATGAAATATGCAGTAAGTTGTAAAATATAAAGGCACCAATATGCCGTGCCATAATTCCTGAAACATTGTCACCATATTTTTACACTGTAAAACAAATTCCGTAAAATTTACGGTAAAAAAACGGCAGCAGTGGTTGCCGGAATTCTACCGTAAAATATACGGTAGCAACATTTTAGGTTTTACGGTTTTAACTTAAATAAAATTACAGTTAAATACCGTAATTTCATTAACTGATATAATGTTAATATAGCAATCTATTGAAGTACTGAAATCTGTTTTGTACCTTTGAAATACACTGATAACCACCAAATGCAGGTGGTGATGAGAAAGTCACATGATGATAACATAAATAATAACATACTGTATATAGAAGGTGCACAGTGTCATTCACACAAACATTAAACACCATCATGGTGAGACTCATTAAACTGAAATATGCAATAAACATTAATTTAACAATATTAGATGTAACATACAACCCTAATAAACATAACTGATAAGAAAAAAACTAAGAAGAAACCTAGTTATTTCAAAGAAAAAACATCAAATTCAAACAAAATTTGAAATGCAACGCAGGGAATTCTGGGAAAGTCAATTTATGGTTTTTCCCTGTAAATTTTACATTCTTTTTCATTTCCAAAAGCGGTATTTCATTGTAAAATTGTCTGAAATGTCATTTTTTACAGTGTACAGTAAATTTCTGGAAACAGTAGCTGCTGTTTTTACTGTAAATATACAGTTTTTTACAGTGTGTAAATATGAGCATTTATAATAAGTATTTGATTATACACAATGTAATTCAAATATCCTTCTGAAATTTGTGAAATTATTTAAAACATTCGTAGATTGTTGTTTTTTGGATCTAGACAAATTCTCATTAAAATGCTAAGTGAACAAATGTATGCATGGCACATGGTGTTGTCTAGAGTGGACAAATGTATTTTAATTTATGGTATAATGCCTTAATTGAAGTGTTGTTTTTATATATTATTCTATTACATCTTTTTTTTTTTTTTTTTTTTTTACTGATATGAATGACCTTGAATTGAAGCCATAGATATTGTAGAGGTACCTCAATGCTCTCATCTGCCACTTAAAATTTATGCCGTCATAAAAAACACAATGATGTATAAAGAGGCAGTTATATAGAATTATGGGACAGGGTCACCAAAGCCATGTTGGTTTTAATGAAAAATCACACCTTGGTGTGGTCGGAAATGGCTTTTAAAGCTTTGTCTTCTGTAGTGGATGCCAGCATCTGAGGGTTCACTGTATTGGTTGCTAGTGAAAGTCAGATGTCCTCTGAATGATTGTGTTTACAGGATCAATGACATTAAAGAGGGAGTGAGTGAGAAACAGAGATAAAGACAGAAATGGTCTCAGGGGAGAGATAATGAAGTTCTGCAAGGTCAAAAAACAGGTACTTTAAGAAGCTCCCAAGGCGATGTGTTGTTTGTCTTCAGAGGTCTTCCTGTTTCTGTCTGTGATAAGCTTTATACATTTCCCAATACCGCCGTCTTCATTTCAGTGCAGTAATAAAAACCGTTTACAAACCAGTGGTTTTCATTGCTGCAAAGAATCATCTTTATACTCTGTCCCCAGACTCTTGGTTTTACACACATTTCTTCCTAGACACGCTAACAGCCATTCTCATTTACCACAGCAATTTTCCAGCAAGGTTGCCATAGTGATTTGAAATAAATAAGTAAAACAGCATAACAGATTTCTCTAATGTATGGCATCTGTCATATTGCTGATGGGAATATTTCAGTTTTTAGTTTTGTGAAAGATCTGATTGTGTTGCTCAGTGTGGATTGAAAGGGTTTGAGAAATAAATAGTATAGAAGTGGTTTAAGCGATAAATTACCCCAAAATGAAAATGCTGTCATCATTTAATCACTGTCATGTTGTTCCAAACCTGTATGAGTTTCTTCTGCTGAGCACAAAACAAGATATTTTGAAGTATGTTGGAAACCAAACAGTAAACGTTAGCTATTGACCTCCATAGTATTTATTTATTTTTATTTTTTGGCTACCATCAACTGTTTGATTACTCATATTCTTCAAAACATCTTCTTTTGTGTCCAACAGCTGAAAGAAATTCATACAGGTTTGGAAGTGGAAGGTGAGTAAATGATAAATATTGTTTTTGCCCTGACAATATTTTCTCTGTCCCCACAACAAAAATTATACATTTTTGATTTTAGTATTTTAGAATATTTTATATTTGGAATTTTTAATGTAATGTAATGTAATGTAATGTAATGTAATGTAATGTAATGTAATGTAATTTAATTTAATTTAATTTAATTTAATTTAATTTAATTTAATTTAATTTAATTTTTATTTTTTATTTATTTATTTATTTATTTTGTGGCCCCACCACAGTAATTATACACAATAATTATGCATAGTATAAATATGTATAGATTTAATATAAATGTTTTTGTTTTGTAAATGTTGATTTAAAACATAATTGAAAGTATTTTTTCTTATTTATTGTTAGTAGGTAGTCTTGTGTGTCATATGAGGACACTAAGGCATTTTACATTCATGAACGGCTAGCTCTTTTTCAGTGCTTAATGAGGCACCAGGAGTTTAAACATCTTAAGCTCTGTGAGTCTGAGTGAAATGCTAATCTGTAGTGAGCTGAACTGAAGAATAATACTTGCCTTTGCTGTAAGATTGCATAGAAATGGACGCCATTCTTCACTTCATTTTTCATAGAGTTTAATGTTCATGCATGTCCTAAGGCACAGTGTTTGTGTGTGCATAAATGGGTTAGGTGTTCATAGAGTGCTGTTTAGTGAGCGTCTATCTGTCCTCCCACACTGTGGAGAACTGAGAGAGATTTTGCCTGCCCTTCGGTCTTTTTCACCTCATTTTACATCACACCAGGGTCCAAACATGTTCTTTATAAGACATACTGTGCACACAACAGCAAACAAAACCAAGGCATTGTGCCTTGAGGGTTAATGCTTGTTTGTAAATTTGTATATTGTTTTTATGGATAAATCTAATGTGGCAAAACTGTAGCAAATACAATCCATTCCTCTAGTGGGCAGTATAGAGTGTATTTATGTATAATCGCACCATTCACTTCCCATAAATGTTTTATTAAATCCTAAACACCCTGCTTGCAAATATGACAATATGTTAACAGGACTAAGGACAATCAGTGGTTTTTGTAAATCTTATAGCTAATTGTTTCGAGTCTCATTTGTATTAAAATTGGGTCTGTGTACACTTTGCACTTGCCCTGCACATTATAATATCATCATGATCAATATTATCCACAATCATCTGCTGTTTATGCAGTCAGTAATTGGATACACAATATACCCAGTGGTCCCTGTTGATTTGGGAATGCAGAAAAGTCAATAGTGCCTCAGCCTTTGGGATCACCCCATGAGTTTTTAATTATTCAAGCTTCAAAATATACTCCGTAATCTCATTAGTTTAGTCAAGCAGTGAGGTATGGGTGTCTGGAAATAAATAGGCTTTTCAGACACCAGGGATACTGACGGCATCCAGGGTTACGTAATGGTGTCCCTCTAAGGGTTATTTGAAATGCCGGTGCAGGTGAAATTGCAATACATATAGTTCATTGACATACATATAAACAAGATGTCATCATATTGTATTGGTCAAGTAGCAGTGTTAAAAAAAAATAACCACTGTCATTTACTCTAGTATAACCTTTAATTTCATGCATCAAACCTGATGTGCTGCATGAGTGATACATGATTGCATGGGCTCTACATTCACTTTCCTTAAATGCACAAGAAAGAGGGCAGGTTATCCCTGGCCTTGCTGTCATTTTAGACTTATGTCATATTCACATTCTGTTAGTTGTTATGTCTCCATGCAAGGTCTTGGCCTAACTGCATGGCTGTAACAACCTTGAGAAAGAAATTACCTGGGATTCCTTATCCACTCTCAAAACTGAGATTAAGGTGACTACAACCAAAGATGCTAGCGACAGAGTGGAAAAGAAATTGTCATTTGTATGTTTTAAGCATCCATAGTGAGTGATTTCTTGTGCAAATACATTGCTCTAAAAGTATTTGGACACTTAAGTCACACTTACATGTAAATTTTATTATTGTTTATATACTGTATATATTTTTAACACTAAGGAATACCACATTAACTGTGATTTAACAAATTCCAATTTTACAGACAAAAGGTGTGCACATAACACAACTGTTTAAAAGTTTGATGTTAAATGTTTTTGAAAGTCTCATATGCCCACAGTTTATTCAGTTTATTTGATCAAAAACACAATAATATTTTGAAATGTTATTGCAACTTAAAATAACTGTTTTCTATTTTAATATATGTTGAAATGCAATTTATTCCTGTGATGGCAGCAAAATTTATTCCTCCAGTCTTCAGCGTCACATTATCCTTTAGAAATCAGTAATATGCTGATCTTACTATTATTAATGTTGACAAAAGTTGCTTAATATTTTAGTAGAAATGTTTTTTCAGGATTCTTTGAACAGCAAGTTCAAAAACAGCCAGGTAAGGTTTACAATTTACAATAAACCTTATCTGTCTCAGTGTAATGCATACTTTCTGAATTAAACTATTAATTTCTTTCAAAAAAGGGCAAACGTTTGAATGCAAATGTATATTTTGTCAGAATTATAACAAAATATACACTTCCGTTGAAAATTGTGCAATCAGTTTATATTTTAAAACTGAGGAAAATATTTATGTGATTTACTGGAGGAAAAAAAAAACTTTCTTTAAAATAAATTCTGCTTGCAACAACATTTTTTTTTTTTTTATTGTGGTTACAAAATACTTCATGGAACCACTGTATATTTGCCAAAGTATAAACATTATAGACCCCAAATAGCTCCATGGCAAATAAATGGCTTTTCCTGTGGGAACATTTCTGTAAACTTGCCTTCTTTTAATTTCTTCTACATCTTTCCCATAAGTCAATTTTTGAACATGCATTTTCGACCAATCAGAATTCAAGCTTCAGTTTTTGTTCTCCAGTGAAAAAAATGTCTTTCCCCTTGTTATATTAGCAGAGAGGTCAACCATGTCAGTGCTGTTGAGGTCAGGGAGAGGACAGAGGGATTTTGTCATACTGTGTTGCCATGTCTCCGATGCCATCTCTATTGCTTGCATTGTAATTATCATCATTGTCGTACAGGTTCTGATGCAAATCAAACTCTATTGTAGAACGTCTTTCAGTGGTTGGTAGAGAATCACCACCCCCACACCACTCAAAAGAAGTCCTCTAACACACATATACACCTGGATGCTCAGCTACTGATTGAGTATTTATGGTGTGAAATGGTCTGTGCAGTGCAGCACCCTGTCAGGAGAGTGGCAGGTATGTTTAACTGAAGTTTTGAATACAGCGGTCCACAGCATGAGTGGTTAATGTGCCTCATCTGTAATTGCACCCCTCTTCAAATATGTCCTGCTGTTACACATGCAGAAACATTGGAGCCACCAGCCAACGCTCATATGTGAGTGGCAAAATGGCTCAAAAAGGTGTTGTATGGCCCAAAGAACGATCCAAAAAAAACTGGGACACAGTTGAGGTCGTTGGCTTGTGCAATAATTGTTCTATGATTCGTGTGGGCGGCAAAAATTGGATCTGAGAAATTAGATGCGCTGTGATGGCACTCGTTCACACTTTAATCTCAATAAGTTTTTAGCAGTTAACACGCTTGATCCTGAAGAAGAACAAGAGGGCGAGAAACTGAGAGACAGTTTGAAGCTTAGCTGACTATTACAGAGCAATAAAACAGATGTAACTGCTGCTACTGTGAAAAAATGAGCCTTTTGTGGATACATTTTAATGGAAACTTATTGCACTTGCTGTGGTTTCCATAGACACGGCCGGGTACTGCGTTTCTAGGTGTAATCTTGTAGAGCTTCCAGGTTTAATGAGCAACTTTGGGCAAATGGTAAGAGTCCTAAAATTTTCACTGCTCCATTGGTCAATATTGATTTGAGACCCACAGTTATAGCGGAAAGATTTAATGGCAAGCATGTGAAACCAACATTGCACTAAGTGTGAGCGTGATCTCATATCGATCAGTAAATGTACTGATAAGAGGATAAAGGAGATTGCAGTTGAAGAGGTTTTTTTTGCAGGGGGTACTTGACTAGTTAAAGGCACCCAGGTTTTCTGATGTATATTTATTTTTTCCTTCAGTCTCATTTCCTTTTACACTGTCAGGATGCTAATAAGCTCAGCAGTAACATCCAACTTTACAAGGGAACCATTGTCCCCAAAGAACTTTAGGTAATGCTAAGAATACTGTACAGGCACTGGGGAGAAATATATTAGAGTGACTCCAGATTGGGAGCTTCAATTAGCACTCCAGTACTCAAGCAGAGGTCAATTGATTTGTAATGGATTTAAATGAGGTCAGAATAGTGTCAACCAACTCAAAGTAGCTAATATACTAGAATTAATAACAGAGACTGTCGTATATCCATTCATTTGTCTCAAATGTGTATCAGCTCAGCTGTTTTTTTTATTATATATATGAGTGTGTAGGTCTGTAGGTTTGTGTTGTGCTGAATATACCCCCTTTACACAAATATCTACATAACACCAATTAAATTTGACGTTGAAGCGATTGAAGAATTTATTTTATGAGAAACAGTGTGGTTCCACTTTATTTTACAGTACATGCACTTAACTGAACTTGCAGTGTATTAATCTAAGAAAGTACTGGTTAATATAAGGTAACTACATGGTTTAGGATTAGGTTTAGGGATAAGTTCAGTGTTATTACCTAGTTATTACCCAGTTATTGTATTGTAATTACTATAAGAAGTATATAGTTTGTACATGCGGAACAGGACTGTAAAATAAAGTGCTGCCAACATTGTTTAGATTTAGTACAACTCTTCAATTACCTTTATACCTCATTCCTTGCATAATAGGAACTTTGCAACTGTTAAAAAAAGTATGTTCTATACAAGTATGAATGTGTGTAGTATGAATACTACCTGAGTTTACTACATTTACCATGCTGACATTGTCAGTTGACCTTCAATATTAGTCGTATCATGCCATTTACATTTTTTTCCCCCTGTGTAAATCAGATGTGCACTTTTCTTGGTGGAAGTATAAAGTCTTCCACGTATTTTCCACAAACCATTCTGGTAGTTTGCGAAAGGTATTTTTGCTGTTAAATTGAGGATTATGAATTTTCATTTACTCGCACTGCTTTTCGCATAATACATATAGTATGGAAGTAGATGTATTTGGATGTAGGGAATCATTTTTTATTTAGTTATTTATTTTTACAAACCTCCCATCTGCAGTTGGTTGAACAAACAGATAATTCTGCCCTAAACCGACAATATTGGTTGAGTCAGTGTTGCTGGTTGGGATGTTCAAACAAACATAGCAATGTTTTGATAGTGCCACAATGTTACACTTTGTGTTGTAATTAGGGTTGGGTACTGTTTGGGTTTTTTGATACCAGTGCCAAATCGATACTATTAAAATGGTACCAGTGCCTGAACCAATACTTATATAATACTTTATAATGTTCTCTTTTGTTGGACAGCAGGTTTATTACAAGGGAAGTCATTACAAGGGAAGTTAGGCATTTTAATTTAAGCATGTTTAATGTAGCTAGCTAACAGTAAACTACCTGCTGCCATCAGAGCAACTGCTCCTAGGATGGTCTTATTTCCCAAGTTGGAATGTGAAAACAACATAGACACTTAAGTTACTACAAAGATATTGGATTTGTATTATCAGAGCTTTCCGAATTGTGTTCTCGTGACTTTTTTCAGTTTGGAAAGTATTTTTCCAGTTATTCTGACACCACATGAATGCAGTATAATTTAACTACCGATCATGTGCGGTGGTGATCCTTCTTACATCCGTTTCAGACAACCAGAGGGTGAATATTTCAGTTGACAGCTCAGGCATTTAAGTGGCACTGAAATCTGCATTATGATTCGGTTTGGTACAACCGAACGGGTACGGGTTTTGGTACCCAACCCTAGTTGTAATCAGCCAACAAACATCTTATTTGTAGTTGTTTTTGCATATTTAGCTGTGATACAAGAAAGTGTTTTAACCTAAAATGACACACTTCACCTTTAAAGGGCTGGAATATGTTTTTAACTTCACTGATATCCTTCAAAAGATCTTTTAACAGCTTTCAATTTAGCATTTGTTGGTTTTAGGCTTAGCACTGAAAGAGTGTTGAGCTCTTGTGTGCACAGGTGCACGAAACATTGTGCTTGGTCTGTGTCACAGACATTACGCTCAATCAGTGGAGCAAGAGCGCGATACGCTGGAAAAGAAAGAGAGCGAGGCAGATAAAGGGAGGGAGAGAGCGCTTTAAACAGACGTGGACGGCTGCCTACTGCTCATTCCCCCAGAGCTGTAGCGCAGATGAAACATCACTGCTGAGCTCACCAAAAAACAGATCTAAAGAGAAAAGAGAGTAAACAGAGAAAGAAAAAGCAGGACAGAAGCTCATTAGAAGCTCGAATTATTATCAGCTGCAGGACGTGAATGAATGTGTGTGTGAGAGAGAGTGTAAGAAAAGAGGAAAAGACCTCAGAAGAGAGGAGAGAAGTGTCAGCAGAGCTGTGGATTTATGCTGTCCGGTCTTGACATCCCTCCCTCCTTTCCTCCTCCTCTCCTCCCCCCTTCAGCAGGCGGGCTTTTTGTGGCTGACCATGCGAGGATCCTCTCAGTGCTGCGGGAATCTCCTCTCCTCCTCCGGACAGTTCTGCAGCTCTCGTTCTGTGGCTCATTGACCCCGACGCAGCCTTAACAGTTGTCTTTTGGAACGTCTTGGACAAGGAGCAACGCAACTTTTGGACTGTGTAGACGTCTCCTTTTTCCTTGTGCTCAATAATTGATGCAGTTTCTCTGCTGCTGCTTTGACCGTATCCACAGGACGGGATCAGGGAGGAAGGTTGGGACTGTGACCCCCGTATGATCCCTCAGTGTGTCCTCTCTGTGTTGTAGACTGCATCTTCTTCGTCCTCCTCATCCAGCATGCAGGTCTCAATCGCTTGCACAGACCACAATCTGAAGGGTCGAAATGGGGACCATGGAAAAACGAACGCCACCAGCCCCAACGTGGTGAACGCGGCACGGGCGAAGTTCCGCACAGTTGCCATCATCGCCCGGAGCTTTGGCTCTTTTACCCCACGCCACCACATCTCCCTCAAAGAGTCCACCGGCAAGCTCACCGGCATGAAGTACCGGTATGTCTCTCTCTCCCTCTTTAACCACTTTCCTTCATTTCCATTTCTTTCTTCCAGGGATCCCTTCACCTGTGGCTCTTTCGCTTGCTGGAATGGTTTGGATCCTCTCAAACTCTTTTGAGATGAGTTTTAAGAAGATCAGTAGTAGTTGTTTAAGGGTTTGACATGATGTTTGGCTTGAACTGTGGTGGTCCAGGTGATATATTTGTCACTGTCCATCACTTAAAGGATGTTGCTGTTCATCATAGATAGAGTGTTTCATCAGTGTAATATATGGGTTTGACCCACTCTTGATCTCCTTGCTAGCTGAGCTCGCTCTGTTAGCTCTGGGTTCCTCAGGACAAACAAACCATAATTGCTTGCTATTCCATATTTACACTCTAGGAAGCACAGTTGTCAGATTGATGCTTCGTGACGTGCTGAGAATATCCAGACAGTGGATTCTTTGGAATGTTTCCCCTCTCCCTGTTCTAGTAGAGCATAATTACACGTGTTTTTCTTTCATTATCCTTGATCATTTTCAGTGTGTGTTGTTACTTGATTTGATGCAATATTTTCAGTGATTTCAGGATATTTTCTACCTACTCTGCTGCACATGTTCTGGATTCTGGTGGGATGTGCTGTGCTTGTGAGAGTGTATGCAGGTGGCTGTGGTTTCTGAGTCTAATTGAAGAATAAACGTTTCTAAATGCAAATGTTGAGTGGACCACATTAGTGTCTTTCACCTGATGTCCTGAATCAGCACATCACACACAGAACCTTAAAGCAGCGGTCACGCTAGGCTTTAGGTTTACCAAATTACTTCGTTACCCTGTAATGATGATGGCTCTAGGGCTTCTGTTTTTAATAATTTACAAATAATAATAATAATAAATGTACTATGTACTTCATGTTCCTGAAACATAGCAAGCACTGCAGCTTTGATGTTTGGTCTTTTTGTATGAAGTCAATAAGTTCATTTGTGCTTTTTAGATCAATTGGTCATTAATAGTAGCACCTTATAAGGTTATATATTACTACTCTGAGGTACTAATATGCATATTTTAGGGGGGGGTATGGTACAAAGTTGTCCCTTTATGGGCACTGCTACTGTGAGAAGCTGTTATAACTACAAAGGTACAATTTTTGTAAAAAATAAAATACAAATTGACAGTGTATTTGAATCGAGTTCACCAAATGTAAACATTGGTACACATACATATGAAAATGCATGGAAATTTCCAAGTGAAACAGGATATACAATGAGAAAATAATATAGGTCATGACTTGATTTTATCCATTGGGAATTGATTGGAATGTGAGAAGTGACAGGACGTTGAATGGGACAGGGTTTATGATTAAGATTGGATGGGAGGAGTTGAAAAATTGGACTTCTGGCAAGTTATTACATTTTGATGAAAGAATTATGAAGAAAAGCATTTGCCTTTGAAAAAGCATGCACTGAACCGTGCGCAATAAGATCAGGAAGGTGTATTAGGAAGGAAAATAGGATCAGTTTGATCCATATTTTTATAGAATATCCTCTTATGTTGTATTTATCTTATTAGATGAATCTGAGATTACATGCTTTCTCTGGAAATAAGTTCAAACAGCCATTGAACATCTTTTGTATTTGATAATTATAAGTGTCTGAGTAGAGCAGATGTACCAAATTTGAACAAGTGCATGTATGTGTGTGGTGAGTTTGGTGGTGTGTATCTGACCGTACAGGCTGTAATGTATTCTCTTTTGTTCCTTCTTCTGATCCTCTACAGTCACTTCCCAGGGATTTCTGACCTTAGACCAGCCCTGTCATTTCTAGAGATGGATATTTTAATCATTTTGTCTGCTTTGAGTACTCAACAGATAAATTAACCAAGTACGTTGGGGGTGGTGGGTCTATCTGCGCCATTATTTAATCTACTGTATGTATGAGATATGAGATGGTAGTCTCCTCCTTACAGCGCATCCTGGTGTTTGTAAGGGTCTCAAACCAAGTTTTTTAACCCTTAACTGGCGCCGTCCCGTATACGTTCCGTATACTAAGTTTACTTCACTATATTACAATTAAATCCTAATGTAATCATGACAAACTATATATCATTTGAAAGGTCTAAGACTCCTAAATAGATATTTTACCATTTTTTTGTTGTTACAAATTATGTAGTAACAGTAATATATTCATTTATGAAAAGAGTGCACCAAGAGCCTATGATAAATCTACGTCATAACAGGAGTTCTGACCTTTGTCACAAAAAGTCTTTATTTCCTTGCCTTTTTCCCTATCACATGTTTTAGCAATCATCATAAATTATATACCATTTGAAAGCTTAAAATCTCAAAATTCATCCTTTGTTATCGGACATTGCGTCACCATAGAAATGGTACTTCAAAATGTTTTAGCGGTCTCCTCCCCCTTAGCGGGGGTGTCATATTACAAAATGTATTACGGTCTTTTAGAATCAAAACTTTTTATAATCTTGACAAAATACATATCGTATATTTTGTCATAGATGTAATATTGAGTGAGAAATTGATAGATTTGTGACAGAAATGCATCAGACATTTTGGTATAACGCCTAAACAAAATTGCATAAGAACCTCAATTTTTTAAATATCAACTTCAAATTTGGAGCATAACTTATGTAGACATAATGGCTTTCATTTTATAGCAATTTTGGATTTTTAACTATTTTTAAAAATATTTATCTTATATAAAATAAAATAAAAATAGTATAATACTTTTTCTTTACAGTAAATTTAAGCTTCTATAGCTTTTTAATACTTTAATTTTATTAAATGATTTCACTTCTGTAATAATCTGTTAATTGTCTGTATTCAAAAGTGTTCATGAATTATAATAATTTAAGTTTGGATAGTGCACTTTCTCGTGAATTTTCAAAAATGGGGATGACAGTTAAGGGTTAAGATGTTAAAAAACAGTTCTTTGAAAAAGAAAGAACACCTCTCTACACCCCTGTGTTCTGTTCCATTTGGATGCGTGGCATGTAGCTGTTTGAAAGGAAGAACACGTCTGCTGTGTCGCCCCCTCATGTCATCATGTACAGTGTTGATACAAACTTCTGGCTGATGAATCGGACCACAAGGTACCTATCAAAAATAACACTGTAATCAATCATTAGCTGGTGTTGTTGTTACTTAATTTTAATAAGTGTGAAATGTTTTGAAGTTTAAACATTTGCTGTCACTTCCAAGTGCTTGGGTACTCAACTAACCGTATAGCGTTGCACAGCAGTGTTATTTGAGCATTTATTATTTTGAAATCATTTTATTTTGAATATTTTGAAAATATTTCAGTTAACAATTTTAATAGTTTTAGTTAACACACAGATATTGTACAGATATTGAACTTCTAGCAGATATGTTAAGGTGCTCATTATTTTATATATCATCTTCTGGCTGATAACTGATAAATGGCCAGTATTAAAATTCTACAACTTTATCTAAATACAGTATATTACAAATAAAATACTAAAAAACTAAAATCAGTTATTTTAAGTGATATAAATGAATTTCGGCACTACAGCATTATAATGCACAGTATGAAAATAGATATTGATTTTAAGATTTTATAATGATTACATTTAATTAATCATTAAACGTTTTAATTGAATATTTTAAATCAAATTAAAAGTTAACTTTAAGTTTCATATTGTATATCCAATTAAATATGACATTACATATCCAACATAAAAAAGGTTTCTAATATTGGCTGAAAATGGATTTGGAACTACATTTTGAATCTCTAATAATAACAGTCCTCTGGACAACAATGCAAACTGTGCACCTCTAAAAGCCTAAACTGTTGTTCATCCTGTGGAAGCTTGTTAACATCCATTCTTATATTGACTTCTGATCAAGGTTCCCATTATTATCACTTGCTTTCAATAAAAAATAAACATTTGTTTCTCAGATCCAAATGTTTCTCTTCATATCTACAACACAGAGCACTCTCTCCTCCCCTCTCTCTCTCTCTTCTCTGTCTGTGTTGATAGTGATCTCTGTGTCGTTGACAGCCCGTCAGGACAGCATTAAAAGTGCAGGAGCGCGTACTGATGCAACATACAGTGTATGAGTGAGCAGCAGATAGAGGAGGATTGGGTTTCTAGAAGTTATACTTATAGCTCTGCATGTCCATCATGACTTCATTGTACAGGCCTGACAGGGAGCTGCTCGGGAGGAAGCTTTCTATTACTGCTCTCGTTACACACACTCATACGTGCTCACTCATGGTAAACATCGAGGCCAGTAAGCTTCATTGTGTCTTTATGTTTAGTGCTGCAACAGAAACCCTGGAGACCCATTAGATGAGGTAAGTTTTTCTCTTCACAGTAACTCCTTTCAACAATTCATCACCAATCTTGAATATGAACTGCTGACTAAAAATACTGGATGAACATCTACAGCTGGCACTTGAGTCAAAACCTTTCTATGATACCTCGGTGAAGTTGAAACCAGCTCCAAGACCAAGTCCAGCTAGGTCGAACAAGATCAGTGGTGGCCAATTTGAAACTGTAAATGAAGAATGAGAGGAAGCGGCCAATCATGACCAATAATCCTCTGGAAACCACTTACAAATCACAGAGGTTTAATAGGTTTTGAGGCAACAATAGTACCTTTGAAATGGATCCTGTAATGTAGAATGAGTAGAGAACAGGCAAACAGAGACTGATCCATTCTGTGTCTATATTGGTCCTAAGGAAACAAAGATGTAGGAGTGGTAAATAAAAAAATTAATTAATTAATTAAAAAAAAAAAAAAAAAAAATATATATATATATATATATATATATATATATATATATATATATATATATGTGTTTTTTTTTTTTTTCTGGTGTGAATATTCCATTTGTCATGGCTGACCTTTACAGGGATTTATAGGGGAGGAATGAAGAGCTTCTCTGTTAAGATCTCAAAGCAGGAGATCAGACTGAAAGGTCACAGTGAAGAGATTCACCCAAAAGTTTCATTAAACGCCTTTAACATCCCTGAATGAGAATGAAGGTGCCTGTAGAATGTAAAGGGTTTAACAAAAAGTTAGTACTTTGACTAGTAGATTATTTTAAGGATCAGAACTTTTCATCTTTAAGTAACCTCCTGGCTTTTTTGATTGACAGTTCAGTTTAGAATTTTGAAACTTTTTTGAAACTTGAACTTATCAAACTTGTCATAAATTGTCTCTTCTACACTACTGTTTAAAAGTTTGGGAGCAGTAAGATTATTGATTGATTGATTGATTGATTGATTAGATAACAAAACCAATTCCAAAATGTTGGGAAATTTTGTAAAATGCAGTGAAATCAAGAATCTGTGATTTGTTAATTCACTTTAAATTTTACTTAATTGACAAAAGTACAAAGAAAAATGTCCAATGTTTTCACTGACCAGCTTAAATGCATTTTGTAAATATAAAGACATTTTGATGTTCATGGCTGCAACACACTCCAAAAAAATTGGAGCAGAGGCAAAATAAAAGTGAAAAGGTTGTGAAATATCCAAGTTAAACTGTTTGAAACAGTCCACAATGAGCAGATGAATTGGTAATAGGTGAGGGGATCATGTTTAGGTATAAAAGGAGCATCTCAGTTTTTGCCAGCAAAACCAATTTGTGCTAAATTTCATGAGATAAGTGCCAAACAAATCAAAAATCACATTTCTCAATGCAAAATTGCAAAGAATTGAGGTCTTTTACCAACTTCCATGCATAATATTGTCAAAAGATTCAGGGAATCCAGAGAAATCTCAGTACATGTACAAGGCAAGGCAGGAAACCTCAGGTGAATGTGCATGACCTTTGAGCCCTCAGATGGCATTGTGTAAGAAACCATTGTGCTGCGGTGTTAAATATAGATACCTACATGCTTAGATCAAGACAATACCAGGTCTCATTCTGCATGTGCTACAACAGTGTGGTTTCATAGACATACTGTATGTGGATTGACTGACTGGCCAGCAGATCTGTCTAATGAAAATGTAAGGCAATCATGAAAAGGAGAATTAGACAATAATGCCTACAGACTGATGAGCAGCTGAAGTCTTGTATCAAGCAAGATTGGACAAAAAACTGGCATGCAAAACTTTAACAGTTAGTATCCTCAATTCTTAAACAATTAAACAATATAATTAAAAAGACAGTTGTTGTGACAGTGTTAAACAAGCCTTTGTCCCAAATTTTTTGGAGTGTGTTGCAGCCATCTAAATCAAAATTTGTTTATATTTACAAAATACGGTTAAGTTGGTCAGTGAAAACATTGGAAATCTTTTCTATGTACTTTTGTTAATTAAATAAAGGTTAAAGAGAATTAACATCACCGATTCTTGATTTTTATTGTGTTTTACAAAATGTCCCATCTTTTTTGGAACTGGGTTTGAGATTAGATTAGGATGGGGTAGATTAGAATAGGGTTAGGTTTTTAGTGTATTTTTATTAATAGCAAAAGCTATAACTGACCTCTTTCAAAAGCATTAAAAACCTTACCAACCCCAATCTTTTGAATGGTAGTGTACAAATATCTAAATAAATTTGCAGGGTTTCAAAACAGTTGACCAACAGCAACTTCATTTAACTCCAATATCAGTTGATGCAAGTCTTAAAAAATAGATTTTAAAAAGATAATCTATTTCTCATTTATCCAAGAGAAGAGTTGTTAGGTCAAAAGTACACACATTAATGTTATATTAGTCAGTTAACAACCAAGAGCTCTAGCTACTTATTCTTCCCAATATAGTCATGCATTTTTGATGTTGCTTTACAGCCAAGATTAAATTTAGAATTAATTTATATTACATCTTCTTGATTTTTGAATCCTTCCATATTGTAAGTTACAGACTACGAATTTCTAGATCAGATTTCTAATCATAAATGCTTGTACACATAAAGTCTGGATTTATTTAACATCTGTTAACTGCAGTTTTTGTGTAGTCAACATTGTTTCGTACTTCATCAAATCTCTCTCTCTCTCAGTATTTTGGTGCAAACTGCTTGTCACCGGGGTCTTATTTTCTGCTTGAGAGCTCAGAGTCACCTGACCTCCCACTGCAGCACTGAGGCAAAGAAAATAAGAGGCGCCAAGACAAGCACCCATACTTGCATCAAGAGCCTAGCTGATGAATAAATAATTGAATGCACGCTCACATAGTCGAACCAAAGTATGCACACATACTTTAAGAATGGCAGATAATAGGATTGTGCTTAAAGACTGAGGCTAATCCTGCTGAAACTTGCCTATCATCAGGCCCAAATAAATTTTGCACCATGACAAAGCAGCTCTCAGACTTTGATACAATATGTAGATCTTAATGATGCCTGTAACCTTTTTTAGAGAACATTAACCATGTGTGAAGACAAAAATGAGTACAAACATCTAAAAGAGAAAGCAAGCAGGCTGAAATATTTGGAATTGCTCATAAGTTTAATTATGATTTGATTAATAAAATCCCCAAACAAGCAGCTCAGCTGTATTGATGTGTGTTGTCCTCTAGAGCTTTAAGTACAAAGATACACCCTTCATCCATTAAAGTACAAGATGAACTGGCTGGAGATAAATGAAAGACACATAAGCAAGGGGGTCATTTGTTGACTGTCATTTACAAAGTGTTAATGAAGAACATCTTGTTGCTTGTGGCCTCCAATGGCCCTGAAGCTAAAACCTTAAATTAGCCTGAGTAGTTTCCATGACAACATTTAGACTTTGAGGCGTCTCGCTTTGTAATTTTACTGGTTAGTTGCACATTATTGCATCCTTCAAAAATAGAAATGTGTCTTGAAGGGATAGTTCACCCAAAAATGGTAATTCTGCCATCATTTACTCAACCTCATGTCATTCCAAACATGACTTTCTTTCTTCTGTGGAAATTTTGAAGAATGTCGATAACCAAACATTTGGTTACCATTCACTTTCATTGGTAACTTTCATGACGGATTTTCATTTCATCCTTTTGGAGGAGGGGAAAAAGAAACAACATAATTTTAATTAAAAACATTTCACTACTGTGCTTCAACAAATAGTCATTTAAGCAATCATTCATACGAGTGGTATAACCATGGTTCAGTTCCATTTGAGCCTCATATTGTTTACCAAATAACTGTATGTTCTTCGAAGAATTTAGACTGTACATGAAGTATACAGTTTTGATATGGTTTGGGGGTGTTGGAGTAGGGCTTGATGATATGACCTAAAATCTAAATCTCGATTAATTGAACATATTACCTTGATTACTAGTAATGAAAGATTATTTTATTTAATTGTTTATTTGCATTCATAGTTCACTGACAATGCTTGTACTGTAAAAACGCTCAACTATTAAAGGTCAGAAATTTTATCTAATGAAAGAGTGCATTTCTTATCTTTTTTTTTAAATAATTGAAGGAAACAAACTATTTATGGTTATTTATTGAATATTTCGAACAATTGAAAACAAAGGACCCATTTTTTTAAATTAAAACGTCACATTTCAGTTTGAATGTAAAAAGGATATTTTCAAATTAAAAATATGTAAAAAGCATATTTTATGCTGCTCCGGTTGCTCAGATGACTCGGCATCCAAGTTCTATGTTGCTTCCATGCCGCTGAGTCTGGACGGAGTCATGTGACTAAAAAAGTGGTAGTATGTTTTTAAGGGGAAAGTCAGGGTTGCCAATTTGGGCTGCTGCCGCGGGTTGTTTTTTAGTCTGTTTTTTTAATTAAAGCGATCACCCTTAGCATGATTTTGACAGAGGGGAAAACTCCAGGAAAAACGCGATTGGGCTAGTTTTGGTCTAGTTTTGAATAGCAATCGGACTTGTTTTGTTTCATGGACCTGGCAACCCTGGGGAAAGTATTAACAGGATTCAAAAAACTAAATAACCGATGTAGGAAAATTACATCGGTTAGAGGTTCTGAATTTCGGTTTCAATTACTTATCAATTAATCGTCCAGCCCTATGTTCGAGTCTTATTTCAGGAGTTTGGATTGGTTGTTTTAATCAAAGCGCTCGGGGTTAGTACTTACGTCCTTTCCTATCTCTGACTCCTGATCCCAGTGTATACAGCATGTAGGATGGCCAGCTGCCATTGCCTGTCCAGGAATGAGAAAATGAAATGGATTTAAAGCTATGGATGGTGACAGGATGCAGCCCGGGGTCTGATGGACATGTCTCTCACACCTCCTGGAGGTGATGGTGGGCTGTCATGTTCATCTCCTCACAGCACTGCCTGCCTCTCTTCATTATCTGCTCATTCGCTATCGTCCTTAAACAAGCGTTTCTGAGCTTCATTCCCTCACTTCAATGTGAAATACCTCTTGTGTTTGATTAAAATTGTTTTATGGTATTTCGACTAATGACTTTGTCTTTATCTAATGTTACAGCACAAAATACAATCTTTCTTCAATGGTGTATGTTAGTAGAGAAATGCGTTAAATATTGGAAAATAAGACAGATAATTGCCCAGCTCTCTGGAATACTTTTTTTTTTTTTTCTGATTGGACGCAGCATTCTGTAGTCTAATGACCGCTAAAATGTGTTTGACCTTTGCTACCTATCTTGGTTTATTTTGCGATAATGATCGTCTGACTGTTTGTTATCCCTTATATAGACATTCTAGTGAATTTCAGGCAGTAAAACCTCCAAACTTGGTGGCAAGTGTGAGATTTTAAAACACAATATTTTGAGCATAGACAGTTCTTTCAGAACTCTAAAACTCATATGGCCATTCCCGTTGTGTTGTCTGTTAGCACTATTATACTTTTGTTAAATCCCAAGCTTGCAAGATTTCATTTTACTCCTTAAAACTGCTCTTCAGGGAGAATGATGAGCTGACATTTAACAGACTTCAAAAATCACTGCACATTTCTTCCTTCTCTGTTTTTCTGAGACATGTAAAGAGGTTTTACATTACATGAGAAGCTGGTATGATAATGAAAGTGTTTTTGAAGCACAGGATGAGTTGTGTTTGCTGATGGTGTAGCTGCATTTCGTGAAATAAGAATGCATATTTAATTTAGAGAAAACTCAGGCAAAGCATCTTAACAATAAAATAAAAGTCTACCATTTAGGGGGAAAGGATGGAAAACTGAAAATCTCAGAATGACTGAAGTGGTCTGAATGTGTCTGTGGCCTGTGTGTGGCTCAGGTATACCAAATGGGGACGAAATGTTCCCACGAAGATTACAATATCCAAAATCATTGTCCTTGTGGGGACAATTTTGGTCCCCATGAGGAAACAAGCTTTTAAATCAAGCAGAAATATTAATATTTTTAATATTATTTAGTTTTTTTTTGTTAGTTTTTTTAGCAGAAAGTTTTGTGTGAGGGGGAGGTTTAGGGTAAGAAGATAGAAAATACAGTTTGTGCAGTATATAAATCATTATGTCTATGGAATGTCCCCTGTGGAAACACAGTGTGTGTGTGTGTGTGTGTGTGTGTGTGTGTGTGTGTGTGTGTGTGTGTGTGTGTGTGTGTGTGTGTGTGTGTTGTATTCTCTGTGTTTTTGGGACCAAATAAGAATGTTTTCTGTGAGTGGTACCAGTGGTCTGCACAGACATCTGTAGGGGGATATCACATCCTGGGGGGTGGTCCATGGGCATCTAGATCAGAACAAAAGGTCTCTTTAGGGGCAGGGGCTCAAGTTTGTTGATTTGTGCATGTATGTATGTATGTTTGTTTGTTTATATTATTGTCATGGAAACTCCAGTAATTGTGTAATAAAACTGCGTAAAAAATATTTTTATTTTCTTTTTTCCCCTCTCATCCTCTCCCTCTTCTGCTGGTAAGGATGGTGGTGATGTGTTGTTAAGGATATTATATCAGATGTATGTGCATATGTATGTGCAAAGTCTTTGGCTACATCAAAAGATTGGCTGATTTCTTTCTATAGCAAACGTGTATGAATGCATTTAGCATTGGTCAAATGAATGAGAAGACAGATGGGATTATATAATTTTATCAAAGGTTTTGTAGTCCATTGATGCAATAGGCTACATGACAGTTTGAACACTGAAATTGAAAAATTGCGTTAACATGAGTAATTACACATTAAATAGAGCTGAGCCAGTGTGAAAGGTGAACAAAAGCTTTCTGTTTTTTAGACTCCTGTCTGTCTGACAGATACCACACATTACTCTCTCCACCATCAGCAGGACTGAGGTTAGAGTGTTAATTACCTCTGAGAACACACACACAAAATCCAAACTGGAGAGCCAGCATAAAGAACATGCTTGCTTCAGGTTCAGCCAATCGCAGAGCTTTAAACACATCTGATAACCACTAACATAAATGTTTGAGACAAATGAATACATCCATGCACACACGTTTTTATCAGTTTTAGATGCTTCACTGGTAAGAAGTAAGAAGATTATGGTGAATGGAGATGCTCTTTATAGTGATTATTGATTTAATCACTATAATAGTTAAGCAATCAATAACAGAAAGTCTTAGAGGAGTATCCTTGGCACATTAGCTGTGCATCACACTTTTTTCTCTCTTTCCCTTTTTCTCAGTCCAACATTAAAAGCATATGTACATGCATACTGTCATGAAATACATCTGACTCATACACTTATCATCCATATACCTCCCCTCTTTCGCCCACCTCTTTTATGACACTGCTGAGAGGGCTTTCACACTGCCAGCATGATATGTGTGTAATGGCATGTGTATAAAATAACAATAAAAATAATTTACCTGCCAAGCAAAGATTTATAATTGAACTTAATTTTGCATAGGTTTTTCTTTTTCTTTCTTTCTTTTTTAAGTAAGGATACATTAAATTGATCAAAAGGTCAATAAAGACATATACAGTATATCATATCATTATATTTCTGTTTCAAAGAAATGCAGTGTAAGTCGCTTTGGATAAAAGCGTCTGCTAAATGCATAAAAAATTCTGTAATTTTCTATTCATAAAATAATCCTGGAAAAATCAGTTTCCACAAAAATATTAGGCAGCACAAGTGTTGATGCATTCAGCATTTATAATGAAAAAATAAAAAATAAAATAGATGATTCTTGATGGCCATATCTGCATATTAGAATGATTTAAAACAAACAAACAAAAAAAATCATCTGACACTGAAGACTGGAGTAATGGCTGCTGAAAATTCTGCTTTGCCATCACAGGACTAAATTAGCCTACATATTAAAATATATTCAAATTGAAAAGAGTTATTTTAAATTGTAATAATATTTCACAATATTATTATTTTTACTGTATTTTGATTAAATAAATGCAGTCTTGTTGAACATAAGAGACTTCACTGAAAAACATTTAATACCTTACTAAAATCTTATATCCATACATATATGATTTCTCTACATGGCTAATTAGCCCTTCATCTTTCCCCTTATAGAAATCTATGATGGTGACTTATCTTTACATTTTCTGAAAACAGAGACTGAAGTAAGCTATCTAAGGTTATTTTCCTTGAATCCTCCCCTTACAAACTTTCCCTCTATTAAGTGACGGCGCTATCATGAGCGATATAATTCGGCTGTCACAGACATGCGATGCATTTCTCTCATCTGAGATCTCTCTTCCAGTGAAATCACAAAATAATATGCAATCAAACACACTACAGTTACTGATATAACGTGTGATATGATAAGCTTGACAAGTCAAGAATTACTGTTAGAAAACTGTTGATTACAGTGATGAAGTTATCCCTGATGTACCTGAGCAATGAATATCACTGACTCTGAAGAAGAATATGGCTAACCTGTGTTTCCCAGTGTCCCAGATCTCCTTATTCAGAGTCAAGTAAGCGGTTTACACTCCACCTCATTTATTACAGACTATTTTCAGCACACTATTGGGGCACATTTGGCTTTAATACAATCACAACAACAGAATATTTTATGCTGGACTAAAACACGCTGAATCTGTTGAAAAGGGGAACGTCTCTATTGTCTAGAGTTAATAAACCCCTGGAACGTAGTTGTCATCGTGCTGCGGGGCGGGTGAATAATGAATGATATCACTCTCTGTTGTGAACGTTTGCTGTTATCAGGTCTAAGTGTCTATTCAGCACCACTTCATTCATCTCAACACGTAAAAACAGCACACTGGTAAATAATGCAGATCCTGGAGGGGGAATTTCATTTCTTTCTTTATTTATCTGTTTATTTCTTATTTATTTTTTTCTGTCAAACGCTACCAAGACAAACAGGTTTTGTCGAGCCATTGGGCTTCAGGCTCTGTTGCGCCAAACAAAAGCATGTTCAGCACAAGCAACATGCACACAAGCTGATCCATTTTACATGCGCACTAAATGACAAAAGGAGAATATGTTTGTTTGTTTGAATAATTACAACCAGATGCAAATAGGCAATTTATTTTGTCTAGTTTTCTGCGCACCATAGTCGTAGTATTGCAGCTTTCAGGAAAGGAAATAGAAAATAGAACTTAAATCCATTTAAAAAATAAAAATTCCGTCAAGTCAGGTCACCTTTATTTATATAGCGCTTTTAACAATACAGATTGTGTCAAAGCAACTTTCCAATATCAGAACAGGAAAATAGTGTCAATAATGTAAAATGACAAGATTAAACACACAATTTTTAGTTAAAGGCATTCCATTATTGAATTCAGTGATTTCAACGTCCAGTTCAGTTCAGTTTAAATACCGTATTGTCCCGAATATAAGACGACCCTGATTATAAGACGACCCCCCTTTTTCCAGATGTACCTGTTGGAAAAAGGCTTTTGAAAACCAAATCTTGTTTTTTTTTCTCTCTCTGTAAAACACATTTATTCTTAAATTCTTTTCATATTGCATATTTTTCCAATTCTATTTTTTGTTTTGAAAGTATGGTAAATACTGGTAAAATGTACCAACAATGACATTGGAAAATTTTGATATACCATTGAAATAACAGGTAGCCCATCTGAATTATATAACAATTAGGCTATCCAACTCATAGTAGCCTACCAAAATGTTATTATCAGTAGACGTGAAATCTTATTGTAGTCTTCAAATCTGGGTACTGTCTTATGTTTTAAAATCACTTACAGAGGAAGTTTGGTCCCATCAGGCTAACATGACAGTCACGATCATGCTGCTGTAAGCTTTTCTTTTTCATTTGTTTTCATTCGCGATCTTTACAACACACATTACATTACATATTTCATGGCACACTCATTTTAATGCGTTTTTGGCGCCACCTATTGTTGTGGGTGTATTATTGACATGTCAAAGTCTAGACACTGAATATAAGACGAACGCGTTTTTTCAGATGTATTTCCAAGGAAAAAACATTGTCTTATATTCGGGTCAATACGGTAGTATCTGTGCAATCATGTAGACGATATCGCTGGAAAATAAGTGTCCTCAACTAAGCAAGCCAGAGGCGACAGCGGCAAGGAACCAAAACTCCATCGGTGACAGAATGGAGAAAAAAACCTTGGGAGAAACCAGGCTCAGTCGGGGGGCCAGTTCTCCTCTGGCCAGACGAAACAGCAGTTCAATTCCAACTCCAGCAAAGTCAGATTTTGTAAAGGACTCATTTGGTTCCTGTGGTCTTGTCCCGATGGCTGTCTAGGTGACGAGGTCCTCACTGGGCATCTGTCTTTGTGGTTCATCTAGGTGTCCTGATCTCTGCTGACGTTCAGGGTTGTAGAGTTCGTCAGTGCAGTGTTGACAGAACCGGGCTAATATGGTCATACTTCCTGGTTCTAGTAAGAACTCTAGCTGCTGCATTTTGGACCATCTGTAGTTTGTTTATTAAGCGTGCAGAACAACCACCCAATAATGCATTAGAACAATCTAACATTGAGGTCAAAAATGCATGAATTAACATTTCTGCATTTGACTTTGAGAGCATAGGTCTCAATTTAGATATATTTTTAAGATGAAAGAATGCAGTTTAACAAATGCTAGAAATGTGGCTGTCAAATGAAAGATTGCT
Organism: Onychostoma macrolepis; assembly: GCF_012432095.1. NCBI lineage: Eukaryota > Metazoa > Chordata > Actinopteri > Cypriniformes > Cyprinidae > Onychostoma > Onychostoma macrolepis. The sequence continues at coordinate 18,261,855 of NC_081172.1, read as the reverse complement.
ATCAAATAGCACCCTTAGGTTCCTAACTGATGACGAAGAATTTACAGAGCAGCCAAGACAGTGTTCTAAGTTATTACATGTGGGGGTTTTAGGTCCGATAATTAACACCTCTGCTTTTTCAGAATTTAGCAGTAAGAAATTACTCGTCATCCAGTTTTTTATATACGACTATGCATTCTGTTGTGTTTCACCAGGGCGCGAAGAAATGTAGAGCTGAGTATCATTAGCATAACAGTGAAAGCTAACACCATGTTTTCTGATGATATTTCCTAAGGGTAACATGTAAAGCGTGAAAAGTAACGGCCGTAGTACTGAGCCTTGAGGTACTCCATACTGCACTTGTGATCGATATGATACCTCTTCATTCACTGCTACAAATTGATGGCGGTCAGATAAGTACGATCTGAACCATGCTAATGCACTTCCACTAATGCCAACAAAGTTTTCTATTCTATTCAAAAGAATGTTGTGGTCGATAGTGTCAAACGCAGTGCTACGATCCAGTAGTACTACTAGAGAGATACAACCATGATCAGATGACAAGAGCAGGTCATTTGTAACTCTAATGAGAGCAGTCTCAGTGCTATGAAACGGTCTAAATCCTGACTGGAAATCCTCACAGATACCATTTTTCTCTAAGAAGGAATATAATTGTGAGGATACTACCTTTTCTAGTATCTTTGACAGAAAAGGGAGATTCATGATCGGTCTGTAATTAACTAGATATTTGGGGTCAAGTTGTGTTTTTTTAATGAGAGGCTTAATAACAGCCAATTTGAAGGTTTTGGTAACATATCCTAATGACAATGACAAATTAATAATAGCCAAAAGAGGATCTTTGACTTCTGGAAGCACCTCTTTTAGTAGTTTAGATGGAATAGGGTCTAACATACATGTTGTCGGTTTAGATGATTTAACAAGTTTATACAATTCTTCCTCTCCTATAGTAGAGAATGAGTGGAATTTTTCCTCAGGGGATCTATAGTGCACTATCTGATGCGATACTGTAGCTGACGGCTGTATGGTTACAATTTTATCTCTGATAGTATCGATCTTGGAAGTAAAATAGTTCATAAAGTCATTACTGCTGTGCTGTTGGGAAATGTCAACACCTGCTGATACTTTATTTTTTGTTAATTTAGCCACTGTATTGAATAAATACCTGGGGTTATGTTTGTTTTCTTCTAAAAGAGACGAAAAGTAATCAGATCTAGCAGTTTTTAATTCTTTTCTGTAGAATAGGGTACTTTCCCACCAAGCAATACGAAATACCTCTAGTTTAGTTTTCCTCAAGCTGCGCTCCATTTTCCGGGCTGCTCTCTTTAGGGCGTGAGTGTGCTCATTATACCATGGTGTTGGAGTTTTTCCTTAATCTTCCTTAAGCGTAAAGGAGCAACCATATCTAAAATCTCCATGGTGGAGCATAGACCCATGGCAGAGACTGGGACCTAGGGGAAACTGAGACACAAGATACAGACCGTGCATATATGGTCTCAAGGACCGAGGCAGGGAACACAAAAAGCTCATCAATAAGCTCACTGACTGAGACTGGACAGGCAGACAGTTCATAAGTAGGCTCACTGACTGAAACTGGACAGGCAAACTCAGACTCATAGGTTGAAACCAGACAGACAAACACCTGAGAATCGAACTCATTTACAGAAATCCCATTTACCAAATCCCATAACCAAACTGCTTATACTCTGACTCCTTGGTTGGAACTGGACAGACAGATAGGTCATTGACAGACACTAGGCTGACAGGAAGTTCGCAAACAGTCATATCACTTGAGATAGAACAGACAGATGACTCATTCTCAGGCTTATTGGTCGAAACCGGACACACAGATAGCTCAAGATTAAACTCATTGTCTGGAAATGGACAGACAGACTGTTCACTAGTGGTCTCTTTGGCAATGACAGGGTTAACAGGGCAAACAGAAAGTTCATTTAAGGTTTCCATGGCAGTGACAGGCAGGGATGAAAGCTCCTGAACGGCCCTTGTAGCCACAGCAGAACAGTCAGGAAGTTCACAGACAGCATCCTCGGGTGTGACAGACAAGGCAGAGAGTTCAAAAACCGCTTCTTTGTCTGGGATGAGACAGGGCAATAGTTCACTGATGGTCTCCTTGGCCAGTTCAGGACGAGACAGTAGTTCATAAACATCCTCCACAGCTGTGATAGGACCGGCAGAGAGATCACAGACAGCCTCCATAGCCGTCACAGGACAGGCAGAGAGTTCACAGACGGCCTCCATAGCCGTGACAGGACAGGCAGAGAAATCACAGACGGCCTCCATAGCCGTGACAGGACAGACAGAGGATTCACAGACGGCCTCCATAGCTGTGGCTGGACAGACAGGGAGTTCACAGACGGCCTCCATAGCCGTGGCTGGACAGACAGGGAGTTCACAGACGGCCTTCATAGCCGTGGCTAGACAGACAGGGAGTTCACTGATGGCCCCTATAGCCGTGGAAGGACAGACGGGGAGTTCATTAATGGGCGCCACTACCGTAACCAGAGCTGAAGTGAAAGACGAAGCCTCAGGATGTTCTGCAGCATACGCTGCCACCCCCGTAGAATCCGGAACGGGCACCGCCACCTCTGGAGGATCTGGAGTGGGCACTGCCATTTCTGGAGGTTCTGCAGCCTCAGTCACCACCTCTGGCAATCCTGTGGACGTTGCTGGCTCTGGAACTTTGGCGGTAGTGAACGCAGCCCATACACACCAGAAAGCAATATGGGAAATGCAGCAGACAAGGGGATTACTTCTGGGATAAAAGGGTTTGAGAGCACTGGTTTAGGGATACCAGCTGCATGTGCTGACACCAGCGGTGGGTCCTCCACGCTGGATGCCAGTCTGAGATACCAAAGGACTGACCTTGATGATCTGGGTGTAACAGACAGGACGTGACTTGACTCTGGACGATCAGCTGAAACGTGACGAGACACTGGGGGATCAGCTGAGATGTGACGACACTCTAGAAGATCAGCTGAGATGTGACGTGACTCTGGAAGATCAGCTGAGACGTGTCGTGAATCTGGAAGTTCAGCTGAAACGTGACGAGATTCTGGGAGATCTGGATAAACAGTCGAGACGTGGTGAGACTCTGGACGATAAGCTGAGATGTGGCTTGATCAGCGGTGACTTGACTTGCCTCATGATGATCAACTGACATGACTGGACTCATGACAATCAACTGTGACTTGACTGGACTCATGACGATCAACTGTGACTTGACTGGACTCATGAAGACCAACTGTGACTTGACTGGATTCATGAAGATCAGCTGTGACTTGACTGGATTCTGGCAGATCATACAAGACATACACAGGCTCTAATGCGGCAGCCGCGATGTTAATGGGTTCTGATGCAGCAGCCACGGCGTGAATGGAGTCTGAAATAACAACCGCGACATGTTTAGGATCAGGAACGATGGTAGTGTCAACACAGTACTTTGTTGTCACCGCCATTTTGTGAGTTCGCTCCGTGGCCGCCATTACGCAAGCCCTGCTCGAGGGTTAATAACAGCCTTGCAGTGTCCATACCTGGCCAATATCCACATGAAAAGCTGCTGGATCCTTGTGTGGCCGAGTATTCTGTTACGAGGCGACAGGGATGAGAGACGTGCAGATCCATATGCAAGCTTTATTCTGAAACGTGGTCACAAAAAAGGCAAAGGGTCAAACAATGGCAAACAGGTATATTGTGGGCAAGACACAAGAGTAGTCCAGTGAATAGATGGGGTCAATCGGCGGCGAACGTAATCTAGGGGGGCAAAACAAAGAGAGATAATCCAGGTACACAGCAAAAGTCCAGGCAGGGGCAAACAGGGTCTGAATGGCGAGACAAAAGGGTAATCCGAAAAACACAGGCAAGAATCTAAACACAGGAAAACAGGCAAGGCAAGACTATGACTATACTATGAAAACTAGAACTGGCTGCGTAGAGTAGCTATTGCTAAGAGAGTGATAAACGCTATACAATACTCAGCAGTTTGAGAAGCATCTGAGTGGGTTTAATATAGTGTGTGTGTGTGTGTGATTGGCTACAGCTGTGTGTAATCAGTGCAATGGATGATGGGGAATGCAGTCCAGAGTGACGTGTAACAGTCTGTGTGGTGTGAGAGTCAATAAGATGGAGGGGCGACCTCTGGTGGCAATTGGATGGAAGTCCATGAACCGGATTCGTGACAATTTTCATTTTGGGTGAAAAGTGGACATTCATGACTAAATACTGTATAATTTAAAAGTACTTAGAGGTGTAACAATAAATAAATAAATAAATGAATAAATAAATAAATAATTTAAAAAAACAACATAAAAATTACTGTAAAAAACTGTCCGCCTGTGGTTGCCACAAATTTACAGGAAAAAAAAACAAAATGGTAACAACATTTTAAGTTTCATGAATTTAACTTAAATTTTAGAATCTATTAAGCATTAGATGTAACATACAGCCCTAATGAACATAACTGGTAAGAAAAAAACAAGAAGAAACATAGTAATTTCAACGAATAAAAAAACATCAAATGTGAAATGTAACACAGGGAATTCTGTGAATGTCAATTTACAGTTTTTATACATTAATTATACATTATTTCTTTCACGTCCAAAAACTGTATTTTACCGTAAAATTACATGAAATGTCCATTACAGTTTTTCACTGTGTAATCCGAGTAAGTAAGGGAACGTACCGTTAACCAATTAGTATATTTTTACTGTAGCAGTTTTACAGTCTTTTACCATTAAAATCACATTTTGACCCCAACTCATTTTTTACAGTGACTTAGAAGGGGATAGTTTATATGGTCTATAAATGTACTTGACTTGAATGAATTGTACAATAGCTAACATGAGTAATGTGAGTGCTAATTACCGTGATAATTATGATAAATGATCTTAAGATAAGAAATCAATCTCTCTGCGAATGAAAAATGATAAACATCTCTTAACATTTAGCATCATGCAATGTTTATCTCAGGGTCCATGCTGTCCTCTGTGCACTGTGACAGGCGGTCTAGGGTCCAAGGCTGACAGAATCTATTAAAGTGCGATTCAGAGAGTTCATCTACTTCCCCTCTCACTCCAGCTGCTGATTTATTATTGAGTTTTTTCCTTCACCCCTTCCATCCCCCATCATACTCACCAAGCACAAAAATAATAAAGGGCAGACATTCTGCTAGTTCTCATTATTTTCCCCTTCCTCCCTTAGATGAATCAGTGTGTGTGTGTATGTGTGTGTTTGTGGATATTGTACTTTGGCAGCTGTACAGGCCTGTCACACTAGAATTGGCTTTTCCACAGATCTAACAGGCTATCAAATGGCATTTTTATGGATTTCTTTGCCTGAAGTAAAAATCAACTCAAATGGGAATACTGAAGTGTGTATGAACTATGTTGTAAGATGAATAGCTAGAATTCTTATAGAATTCTCTCTGCTACTCTGGATACATGCACAATGTCACAGTTATATCCTAAACACTATGGTAAACAACTGGAATGCCTCTAAAGCTAATAGAAAAATACATTTGTATTGACTGAAATTTCTTTTTAACAAAACCAATAACCATCAATGTTAAATGTGCACCACAGGGTCACAGTGTTTATATGTAGATAGACATACCGTATATCCTGAGCACCAAATCAACACATTTGAATGATTTCTTATGGCTGGAGTAATGGCTTCTGAAAATTCAGTCTTTCCTTCTCAGGGATATATTGCATTTTTAAATATATTAAAATAAAAGCAGTTTTCAATTGTAATATTGCTGAACAATATTACTGTGTTTTTAATCAACTAAATGCAACCTTGGAGAGCATAAGATACTTCTTTCAAAACATTTAAAAATTCTTGCCAAATCCAATCTTTTGAACAGTATTGTATAGTTGTCAGGGTTGTGTCAGGAGGAGAAAGATGAAGGAAACTAGGTCAAGGCGGGAGGAACAGAAACACAGGGAAAACTAAACCAAGACAGAACATAAACGTGACAATAGTATAGTGCATAGTATATAAAAGTAGTAGTATAATAGAAGTATATAGCATATAACAATGAATTATTGTATTAATCAGTTATATTACATTGATGTAATACATTGATATGTATTAATTAAATGTTTCTATACATTACATAAAATATTGTTACATAGAATTACACACCTTACCTTCAAAAATAGATTTTTCCTCTAAGATCGTTTGAAAGTGATATCTTCATAATAAGATATTTTTCATTGGTAATGCAATTTGTAATAATGTAATTTGTTTTCCATATGTAATCTGAATGGGCAGAATAAATGGGATAAAATCACACTTATGGATCATTAGAAACTGCAGGATTATGAGTCAGTCCAACGTGAAACAGCCTTGGAGTTGATACAGGTGATTGGTTCTCTCATCAAAAGGCTTATTGTGCTCCACGGGGCTTATTGCTCCCTCGCACAAAACTTGAACAGTTGCATAACAAACTACTTACACAAGCAATGACATGGTAAAAAATTTTGAATCAGCATTGGCATGATTTAGTGCCAAGTTTCAAGTAAAAAGCAGACTCGACAAAAGACTTGTGTCAGACCGGCTGACAGCATGCAAACATAGTGGTTTTGTACAGAAATGATCAGATGGGACAGTGTTCAACTGAGTGTTTGAATGTCTTTTGATTTCAGCTTCCAGTCACACCCATCAGAAATAATAGAAAGAGTGTCTGAAACGGGGGGGATGGGTTTCTCTAAGTCATCTTATAGCACAGACCAGCCAAATGTGTCATCATATTTTCAAAAACATAATAATAACAACATGACCTGTAATTAAAGAACGGCTGGCCCAGCAGAACGAAAAACATCTCTTTTCACTCAAAGAAACAGATATCCAATGCATCCACATTGTTAGATTATACTTTTATACGATAAATCTTCTCACGTCGCCTTTCTTTATAAGTTAACTTCAGGCATTGTTGTTGCCTAAAAGGATTTCAGGTAGAAACGAAGAGAGAAGTGGCTGCTGCTGCAACTTTCATCTGTTGAGGAAAGATTTACATAATCTGTTTTTCAAAAGGCTTTGTTCATTTTCCAAGATTCTTGAACAGAACCCTCCCAGATATTTACATATCACAGTATTCCTTCATAAAATACTTCTTTGAATCACAAGTTGTTGGAACAATAAATTGTGAGTACTGTTATGCCATGTTGCGAGGGTTTTATGATCTATTTGTGTGTTTTACAGAGGGAGTCAGTGATTATCACTAAGACCTTTGGCAACTTTTCACTACAAATCACGTTCCTTTTTCTTGGAGATGCCTCCAGCACAGATGAGCATTTGTAATTCCATTTGAATAATTACCATACCATTCTAATGATAAATTGTTTCATGTCATATGCAGCTCTCCTAAAGATGAAATGCTCCTGCTACACTCTTAAATTAAAGGTTCATTATTGGCGTTGGTGGTTCAATTTAAGAAACTTTAATATGGAAACTTTCCAAACTTTGGGAGGTGGGGGGGAGACTAAGAAGTGCTCACTGAAAGTTCATTGAGGAACCCAGAAATGGTTCTTCTATGGCAATGCTGCACTTTTTTTTAGCACTTTTATTTTTAAGAGTGCATAGCTTGGACTTTACTTTGGAGCATCACTTTTGGACTGTTATCTTTGGGGTACCACAGCAGAAGCCAGGAAGAGCTTTGTCTGTAAAAGGGCATCATCAATCACATTTTTATTTTTTTTAACTGAACTCCTTACAATCCAGCAGAGAACAGGATAACAGTGTAGTCCTAATTTCCTCAGAGAGCAAATCTGTGTGATGGAACGCAAAGGAAAACAAAGTAATACTGAGGATGGGGCATCTTCAACCTGTTGTCATTTTATTATGTTAGTCATGGCTTACTTGGTCCACTATAGGCAAGTTACAACAAGGATTGTGTCAAGTTGGGTAGATGATTTTACCCTTTTGGCAAATTATTTTCCTTAGGTACGATTTTGTTGCATGAATTAAATGGAATTTAATGTTATTTATTTATTTATCATTTTCACATTGTTTTAAAAATGTATTTATTCATTCATTATGAAACTGCTGTGAAAGCACTAAATTGTAATCAATTATGTATTATATATATATTTACTTTATTAAGATCATTTGTGTAGGCAGACACATTTTATCTATAATAATCATGCAATGTAATTATCAATATATATATATATAATTATTTTTATTTTATTTAAAAATTTTGTAAAATATTTATTTTTTTACATTTATTATTAACTTTGTTTGTTGTTTTGGAAATTTCACTTGAACTCATTCAAATGAATTTAAATACTCAGCATAGTATAATTAATGAAAAGATACCTGTTGTTATATTGCCATTAATAACATAAAAATAAATAAGCTGATGGTTTCAAAAAGACACATGATGTATTAGGCTACGTTTACACGACAACGATGTAGTCAAAAGCGGAAAGGTTTTTCCCTTGCGTTTTTAAAAAGTTTCACGTACAGTATACACGACAACATTTTCAAAACGATTCGCATTTACACATATCTGTGAAAACTGCCAAAAACGCTGTATTACATATGCCAGGCCAGTAGTTGGCACTGTCACCTTGTTAGTAAACAGTACCTGTAGGGAAGTGATGATTATCTCTTTGTGGGCGGCAGTTCCATCATTAAAATCACCACAACGACTGTTGCTCTACTCCTCATTCATAGCGATAGCAGCTTTAGCTGTGTTAGAAAACTCTTGAGCAGCAACAACACTACCATGCACTCTGCCATTGTTGTGTATGTTTGTTCGCGCTTGCCTTTAAAATCAAAAATTGCATCTGAAAACTGAAAAATGCTACCTTCGGAGGCAGCATTCCAAGGCAAGAAGGCATCAAGGCATGTCCGAATTCAAAGTTAGCTTCACTTCCTGTCTCCTGAGATGCCTTCATCTGATTGATTTTTGAAGGCAGCATAGACGTATACTTTGCTGCCTTTGATATCCAACAACCCTGTGTCCGAGACGGTTGAGCTAAAAAATAAAGATGGCAGCTGGAAGTTGCGTTTGGTGATTAGTTTGTGTGTAAATGTATATTTCTGATTAACTTTTTGCACTTTTGATGTTATTTCTAACGAGAATATAAGTATTATAAGAATTAAATATTAGTTTAGTTATCACCAAAACTCATTCTATTTTGTTATTATCATTAAACCGTTACGCTGTCTCAGAAGCCTGTCCGAAATCAGTTTCGTGAGGCGCCTTCATGCAAAAACGCTGCCTGCAAAGTCATTGCCTCATGAGGCAGTGAGGCAGCAAGTCATCTGCCTAAGTTTTCGGATGCAGCCAACATATACTGCGTATGTCTACATACCTAACACGTACTACGCATGCACATGACATCACCGTTTTCAAAGATTCGCTTATTGGGCGTTTACAAGGAAACGATAACGGTGGTGTTTTCAAAAACTTGCACTTTGAAACCCGTTTTTCAAAATTATGCTTTTTCAGTCCAAGGCAAGAAGACATGTAAACGGCCCCTCAGTTGAGAAATGTGAATCTGATTTAATCACAAATATTCTTAGATATGCGGATGATTCAGACTCATTTCTTCACAAACTGATCTCTTTCTTCGAGTTCTTATACTTTCATTGAGTGTAATGAAATGACCAGTGTGTGATGTTTTAAGCAGTCACTCAATCAGACACCCACACAAGGTGCTGAAGTCTCGCCGGAAGCTAACGCTAAGCGGATGCTTGAATCCCCACGCTAAAACCAGTGGAGTTTTTTTTCCTCTGCCCACTCACACCAACGTTGCTTGGCGACCTTCTTTCTCTCTCTTGCTCTGTCCAGCTCAAAGTGTAATTATGGTTGTAAATACATATTAGTGTGCCTGTGTTGCACTCATGTGAGAGTTTGATGTGCGTATGTGTTTGTATGTGAGTGTGAGCTTGAACTCGGGAACTGTCCTCTGACTCAGTCTCACACAGAAGGGGAAGGAATAATCACAGAGTAACTGCATCCTGGCATCATGGGGAGGGAAACAGCTCAGCTCAACATGTGAAGGTGTAAATGAGACCCAAGAGAAAAAACACCTCACTTACAGATTAATGCATGCCAACTAATTTCTTCTGTGAGGGCATTGTACATAAAAGACTGAAGTACAGCTGTTCCTCTGCTCAGTTAAAGGTCTTTGAGGAGATCTTTATTTTTTAGGGTGGTGTAGCCTCATGTTTAAAGATCTAGGCTGATATATATACGGACCGTTTCAGCAAAGCCCCACTGTTCCTGTTGTAACTGTACTGTAATTTGCATTGAATCGTATAAATGTAACTTTGTAGTATCGCTTTTATGCTGATTGATACTGATAGTCTCAGTTCAGCAAAGTTATGAGTAAGAGGTCCTTCACACAGAATGAGATGTGGGCAGTGAAATGAAAAAATACACAAGGTCTCAAAGACATGTTTTTTTAAAAGTTGAACTTCTTTTAACCTGAGCACTGCATTTTAACGACTCCTGTCTTGTGCAAGATGCTGCAAAACATTCAAGACTTGAGCACAGTGATCAAAGATGTCCATCTAGCGTGTTTACATAGAAAACAATGGAAAAGTAGCGCAGTGGAATGGAAAAAGTATTTTTTCTCTCCATTCAGTCAGCAGTTTTGGCTGGACAGTTGATGAAGTGTGTGTAATCCAATGTGATCGGATTAGTATTCATAGCTTTTCATCATTTATTTTAGAAATTAGCATAACACTGTACTTTTACTTTCCTTTTAATACCTTTATTTAACCAGGAAAAAGTTTATTTAACTTTCGTTTTACTTGTACGTTTATTTTGTTTTGACCAGTCTTCAGATTTTTAAAAAATGTGTATGTCTCTGAAATTGAAGTGAGAATGCTTTTCAATATGTATATATATATATATATATATATAGATATATATACAGTGCTGCTTGAAAGTTTGTGAACCCCTTGCAGAATCTGTGAAAATGTGAGTAATTTTAACAAAATAAGAGAGATCATACAAAATGCACGTTATTTTTTATTTAGTACTGTCCTGAGTAAGATATTTTACATATTATATGATTACATTTAGTCCACAAGACAAAAAAATTATTAAAATAACCCCATTCAAAAGTTTGGGAACCCTTGGTTCTTAATACTGTGTGTGGTTACCTGGATGATCCACGATCCATGTTTTGTGATGGTTGTTCATGAGTCCTTTGTTTGTTCTGAACAGTTAAACTGAGCACTGTTCTTCAGAAAAACCCTCCAGGTCCTGCAGATTCTTCAGTTTTCCAGCATATTTTGCATATTTGAACCCTTTTCAGCAGTGACTGTATGATTTTGAGATCCATCTTTTCACACTGAGGGCAATTGAGGGACTCAAACACAACTATTAAAAAAGGTTCAAACTTTCACTGATGCTCCTGAAGGAAATACGATGCATTAAGAACCGGGGGGTGAAAACTTTTTGAATTTGAAGATCAAGGTGAATTGTACTTAATTTGTCTTCAGGGAAACATGCAAGTATCTTCTGTTGTTTCCAAAGGGCAGTACTATATGAAAAAAAAAAAAACATATAATATATATATATATATATATATATATATATATATATATATATATTTCTACAAAATAAGAAAAATTTGGACATCTTCATCCTGTTCTAAAGTTTTCACCAGACTCAAAACTCATCTGTTTAGCTGTGCATTTATTGAATGAGTGCTGTGCTACGTTCGAACTAACTGCACTGCATTTCATGTACAATCCTTTTCTATTCTTAACTGTTTTAAATTAATTTTCAATCAATTTTTATATAATTTCCTTGTTTTTACTATTTTTTTTTGTTTATTTCTTGTTTTTGTTTTTTTGTTTTTTTTTAATGACTATTTCACTTCCTTTAATGTAAATCACTTTGAATTACCACTGTGCATGAAATGTGCTACATAAATAAACTTACCTTGCCTTACCTAATTACTGATAGATTTCAGCTGGTGTCATGGCTTTCCCTGCCTTTTTGTATCTCCCTTTCTTCATGTGTTCAATACTTTTTCCCTTTGTGATTCTATTTTATTTATGTTTTCTTTGTATGTATGGATTACTTGGGTTGTTACCGACATCTGGTGAAAATTTCATGTCAACAGCACCTTTCGAAATATATTTACTGAGAAAAAGGTGATGTGTTCAATACTTATTTTACCCGCTGTGTGTGTGTGTGTGTAAATATATATATATATATATATACTGTATATATATACACGATACATGTATGCGTACCGTCACGGTACTACGCTTCGGTGAATGAGGCCTTACAACGAATACAGGCAATTCACCTCCAATCCAGAAGGGGCGCCCACAGTAATGCAACACTGTTTGATAACCACCAGCAAAAGAACAGCAAATGCCATGAGTTGCGCACTTGAAAACAAAGCCCCCTAGACATTGACCAATGTGCTGATTCGGAATCCGTCTCTCACATAGACTGACATAGGAGTATACTTAAAGGCTTGCACACTCAACTGTTTGCGAAATGGAGCTTTGTGCTCGTGTATCCTACCTCTCTCAATCGACACAAATCCAAATATTCCATAATATTTCCATATTTGCAATGTAACGTATCTGAATGCTAAACCATTATTTATTATGTAAATGATAGGCTTTGTACTTCAGTCGCGTTCCAACGGTGACACAGAGGCGGGCGCGCTGATGTTAGGCTCACTATTTTATTTTGATAAAGTACCAACTGTGCTGTCAATTTAGCAATGCTGGAACTGATGTGTTTTCTGTGTGTGCGCTGCGGCACGATCACTTCAACTGTTTCCTTATACCAGCAGAATCAACTTTAAACACTTATTGTCTTATGGTCTGCTTTTATTTGCACTCACAACGAAAACAAAACATGCTTTTGTAAAATAAGGAAAACAAATAGAATGTTGCTTTCTGCCATTTGAGTTTCCTTTCTGTCAACAAATTAAGCGTGTCACAAAAATTAACTGAAAAACACTGTTTTTTTCCCCCCTTGTTTATCTGTAAACTAAATCAAATATATTTCAAGAATGTATTCCTTGTATGTATATGTAAAGCATATATATATATATTAGTGGTGGGCATAGATTAATTTTTTTAATCTAGATTAATCTCACTGTAATCTTGGAATTAATCTAGATTAAAATGGCTCATTTTAATTCTGCCAAGTAGATAAGTAAACAACTAGCAGTCATCAAGAATTTAATATTGATAATAACATTGAAGACATTGTATGATTATTCCTTAAAGATAAGGTTTTAATAGTTTTAGTAGCCTATTACGTTCTGCCCAATGTCTTCAAGTGAAACCGAACTTTTATTTTGACGGGTTGCCGTAAGGATAGTTTTTCTCAAATGAAACGCTCGAATGCTCATGAAGTGACTCTCAGAGCAGTTCTGGAGATGTTGTTCATGTATTTATGTCCTCATTTAGTGAGACGACAGACGTTAATATCGCCGCAAGCGTCACGCGGGCTTCTGTATGAGTAGTGAACAAACCCGTGCGTCTGCGCCATACATTAACACAGAGACACACAGATGTCATATTTAGATAGACGTTTTGCGGCTTAATATTTACAAATAGGAGTGGGAGTGTGCTCACTTGTGTGTGCGCTTACGTTTGTTTGTGTGTGTGTGTGTGTGTGTGTGCACGAACCGAGGCGGAACTCCGCTGTGCGTGCGATACAGAGAGCGCGACCATGTAACGTAGAGACAGAAATGACTTGCCGATTTCCATTGGGAAGCTTCTTAAAAATAAATTTTCCCTGAAGCAAACCCGGCGGCTTCATAGCTGCATCCATGTTAGCACGAATAAACACAGTTTCGAAGACTCGTTCTCGCCCCCTACAGTGCAATTCGGCTAGGTATACATCCGCGCTAAAATATCAAGGTCATCATAGCTTGCGTAGTATAGACCCAGCTCCCAACCCAACTTTGAGAATAGATTAACGGCGATATTTTTTTTATCGCCCGATAAGAGTCTCACGTTAACGCAGCACGTTAACGCCGATAACGGCCCACCACTAATATATATATATATAGCCTATATGTAATAATATTTAGTATTTCCACATCTAGGTGGAAAAATTGTAATTTGTACTAATACTGTCTGTTCAAAATAAATGAAAAATAAACTGAGCATAGTAGATTTGTTTTTGTTTTTTCCTGTTGTACCGAAATCGTAATTGAAACGTAACCCCCGAAACTAGGTACCAAACCGCTACATCTGTGTACAGTTCCACCCCTAATACATACAGTATATATATACACACACACACACACACACACACACACAAACACAAACACAAACAAACAAACAAATAAATGGAATATAGAATGTTCAGTTCTGGAATAAATAGTGTAGAGGTCACTTTGTTGAATCACTTTGTTGAACTTTAGTACTATGCTTTATCACCTAAAACACAACATCCTGAACAGCATACTGAATAAAATTACTCAGTTAACCAAATTTAATTGCTGACATTTTATTTTTGATTTCATTTTCAATTATTTTGGCTAAATGATTCTGGTAAATCACTGTATTATAAAAGGGTTTACGTTTCAGATTCTGTCAAATACAGGTGCATCTCAATAAATTAGAATGTTGTGGAAAGGTTAATTTATTTCAGTAATTTAACTCAAATTGTGAAACTCGTGTAATAAATTCAATGCACACAGACTGAAGTAGTTTAAGCTTTTGGTTCTTTTAATTGTGATGACTTTGGCTCACATTTAACAAAAACCCACCAATTTACTATCTCAACAAATTAGAATATGGTGACATGCCAATCAGCTAATCAACTCAAAACACCTGCAACGGTTTCCTGAGCCTTCAAAATGGTCTCTCAGTTTGGTTCATTAGGCTACACAATCATGGGGAAGACTGCTGATCTGACAGTTGTCCAGAAGACAATCATTGACACCTTTCACAAGGAGGGTAGGCCACAAACATTCATTGCCAAAGAAGCTGGCTGTTCACAGAGTGCTGTATCCAAGCATGTTAACAGAAAGTTGAGTGGAAGGAAAAAGTGTGGAAGAAAAAGATGCACAACCAACCGAGAGAACCGCAGCCTTATGAGGATTGTCAAGCTAAATCGATTCAAGAATTTTGGTGAACTTCACAAGGAATGGACTGAGGCTGGGGTCAAGGCATCAAGAGCCACCACACACAGACGTGTCAAGGAATTTGGCTACAGTTGTCGTATTCCTCTTGTTAAGCCACTCCTGAAGCACAGACAACGTCACAGGCATCTTACCTGGGCTAAGGAGAAGAAGAACTAGACTGTTGCCCAGTGGTCCAAAGTCCACTTTTCAGATGAGAGCAAGTTTTGTATTTCATTTGGAAACCAAGGTCCTAGAGTCTGGAGAAAGGGTGGAGAAGCTCATAGCCCACGTTGCTTGAAGTCCAGTGTTAAGTCTCCACAGTCTGTGATGATTTGGGGTGCAATGTCATCTGCTGGTGTTAGTCCATTGTGTTTTTTGAAAACCAAAGTCACTGCACCCATTTACCAAGAAATTTTGGAGCACTTCATGCTTCCTTCTGCTGACCAGCTTTTTAAAGATGCTGATTTCATTTTCCAGCAGGATTTGACCATGGTGTTGGTGTGCTTGACTGGCCAGCAAACTCACCAGACCTGAACCCCATAGAGAATCTATGGGGTATTGTCAAGAGGAAAATGAGAAACAAGAGACCAAAAAATGCAGATGAGCTGAAAGCCACTGTCAAAGAAACCTGGGCTTCCATACCACCTCAGCAGTGCCACAAATTGATCACCTCCATGCCACGCCAAATTGAGGCAGTAATTAAAGCAAAAGGAGCCCCTACCAAGTACTGAGTACATATACAGTAAATGAACATACTTTCCAGAAGGCCAACAATTCACTAAAAATGATTTTTTTTATTTTATTATTGGTCTTATGAAGTATTCTAATTTGTTGAGATCGTGAATTGGTCGGTTTTTTGTTAAATGTGAGCCAAAATCATCACAATTAAAAGAACCAAAGATTTAAACTACTTCAGTCTGTGCGCATTGAATTTATTTAATACACGAGTTTCACAATTTGAGTTGAATTACTGAAATAAATGAACTTTTCCACAACATTCTAATTTATTGAGATGCACCTGTACATACAGTAAAGTGTCTAATACCTACTTACCAATACTTACACTATGAATATAAATGAGATCACCCCGAAAACATTTACCAAACATTGAACAGAACGTTTCTACCTCACATTTTACAAAGCAATTTACCTCAACAATACTTTAAGCTTATGTATTCTTCATTTGACCTTTAATATATTAGATTACATCAGCCAGATCTCTTGACTCCAGGAGTCCACAGCGACAGTTTCCATTGCGTACAGCTCAAGCTGTGGAAGTAGGTGGTTTGCTCCTGATTTATGCAGATTGCTCCCTCTTCTTTTGAGCAGAGCACAAGGCAAAGCTTTGCTCAATGTGGCAGGCAAGCACAACTGTTCATTTTCAACACTTTATTTGCTTCATCTCTCTCTCTGCATTGCAAGATCCATTCAGTCAGGATTCCAGACTCAGTCTGACACAACTCCAAATATTAACATCACATATAATATTCTTTCCTTATGAGATGAATCTCTTTTCTTGCTGCTGGGTGGATCATCTGCAATGTTTCATGCATCTTATTATACCCCTCTGCATTTTGTTGTCCATTAAACATGCAGCCCAACATCTCAGACTTTTATCTGCTTCAGAGTAAGAAGGAAAAGGCCCGCTGTCAATCAGCTTGATTTATGTGTGCTAGCCTGGCACAGAGGCACTGCATCCGTAAGTTCTACCCTATTGAGCATCTGGCAGTAGATATTTCTTTCTCATCTGCTGCAGAGTAAATATATCCAGATATTAGAAGTTTAATTTTGCATTGTTCACTGCGGATGGTAGACAGTTCTTTGAGTTCTTGTATAATGAAGTTTTGATTGCCCTGTGACACTCAAATTATTTTTGTTTACTGAAGCCTCTAAAGAAATGATTTAAAGTTCTGTTTTAAATAACCCAAGTGCCAGACTTCATTAAATAGAGTGTTATACTACGGCTTATTTTTAACTTCAGATTTCATTTATTGCTTTATTTTGACAGGAAGCAAAGTCACTGAAAGAACAATGTGTGAATGAGGACCTAGATATTGCATCATATTTTTTTCTGAAATTGATTGTGACGGTTGACCTTTGCTGTTTGGGTGGACTTTATTAAGTCATGAGGCACAATTCTTAGTGTGGTATTTTGTTTTTCGAGGGTACAGGGACTCCAAAACACATTTGAAAACTTAAGCGGCACATATAATGTATACATTTCACAGCGTCATGAACAAAATGTCAAACCAAGTTTGCATTGGTCAGCTGATGTTTTTGTATTTTATTTTATTTTTAGTTTTTATTAGCTGTCCAATGTGTTTCACAATTTTCTTAATTTGTATCCAATAACAAAAATGTCATGCTTCATAAAAGCATACAATAATGTCTTTTATGTATTTTATAGTAGAGGACAACAGTTTTCATAGTAGGACTATCTGTAATATGTGTTAGCACGTGAGAGAAGCAGACAGTTTTGTAATGATGACAGATGGGGTCTCCCCTGACATATCAGAATACTGGCAGAGTCAAACCAGCCAAACGCTGCTGTATATGCCTCATGTCCTTTTCTCTCTGATTATTTCTCTCATCCTATCCTCTCAATCGCTGTATTTCATCAAATTCCTATCTTCTGTCTTTGTCACTTATATAATAACCGTATCTTCTCTCTCACACATGTCACATACCTTCTGTGTCTCTCTGCTATGAAATATGAAATAATGTTTCATGTGCACAGGGACTTCTTACCTAATTAGGCCCGCACTGGTCAGAGATGCACGCCTGAAGAGACAGCAATTCTCTAAGTATAGTATGCGGTGACTGTAACCTTCATGAAATACCCATTCCAATTCCTCATGCACATCCATTTAGTGTATACAGTGGGGGGGGGGGACATTATTTGAGCCCCTGCTGATTTTGTACATTTGCCCACTGACAAAGAAATGATCAGTCTATAATTTTAATGGTAGGTTTATTTGAACAGTGAGAGACAGAATAACAAAAAAATCCAGAAAAATGCATTTCAAAAAAGTTATAAATTGATTTGCATTTTAATGAGTCAAATAAATATTTTACCCCTTCTCAAAACATGACTTAGTATTTGGTGGCAAACCCCTTGTTGGCAATCACAGAGGTCAGACGTTTCTTGTAGTTGGCCACCAGGTTTGCACACATCTCAGGAGGGATCTTGTCCCACTCCTCTTTGCAGATCCTCTTCAAGTCATTAAGGTTTCGAGGCTGACGTTTGTCAACTCGAACCTTCAGCTTCCTCCACAGATTTTCTATGGGATTAAGGTCTGGAAACTGGCGGCCACTCCAGGACCTTAATGTGCTTCTTCTTGAGCCACTCCTTTGTTGCCTTGGCCGTGTGTTTTGGGTCATTGTCATGCTGGAATACCCATCCACGACCCATTTTCAATGCCCTGGCCCTGACGGTACATGGCCCCGTCCATCGTCCCTTTGATGTGGTGCAGTTGTCCTGTCCCCTTACCAGAAAAACACCCCCAAAGCATAATGTTTCCACCTCCATGTTTGACAGTGGGGATGGTGTTCTTGGGGTCATAGGCAGCATTCCTTCTCCTCCAAACACGGCGAGTTGAGTTGATGCCAAAGAGCTCGATTTTGGTCTCATCTGACCACAACACTTTCACCCAGTTCTCCTCTGAATTATGGGCAAACTTCAGACGGGCCTGTACATGTGCTTTCTTGAGCAGGGGGACCTTGCGGGCGCTGCATGATTTCAGTCCTTCACGGCGTAGTGTGTTACCAATTGTTTTCTTGGTGACTATGGTCCCAGCTGCCTTGAGATCATTGACAAGATCCTCCCGTGTAGTTCTGGGATGATTCCTCACTGTTCTCATGATCATTGAAGCTCCACGAGGTGAGATCTTGCATGGAGCCCCAGACCGAGGGAGATTGACAGTTATTTTGTGTTTCTTCCATTTACGAATAATCGCACCAATTATTGTCACTTTCTCACCAAGATGCTTGGCGATGGTCTTGTTAGGGTTGGGTACCGAAACCCGGTACCAATATGGCACCGGTACCTATGTAACCGGTATGTACTAGAACCGAATCAGAACGGAGATTTCGGTGCCTCATTTCGGTGCCGTGCTTGAGCGATCGATTTAAATATTTGTCCTTTGTTTCTCCAAAACGAAAGTAAGAAGCAACATCACCGAGCGGCACCTCACGTGAAAAATAATTTCCTGACAGAGAAAATGCACGTGAACTCAAGTCAGAAAGCTCTAATAATACAAGTCCAACAAATCTTTGTAGTAACGCGAGCGTGCTGTTTTCACATTCCGCCTTAAAAACTCGGGAAATGAGAGCATCCGAGGAGCGCGTGAATGCAGAAATTACACTTGCTCTGGTAGCCCTCCATTAACTAGCTAATCTAAACATTCTTAAATTAAAATGCCTAAAGCTAAAATTCTCTTGTATTCACGTTTTTAAACCTGTTGTCCAACAAAAGAGAACATTATAACCTTTTTAGTCCACAACACTAGTTAAATGCTTCCTTTGTGATCTGATGTAGCTTCTTGTCACTGAATGAGGCAGAAAATATGTTCCATAGGCTACTAATACATCGATTGGCAATGTATTATAAATATACTTAATTATTATGAAAATACCAGAGATGGCTTGAATAACACAGATAAACTATACATTGTTGTAGTCGAGTGTTTATTGTATTTGTTTTATCATTCAAAACGTTTATATCTTGTTTACTCAGTTACATACATAGCATTGCATTTGTCCATATTGGGGATTTCCTGGAGCTTCACGAGTTCAGCTACTTCTGTGACTGGATATGTGGATTTTTTGTGCGAGGGCGCCCTCTGGCATCCAGTATGAATGAAAAAGACATCATGTGTTTAGTGCTAATGGCCAATCCAATTATTAATTGGCAATTTTTATTTATTTCTATTATTTTTAAGTATCGGTTCAGGCACCGTTTAGGCACCGGTACCGTTTTAAAAGTATCGATTTGGCACCGGTATCGAAACAAACCCAAACGATACCCAACCCTAGGTTTTGTAGCCCATTCCAGCCTTGTGAAGGTCTACAATCTTGTCCCTGACAAGAGAGTGCTCCTAATCTCAGCTCGTTACCTGCATAAAAGACTCCTGGGAACCAGAAATCTCGCTGACTGATAGGGGATCAAATACTTATAAATTTATAACTTTTTTGAATTGCGTTTTTCTGGATTTTTTTGTTGTTATTCTGTCTCTCACTGTTCAAATAAACCTACCATTAACATTATAGACTGATCATTTCTTTGTCAGTGGGCAAACATACAAAATCAGCAGGGGATCAAATATTTAATTTTTTTTCTCCACTGTAACATCACGGCGCATGGATCCGACACACCAGAATGACTTTTAACACAGGAATAGAGTCGAATGAAACGTAATCTGAGATTACAGAAATTATTCGAGGACAGCAAAACTGCAGAAGTAAGACAAACTCTGTGTTGCAAGAACTGAGGCTGACCCTGAAAATGCAATGATAAACATCATATAAACCCAACTAGGGCTCAGGTGTGCTGTTCTGGAGAGTGCCAATGCATACAAACACACTCATATACACACATACAAACAGATGCTGAGGCACATAAGCAGATAGCACGCTTATATGCTCATGTGCACTCAAACTGCTTCCAGATGATGCACCTGGGGTCTCAGAATCACCAGAGGTCAGGTTCTCATTGACCCAAATCACATCTCCATTTTACAGCATCATGTTATAGTGCATTACTTTATTATGACAGATAGTAGAGACAATGGGTGAGATAAGTGTTCTCTGATTATTGCTGCATGAATACTGCATGAGTCTGATTCACTCTGTTCTTCTCAGATTATGGGTTATGTTCTCTAAAGTAATCATGACAGTTCAGCTTCCAACTAAATTTTACACCGTCTACATGCACACACATATTTATGCACACAGCCCCATCAGAAAAGCAGCAGGGAGAGCCTGGTTACAGTTAACTCCTTGAACTGGCTGTGGTTGAAGTAATGATCGTATCTGGGTCTCTGCCTGCAGTAAAAGTCTTTGATTCTGTTTGGAGCAGGGAAGCCAGTGCCTCTTCACAAAATTGGATGAAAAAATTATTCACAGTACAAAAATAAAACAACACAAATTTTAAAAATATGACATTACATAGTGTAGAAATCACTAATTTGACAGTGTACAAAATTGACACCAGCTGAGTTGCGTTTTAATAGGACCTCTAAGTCCTGCAGTGATAATGTATTATTGTAGGCCAATCTGGAAGTTAGCATCACCCTGCTCCCTCAACAAAAACAATAGGAATGGATTATTGCAGAAAATATGCTCTGTTTTGTTTGTACACATTTAGTTAATCATGGTAATCTTCACAAATTAACATAACATTTATAAATTTTGAAGCCTAAATGTCATGTACTACACTAAGTTCACATGACTTCAACCTCACCACCATTAAGCTTCCGGCATCTCTTTCAGTCTTTCTTTAAAAATAAAAAATAAAAATGCAGGTTTTTTTTGTTTTTTTTAAGTCTGAGTTAGAATAGTTTGCAAGTGCACGATTATAAACACAATGAGGCTGTGAAAATTGATTAGTTAGTAAATTAGTTAACTTGTTCGGTGTGATGTTTAATGTCCTCGATAACCTCTGTAGTCCCATTTAGCCACTTTAAAAAAATAATGTTACTGATGTATTTTATGTCATAGAATAACACGTTACAATATCTTGAGCTTGTGTTAACCAAAGACATTAACCAAAAATCTGTTAAAAAAAACATTGCCTTTAGTATGATGGAACCAAAAGTGCTAGAATGCTAACGTGTTTCTGGATTTGGGCCTACAATATTACATCTGTGCATGCTGTGGGTTTGATGGAGGTAGGCTTTTTGAGAATAAATGGGGTAAAGTCACGTGAGAGTAAAATTTTAGACGAAACTTGGGGGCTTTTGCATCTGAACTCTTCAAATGTAAAAATGCGTAGAAAACACCAACTTGAGGATATTTATACTTGCTTTAACAAATAGGACATTAATTACATGGTTAGTGTTATTAAATAGAATACACACTATATAGACAAAAGTATTGGGACACCTGATTATTACACCAACAGAGACTTTTAATGACATTGCATTCTAAACACATAGGCATATATGGAGTCGGTCCCCTGTCTGCAGCTATGACAGCTTTAATTTTTTTGCAAGGCTTTCCACAGGATTTTGGAGTAGTTCTGTAAGAAGTTTTGCCCAACTCCAGTAGTGCATTTGTGAGGTCAGGCATGGATGTTGGACAAGAAGGCCTGGCTTGCAATCTCTGTTCAGGTTCATCTCAAAGGTGTTCGATGGGGTTGAGGTCAGGGCTGCAGTCAAGTTCTTCAACACCAAACTCATCCAACCATGTCTTTATAGGCTTTGTACATTGGGGCACAGTCATGCTGCAATAGAAAAGTGCCTTCCCCAAACTATTCCCACAAAGTTGGAAGCATATTGAGTGAGTGAGAGTGTGAGTGTGAGTGTGTGTGTTTTAAGTCATTGTAATCTGAGGAGTAGCGTTTTCCTGATCTCACATGAGCAGTCTTCTGAACAACACTCCTAACTAGGGCTGGGTATCGAGTTCGATACTTTTTAGGCACCGACCGAATTGCCTCGATACCATCGAGTATCGAAAAACGTATTGTCCTTCTGTACCAAATTTCGATACCTAAGGGGTTAATCTCATCAAAGTCAATGAGGCAATAAGCCTGCAGCACTAGGTGTGTTCAACTAGAAGCGACGCGGCGCAGATCGATCAGTGTTTAACATCCGCGAGAGCGATTCGAAAGCGTACAGAGCAGTCTGCTCTCTATCGTGCAGCTTTGTTTACTACACACAGACTGAGCGTCTGACGCTCGCCTTGATTTCAGCGTCTGCGGTCTCACTAAATGAGGACATAAACACATGAACAACATCTCCAGAACTGCTCTGAGAGTCACTTCATGTGCATTTTACCATTTGATTGGAGTGAAACTAGGCTATCATATACACACAGAGCTGTAAAGGTATTCACGGCAACCCGTCAAAATAAAAGTTCGGTTTAACTGAGAAGACACTGCGGCAGAAATACATTACTATTGTTCAGCAGAATGAACATACTGTTACTACTAGGCTACTATTAAAATTATTAAAACTTTATTTTTTAATTAATGATCACACAACATTTCTTCCATGTTTTAATTTTAATAGCCCCTTTTTTGACAAAATAAATAAATAAAAATTTAAAGATAAATTAAATTAATGTTTTATGCCTTCATTTGAAAATCAGAATTTCTGAGGAAAAATAAAACATTTCATAAGGCTATTTTAAGAATAAATTTGAATAAACTAAGTGTTTATGCATTCAAATAATTAGACATACTACACCAGAATTTAATAACAATAAAACATATGGTGAAAGAAAATAAAACACCCACTTATGAAAATGGATAAAGATTAATAGAAATAATGATTCTGTCTGAGCTATGCGTTTTAAAACGAACATGCACTAGTGTAAATGTAGCCTAACAGATCTGTAAACTGAAAACTATTTGAACTTTATTAAAATTATTTGAACTGATTTATTGTGTTAGATGTATTTTGTTCCTTTGTGCAGTGGCTCAGGAGATGAGGCTTTGAGTCTGTATAAATGTCAACAAGCTGAAAAAATAAAGCCAAATTTGTTTTGAGATAATGTAATCTTGTTAAAACTGATTTCATAAAATCGCTATGCTATATAATACTTTCTGATGCTGTTTGACATCAGAATAATACATCTGCTTTACTCCTTTAATTATTCATTGAGAAACATGTCGAGTGATCAGTGCAAGTCTGCTGAAAGGAACTGCTGGTGCAGTAACTCCTTTAGTCCCCTCAGAGCCACTGGCCAGACGGCCTGCAGGAGTGCCCTTAAAGAGCATGATTATGATGATTAATTACATCGTTTAAACTCTGTCCACTGATTTTAGCACCTCTATCTCACTCTCAGGTTTAAACATCTCCACTTTACCTTGAGACGAACCTAGATATGGTGTGTGTGTGTTGCTTTAAAAGCTATGTTTGGTCTCTGGATGGTTCTGCTCTGTTTGATACTGTCAGTATAGATTGACAAATGTACACAGAGAATTATACATTACACGCTGTCCCCTACAACACAAGACTCTTTTTCTTGAGCTGTGCCATTGTTGTGGTCATGCTCCTCTGTTTGTCTGCAGTGCGCAATGCTCCACAATGCAGCTTATTTTGAGCAGCCCCTTTAATGTAATCTTAAACGTCTTTCTCAATCTGACTGGAACCCAATCATTTTTTCTTTTTTTTTTTTTTTTTTGTCCTCTCACTTTTGCAATGATAGATAGCTTTCTTCTGTAGTGCTGTCAGTTACAAAATACAAATTCACCCCAGAGGCTCAAAGACTTCACAACCACATGTGCACGAACAATATTCAATAACAATCAATCAATCAATACTAAATAAATAAATAAATAAATATATATTTTACTTTTTTATTTAGTATTGTCATGAAGTATTCTATGCTCACCAAAGCTGCATTTATTGATCAAAAGCACAATCATACAATTATTAATAATGGTTCTTAACATGCTTATCATCGTGGATTATTTGGTGATTATAGATGTCAAAAGAAAAGCAATTATTTAAAATATAAATTTTTGTAACATTATAAATGTCTTTGCCACTTTTGATCAATTGAATGTGTCCTAGTTGAATGTATATTCAGGTGAGTACTAATTAAAAATATATATTGCAATATTGTATACATTTGTTTTTACAAAATCCCACTTATTTTGTTAAAATTAGGAACATCAACCTAAATTATTAAATTATGTAACAATTGCTTTTCATGATACCAAAGCTCTTAAACTAATATTAATGTACTGAAAAAAACCCAAAAAACTTTTGAAGATAAAAAAAAAAAGAAGATTTTTTTTTCTTTTTCTGTACAAAATGTTGTTTGCAGCAAACTTCCGCAACAAATATTTGGTCCTGGTGTGTATGAGTATAAGCCTTTAGTCATGTTATTGTTTCTGCTTCTCTCTACCTTGCTCTGGGTCTTGAAAAGGGGATTGTGCTATCTCCTCGGTCACACTCTTCAATTTAATGTTGTTATGAACTGTCACAAGTTGACAGATGGATCCTTGGAAACTAATGGTAACGACAGGCTGTATATTACAGAACGTGCTGTGTAAGTTCTCAGGTGCTGGTTGCGCATTAGCCATGCGTAATCTGTCACACATGCAGGTTTATTATCTGCAGCACGGTGAATCTGTTATTATCCTGCACCTTCATTCTCTGGCCTTGATGCAGAGAAATAAATTCATACTGATAGTAGCACAGAGGTAATACACTCTCACGGCAGAATGCACTCGCTTGCATTTTCTGTCTTGCTCATCCTTATTTTCACTCTCTGTCAGCACTTTTCTGTGTTCCCAGCAAAGTTTGTCGCTAATCCCAACCCACTTGATATCAATAAATCTCATTAAAAACAATGAATTCCCTTTCATCTGGTTAATACTTGCTGTGGAGTCACAAAATCTCTGTAATGTTTTGAATTGTTTATGGGATTTAGCACACTGCATCACTGAAGCTAAGTGGTGCTGTGTTAGACTACGGCCAGTTTTATCAACATATTTCCTGTGCTATTGTTTTTCTGTGGTGTTAATCACCTCAGATGTCTATTCAACACAAAGTTTGGCTGGCTAGCATGAACCAGTAAACCTCTGCTGGTAGATTTCTGTAACTAACTACTGTACATCATCTGGACCCAAATGACATTTTTTCCTCAGCTGAAGGCCATTTAGATATTGTCTTGTCAACGGATATTGAAATTTGAGAATGTAAATGGTAACAGCTTCACATTCACATAAACCTTTAATCAATCCCAATATTATTGTTCAGATACCACAAGCATTTTAAAAATCTTCTTTTGATGAAAATATCCTTTACTTATTAATTTTAAGTATTTCAAAATGGCATCTACATTTTGTCAACAAAATAACATTGTAGTTGACAAGTGCAAATATTCAAACAATTTATATATTCATTTAAACATACCAAAATTTAACAAAAACACATTTAAAAAATGTCCCTGAAGTAAAATTATAATGATATTTATTGTCCTTTTTACGCGTTACTAAAATGCATGACAACATGAGTCACAACATAACTGACAAATTCATATTAGTACAGTTCACTAAAACTAGATTTAAAAAAAAAAAAGATTAAAATGCTTAAAAAATTAGGTAAAAGAAAATCAATTTTGCCCTTTTCATTTAACTTGATGTACTCAAAATGAAAACTATATGGACATTTAAAAAAATCTATAAATATTTAAAAAGAATTACAAAAGCTTTCAAATTTAAATGAAAATGATTAGTATAAAAGTATCAAAAAATAATAAAAACTATAATATGTCTGAATAATAAAATAATAATTAACCTGCCAGCAAAGTTAGTTTACTGGTTTTCATTGTTCAGCTTCGTCTCATGCACCACTAGGTTAACTGGATAAAAACTAACTAATTTTCTCAGACAACACTAGTAGACCTGAAAGGGAGACACTTCTTTTTATATAGTTGCATTTGTGTCTGTTTTAATTTTCAGCTAAAATCTACATTGAGAAATACTGTTTAGCTCCATGAAGCCTGAACCAGAAGGACACCGATGTCAAATCTAAAAATGTTTTATTTTCTCTCCCTCCTCTCTCTGTCTCTGTTCGTGTCTGTCTAGGAACCTTGGGAAATCTGGATTGAGAGTATCATGCCTCGGTCTGGGTGAGTATTACATTATATCAAAAAAAGATATTTCCATATGCTGTATGTTTTTGGTGCAGTAAATCAGCAGACAGAAGCAGAGACAGTTTTTGCAGAGTTCGTTTCTGTTTAACAGTTCATTAATCATGACACCACGCTGACTCTCTCTAGTATTCTTTCACAAACACACACACATACACACACACACACACAATCTGTTTCTTGATGTCTGGGAAAGGAGGACTGGGACTTGAACAGTGGGATATATTAATGCAATTACAAAAGCTGAACTCCAGTAACCGGAGTGGGCCAGTCAGCTTCAGTACCTCTGAGACGACAAAAGGCAGACTCAGCTTTCAGAGTGAAGCAGGTCAACGCTACAGGGACTCCATATGCCTGTGTGTGTCTTTTAAAATATAAGCACTACCGTGTATGCATACTACTAAATATAAAAATATCCAGAAATGTAAATAGCTCGGAGTGCGATGCTCATGTAGGAGACACAGATTTGAATCTGGCCTGTGTCTGGTCATGATCCCGTTATTCTTTCTTTCTCTCTCCCACCTGTCTGTCAATAAAAAAAGTGACAGAGCCCAAAATAAAACTATCATGTATGCTCATAACTGGTGGGTGACAGGCTTTTTTTTATTCTGTCACAGACAATGGGAAAAACATTGCTGATTGGTAGACTTGTAGGTGCACACATTTTAATAAAAATATAAAGGGATGATCTGTTTTTAACATCAGTTGAGTATTAATTCACTCATAATGTAACCTGTACTGCATAGTGGGTCACTGAAAAAATCTGAACGAACCATTTTGGTGAACAAATTGGTGAACGTTTAATTTAGAATGAATTATTTTGTTCACTGAAAAACTATGTTTTTATCAGTAAATCAGTAAATGAATAGTAATTTAAATGAGTAAATGAATCATTGTCAAACTTAGTAATGTAACCTGTTTTGCAGAAAGAGTCTGAACAAATCAGTGAGAAAAAAAAAAGAAATCTGGATAAATCTTTCTGGTGAACAGATTCAAAAGATTCATTGAGAAGCAGCAATTGTTTGTTTGTGATGACTAAGGAATCAGTTGAGTAAATGACTAAGGAATCAGTTGAGTAAATGAATCAGTGACACATTCATAATGTAATCTGTCCTGCAGAAAGGGTAACTGAACAAATCTGAGCTTATCATTTTGGTGAACAGATTCAAAGTTTAAATTGAGTGGATCAGTTGGGTAAATGAATTAGTGACACACTTATTAATCTAAACTGTCCTGCAGAGAGTCCCTGAAGGAATCAGTGAACAAACCGAACAAATATTTTTGGTGAACAGATTCAAATGATTCATTTAGAAGAAACAATTGTTTATTCATGATGACTCAGTTTTTTAAGGAATCAATTCCTTAAAAAGTAAATGAATCAGTGACACACTCAAAAATAACCTGTCCTACAGAAAGGTGAAGAAATCATTGAGAAGAAATTATTTCGTTTGGTGAACAACTGTTTCTTAAAGGGCTCATGAACTAAGAATTCAAAATTTGAGTTTCAAAACTCAAAACTTTCTCATTAGTCTAAAAACAGCTTATATTGAAGCCAATCTGGCAAAACAACAGGTTCTGGAATGTGCCATTTTATGACATAATAGTGTGGCTAAACTCTGCAGAAGAAGATCAACGCCTGCTTCTACATCACTGCCTGTTTAGCCCCGCCCACCGATTTGCACATGTAGTAGGTAAATGACAAGAGCGGCAAATGCAGGTCTATGCAGAAACTCTACAGGTGTGTTTTCATGGTGTGTGTGTGTGTGTGTTTGTTCAATACTCACTGCTGTGTGTATGCACTTGGATGGGTAAATGCAGAGCACAAATTCCGAGTAATGGGGCACCACACGTCATGCCATTTCCTTTCCTTAATCCAAACGATAAACTTTATTTGATGAACTTTATTTTTAATGAAGTGCCAGACCAGTAAGAGATTGGTCCTTTGTTCACTTCATTTTACCGTTGATTCGTTTACAAACAAGGCACAATTTGATGCAGGATTTTCAAAAAAGATTGAAACTAAAAGACGATGCTGTGCCGACTATTTTAGATCCGACAGTAATGCATTTTCATTACGTGATCACTAATGCTTTGTCTGTTATTACAGATCGTTTGATATTTACTGGGTATTTATGTGTTTATATGAAGGATGTACGCTGTCAAACATACACAACTATTAGCCAATCATAGCAATGGGTGTGTACTTCTGATTCTACAGTCCGCCATGCCTATTCAAAAAGACAGTTCCGATGAGGGGGGTCAAAACAGAACAGAAAATAGCCAATTACTTCTAAATTATTATGTTTTTTGATGTAAAACTCTTGATAACATTATAAGTGGAACTCGGAGAACAGTACAAATAAAAAAAAAAAAAAAACAAAACAACGGCTTTAACACATCGAGTAAATAAAACAGTGACATGCTCATAATGTATCTTGTCCTGCACAAAGTGTCACTGAATGATTCAGTGAACAAATCTGAACAAATCATTTTAATGAACAAATGCAAGAGTTTAATTGAGAAGAAATGATTCAAGATATTCAGTCTGTCATTTGGTGGAAAGGCAAATTAGGCAGAATCAAAAAGAGAGAGGTTGCATTTGTCTGTTTTCAAAAAATGAACACTTTTGCATAAGATAAACATTTTCATATTGGGTCGCCATGTGATGTCTGATGTAAGTCCTGAAGTGAAACCATTTGAGAATCACTGATCTAAAACATCCTTTACTCTTTTTTTTCAAAAAAATAAATAAAAATAATAATAATAAATCCACTACAGAACATAAATGATTCTGAGTCAAAAGCTCTTCACTTTATAATTGCATTCCTTTTAATGAAGCTGTTTTGTGTAAAGTGATTTCAAGTAAATCAGGCCTCTTTTGTCACTTAGATGACTAACAGAAAATTTAACCTGAATTCAAATGTGAACAGCAAAAACATGCAGATAGAGAACAGCAAAGGTGTTTCAGAGCTAGAATGTCCGGATATCATTTTTCAAGAACATAAAGTGCATGTTAGTCATATCACTGCTCTGTGAGACAAATTGATGGCTCATATGCTGTGTCGACAGGTCGAGGTGGTAGTGCTGTCACGTCTGCCTCCACAACAACATGAGAATCTTTTATGTGAATCTTTTTCCAATCAAACACTAGAGAAAGAGAGGAGGATATCTGACTCTTGTAGAGAAGGAACATAATGAGTTAAATATAGAAAGAGGCAGGTTAAGTGTGTTGCAGAGAGACTGTGTGGGTTTGTTTGGAGAACACAGGAGGAAACTCACCTCACAGCCTTATTTAACAATAGAATATAGACTTATATAAATCTGTCTATATGTTTCTGTGACAAATAAATACTGCCTTAAATTGGTAAATTAAATGATCTGATAGTAAAAATAGATTACCCAGCATCAACTGGGTTTGTATCTTTTGTGTAGCTAACTAGAAGATATTCCACTTCTTTAAATTGTGTATCTTCACAGAGCTTTTTTAAAGGTAGCTTTGACAGTTGCAGAAATGATTCATTAGCAGTTTGTCACAAGCAGTTTATGCTTCAAATTCAAGCAAGTAGATGTGGAACTACATATGAATTATCATACGCCAGAAGAGTCAATGTTACAGGAATAGATTATTTGGATGTAGATGATAGTTGGAGTTGACAGAGGAAGTTGTCCGGGAGAATTTCTGTATGAGCAAAATTGAGAGCAGCCGCCCAGGAAGCCGTCTCATGCAAAGGTCAGCATGCTGCCAACTGGCTGTCTCCCATAATGCCACAAGTGCACAAATCGGGTGGTGCTACACCAATGTTTAGGCAGGGTGCACGCTCAGAGACGGCTGCCCGCCGCGGATCCTGCGGATCCTTGCCTAACTACATTAGGCAAAGCGGGAGAAAACCTCAACAAACCGACAGCTTCTCACAATTCTCCATGACTCTGCAGAGCAGATCCGACGAGCTAGTAGAGCGTGTTATTAAAACAACCTGGTCTCATAAAAATACGTACCTCTACGCACGTTTTGTGTGACACCGTTTTACGTACCTTGCTGCACGTTTCGCCGCAGTTTGAAATAGAAATGTCCACTGAGTGGCGCTAAAACACAGGTTCAATATGTGAACCCTGGCACGTTTTTATTACGTAGCTATTGGTACGTTATTGCTGTTTTTTTATTACGTTGCTTCAGATACGTATTGCGGAGGTTCAAATATCCGGGGACTGTCGCTAAAGGTTAATGCTCTATCGTGTTGGAAATATGCCCTACACCAAATCCAGCCCTAAACCTACCCGATAGTGTTAACAAATGCAAAACTGATATAAAAATGTATTAGCTGATGCAACTGTGCCATTTGAACTTTCTTTTACGCAGATTTTAACTGCTTTGTCGAACCGTAGTTACACGGGATTTGAACCGGTGCTTCTCATCTTCTAAGTCCGTCTCTGTCCTCCGTGAGCTACCGAACAAACTTGTCATTTATGAAAACCCATAGATATGAAGCTGGATGTGTGCGATGCTAACGTTCAAAAGCATCAGTTTTCAAATCTCCCAGTATATTAATATTGTTTTGAAGTCATAGCATGATATTCTTCAAGTAATTGTGCGAAAATTACGCTTTATTAATCGCAACTCTGTAAATTTGTGTGAAAGTGTTCATTTATTTTGGAAACTGCAGTGATATGTACTTATTGGTACGCTAAAAAGTGCACCCAGGTACGTAAATGCTATGAGACCAGGTAGCATTAAAAACATACACCCAGAGTCAATCCTCCCTTTATGCAGAATACGTAATAATAATCATTAATCATTTACTCTCCCTCAGATTTTTCCAATCCTGTATTAGTTTCTTTCTTCTGTTTATTCTGTAGAATATTGTTAACCAAACTGTTGAAAGTAGCCTTTTTTTTTTTTTTTACACCGTATGGAAAAAAATACTATCAAAGTTTACTATGAAATGGGAAGTAAATCAGCTGTTATTCTTCAAAATATCTTATTATGTGTTCAGCAGAAGGAAGAAACTCATACAGGTTTGGAACACCTTGAGGGTGAGTAAATAATTACAGATTTGATTTTTTTGGGGTGAACTGTCCCTTTAAGCACTATGTTACATCATTCTACGGGAAACACACCTTAGGTCAGCAGTGAGTGCATTATTGATTATGTTTACATAAGAGAGATGTAGTAGTAGTCCTATTTGAGCACAAAACAGACTTGGGGATATTAGCAATTCCCTAATGTAGTGCAATCAAAGCTAATGAGATGGGCAGAAATGAGAACACAGAAGTTATCCAATTATCCACATTTCTCTCAGCGTCTCTCTTTCACTTTTACTTCTTTTCCCAGGATATATGTTCCTTGTTGCCAACAGCTCATTGATTGAATCTGAGAGATTCTGCCAGTTGGATGTGGTTGTAAAGTGGTTTGTAAAGTAAATTCAAGGTTTGTTTCTAAGCGCTAAGATCACTATGAGTATGTGTGTGCCTTTGTGTATATACACAAAAAATAAACTTTTGATTCTTTCCTACATTGGCCTTTGGATCATTTCCCACACCCTGAGGAGAAAGCCAACTCACCTCAAAACATCACTCATAAAAAAAGTTTCATAAGTTAAGAAATGTTTATTTCTGTAAACACCTCAGAATTTCATCATCTTAAAAGTTTTGTCATCCTGCTGCTCTTGTAATCACCTCAGGCTAAGGTTAAACAGTCTTGAAGTGCAGTGCAACAACCAAGAGTGGCTTCTTCAAAAGGTCGTGGCTTCTTCAAAAGGCTCATGTGACACTGTGAAAACTGAAATAATGGCTGCTAAGATTTCAGCTTTTCAATAACAGAAATTACATTTCAATAAAATGTCAGTTTCCAATGTGGAAATTGATCCTAAACCAGCAGTAATGAACAGTATTATCCCTGAGCAGCTATGGAATTTCCTATCAAACTGGTTCATTTAAACATATTATACCATATAAACATATTATAAGCTTTTCTTAGCTTTACACTCTCTATCTATGCAGCTTAGTAAATTGAGGCCCCCCAGGAGACAGGACCTAATAGGCTGACCGCCGCTGTTCCGAGGGTTCTAGAATGGAGTATAAATTAGTAATCCATATATAGTCCACATTAGCTGCGTATGGATCTGCCTAACAGCAGGGGATTTGAATGTGATGTAGTATTCAGGAGCTCAGTCATGCCCAAGACTGATTCACTGCAGGATAAGGATCGATGTGTTTGGCGTCAGACTGAGATCCAGATTTGATTCAGATTGATTCAGATACCAATCTACAGTATATAATGTAAGACTATATATTTAGTCAGAAATGTAATGCATGTTTGTTAGCATTCACTAAAACAGTACCAAAAACAATGTTGTACCATGTTTTTAAACATTTACTGTACCATAACATGGTGTGCTTACCTTGGTGTAAAATGTAAATACCATAGTACCTGAATATGTTAAGTGTGACACTGAAAATATATTGATCTTTCATGTGAGCTCTGAGTTTAAAGATGCCGTCATTGCATTGTACATTTTTGTGGGTGAAATCCAATAATTTCAACAGGAATCCATGCGATTGGGAGTTTCATGTGAAGACAAAAATATTCTCCACTCAGATTTTGTTTGAGTTCAAGTTGCTCATAGTAAGGAAGAGGTAGGCCTAGTGGATTCCATATGCAGGTCTTTATTCAATGATCTGTGCATTAAGTTCAAACAATAATCACAGCTCCTAGTCAGGTCACAGGCTTGAGTCAAAACATTCAGAAAACAATCCAGTGGCAGACAAATCCAAAACAGTAATCCAGAAACGGGAGTCAGGAGAACAAAAGCAATGGTCATAACAATGAACATCAGAAATGGCATGGAAGAACACTTAGTAAGGCAGTGGAACTGGCAATACTTCGCAAAAGGGTAGTGGGAACGCATGGCTTAAATACATGTTAACAGGAAATGACAAGACAGGAACTGATGTGGCAGGAACAGGAAGTGGACAGAGTTCAATATTCAGATGTTACACTCACTCAAATTCACCGTGTTGACCAACAGAAAGCTTCTGTGTTTGAAAGTGACTTTCTTGTGAGCTTCACACATCTGTACACTGACAATTGACATTTTTGATTGCAATATTATACCAAAATTGGCAACACCTTCAGTGAATATGAGTAAAGTTAAAACTCAGTATTTAACTCTGGACTGTTTTCACTTTAGTTCATTCTCACCTCACTTTTCAAGGGTCATTTTGAAGGAACTCTCAAGAAAGTCTTTATCTGAAAACCCATCAAAATTATTCAGTCTGCACAAAGAAAAAAAAATTGGACAGAGAAGGTTAACACCAGACTATTAACATTTTAAAGCTGAGACATCCAGAGTGCTGGAACAAAATACTAATGTACCTTGAGAGGAAGAGTGAGATAGAGGAAGATGACGCTTAGCATTAACAATGAGTTTCTGCACAGTCATACTGACCTTATACATGCTGCTCAAAGCTGTGGTGTCAATCAGATGGATGATCTACTCAACTAGTCTGTTCAATTATAAATGCTGTGAGTATCAAGGTCAAGGATATGAAATCGAACTGGTCAGGTAGTTAATTTAGGATCTATTTGGTTAAAATGAGGTATTTTATTCAAATGCTTCTGCACTCTGAAAAGCAAGTGCAAAATATGTTCATATGTGTCCTCCTGTCAGCTTCAGCTTGTGAAATGTTGAGTTTGTTAGTGTGTGAAAGACTCTTATTGCTCAAAGCGCTGTCAGTCGTACCCGTAAGTGACATGTTTGCTTTGCCCATCATATATCTGGCTTCTAGTGTGAGTTAATTTGCTCTCTTGTTTTCACAATTTCACTCTTGCCATCAGCACAGTCCCTGCATGTCACTGACCTGCTGGCCTTCTCCCCCTCTTCTTGTCCTCTTAAAAATGACCTTGCCTCTTATCTGTATATTGTGCATAAAGTATCAGAAATGTGATTAATATGTCCAAGTCATTCAGTAGTTTTGTGCAAAGAACAGATGCAAATTGGCAGATATGCAAAAATAAATAAATAAATAAATTAGTTTGTCCATTCATGAAAGATTCATTATTCTTCTTTTCAGTGAATCAGTTGATACAAAGTTGGTCTGAAAGATTCGTTCATGAATCAGACTAATCAGGTTCTCAAGTTCAACTCAATGATCAAGTCATATTGGTAAACAGCTCATTGGAGGAGAATATTGAATATTATCAGTAAATAACAATGAAAACATCACCCAAAGCTATTGTACATCACCAGAATATAGCACATAAGTCCTTTGGATTGCTATTATGATAGTTGAAAGATTGTTTTATGGTGCTTCTGCATCCTTTTTGTAACTGCGTTAAAAAGAGTAACAGTTTTTCAAGGTATTTCCTTTTGTGTTCAACAGAAGAAAGTAAATCACATTGGTTTGAATAGAAATGCCACCCACAGTGGAGTACTGGAGTACAAATGCCATACATAACTGCTTTGCTTTCCTGAAACCACCTATTGGGACATCTAGAAATAAGAAGATTGTTGTTGATGTCAGCAGCATTTTTTAGAAGAGTGTGAATAAATATAGGGCAGCTTTACTTGACCCCACTGCAGCAGAGAGTGAGTGGGCAGGAATAAAGTTATGATAATTCCCTATGCTAAAATAGATCTCTATCCCTCATTAAAACTCATAGCGCAACAGCCTCAGAGGCGCAGAACATTTCCCAATATCCTGGTGCTTCACAAGCAATGTGCAGTAAATTCGGGGTCTTCTCCACTGTCAAACCACAGCAGCATTACATCTCTGAGTCAGACAGCAGCTGCTATTTATAAGCTCTGTTGGCTGAGCTTGTAACTTCTGTTCTGCTGGCCTGGATTTACAGCTCTTTGGAGTATTTTCTCTGAATCTGCAGCTGTTAGAAATAGGTAAAGCTTCTCCGCTGTAGGTTCCCACTTCTGGAGTGTGTAACTGGCTAAAAACAGCTGATCCATAATTCAGCTGGAGTGGCAACGTAATTAGCCTGATCGCACTTTAGGAGAGATTGTGCCGTTGTCAAATGTCAGGCTTTTTAATACGTTTGGGGTTGAGTAAATATTTTGAAGGTTTTGAGTATAAATCTTAGGTCACACTTTATATTAGGTGGCCTTAACTACTATGCACTTGCATCAAAAAATAAGTACAATGTACTTACTGTGGTCATATTGTATTGCAAAACATTTTTTGGTGCTATTGAGGTGGCATACGGGTAAGGT
This sequence comes from Onychostoma macrolepis, assembly GCF_012432095.1. NCBI lineage: Eukaryota > Metazoa > Chordata > Actinopteri > Cypriniformes > Cyprinidae > Onychostoma > Onychostoma macrolepis. The sequence continues at coordinate 18,225,716 of NC_081172.1, read as the reverse complement.
TAGGGACATGTTTGGTGGTGTGGGTAGGTTTAAGGGTGGGTTAAGGTGTGAGGGATGGGTCAACAGTGTAATTATAAATGTAATTACAGAAATTGATTACAGATGTAATTACATATAGGTATTTTTTTAAATATAAGTACAATGTAAAAACATGTATGTACACAATAAGTACACAGTAGTTAAGGCCACCTAATATAAAGTGGGACCAAATCTTAAATATAAATGTACCAATCTAATGAAATGTAAATGTTAAGGGTAAAAGTTGATACAGTTTAGCAGATGGCAGGTTTTGCATTAAATGAACTGAGACGGTTATTATGCATGTGACCTTTACCACTTGGGAAACAGAGTAGCAGAATCTTGGTATATACAGTAAGAGCAAACTCACACACTGTAAAAAAAAAATGATTGTGATTTTAATAGTAAAAACTGTCAAAATGATATGTTAAAAACCTATTAATTGGTTAACAATAATGCTGGGTACACACTAAAAGATTTTTAAAATCTTATAAGATCTTCAAAATGTGAGAGACCTCAAACATGAGGGAAAAAAATCCTAGATTTAACTGTTTTGCTCCTATAGTGTGTGGTGTCCTTGGGGTTCCTCCCCACACATCGGGATTTTTGATCGTAAATATTTACGATTCGCGACCGGGGCTCCTCAGACATTCTTCCGAGCAGATTCAGTCACTCTTAACACACCTCACACCACAGTAAAATCTGATAAGATAATTTTTAGAACCAGCAAGATAATCGGGACATTACCTAGGATTGTTGGAAGGGGAGAAATCGGCCCAAAATCAGCCCGATTATCTTGTGGTGTATACCCAGCATACGTTTCCGTACTATATACGGTGAATAACTGTAATTACATTTTCTGTAACTGTACAGTAAAATATGTTAAAATTACGGTTTTTGAAAGTGAAAAAGAAAACGAGTCATAGTATAATTTACAGTAAAAAAAAAAAAAAATTGCCATTCCCAGAATTCTCTGCTTGACATTTCAGATATGATGTTTTTTCGTTCTTTGATGTTTTTTCTTAATTTTTTGTAATTTATTTTTTTCATCAGTTGTGTACATTAGGGTTTTATCTTACATCTAATGTTGTTAAATGAACATTTATTGCATTATTACAGTATCATGTGTGTTACCATGATGGTGTTTAGTGTTTGTGTGGATGAAAAATACAATGTTATTTGAATTTAATTAAAAAGGATATTGTTGTAATGGCATCTTTTTAGCTTAAAGGGATAGTTCACCCAAAAATGAAAATTCTGTCATTAATTACTCACGCTCATGTCATTCCAAACCTGTAATACCTTCGGTCATCTTTGGAACACAAATTAAGATATTTTTGATACTTTCCGAGAGCTCTCTGATCCTAACACGATCAAGGCTCAGAAACTTTGCAAGGAGATCATTAAAATAATCCATATGACATCAGGGGTTTAAGCGTAATTTTTACGAAGCAACGAGAATACTTTTTGTGTGCAAAGAAAACAAAAATAATGACTTCATTCAACAATTCGTCTCCTCCGCGTCACCCTATAGCGCCATTTTGGAGAGTATCAAATACTTAAACAACGTATGCAACATATGTACGTGGATACGCTATTTACATTGTTTACACTTTGATCTGAACGTAAATAACATATCCGCATACATACATTTCATACATTGTAAACATTTTTGGGTGAACTATCCCTTTAAAGTTTGAGATTGTTACTATATATAAGCTGTGGAATTGCCATAGTGTTATGTGGCAAGCCATAATTTATATTAACGTCATTGGAAAATTACGTTTTTAAAGCGTCTTTGAGTTAAATACGGCACAACAGGTTATTATTTGCAGCATTATTATTTCACATTTGTCAACCCGTAATTTGTACATGTTCAGCCGCACCATACATGAAAATCTTAAAGGTCGAAAAAGAATTGGCTGCTTAATTGCATAGTTAGTAGAGCCTTGTGGAGAATTATTCTGACAATGAAAACACAAATGAGCAGGTTTTCTCTGGTCCCCTGCTTTTTGCTCTCTAAGTAATAATCAAACAGTCATTAAATGAGACCGAAGTGCTTTTGCAAGAAATATCACAATTCAACGCTTAATTTTCTTTTTTTTCATTTACAGGCACATGGGTGACATTTGGAGGACAAATTTCAGATGAAGTAAGTAAGAGTTGTTCTGCTTTCTTCACTGCACTTACCTGAAACACTGAAAGCATGAAACTGTTCAAATCAGAGCATAGTGAAAATAACAGCAAGAGTGACAAGAAAAGCCTGCAGATGGCAAATGTATGTGTGTGGGCACGCATGATGCAAGAGACCCTGACATTTTGTTCTAGAAGTTGTGTAAAGCGCACAAGTGCACAGATGCAGATGTTGTGGAAGGGACAGTCGCGTCAAACTAGAGGACAAACGAGGATGATAATTTGCTTCTGAGGGCATGCAAGTTTATATAAAACAGCCTGCTGTCCTTCTGCCTCGATGGAAGAGTTAAAATGCCCTCAGTCTCTGCGGTCAAACGGCCCCTTCCTTTCTGTGCTGGTTGTCGAGAGATAGTGCATGAAATCGTCATCCCGTCCTAAACATGCGCACACACACAGTTTTCACCTCCCCTTGGCAGCGGAATGACTCAGCATCCTGCCATCTGAGTCAATCTGACTGGACTCCTAGCGTAGAGTGACAGGGCAGTTTGTTTCTCTGCCGTCGTAAGGGATTTGCTTTCTCTGAGGCATTAAAGTGTCAGAGGGCAACGTCTGAATCAGGACTTTATGTTAGCACTTTGTGTGAGTAACACTCTTGGAGTGTAAGTGTGTGTGTGGAAGTAGTAGGAAGAGGATTAAAGGAAGTGTTAAAAGGCTCCTGTTAAATGAAGCAGAGTTGACGTTTGTATTAAATACGAGGCTACAGACTGTGAAAACTGCTCTTCTCTCAGTTCCTCTTGTACAGATGATCACACAGGGCTGTGAATTGAACACCAGCCCTTATATTTGAGCTTTATTGGATTACCTCTCTGAAAAGAGGAATGCCACAGATAATCCAAAACATTATATTTTTGTGGCATGTAAAATATGGCTTGCAGAATATAGAAACCGTTCACAAAAATATTCTTTGCATTTAGGTGGTACGTCAATTTAGTTTAATCAAGTACTAATCAAGTTATTTAGTACAGGATGGGGTGGGGGAGGGGTGATTTTTATTTTATTTTTTGCATGTATTGTTATTTTTAATGGTTTTCCTATGTAAAAAATGTTTTTTTTTTTTTTTTAATATTTTTTATGATGTAATGATTAATAAAATAAAATAATTGGTTTCACTTCATTTTGATAGTCCCTTTAACACATTCTGTTGACTATAAGTAATTTTGCACCTACATTTCTACTAACTCTCATTAGAGTGTTAGTAGTGTATTAGTAGACTGGTAGGGTTAGGGTTAGAATAAGTTGACATTCGTTTACAGTCAGTAGAGTGTATGTTGGGAGACCATCACAATAAAGAGTTAGCAGCTATGAAGCAGACAGTCTACTAATACTCTTATGAGAGGTTGTTGACATGTAGTTGCAACATTACTTAGTGTCAACAGAATGTTCACCAAAATAAAGTGTTATCAAATAATTTATTATATTGCAGATGCATTTACTTTTTTAATATTAATTTTTTTAATACATTTTTTAATCATACCAAATGAATGCAGTGATTTGACAAGACTAGTTCATTCACATAGTTTGATTATAAAGTCATAAGTGTAACAAAAAATGTAAAAAATAATAATAATCAGAGAGCGATATGTACTTTGTGAATTGAATGGCAATCGTAAACTGTTGGTCTTTTGTGACACAGACATTGGTTTTCAGAAAAAAGCAATGTATTATGGACAAAAGTTCTGTTAAGAGGAGAACATTTTTATTTCTGTCAGGACAACTCTCGGTGGGATTGGTATAATAATGTGCATGACAATGTTAATGTATGTGGTCTTGGCGGAATAAATCTGCTACATTGCTGCAGCAGAGCAAGTACCGAGACTTGCTACTGCCAATACATCCACAACATGCTGCTGTGAGCATGTAAGAAATACTGCTGCTGCACATATAACATATATGAATAACCCCCATAGCACAACATAAATGATAACCCCGTAGCAGATCTATACAGGAGGTTCTGAGGAAGGTGGAGGGTTTCTGAAGCGTACTTCTATTGCTACTGCAAACACTAGCCAAGTATTGGAATGTTGAGCAGCGAGCTCATTGGCTACCGATATAGAGGAGAACCAATCAGCTGTGACATGATAATGATGTCATTATGTCACATTGAGATAGATCTATCGGACGGTACCATCTAGAGTTTCATGCCAGAACTTTGTATTTATTTATTAAAAATGCAATACAAAGTATACTACAATATTTGATACACTGCTTTTGGACAATTTGATCATTTGAGAGTCACACCTGTTACTTATGGTTCTCAATGCCAAACATGGACTGTGTAAATGTAACCTTTGACCTGTTGCCTCCTATATTAGAAACATCATCACAGTATGTTCTTGATCATTAAACTTTCCTCATCTTTAATCTTCCATGAAAGTATTTGGCATTTTTCCATTGCTCATCCTCTCTTTCTTCTCTTACTTTCTGCTGAGGGTCACCTTCTTGCTGAGCATCTCTTTGTTGATGAGCTGGGAGATTTGTTGAACTTGACAGAAAAAAAAAAAAAAAGAAGTTTAATTACAGTGAGTTTGAAGCTCCTTTAATGGCGTTCCATAAGAAAACTTTAGGAGGAACTTAATTTAATCACAAAGCTAAGAATATCACAAGCGGACATAAAGTCAAAATCATTTACATTACCATTCTTAAATATTATATTAACATACAATGACAATTAAGGTGAATATCTGCTATCTGCTATCTGTTGTGCTTACTTAAAAAAAAAATTAAAAAAAATTAAACAATTTATTCCTTCACTGTTAGACATTTCAAAGGGTTTTTAGAGTACACTGTTGTGCTGTTGCCAGTAAGTTACTGCAATTAAGATTTACAGTAGCAAACTGTATGTGATTTACAGTTGCAAACTGTACTGTTTTACAGTAAATTACTGTAAATTCAATTCATCAGTATACTACTGTAATTCATTCATTTTAATATAGATATAAATTAATTTTATAATTTTTATATAGAATTCATTTTATTTTTACTCTACCTAGGTACTACAGGCATTCAATTAAAACAGACACAATAATTACAAAATATCAAATTCTTTATTTAAAACATTGCATGTATAACACTTAAAAATCAGTCTTTCAATGCTGGAACAGTGCATCTTCACCATTTCTCCTGCCTTAGGATGTTTGTCAGTGCATTATGTTGTATCCTTTGGATTAATCCTCACAAAGAATATTTAGGCAACAGAAACATAATGGGGAACAAAGACAAGCAGCCAAAGAATAGCCATCTGCAAAACCCAGGTGTTGCTTCAAAACGTGGCCACTTTGTTAGTGACAGAAATGTCTTCTCTGAAAAACAAAAAGTAGAAATGTCACACTTTTAAAAAGCAAACACCATATAGAATACACAAACCTCTCAAAACCATAGTTGTTCTCTTACCATGAATTATTAGTCTCAGGGTGGCTGGCATGCTCTTTCTTGATGTTTAACTGTAGTTGCCTTTAAAATACGGTAACACTTTACAATAAGGTGTCATTTGTTAACATTAGTTAATGTATTAACTAACATGAACAAACAATGAACAATGCATTTATTACACTATTTATTAATCTTTGTTAGTTTTAGTTAATGAAAATACAGTTGTTCATTGCTTATCCATGTTCGTTCACAGTGCATTAACTAATGTTAACAAACACAACTTGTGGTTTTAATAATGCATTAGTAAATGCTGAAATTAACATTAACTAAGATTAATAAATGCTGTAGAAGTATTGTTCATTCTTAGTTCATGTTTACTAATGTTGTTAACTAATGTTAACTAAGGAACCTTATTGTAAAGTGTTACCTAAAATACAAATACAAAAAAATGCAGTAAATCTTAAATTCATTTAAAAACTATAACAAACTAATTCAAAAACTAGAAAGGCAGCTAGCCATAAAACTTGTTTAACCTAGCTAACATACAATTTTATTTTCTCAATAGGCTACTGGCCAACATACTAACACCTGAACTAAATTTCACATTAGTTAACCTAATGTTAATATAAGATAAGCGTTGCTCTTTAAAAATAATTTTAATTCGGGAACTTAATTCAATAAGCTGACAAAAGTCATTTGAAATGACAGCGCAGTTTACCATAGTAAAGTTTGTAACCACCATGTTGACGGGTAAATACTAAGGTTAAACTGGTGTGCACAAATCTGACACAAACACACAGACAAACACATATTTTACCTTGCTTGCTTGGTCTTATTCTCTCATAAGGTGCATCGACACACAGCGTAGATGTTCTCCAGAACCCATGGCGCTGCCCCGCTGGATCCGTGTCTTCCTTGGACGCGGAGCAACAAAAGACAATATAGAACCCATTATATATAACATTACTATCTACAGTGGATGCAGACAGTAAAGTTATGCCCCGGTATATTTCTGACGTACAGATGTACTCCATGCGCTCGCGCTGTTTCTGACACAAAGGACAACTGGATTTTCCAATCATTACAAGCGATGTAACATGTCCAGTGTAGTCAGTCCCAAGCAGTTGCGGCATTGTAGACACTGTGTAAGGACAATCGTGTCAATCCAAATGTAAGAAATGAGGAAATACAGTAGTATACAGCAATTTAAAAAAAAAAAAAGTAAGTCTCTGTATATGGGGTCTGACATCACAGAAAATTCCCATGATGCAAAGGGTATCAGTTATTTACTGTAAAGGGAATTGTCAGTGTTATACTGGGTGATATACAGTAAATAACTGTAGAAATTACAATTATTAATTAAGTTAAAAGTGTTTTGCTTTTGTCCCCCTTTAAGACTTGATGCCCCTAAATCACTTGATGCTGATTCATCAAGTGATTTAGGCCTGAGGGAAAGCATGAGAGACTCAGAAGGCAGGAGAACAATCAAATAAGCCCCCGCATACACCCATACTTATGCAAATATGCACACATACTCATGCAAACATATTCACCCACAAACCCACTCTCACCCTGCAGATTTAGCTGCAAATTCACGTGTAGCCTACTGAACAACAAAATACACACCAAGGGCCAGATTTACTAAACAGGGCAAATTAGTGTTAGAGCGCAATTCCATAAAAGCACCAATGGGAGGGGAAAATTCTGCGGGTGATTTGCTGACCTAGCACTCATTAAAGAACACAGACAGATGATTTCCATAATGACCGGTGCAAATTACTGCCTGCTTTAAGACATGCTTTTTTTGGGGCGTTATATGATAGCCCAAATACCAGTAATTTGACGAATGCAAATAGTAAGTTAGTGAATCGTGTTGCGTGATTCAATTTAATACTCTCCTCCCATAAATTTTCTGTCTGAAAGGGAAACTCCTGCAAATGCATATTCAGTTAGGTCAGGTGCAAAAATAACTGTCCATGGGACCATGTACAAGGATAGTGTCATATGTGACCCTGGACCACAAAACCAGTCTTAAGTCGCTGGGGTATATTTGTAGCAATAGCCAAAGATACATTGTATGGGTCAAAATTGTTGATTTTTGTAAAGATCATGTTCCACAAAGATATTTTGTAAATTTCTTACCGTAAATGTATCAAAACTTATTTTTTGATTAGTAATATGCATTGCTCCATTTGCTAAAACGACATACTACCACAACAAAATCAACAACTGTTCAGACTCTCGCACACTTTTCAAAACTTTCTCTTCTCTTCTCTGTCCTCCTCCCCCTCCTCCTTCATCAACTCTTACAGCTGATGACTTTGCAATTTTCTTTACAAATAAAACAAGAACCATCAGTGACTAATTCCTCCCACCACAAACTGATAACTTCTTACCGCCAAATACACACTCTCTCACCTCCTTCTCTCCTCTCTCGGAGGCGGAGGTCTCCAAACTCATCCTTTCCAATCATCCCACTACCTGTCCGCTAGATCCTATCCCCACTCACCTCCTTCAGGCCATTTCTTCTTCAGTCATACCTGCGCTTACTCACATTATCAACACCTCTCTTCACTCTGGTACATTTCCCACAGCATTTAAGCAGGCTCAGGTAACCCCACTGCTTAAAAACCCCTCTCTAAATCCAGCACTTTTAGAACACTACAGACCGGTATCCCTTCTTCCATTCATTGCAAAGACACTTGAGCGAGTTGTGTTCAACCAACTCTCTTTGTTTCTTGCACAGAACAATCTTCTGGACGACAACCAATCTGGCTTCAGAAGCGGCCACTCTACTGAGACTACCCTACTCTCGGTTACAGAAGCCCTGAGACTGGCAAGAGCGGCTTCCAAATCCTCTGTACTCATCTTACTGGACCTGTCTGCTGCTTTTGACACAGTTAACCATCAGATCCTCCTGTCCACTCTCAGAAAGATGGGCATCTCAGGAACCGCGCTCCTGTGGTTCGAGTCTTACCTCTCAGATAGGTCCTTCAGGGTGTCTTGGAGGGGTGAGGTTTCAAAGTCACAACTTCTGGCTACTGGGGTTCCTCAAAGCTCAGTGCTTGGACCACTTCTTTTCTCCATCTACATGTCGTCATTAGCATCGGTCATTCAGAAGCATGGCTTTTCTTATCACTGCTATGCTGATGACACTCAACTCTACCTCTCATTCCTACCAGATGATCCGACGGTAGCTGCTCGCATTGCAGCTTGTCTGAGTGACATCTCTAGCTGGATGAAAGACCATCACCTTCAGCTCAACCTTGCCAAGACAGAACTGCTCGTGGTTTCAGCCAACCCATCACTCCACCACAACTTCTCTATACAGCTGGGTTCGTCAACCATAACTCCTTCAAGGACAGCCAGGAACCTTGGAGTTGTGATAGATGATCAGTTAAGCTTCACAGACCATATTGCTACAACGGCCCGGTACTGCAGATTTGCCTTATACAACATTAGGAAGATTAGACCCTTCCTGTCTGAGCAAGCTGCACAACTCAACTGCAGATTTGCCTTATACAAAATTAGGAAGATTAGACCCTTCCTGTCTGAGCAAGCTGCACAACTCCTTGTCCAAGCTCTTGTTCTGTCCAGACTGGACTATTGTAACGCGCTCTTGGCAGGCCTTCCCGCAAATATGATCAAGCCTCTACAACTGATCCAGAATGCAGCAGCCAGAGTGGTCTTTAATGAACCGAGGAAGGCTAACGTTACCCCTCTCTTCATCAGGTTGCACTGGCTACCAATAGCCGCTCGCATCAAATTCAAGGTACTGATGTTTGCCTACAAGATGACAACTAGCACTGCACCAATATATCTAAACTCACTAGATCAAACTTATGCACCCACCAGAAGCTTGCGTTCTGCAAATGAACGACGCCTTGTGGTGCCATCACAAAGAGGTACCAAATCTCTCTCACGGACCTTTTCCTGGACTGTGCCCATCTGGTGGAATGACCTCCCGATCTCAATTGGTAAAGCTGAGTCTTTAGCCATTTTCAAAAATCATCTAAAGACACATCTTTTTCGCCAGCACCTGACCAACTAATACTAACACTAACACTTACCTATTATGTCTGTCTGTCTGTCTTAAAAATAAATAAAAAATAGCTACGTCTACTGTGCTGGACTAACTGAGACTTGTCATGGCACTTGTATACTGCTGCACTCTCGATGGTCTGATTGCTTCTATTGTTCTCATTTGTACGTCGCTTTGGATAAAAGCGTCTGCTAAATGATTAAATGTAAATGTAAATGTAAATTGCTAAGAACTTCATTTGGACAACTTTGAAGGCGATTTTCTCAATATTTAGATTTTTTTGCACCCTCAGATTCCAGATTTTCAAATAGTTGTATCTCGGCCAAATATTGTCCGATCCTAACAAACCATACATCAATGGAAAGCTTATTTATTCAACTTTCAGGTTATGTACAGACCATCTTCCTCTTCATCACATTACAGAGGTTTTCAAAGAGGTTCAGGTCTGGAGATTGGGCTGGCCATGATGGTCCTCCATCCTCACCTTGATTGACCTGTGTGGCATGGAGCATTGTCCTGCTGGAAGAACCAATCCTCAGAGTTGGGGAACATTGTCAGAGAAATAGGAAGCAAGTTTTCTTTCAGGACGACCTTGTACATTGCTTGATTCATGCACCCTTCACAAAACCAAATGTGCCTGACTCCAGCCTTGGTGATGCACCCCCAGATCCTCTCCAGGTCTTCATCTAACCATTAGACGACCAGATGTGGGGCAAAGCTGAAAATTGTACTCATCAGGGAAGATGACCTTATTCCAATCCTCTACGGTCCAATCCTTATGGTCTTTTGCAAACCTCAGCCTGACTCTTTTTTTGCTTCTTATTGATGAAGGACTTTTTTTCTAACTTTTCCCTGCATCTAGGAGCCTGTCGATAGTTATTATATGATTCCAATTACTTTTGAGGAACTTCTAGCACAGATTTTGCGAACTAGCTCGTCCTATTGCATATAGCTTGTCCTAGTGATGACTACATCAGTGGTTTAATACATTTCCTTATAAATAAAATTTGGTTGAGGTGATCACCTAATCAGTAATTCATTAAGTAGAACGAGGTGTGCCTGTGTTGGAATTCAACAGACACTGGAATAGAATGGCTGCCATACATGTAGAGATGCTGATTTAAGAAAAAAAGGTGTGGTCTCTTAATTTTTTCCAGAGCTGTACACACAAACACACACACATTGTATTGCATCACGCTTGCCTCCCTGATTATAAAATCTGAGAAATTTGGAGTGAAAATAAATGGCAGTAAAATCACTATACATTTACTGTGATGGCTCATATATATATAGGTTGACCCTTCTATCTCTATTTTTATATGTGTGTTTGTGTGTCTTCCAGGTGGCGGAGCAGCTGATGACTATAGCGTATGAGAGTGGGGTAAACCTTTTTGACACCGCAGAGGTGTATGCTGCTGGAAAGTGAGTATGACTCAGCATCAGCAAGATTACCCATAATTCACTTTACTCCATGAGTCATTATTAACATCTCTGTCTGTTATAGAGCTGAAGTCATACTAGGAAACATCATCAAAAAGAAGGGCTGGAGGTATGTTTGAGTTGTATGTGTGTCAAGCACACCTGTGCAACTGTAATACAAGATAAAGGAGGTACAAACAAAAAAAATGAGTGAAACTGGAGCTTTTATTCCCTTTGTAGTTGTCGTGTACCTGCTGGCTTTGGCATGGGTTACGTGTCATTACTCACACACACTTTTGATGAGGACTTTGATCACTAGGATCCTGCTCAGTTTGTATCACTTAATCAATGCCACCAGACGAGTGCATCCTGGTGAGGGCTGTTGCCATAGCAACAGATGATGACCCACTGTGATCACCATGACTTCTCGAATGACAGTGCTTTTGCTGACTATGAAGACTATGAAAAATTATTCAGCTGATTTGTCGCTTGAAGTGAGATTTATTATTCACTGCGAGATTCACAGCAGTTTCCACATTAGCTATGTAGTGAGGGAAAGAGTTAGAAATGACAAGTTGAAAACAGAGTACTTGTTAACCTGCTATTTTTATTTTTTTTGTACTGGAAACTATATGCAATTTGTTTCCAGTCGTAACTATGATTTGAGGGGGCATGAATGTACTACATGCAACTTATGTTGAAAATAATTCCAAGTACATGAAGGCAGCAATAAATGATCATCTGGGAAATAAAAAGTTTCTTAACTCTTGGAAATTCTATCAAGTAGTTAGTTAAGAAAAAGAAAATAAGTATTATAAAATATATACTAATTATATTATTTCCAGTTACTTCACCTCCTCTGCAAGTACACTGAATAATGGGAAACACACTTTAAATTTGTTAACACTTAAAATAAATCTAGGAAACTTATTGCCTCAGAAAAATCTAGTTAAGGTTACTTAGTATATTCAAGTTTTCATAAATTGGCTTTTGAGTAAGCTTGAATATATAGAGCAACATTAACTAGATTTTTCTGCAATAAGATTTTTTAAGTAACGGTAACATACTGAAATTCAGGGTTAGTATACACTGTGGTTCAAAAGTTTTGGGTCAGTTTAAGATTGAATACTTTTATTCAGCAAGGATGCATTGAATTAGTTAAATGTTAAAGTAAAACAGTTACAATGTTATTTAAAGGGGTCAGCGGATGCAAAATTCACTTTACAAGTTGTTTGAACATAAATGTATTGAAAGTGTGTGTACACATCCATCCTATAATGATAAAAATCCACCCAGTGTTTTTTTTTTTGTTTTGTTTTGTTTTTTTAAATCCCTATTTTAAAATTCCCTTTCTCAAATCAGGCTGTTCTGAGATTCCTGTCAGAATGACGTAGTTCTGCACAGGCCGCTCCCTCGGAAGTTGATTGACATGGCCGTCTTACCTTAGACCCGCCCTAAGAGAGCTGTCATCAGTTTTCCATTGTGTCAACTTCGGTGCAGGGGAAGACAAGAATGTCTCCGATTAGGCGATTGAGGTGTTTTGTTGTTCGATGTAATAATTAATATAGCAGTCGTCATTTACTCCCGACATCTGAGCCGCTGAAGACGCGAAGGATTAATGTTACTTTCGTTTTTGAAGGGAATGTGCCGATCCCGATCTGCCTAAATGTGTCTATGTTCGCGCGAATCATTCGTGATCCAGCTTCATCTACAAAATAAGTGAGTATAAGGGTTTTTTTTCTGAATCTTTGCAAATTGCCTTTCCTAATAATGTGTTAGTTAGCCAGTTTCGCGGCTGAAGTTTACAGACTGCTCGTCACCCCACAGAAGAGAGGGGCGGAGTCATCAGAGCTCATTAGCATTTAAAGCGACATGGACTGAAAAACAGCTTGCTGAAAACAAAGCTGATTTAGACAGGGGAAAAAGGTGTTTTTTACACTACCATTGAGAAATTTTAACCAAAGTATGTTATAGACTTTTCATTAAGACCCTAAAGAATCATATCAACTTGTGGAAATTGGGCATCCGATGACCCCTTTAAAAAAATCCTTCAAATAAATGCTGTTCTTTTGAACTAGCTATTGTTCAAAGAAAACTGAATAAAATATATAATTTATTAATGTATCAAATATTAAGCAGCATGACTGTTTTCAGTGAGATTGATAAGAAAATCAACATTGATAAATAATAGGAAATGCAGTATTTCTTGAGCACACAAATTTTAGCATGAATTTGAAAGACCACACGAAAATTCAGCTTGGCCATCACAGGAATGAATTTAAATATAATAAATATGAAATTCAATTTTAATGAAATATGGCAACACTTTTTAAGGTGTCCTTGTTACACAAGTTACACGTACTTAATATATAATAAGAATTAATTGTGCATAATTACATGCAAGTAACCCTAATCAAAACCCTGTAACCATATAGTAAGTACATGTAATTAATCAATATTACTCTGTACTTAAATGTATAATTACACGGTAACAATGACACCTTAAAATAAAGTGTAACATAAAATATATTAAAATAGAAAACAATTATGTTAAATTGCAGTGATTTCACATTATTACTGTTTTATTGTTTTTGATGCAGCCTTGGTGAGCATAAGAAACTTCTTTCAAAAACATTTGAAACATTTAACCGACCCTAAACTTTTCAGTGATAGTGTGCAATTAGCAGGTATCTTTTATCTGAATAGAGATGTACTGTTACTATGTATAAAAATTGCACAAGAATTATGATAGAATACTATTCCAAAGATCGCCATGGACTCTTTCTCTCTCTTTTTCTCTCCCTCTCTCTTTGTCTTTTGACATTTCATCAGACTGAATTGTAGGGTTCAGATCCACTCTGTCCCCAAACTAATTTAATCTGGCCACCTTTATAAGCTTTACAATCTTCTCAGATCCTAGATCTGTGTATTACAGATCATGCTGTTATGCTGACAGATTGGCTCATCCCACTGCAGAGAACATACATGAATATCCCATGACCCCCAATCAAAATTCAAGAGCTCATCTATATGGATCTCTTCTGTAAATGTTTGATGGATATACATTAAAGGTGAAGTGACCCCTTAGAGCCTCAGTTTTAATGAACAGAGCAGAGACGGTACGCTGAGGGACTATTTTGCCCTCTGTTCTTCTTTCATCAGTTTATTTTCCTACTCAGTCTTTTATATCTTCCCAGTTCATTCTTTCTATCTCTCTCTCCAATATTCTAATTCCTGTCCCATTCCCCATTTCCCCCATAACCCAGTTTCTCCCCGCCAGCTTTTTTTTCTTTCTTTTTTTCATTCTCTTTCCTTTCATCATCTTTTTCACCAACTCATTCCCTCTATGGAGATGATGGTGAGAAGTTCATGTGCTTTTACACCAGCTGCTCATTTGCTACACAGTGACAAATGGGTGTGAAACACAAAGCCATTGAATTCACTTATAAAATGACATCTGGCCTAATATATCTGTTGAGTTTCACAGCCCAAGCTTTCTTGTTTAAAATCATAATTACTTTGTAAGGCCAAAATTTAGAGGGCAGCTCAGTTTTTGTGAATCGAGAATGTAGGACACAGTAAGAGTTCACACCAGTGAAAGCTCATTTACACCCATTTACAATGCAGATGAGAGCGACTCTGAGAGACCTCCAGATTACTGCCAAAACAGCTACGGGCGAAGGTTACACATGTATCATCACTGAGCAACAGCATCACTATCTCTGCAGTTCTGCCTCAACAGTCTGCTTCCTGTTTGATGAAGTCTTGAAACCAATAAACATGCAACTAAATGGCCAACATAGATAGAATCTATTCGATATCTGTCTGAGTTTTCTTTTTATAATTTGATCTTTCCAATATTTGCATAAAAATGTCATGTTCACTGCCGTTTGGGGTTGGTCATATTTTTTTGTCTGTTACATTTAGACAGTTACAATCAAACTACAATGGACACAACCCCTCATAGACATTTTTTGGCATAAAAACATAAAGTAATTAAAAAAACATGTAGTAATAAAAAATGCAAACTGATTTGTTTTAAAATTGTATGATGAACTGAAAAAAATTACATTAATAAAATTATTATCACTAATTTTAATGTCAGTGGTGCTACTGTTTCCAGTTAGATTGAATTAGGGGTAACACCAAAACTGCATTAATACATTAGTACCAGGGCTTGACATTAACTTTTTTGCTCACCGGCCACTGTGGCTAGTGGTTTTCCAAATTTAGTAACCATTCAGCATTTTCACTGGCCACAGTTTTGTTGTTGGGAAATTATGTATTATATGACTTAATACTGCATACAAAAATGTATTTAAATTGATTTCCAGGTAATCTTTGACCTATTTAAAGGGCATTTTTCCCTAAATGTATTAAATGCATGCATCATCTTTCATCTCAAATTCTTACATTTTATTAATAATTTCACTTAATATAATAAGATAATATAGGGCTGTTAATCATGAAATCAGTATCTACAAAACCGATCTTTCAACTGCATAAGAAACAGAAGTGACTGGAGCGGCATTCAGATGCATTTACACAGACAGTTCAATGTAGCTGAAATATAGCACGAATGCATTTACACTGCATGCAAAATTATAACAGCATAAATATATATTTTTTTAATATACAAAAATGAAATGATAGGCTACTATGAAAGTAAACCGCCAGTAGGTGGCAGCAAGTGATTATCTTAACGAGTCATTGAAGCACGCCTTCAAACGATTCGTTCAGACAGCTGATTCATTCAAGAATGAAGCAAGTGCCTGTCTTTATGAATGGACCACTGAATCATTGACTCAGGTGATTCAAAATTCAAAAGCGTGAATCATTTATTAACAAAACATCGCTGTGTGTTGGTCAGACATGCGCGACTGTTCCAATGTGATCTTTGTTTGGAACTATTTTCATTAACCAAATGGAGCAAAAACAGCCAACGTTGACAATATATCCTTTCAATGAATTCAAATTCAAATATTGGACAAAAATGTAGCTATATTAACTACTCGTTTAAATGTCAAATTTGCAATCGTGGTTTTCAGGGAACTTCCCTCTCTTGGTCGTGTCATGTTGCTTAACTAGGCTGTATGTTATGAATATAAAAACTAAGTTACATTTTTATGTTTCTTCTGTGCGCAGTTGCGTTCATTTGTTTTGATTTTCCCCCAAGATTCTCTCATGCAGGCTGCGTGAGCTTCAACTGGCGCGACCTTGTTGTTACTGATTATCCATTATCAATCGCCGTTTACACCGAATGTAATAAAATCAGAACCATTCTCGACGAAATTTCGGTGCAAATAGATGTTTTAATCAGATTAGTTGTCTGGTCGGGCAAGTAAAATTCTCTTCTTTCACTTGCCCCTTCAAAAAATCTGCTTGTGTTCTGTCGATTTGTGCTACCCTGTCAGATTACCTCCTATTAAAACAGTAGGTAGTACATTTTGACAACGAAAAATGCTACCTGTTAAATTATGATTTATTAATGTGTACACCTACCACAACCCTAAACCCACCCTTACAGTAATGCAAATACAGTAATTATGTGTTATGTTCGCGGTTGTGGCTAGAAGGGATACAGCTACCGGAAACCAACAATAAATAATTTTTTCTACTTATTAGATTGTGTTTTATGAACGTCTACACCTACCCCAACCTGGATAAAATGTCAGTACACCGGACAAGCATTAATGTCGAGCTCTGTCAGCCTATAAAATTCAACCCGCCAGAGTGGCTAGTGGGAGTGACCGTGTTACCTGCCACAGCTCAAATCCATCCACATTTGGCGGGTTGGCGGGTGTTAATGTCAAGCCCTGATTAGTACTGTTTTTATTCTACAGACAAATGAAATTAATATAGCATGGATTTAATGTAGGATTCTTGTTTAGTTCATATATATATATATATATTATTATTATTATTTTTTTTAATCAGAAACAGCAATATTGCGAAAATATTGTTAGAACTCTTTTCTATTTCAATATATGTTAAAATGCAATTTATTCTTATACAGGTAATTGCAAAGCTGAATTTTCAGCAGTAATTGCTCCAGTCCTCATTGTCCTGATCCTTCAAAAAACATTATAATATGCTGATTTTGGTGATCAAGAAACATTTCTCATTATGATCAATGTTGAAAACAGTTGTGCTACCTAATATTTTTGGGAAAACCTTTGGTAACAAATCACAATAACATTCAGTTGTAAGTAATTTATAAGTGATTAGTTAATGATGAACTATTCGTTTATAAAACATGATGATGCGTTCATAAATGATTAATAAGTGATATGCTAACAATTTTTGTGAGTTTTAATTCATTTACAAGTAATTTACAAGTAATTAGTTAATAATGACCAGTGGCGGTTTTAGGCATGGGCGAACCGGGCAGCCGCCCGGGGCGGCATTTTTTCATGACACGTGGGGGGCAGCACAAGCACTTGGTAAAAAATAAAATAAAATCATCTGCGCCGCTAAGCGGTTTTCTATTATCTATCATATTATCTATCATATAACTGTGTGGAGAATTGGCAAACTGGCGCCCCTGCTTGTTGAGAAGGTACCGTGCACAGAAGCTGTGTGAGAAGTGGAAAGGGGAGGGGAGCGCGGCCGCGGGGGACAGTTCACCTCTCCCAAATGGAGCGGACAAGGAGGGCTAAAGTCAGTCACACCCAGGGGCGCGGGAAGTGGGGGTGCAGCACCCCCTGTTTTTTTCTGTGGGCAACTGTTTAATTGTTGGGAATATAAAAAAAAAAAAAAAAAATCGGAGTGTCTATTTAAGTGCAAATAGCTATTTTGCTGGCAGAGGCTATTTACACTAACTCCACCCACAAACGTATGATTGGGATAGTCAAATTTGCAAAAGACGGTTACTAGTTGTCAGATTCAGTGGCGCAGATGGTAAAGTTTGCGTTACACTTCTTTTGACACGATCGACCGGGATTTGAATCATTTGAAACTTTTTTTTTCTCCCTTTTTAAATTTCAAATCACATCACATCAGAAAAGCATTTATTTTTTAATAAAAATGAAGGAAATAATCAAAAAGTTGAACATAGAGTATCGGTTAGGGTAGGTGTAGAGAGGGCTTTTGTCCCAATAAGGTGGCATCCATTTAATAATTAGACATAAAATTAAAAAATTACACTCAATAAGTTATTGCATACTATTTTATAATGTATTACAATGCAGAAGTGCAGATAATTACCACTATTTTTGCAATAAGTAATGTTTTTCTCTAACAATGTTTAGAGGGGGTCTCGCCCGGAGAGTAATTCAATGTAGAACCGCCACTGATAATGACCTAATCATTTACAAAACATAACTATGCATTCATAAATGATTAATAAGTGATATGTTAATATTTTTATCTATGTTTTGTAGATTAAGTTATAAATCATTTCCAAGTGATTAGATGATGATGAACTAATCATTTACAAAACATGACTATACATTCACAAATGATTAAGTAATATTCTAACGATTTACAAATCTGTCGTAAATTATCTTAAAAAAATAGCATCATGAAATAATCAAACAGATCCTTAGTAAATGGTTAATAACTTACTAGTTAATATATTATTAATCACTTATAAATCATTGAAATGTCAATATTGTACTGTTATCGCAATAAACATTATATAAATATTTTACAAAGCTTTCTGCATCCCCTAATCTAAAGTGTAAACTACTCATCAGTTGTAAATGTTTTATAAACTTTTCTATTTTACTTTAGATTAGGGGATGCAGAAATCTTTGTAAATGATTTATTCATGCGTTTACACAACAGGTTTTGAATACTTTGTAGTGTGTACTGCAATGTAAGGGCTGACTGGTGAGGGTATAGACAGATGTCTTCTCTGACACATATTTTAACGCTGTGCATCTCCAGTGGCGGGTAAAACCGGTTTACATTATCACTAGATCCCACACACTCCACACAGAAACCCTTTATCTGCTGATGAGAGAAAGGGTTTAACACAACCCACTGGAATCCCCTGACTGCAAGTCATTTACATGTTTATTCACTTGACAGCAAATCATTTAGTTTTAGCATAACTGCATTTTTGTGCAGACCAGCTTACAACTTTGAAACATACATAAATTATATACCGATCATTTACTAATGGTTTGATAATCATTTGTTCATGATTAACTAATGTTTATTGAGAAAATAGTACAATGTTGACATTTCAATGATTTATATGTGGTTAATAATATATTAACTAGTAATTTATTAACCATTTACTAAGGATGTGTTTGATTATTTCACAATATGCTATTTTTTAAAGATAACTTACAACAGATTTGTAAATCTTTAGCATATTACTTAATAACCATTTGTGAACATAGTCATGTTTTGTAAATAATTAGTTCATCATTTAATCACTTGCAAATGATTTATAACTTAATCTACAAAACATAGATAAAAATATTAACTAATCACGTATAAATGACGTACAATTGAACGTTATTATAAAGTGTTACCAAACCTTTTTTTTTTTCAGAATTCCAAAAACATTTTTTTTCATAATTCTGAAAAGTAAGTAGACATAAGTCTGTCTTTGCTGAATAAAAGTATTAATTTCTTTTAAAAAAAATTAAAAAAATCTAACTGACCCCAAAAACTGACGAAAACTGTAGCTTGACTATACACACACACACACACACACACCCACACACACAAACTGCAGTTTGATTATAACTGCACGTTAATCAACTTTTTCCTTGATTTAATGTTAATATGGAATATGTATGTGCAAATTCTAATGCACTTTTCCCTCTCTCCTCCTATCTTTTTTCAAGGCGATCCAGTCTGGTTATTACCACAAAGCTCTACTGGGGTGGAAAGTGAGTAAACTGTCATTTTGCTCATTGTGGATGTCACATCATGTCATGGCAACTTTTAATTTCATAACTCTCACACTGTTACACACTCTAAAGGGCAGCACATTTAATGCAGACATCCGTGGATTCACACATTTCATAAATGCAATTACAAACCTCCGTTTAGGTCAAGCGCTGAACCAGCGTTTTCTGTATGAGTAAGTATTCTGGAAGCAAGTGAGCAAAAGTGCAGCTGCGAAGCTTGATAAGACTAAAGAAAAGTCTTGTCCCATTTCCCCACAAATCCTCTCTCATGAATACTAATCAGAATTTAAATATGCCAGGGTTTTATTTGAAGTTAAAAAATGAACATGCAAAAAGGCCAGTTTGAAAAAGAAAAGAGATGAGCAAGAAACTCTGGCAGAAGGAGGACATGTCTCATATGCTAGACTGAACTTAGCTCTGTCTGAAATTTTGCTTTCTGACGTACATCTGTCTCTTTGTGTGTCTCTTTTTCGCCACAGAGCCGAGACAGAACGAGGCCTTTCTAGGAAACACATTATTGAAGGTGAAGTGCACACATTTGCTTTTTAAATACTCTCACTCTGTGATCACAGCTTGTGTGTGTGTGTGTAAACTGGTATATATGGTTTATGAGGACACAAATCTGTATAATAAAATGGGTACTACAACGTGAAGGTGGTTTATGAGGACACTGTAAACCAAAAGGCTTTAAAAACATACTAAATGGTGTTTTTTTGAAAATCTAAAAATGCATAAAGTTTCCTGTAAGGGGTAGGTTTAGGTGTAGGGTGTACGGCAATAGCACATACCGTAAACCACATATACCAGACTGTGTGTGTGTTTGTATGTGTGTGACATCTTCGGCTCCTCGCTGGGCATTGATTGGGTGGATTTAGTGTTAGTGTTGCTCTCGCAGGCAGAACTAACAGTTAGAGGGACTAAAAACAATGTAGATGGAAATGCCTTGCTTAATGGCATCAGTAACTGAACACACAATGCACAGAATCAAGCCAAAAATGAACATCATGTGCATAATATTCCACTGACTGAATTTTATCTGACTCCAACAGGCACCTTGAATTGTAATATTACATTTCAGCATGCCATGCCTACATCAAAGCAATGGTTCAACCTATAAGATGTAGGAAGAAACTTTAAAAGCATAATGAAAATTAAAGGGATAGTTCACCCAAAAATTAAACTTCTCATTAATTAGTCACCCTCATGTCGTTACAAACCTGTAAAACCTTTGTTCATCTTCGGAAAACACAAATTAAGATATTTGTGATGAATTCCGAGAGTTCTCTGACCCTCCCATAGACAGCAAGGATCCTAACACGATCAAGGCACAGAAACGTAGAACAAAAATTACTTTATTCAACAATTCGTCTCCTCCGCGTCACCCTGGCACTATTTTGGAGAGTATCACATACGTAAACAATGTATGCAACATATGTACAATATACATTGTTTACATTCAGATCAAGGCATAAACAACGTATACGCGTACATAGAGTATTTAGAGTACATAGAGTACCAAAATGGCGCCAGGGTGACGCGGAGGAGAAAAATAGTTGAATAAGTCGTTATTTTTGTTTTCTTTGCGCACAAAAAAAGTATTCTCGTAGCTTCGTAAAATTACAGTTGAACCACTGGTGTCACATGGATTATTTTAACGATATCCTTACTATGTTTCTTGACCTTGATCATGTTAGTCACCTTTATTTATTTATTTATATAGCGCTTTTACAATACAGATAGTGTCAAAGCACTTAACAGTATCAAATTGGAGGATAGAGTGTCAGTAATGTATAATGATAAGATTAAACACTCAATTTTCAGTTAAAGGCATTTCATTATTGAATTCAGAGATGTCATTGTCTAGCTCAGTTTAGTTTAAATAGTATCTGTGCAATCAAATCGGCGATAATCGCTAGAAATTAAGTGTCCCCAGGATTAGGATCCTTTCTGTCTATGGGAGGGTCCGAGAGCTCTCAGAATTCATCATAAATATCTTAATTTGTGTTCTGAAGATGAACGAAGGTCTTACAGGTTTGTAACGACATGAGGGTGAGTAATTAATGACCAGAGATGGAAACTTGAGTCTGCAACTTGGACTCGAGTCGCACTTAAGTCGTATAAATAAAGACTTGGGACTTGACTTGGACTCGTGAACAGCTGACTCGAGACTTAACTTGGACTCGTGACTCGTGAGACTCGCAAAAAACGCAAGTCATTTGTATGGGAGTTTATATGAATGTATCTCTGAGGGGAACTGGCTGTCATAAAAAAGTTTAGATGCTATTTTCTTCTCATATTGCCTCTGTATAATGCATATTATAGTAGTGTTAATAACTGCAGCGCTGCTTTGTTTACAGCAGCAACCAATTGTCCAATGTTTAATTGCTGTTCAAGCGCCACCTGCTGGCAGAGAGTGAATTTGCTTTATGTTTTATGCTTTATGTTTTATATAGAATAGTTTCACAAAACTAAAGTCAGACCATTTTGTTTTTGCTTCAGATTTCAAAATTATACAATCCAATTTAGATTAAAAACTGCTCATGCTGCATGTATGCAGCCTCTTTGTTTGGATTGTGTTGTGTTTAAAATACAGTGGTTGCTTCTCATTTTAAATTGAAAAAGAGCACAGATAAAGCCTTAGTTTGTTTATATGAGATTTCTTTTATTTGTGTTATTTATTTGATTGATTGGGGTTTGTTTTAAAATTTCAATTTAGTTTTGTTGTTTGACACATTTCAATTTAACAAAGAAATGTGCAGCATTTAGTCTAACAATAAATTGACACCTTTTTATTTCTAATTTGTCTTAAAATTTTTTCAAGTTTTTTTCTGAGAAAATCATATTGTGAAATCTGTATTTCAAAACGGATTTAGCCTCAATTACTAGCTGAAAGAACTGTTGCTAATAAATAGAACAAAGACTTGAGACGTGACTTGGACTCCAACTCAAAGACTTAAGACTTGACTTGGACCTCAGAGACTTGTAAACATGTTTGTCAATGACAGAATTTTCATTTTTGGGTGAACTATCCCTTTAAGTAAATAATGCACATTTATTTGTGAGTGAACTGCTTGCTTGAAAAACTAGTTATGTTCTAATGCATACAGTAGATGCTATCAGTAGGGTCAGAGTTACATTTGGTGTGAAAATAATTCCCACCCCTGGCCTAGATATTCAGGCTTACAGGGAGGATGAATTATTGGTTGTGTGTGCTGTTCCGCACTGGCCCTTACTTTTCTTCCATGCCAGCAAGTTTGGGGCCAGACACCTATTTTACAAACACAGAGCTCAAGATACACACGGCTCTCGCCCACCTGCAGCTCCCTGCATTTGGAGCATGTCTGTGAACAAGCCAGCCGTATTATATTTACATCACTGGATTTGATTCAGTCATTGGTCTGGTCAGGCTGCAAAGCAGATACAAATATCCATGCAGATAAGGATGGACTGGGACTTTGAGACACATTTTTGGCACATAATGTAGGTTTAGACACACTGTCTGTCACTCGGTATATTGTTAAATATTCTATAAATATACAGATATTGTGTGTGTGGCCCTGTGAAATTAAATGACAGCCTTCCCCACAACCATGTGAACTTATGTCAGAGGATAACAGTTAAGTTATTCAAAAATACACTAAAAATGCAGTTCATACATATACTGACTTCCTCTTTGATGAAGATGAGTATGTATAATTTCTTTAATAAAATACATTTTTGATATTAAGTAGGCTAACACGTTTAAAAAAAAAAACTTCTACCTTGAAAAATATATTTAACACCTTTTTAATGATAATGATTAAGATTTGTACACGTTTTCAAGGTGTGAGGAACATGTTATTTTTACATAATGTTCACACCGTATGACATTTTTAGAGTCATTTATAAATTTATACTTTTATCGAAAATCATTTTCAAAACCATATGTACCATATGTACTGGGTTCATTTCTAAGAGTAAATTTCTAAGAACTTAAAGTTTTTAAAGATTTTTTTCCAACTCTTTATCTTGGAAACTGTTATTTGTCATTAATGAAAATATAAAAAGTAGTTGCTTTGTGCACTTAAACTACAGTTCAAAAGTTTGGGGTCATAAAGACATATTTTAAAGGCATTACTACTTCATTTCTTTAAGGGTTCATTTACAGAAAAAGATTTCTAAAGGTTTCTTTTTCAGATAAATACTGTTTGAACTTTATATTCATCAAAGAATACTGAAAAAAGTATTACGTGTTTCCACTAAAAAATTAAAGCAGCATTAATAACAATAAAAAAATATATCTTGAGCACCAATTCAGCATATTAGAATAATTTCTGAAAGATCATGTGACATTCTAACTGGAGTAATGGCTGCTGAAAAAAAGCTTTGCCATTACAGGAATAAATCACATTATTACAATGATATATTAAAATATAAAAAAGTATAATATTTCACAATATTTTTACTGTTTTACTGTATTTTCATCATATAAATTCAGCCCTGGTATGCATAAGAGACCTTCAAAAACATAAAAAAAAAAAAAAAAGACGCCAAACTTTTGAATGATATTGTAGATTTATTTTTCTTGAATTGATAACAGAAGTAACACATGCGCATTTAGAGAAGAAGACATAGAGCAATAGTTTAGTTGTGTTGAAACACACAGAATATTATCATGGGAAAGATAGGATGTTGTCAGTTATGCTGTATTTGTTGTGCTACTTTGCACTATATAATTGATCAATCACATACAGTATCTCTCTTTGGCTCACTGTGTCTCAAACTGCTGACAGCCACCATCATTTCTTGACTGTAAAGCCTCATCTGACCTCAAGATGCTGACCCTGTCAGAGTGAACCTCTAGAGGTGGACACAGGAGGGAATCCAGTCCCAAACACTCTTCATTATGCTTGACGATCAATCCAGCACTCTGTCGAATTAAAGACAGAGAGTCAAAGAATGAACAAGCCCTGGGCCCTGTACAGG
The DNA here is from genome assembly GCF_012432095.1 of Onychostoma macrolepis. Taxonomy (NCBI): domain Eukaryota; kingdom Metazoa; phylum Chordata; class Actinopteri; order Cypriniformes; family Cyprinidae; genus Onychostoma; species Onychostoma macrolepis. Next base: position 18,200,840 of record NC_081172.1, on the reverse strand, counting down.
ACGAACTTGATTACTACAGAGTCCACCAGACTCACGCAGCTGGCTGTCCCTCGTCTGCGGAGCTTGATTAACACTAGAACCGCCAGAGGTCGCTGTATACCTAAAAGCGCCAGCGGGTAAATTTTACCCACACACATGGTAACTGTTTTTATATGGCTAAAGAACATATTATTTCACTGTATTATGCCACTGTCTTCACAAAGAAGTGTCTAGAGTCATGAAATGATTATGTCTAGTCGTCAACTATATTTTTACCCTGTTGTTTTATGTTCAAGACTTTTTAATGCAGCCTACACTAATCCATAATGGTCAGTAAGCTAAAAAAAAAAGCCTGCACTTACATCGAAAATTAGAAGGTAGTAAATATTTGGGTGGTGTAATATTATAATACAATGTCATTAATCACTATATTAGGATAACCCATGTTATTTAAATTACTAAAATTATAATAATAATTCACCACACTGCATAGGATGATGCTATGACAAATTCAAGTGCACAGCTTCACCTAGGCCCAATTATTAATTTGTTTGGTTATATCATTTATAATTTGAATAAGAGAACAACACCAATAAACGTCGGGTAATCAAAAAAAAAAGGTTTTATTCATTACATCATAGATCTGATTTTTTATTATTATTTTTTTTTCCTTCAGGAAACGGCCAGACTAGAATAAATAGCAATATAAATGCTCCGTTTTTTTATCTGGTTTTATCTAAATAATTTTTAACAACATTGGATTGTAAATTACATAATTTTAGTAAAAGTCAATGACTGGGAGACTTGAATGTTTTGTTGAAAATCTGTTATGTACATTTGAAAAACAGCCACGGGTAAAATTTACCCTGTGGCGTTTCTAGTGTTAAGTGGGGAATGTTTGTCCTGATGTTATGAGGGCTTGAAATTCTTCATGATATGAAGAGTCCTCAACAAACTGTTGTCTGTCAGAGCATGCAACTTTTTAATTAGCACTAACCCTCTTGTACTAATAATGCTACACTGGAGGATAGATTTAGAAACACTAACAGATTTCTTTTTTTGAAAGGGAAGACAAACAAATACCCAGACTGACTCACAATATACATCTGGTCTTTCAGGTCTTAAGGGCTCCTTGCAGAGGATGCAGCTGGAATATGTAGATGTGGTCTTCGCCAACCGGCCTGATAGCAACACACCGATGGAGGGTAAGTTTGGTCATTAAAATGAGGGTAGCCAGATCAAAAGTTAAAAAATTGTGGGGTTGCCTTAGTAAAAAAGTAATATATTTAATATCGTCTCAGGTTACGCATGTAACCATGGTTTCCCGACAGGAACAAGACACTGCGTCGGAAAACACTATGGGAATGACTTCACCGTGACCATGCTCTGAATCACATGTGTAATCAGTCCAATGGAAGGGCGAGACGTCAGCTTCTAGAAATGAAGCAAGCGCTGGCAGGGATGCCGGAAGTGTGGCATAGAGACGCAGCATCTCGTTCCCTTCGGGGAACCATGGTTACATGCGTAACCTGAGATGTTCCCCTTCAGGAACTCGAGCTGTGTCAAAAAATGCTATGGGAACGAGATGCCCACATCGCCAGACTGACAAATCCCTGCCTAGTGTGTACTAGGATGAGAGAACAGAAGAGCTGGGAGTAGCTTGCATGTCGAGGCTGTAGAACAGGTCACATCTGTGGACGTACGTGCCCAGTGCTCGCACTGGACACATATAGTTAAGCTTCTGCTGGTCTGGCTCCCCCAAGGGAGGAGGACAGAAGGCCTGTAGTACGATGGGCTGTGGTGTAACAGAGGGAACTTTAGGCACATACCCCGCTCGAGGGTATAGAAATGCTTTGGCCATGCCAGGCGCAAAGTCGAGATAGGCATGGGCCACTGAGAGGGCCTGTAGATCATCAACTCTCTTGAGAGAGAAAATAGCCAGAAGGAAGATGTCGATCAGAGATCTTGTCGATGGGCTTGAAGGGAGCCTTGCAGAGAGCCTCTAATACCACAGCCAAGTCCCATGGGGGGACACAGGACCGTACTGGGGGCCTCAGCCTCAGCGCACCACAGAGGAAACATGTAACCATGGGATGTCTACCCACTGACTGACCACCAAGAGGGGTGTGGTAGGCCGCAATGGCCACCACGCACACTTTAATGGTGGAGTGGGTTAACCCTTCGGAGAAACGGGCCTGCAGGAACTCCAGAACTGTACCAATCGGGCAGTTGATTGGATCGAGCTGGCGGTCTCCGCACCATGAAGTGAAGAGTCTCCACTTCAGGATGTACAGTTTCCTCGTTGTGGAAGCTCTGGATTGGAGAATGGTCTCAACAACCTCGCTTGAGAGACCGGAAGCGGCCACACCCAGAACTTCCACAGCTCCACAGTCCACAGGTGGACGAAGGTGTCCCCCACCTGTGAGAGGAGGTCCCTCCTGATGGGAATCCCCCATGGAGAGCCGTCAAGGACAGAAATCTGGTCCAAAAACCATACTTGGCCCGGCCAGAATGGGGCTACTAGTAGCAGACGGACCCCGTCCCGGCGCACTCTCACCAGGACTCCCGGGAGCAGAGCGATCGGGGCAAAAGCATACAGACAAAGCCTCGGCCAAGTCTGCACCATAGTATCCAGTCCCAGAGGCGCTGGAGGAATCAGAGAGAACCAGAGAGGACATTGCGATGTCTCCTGAGTCACAAAGAGGTCCACCTGAGCCTGGCCAAAAACTCTCCATATCTGCTTCACCACCTCAGGGTGAAGCATCCATTCCACGGACCTCGGCCCCTGTCTCGAAAGGATGTCTGCTCCCACATTGAGATGCCCAGGAATGTGAACTGCTCTCACCGAGAGGAGTTTGTCCTGGGACCACACAAGGATCTGGTGTGCCAGCTTGTACAAGGGGCGTGAACGCAGACCTCCCTGGTGGTTGATGTAAGAGACCACCGATGTGCTGTCGGTGCGCACCAACACATGGTGACCTCTCAGGTCTGGGAGGAAGTGTTTCAGTGCTCGAAACACGGCCAGCATCTCCAGCCAATTGATGTGCCACGTCAGATGGCAGCCGCTCCACAGACCAACGGGCAGGGTGGCCACTCATGACTGCTCCCAGCACCGGGCCCTGAGACAAGAACCAAGATTTCCTCCACATGTCTTAGGCACGTACGCGTCGCCTCGTGACCTTGAAAGTGCAGAGCGGGTTTCCCCTCTGGGAGAACTCCTTGGTGTTGAGCCACCACTGTAGGGTCTCATGTACAGCAGGCCAAAAGGTACTATGTTGGACGCAGCTGCCATCAGACCCAGCAGTCTCTGAAACTGCTTGACAGTGAGTGACTGGCCTTCTTTCACTCTCTTGACTGCTGTGAGGATCCACTCGATACGAGCAGGGGACATACGTGCCTGCATCGCAGTCAAATCCCACACCACACCCAGAAAAGAAAACACACTTTTCTCGGCATTTAGTCTTAACCCAAAATCTTTCATGTGGGCAAGAACGACATCTCGATGTCGAACCGCCATCTGCTCCGATTGAGCTAGAATCAACCAATCGTCGATATAGTTCAATATGCGGATGCCCTGGAGCCGCAGCGAAGCCAGTGCAGCATCCACACACAAAATGCGGGGTGAGAGTGCTAGGCCGAAGGGAAGAACTCGATATTGGTATGCTTCGCCCCCGAAAGCAAACCTCAGGAACTTCCTGTGAGTGGGAAGGATGGAGACATGGAAGTATGCATCTTTTAGATCTATCGTGACAAACCAGTCTTCAGACCTGATCTGAGACACGACCTGTTTGAATGTAAGCATCTAGAAATTCTGTCGCATGACTGAGCGGTTCAACTGACTCAGATCTAAAATGGGACACAGCCCTCCATCCTTCTTTGGAACTATAAAGTACCGGCTGTAGAACCCTGATTCTCTCCCATAAGGAGGGACCACCTCGATGGCCTCCTTCCTCAACAGAGTGTTCACTTCTTGTTCCATTACCAGAGCCTGCTCGGGCTGACCAGAGTAGGAATTATCCTGCTGAAGCGCAGCGGTGGAGAGCCGAACTGAATATGATAGCCTTTTTCTACCATGTGCAGGACCCAACATGACACATTTGGCAGTAGTTTCCAAGCTGCTAAATAGTCTACTAAGGGAATCAATCTCTCGAGACTGATCTCTGGTGTAACTGGAGCAGCTAAATCGGTGCCCTGAAGGACCCAATCTAGCTGCTCTAGAGACCTCCGAAGAGGTGGCGAGCCTCTCAGCTCCACTACGTCTCCGGGCGGAAAAAGCTGAGAGGAATGCTCTCTTGGGACGGCTGCGCTCTGGAACACTGGCAGGGTTAGCAGACCGATCCCCTGAGGGCACTGAAGCAAGACGGGCACCGTGTGATGCGGTGTACACCGCTCCACCCCAGTCACAGAGTGCTTGCTGAATGACAGAAAGCTGACGCCGGTTCCACCACACGTGCTTTTAAGCTTCCTGGTCGCTATGTCACCCTGCCCGTGACGTCTCGCCCTTCCATTGGACTGATTACACATGTGATTCAGAGCATGGTCATGCTGAAGGCGTTCCCATAGCATTTTCCGACACAGCTCGAGTTCCTGAAGGGGAAACATTTATGTCATACTAAGTAAGTGTATTAGTTCAAATCTATTAACATATTTACTGACATATCACTTACATAAAAAAAAAAAAATTTAATAAATATAATTCAACTTTATCAAGAGTACTAGGCTACTAGTGTACAATGTATATTTCATATTATTAAAATGTGTTTAACGTCACTATTGATGAGGAATGTATGATCTGAATTTTGGTCTTTAAATGCAATATATTTAAAGTGTACCTGATGTATACTTGCAGTAATTCCACTTTAGCAAAATAAAATATACTTCTGTATATCTTTAGTTGGACTTCAGCACTACTTCCACACAACTGAAGTGCATTAAGTACAAAATTAGTTCCAACTTAAGTATACCAGTTTAATATACCAAAAGTTTGTTGCAGGATATTTTTATTAAGTACATAAATATGTCAACATGTTTGTAGTATACTTAGCATGAAATAAATGTATTTCAAATACATTTTAGAATATTTATTTTTTTATTTATATTTAAATGTTTTTCAAAGTCTTTTATGCTCACCAATGCTGCATTTATTTTATAAAAAAAATACAGTAAAACCGTAACATTGTGAAATATTATTACAATTTAAAATAACTGTTTTCTATTTTCAGTATATTGTAAAATGTAATTTTTATTCCTGTGATGGCAAAGAATTTTTCATTTCTCCAGTTACATGATCCTTCAAAAATCATTTGATATGCAGCTCAATTTCTTGTTATTAATGTTGAAAACAGTTGTGCTGCTTTGTAGAAACAGTGATACTTTTTTTTTTTTTACAAAATTCTTTAATGTAGTGAAAGAACAGCATTTATTTGAAATATAAATATTTTGTAACATTATTAATTTAGTGTCACCTTTGAACAATTTAATGTATTCCTGCTGGATAAAAGTATTTTTGAACAGAAAACAATTGTACTGACCCCAAACTTTTGAACGGTGGTGCTTGGAAATTTGGGTACATTTTGAAGACTTTGGTAGGTTTAGTCATTCATACAAATTTCCTCTCGAATACATTTTCTTGACCTTCACCAAAGCACTTAGGGAAACTCTCTGGAAAGTGCTGAGAAGTTAGCGATCACAATACTGCATCAAAAGCCATGAGTACAAAAGAACGAGTGTGGCAGACTAAAAGGGTTGGTGTCCTGCAGGCACATCTATCTGAGGTCTAAATTCTCTGAAAGATGTATTCGTGATAACAGGGTTACGATTAAGTGCAGTCCCCGGGGTGCCATCACGGTAATAATTCTGAATAACCAGACTTCTTACTTCTATCCAAAGTACGCAATGCAGCCAGCAGGCTACCACGGTGCTGTTAAAGTTCTGTGCTGCCCAAAGCTTCAAGTGCAGTCAGCCTGAAAATCTAATCTACTGTTTAATAATGTGCTTTTGGTACAAACCACAGGATAGCAAAATCTCTTGAACAGCATATGAGGAGACAGAGAGAAACAACAACTGCCCAAGAGTGATTTGGAGAAAATGTGTGGATAGTTAATTAAAATAAGTATCTGCTGCTGATGCGTTTTTATTGTAAATTGAGAGTTTTATTCTCAGAAGAGCAAAATAATAAGAAGAAAGATGAGCCAGCCTCTTTGACCTTCAGTACTCACAAAGAAATTACCAGCTGTTGTAACAACAGCTCCTCTCTTTCGTTTATCCATCCTATTACCTCCAGACATATGCTTATAAACAAACAGAGAAGAGAGTAGAACAGATAGTAGTAGAGGAAGATGGAAAACATGAAAGATAGAAGGAGAGTGATTGGCTTCAAAATATTTTTTTTTCTGATCAATAACAAAGAGTAAAGCCAGAAACAGATTCGCAAGTTTTGTGGAATATAGTTGATTTGCATTCTTGCTTTATTGTTGCAGCAACAACAGTTTAATTAATTTTAACTTGCTCAACAAGGTTGTCTTCAAGCACTTGCACTACCATGACATTATTTGATCTAAAAGAGAAAGCTGACCAAAGAATCAGAATAAACTTGAATTTACACTACCCCCGATGTACAACATATAAATGCAATGAGAAAAGGCAGTGTCTTATTAATTAAATTGTCACTGCAAAGCTAAAAGCATTAGTTTCTTATACTTGAACAAAGTTTCAGGCTTTGGAGACAACCATGAAGGAATTCAAGCCAATTTATGATCTTTTAAATTTGATAGGCAAGCTGTATGCCTCTTTTTAGCCCTTTTTAAAAATGCCTAGCATAAAATGTCCAGTACTATCTGGCAGATATCACTGAAATAGGTGTCCTGAGAAATCATAATGTACAGTGAGGAAAATAAGTATTTGAACACCCTGCTATTTTGCAAGTTCTCCCACTTAGAAATCATGGAGGGGTCTGAAATTGTCATCGTAGGTGCATGTCCACTGTGAGAGACATAATCTAAAAAAAAAAAAATCCAGAAATCACAATATATGATTTTTTTAACTATTTATTTGTATGATACAGCTGCAAATAAGTATTTGAACACCTGAGAAAATCAATGTTAATATTTGGTACAGTAGCCTTTGTTTGCAAATACAGAGGTCAAACGTTTCCTGTAGTTTTACACCAGGTTTGCACACACTGCAGGAGGGATTTTGGCCCACTCCTCCACACAGATCTTCTCTAGATCAGTCAGGTTTCTGGTTTGGAGCTCCCTCCAAAGATTCTCTATTGGGTTTAGGTCTGGAGACTGGCTAGGCCACGCCAGAACCTTGATATGCTTCTTACAGAGCCACTCCTTGGTTATCCTGGCTGTGTGCTTCGGGTCATTGTCATGTTGGAAGACCCAGCCTCGACCCATCTTCAATGCTCTAACTGAGGGAAGGAGGTTGTTCCCCAAAATCTCGCAATACATGGCCCCGGTCATCTTCTCCTTAATACAGTGCAGTCGCCCTGTCCCATGTGCAGAAAAACACCCCCAAAGCATGATGCTACCACCCCCATGCTTCACAGTAGGGATGGTGTTCTTGGGATGGTACTCATCATTCTTCTTCCTCCAAACACGTTTAGTGGAATTATGACCAAAAAGTTCTATTTTGGTCTCATCTGACCACATGACTTTCTCCCATGACTCCTCTGGATCATCCAAATGGTCATTGGCAAACTTAAGTCGGGCCTGGACATGTGCTGGTTTAAGCAGGGGAACCTTCCGTGCCATGCATGATTTCAAACCATGACGTCTTAGTGTATTACCAACAGTAACCTTGGAAGCGGTGGTCCCAGCTCTTTTCAGGTCATTGACCAGCTCCTCCCGTGTAGTTCTGGGCTGATTTCTCACCTTTCTTAGGATCATTGAGACCCCACGGTGAGATCTTGCATGGAGCCCCAGTCCGAGGGAGATTGACAGTCATGTTTAGCTTCTTCCATTTTCTAATGATTGCTCCAACAGTGGACCTTTTTCACCAAGCTGCTTGGCAATTTCCCGTAGCCCTTTCCAGCCTTGTGGAGGTGTACAATTTTGTCTCTAGTGTCTTTGGACAGCTCTTTGGTCTTGGCCATGTTAGTAGTTGGATTCTTACTGATTGTATGGGGTGGACAGGTGTCTTTATGCAGCTAACGACCTCAAACAGGTGCATCTAATTTAGGATAATAAATGGAGTGGAGGTGGACATTTTAAAGGCAGACTAACAGGTCTTTGAGGGTCAGAATTCTAGCTGATAGACAGGTGTTCAAATACTTATTTGCAGCTGTATCATACAAATAAATAGTTAAAAAATCATACATTGTGATTTCTGGATTTTTTTTTTAGATTATGTCTCTCATAGTGGACATGCACCTACGATGACAATTTCAGACCCCTCCGTGATTTCTAAGTGGGAGAACTTGCAAAATAGCAGGGTGTTCAAATACTTATTTTCCTCACTGTATATGTGGCCGCCCTAAACTCTGTAAATGGCAAAAATGCCACTCTTTAGCCAATCAAAAACACTCTCTAAGTGTAAAGCATTTTATGCATTCATCTGAATAGGTACTACATTTAATGAGGACTTCTTCTGTGACTGTTAAAAGGTGTGTTCTGTATAGTTCTGTATTTTTCAAATGAATGAAATCTGTGGATACAACACCAACAAGTTGCCATTGTCATGTGACTTAAGCCCAAAGTATACTTCAGTTTTGACAGCCGAACGCACAGCCTTTCGGTTAGTATACTCCATTTGATAGTGTGCATGAACACAGGTGCTTGACACATGCACTAAAAAGTTTAATTCTTGTTCTGCATCTGAGTCATTTCTCTCTATAAGTTATCACAGAAAAAAAAGGTATTTTTACTCATTTAAACTAGAGTTGCAGGTATCAACACAGCTGTCTATTGTTGTTTTCATCTCCAGTAGTTTGACTAAGTTGTTGTTTAGTCACATTGGTTTCTTTTCTGACTGTGAAATAATAGGCCTGGGCACTGTAAGTGCAAAAAAAAAACCTCAAGATGCATGTGCGAGCTGAGTGTATGTTATATACACATTTATAAAAATCTTACTGCACACATAGTACGCACATACTATTGCATTGATAATTTGCATCATGCGCACTGCGGAAAACAGAAGTATACTTTGGGTTTCACACCGTCAGTTGCATCACTTCACACCAATTCACCACTCTTCCCCTGTGGATTTGTCATACTACTCTTTTCACATATTGTCTTTCACTAACTATATAGTAGGAAAGTACTATATAGTTGGATGCAGGGCAGGTTTGCTGACATGTTTGTGGAGGACGGAGTTTGGACTTAAAGTTAGCAAAACAGCTGAAATAGCTTACCTATAGCACCTTATAGAGCCAAAAAGGAGATTTTTGAAAGAAAAAGATTTCCATAGTCCCTCTGTTTTCGTGAGCTCAATCAATATTCTCTTGTTAAGGGGGATTGGTATGCCCCTCTGGTAATGTATGTACCGCTTAGAGCTGTTCTGTTACGCAGTATTCAGGGCTTAGTAATATTTCAAAGCTCTGCGCTGGATGCCAAGGTCACCCTGACTCAGCCATTTGTTCCAGACCTCTATACTTTAACAAGCTTTTCAGTTTCCACTCTATCACTTCTCACTCAGACTCAGAGAATCTAACACAGTGCCTGCCAAATGTTACTTCCCATTACATTTGTTACATCTTCCCCAAACAAAAAATGTTTATTTGTTACTAACTCAGTTAATTTATTGCAACACTACCAGTTCAGTTCACCCATTGAGTCTGCCTATAGGACCCTAAATCGATTCCATTGGCTGAAAGAATTTTAAATGAGTGATCATTCAGTGCATGATTAGAAATCCTACAAAAAAAACTTTATGGTGTCTGCCATCTGAAATATGTTTTAGTATATCACTGTAAGAAACTATAGAACTTTGTGTTTTATGTTTTGTAAATAAACCTCTTCATGTACTAACTTGGCATGCAAGCCCATAATTTTCCAGCTTAAATAACCACAGGTGTTTTATTCCTTTTTGCACAAACTATTAGTACAGGGGAAGATTATCTATTAACAAAAATGTATTTTCACGTGGTTCCTTGTATAATACTATGTTATGACCTCAAAACACTTCAACTAACATAACAGGTTCCTTTTCTGACATAGTAAACTTGCTCATTAGCTTACCTGGTACAGCACTGCACTTGTGAAACAAGAGTCACAACACTCAACAGAAGAGCTCAAAGACTTATAGAAGCAAGCTAAAATGACATGGTTGCTGTAACAAATGCATTTTTATCTCAGTGTGATAAAGTGTGATAAAGTATTTACCTTTTACCATCAATCACTACACATTTTATTTTGAAAGTGCTGCAAAAATCGCAAGCCTAGACTACTTAATCATCTGTCGTTCTTACCTTTAAACAATGGACAGATGTGGATGCCTCTCTCTAGCTGTCTGTCTGTCTCATAGGCATGGGCAGGCAGTTCGCTATGCAGTGCTTTTCTGCTGCATTGATGCATAAAGTGTCCAGAGTTTAGCGCTCCTCACTGTGTGCAGTGCATATTAAAGTTCCTCGGTGGCTCTGCAGTCCCCTGACTCTCTCGGCCCTGCTTTCTCACTTTTTGTTTCTTACCTGATTACAATTTCATCAGCATGAAGGGTAAAAGCTAAAGGGAATATGAAGTTACACTGTACTTTATCATTCAATTTTTCCTCATGAGTGCACTTATTGAATTATGTGAAACCACACAAAAGTACGTAATACTCAACTTAATCCACCCAAGCTGAGGCACACAGTGAATGAAACTATATTGTACAATACCAGATTAAGTCACCACCTGAAGTCTGAGATAGCACACACATGTATAAACTGGAAGAAAAAAAAAAAAATCAGTTGAAAAACTGAAAAGGTACTGCAAAATTTTCCGCCTGGACGATATCCGTTAAAAGTGCAGTAAGCGATTTTTGAGAAACGCTGTTGATGTTTAAAAACGCCAAACAAACAGGCCCTATACCAAAAGGATTGCACCCCTAACTTGGTAGCTGTGCCCTCAAACTTATAAAAATGCTATGCAACACATGCAACTCCCACATCGTTGTTGGACACACCCCTTACTGGGGATTGGCTAAGTGTGTCTTGGAGTTTGGTCCGATCCACTTTCAACAGTGTTTCTCAGAAATCGCTTACGGCATCTTTAAATTTACAGACATTTCAGAAATTTCCTTTAGCACTAAAACACAATGCAATGCAATGCGTATTTCAAAACATGGGAAAACACCAATACTGAAAATTCCTTCATATTAAAACTAAAAGACTTTTCTTTGTGTGTAGTGTCGGAACATAGCAGGAGGGAATCAAGTTTGATATCTCTCAAACTTCAGCTCATTGAGTGTCCATAAAAACATTTATGAGAGTGGAGAACGAGGTTGTTGAAGCAGCAATCACACACCACTTTAGAAAATTACACAATTTAGCTAGTTTCCACCAAATTTGACATTTATCTTTGATGGCTTTCAACATAAATGGAAAGAAGCTGAAAAGTGAAATGCTAAGAATGTAGCAATTCTGCCGTTTGAAAAAGAAGTACACTTTATAATACTTTTTAAAAAAGTGTATTTATTATGAAAATAATATATTTAAAAATAATATACTTAAATTATATCTGAATGTTGGTCTTATGTTTTCAGACACTTTGCAGATTTATTGCATATTAATTGCAATTAAATAAAAATGTTTAAATTTACTAGTTTAATTTGAAATCTAATGAGAGTTTATACAGTATATATACTGTATATATAACCTCAATTTTTTTTATATCAACTTCAAATTTGGAACACAACTTATGTAGACTTTAATTTTATAGCAATTTTGGATTTTTAACTATTTTTTAAAATATTTATTTTATAAAAATAAATAAAAATAGTATAATACATTTTCTTTACAGTAAATTTAAACTTTTATAACTTTTTAATATTTTAATTCTATTAAATATCACTTCTGTAATAATCTGCTAATTGTCTTCTTTAAAAAGAGACCAAACTTAGGTCTTTATTCAAAAGCGTTCATGAATTATAATAATTTAACTTTGGATAGTGCACTTTCTTGTGAATTTTCAAAAATGAGGATGACAGTTAAGGGGTTAAAACATGAGGGGTTTTTTTTGTTTTGTTTTGTTTTTTGAAGTACACTACAGGTACACATTCAATAAAAAATCAATTCTATTTAAATTATCTTCTTTTTCACAAGGGTAATAACAGAATTTGTTCATTTTTTGTCTCCACAGAGATCGTCAGAGCCATGACCTACGTGATAAACCAAGGCATGTCCATGTACTGGGGGACCTCACGATGGACAGCTATGGAAATAATGGTAAGTAACATTTTTCTAAACTGCATTTGTCATGACAAAATTCAACGTCACCCTACAGGGCACAGCATTTCACTAGAATTAAAATGTATCACTTGCATGACATGACAGTATTACCGATCACTGATCACTGACTTTCTATAGGACTGAACTCAGGAGCAAACCTTGTTTGCAGAGACAACAAAGTACCCTCTTGTATTTCAGCCTTTATAGTGTATACTGGCCACATCACATATTTTTAGCCCTTTGACGGAAGTCAGTGTTTTGCAGTGCTGTATGTTGCTGTAATTGCAGTGTAGCACAAAGCAGGTTGGCCCAAACTGATATGTTGTAATTAAGCACTGACATTATCAATTCATGGGCGATAAATGGAGGCTTGATCAGGGTTTTTACAGAGAGGACACACACTGATGACCTGTAATTTATGTGACTGTGATAATACCATGTTCTGGTGTCACACCAGATCCATCCCACGTAAACACACCCCCACGACTGGAACTTGTGTTCACAGCCTGAAATGAGCTCTGTACATGCATCTGAAAACAAGGATTCAATGGGGTTGTCATCAGTCATGTGATATTAATATAGACTGTATATAGGGTAGACCAGGACTAGCTGTCACTTTTATTAAAAGTGTCAGTACATACCTAAAGACCTGACAACAGAAAAGCTATCATTATTACAGAAAAAAAGGCTGTTTCTATTCTATTCTATTATGTTGCTGAAAAAGAATTGTAGTAATTTAAGTAATTCATACTTTTATTTATTAAGGATGCGTGAAATTGCTCAAAAGTGGCAGTAAAGACATTTATAGGCCTAAAACAGATTTCTGTTTCAAGTTAATGCTGATTTAAATTTTCTGTTCATCAAAAAATAATGAAAAAAAGTATTACAGTCTCCACAAAAATATTAAACATCACAGTTGTTTTCAGCATTGTCAGTATATTAAAATTCAGCTTTACCAACACAGTTATAGTTTCTATCATGCTTGAGAAAGCCAACTTATTAAAATGCTATTTAAGCAGCTTCTTCTTCTTCTTCTTCTTCTTCTTCTTCTTCATTACCTTCTTCTTCTGAGACTAAATTTGGACTGTCTCCTCCTAGTTTTCAAGCTACAACCACCAAATTTGGGGCCAGACCTTCAGACTGGTCTGACTTGGGTTGCTATATCTTTTCTAACTGATTGGACTTATGATTTTCATTAAATGGACGATCAAAACTATTGTCAAAACTAAGTAACATTGACTTTCACCTCTTTTGTACAATAAGGCTTATAATGTGCGCTGTCTATCACTCGCAAAGCTTAATGACTATCCTAGGACAACATGATAAAAATCATGCATACTAAGCAGCATACTAAAACATGTTATCAATGTGATAAACATGCCAGCAACAAGCTATCAATATGCTAATCATGGTAGAAACAGGTTAGCAACATGCTAATCATGCTAGAAATGTGCTAAATCATCTGTCTAATCTATCTAAACATTCAAACGTCAAGCTCTTATAACTGCTTCAAACTTTCAGGCTAGGCTTTCCCAAGCCAACTTCTAAGTTTGTTCACAAACTTTACTCATCTAATTTTAAATTGAAATAATATTCCACATTATAACTGTTTTTACTGTATTTTTGATCAAATAAATGCAGCTTTGTTGAGCAAAAAGACTTCTTTCAAAAGCATCTTATAGACCAAAAGTTTTGAACAGTAGCCTACTGTATATGAGAACACATTTTTTAACCTTTCAGTCTTGTCTGAATGTGGTTTTATTGTTCACTCTCTACCTATCAGCGATAATAAAAATGTAAACTTTCAGATTGAAGGACAGAAATAAGTATTTGAAACCAACGTAAGTTCACGCTGAGAAAACAAGCATTTCTATAAATATTTTAAACTAAACCAGCAAGTGTAATATCTGCAATATCTGATGGTACATTGGACAAATTATAAGAATGTGTAGGTCATATGTTGAAATTCTAGCTATTACAAATATACTGTACATACTGTATATATTTTGTTATGAAAATGTAATGTAAATATTATTTTCTCTTTATAGGAAGCATATTCTGTAGCGAGGCAGTTTAACCTGATTCCTCCAGTGTGTGAGCAGGCAGAGTATCATCTCTTCCAGAGGGAGAAGGTCGAGGTGCAGCTGCCTGAGCTCTACCATAAGATAGGCAGGTGTCAATCAATCATCATTTACTCACTCAATCTCACTCAATGATACTGTCAAATTTAGAGAATTCATCAGCGAGAGCATATAGCAGCTGCTTATCTTGGTCATAAATATTACCTTGATTCTGTTTTGGACTGTAGGTGTGGGTGCCATGACATGGTCTCCTTTGGCCTGTGGGATCATCACTGGAAAGTATGAAAACGGTATCCCAGAATCCTCCAGGGCAGCTATGAAGGTACCAAGTTAAAGGCAAATTTAATCATAATTTGCTAGAATTTTCTAGAAACTTACGGCTGCATATACACGATGACAAATCAAATATTTATTTTCTGCCATGTATCTCCCTACCTTACTCTACTCGTCTACTTCTCTTGTCTTTTTGTCTTGAAGTCATACCAGTGGCTGAAAGACAAGATAGTCAGTGATGACGGACGAAAGCAGCAGGCAAAGCTGAAAGAACTCGGTCATATCGCTGAGAAGTTGGGCTGCACTTTGCCTCAGCTCGCCGTAGGTAAGAATTATCCTATTGACACTTTTACAGAGTTGTCTTACCAATTAGTCTAGGCTTCTGAGCTAGCAGAGCTCACGCAGTTTTTGGTTCTTGTTCTTAAATTATTGCCGAAGAGATGTTGTAAAGAATTTGCTGCACTGACACAACCAAGAAGGTGTACAAATATATATATATATATATATATATATATATATATATATATATATATATATATATATATATTTTTTTTTTTTTTTTAAAGAAGCTATTTGTTAGTATTTCTTGTGAGCATTCCTGGTTGCAATAGGTAAAACATGTTTATTCCATGCTTTTTAAGAGCCCTCCAAAAACTTTCACTGATAAAATTTCCTATTGTATATACAGTACAGTTCAAAAGTTTGGGGTCAGTAATTAACTGTTTGATTGGTTGTTGGTTGGTTGGTTGGTTGGTTGGTTGGTTGGTTGGTTGGTTGGTTGGTTGGTTGGTTGGTTGGTTGGTTTAAATGGTTTTATTCAGCCAGGACACATCAAATTACTCAAAAGTGACAGTAAAGACATTTATAAAGTTACGGAAGATTTCTGTTTCAAATAAATGTTGAATTTTCTATTAATCAAATAATCCTTATAAAAAAAATAAGCACAATAAGCATCACACAACTGCTTTCAAAATGAAGAATAATAAGACCCTGAAGACTGCAAGGCTGTTGAAAATTCAGCTTTGTCATCACAAGAATAAATTACATTTTAAAATATATTTAAAAATATTTTTAATTGTAATAATTACTGTGTTTTTATCAAATATATAGCATTGGTGAGCATAATAGACCAAAACATAAAAACCCAAACTTTTGAAAGGTAGTGTTTATATAATCAGTACTCATGGGAAACATACATGAAGAAATATGATTTTTGACCACATAATGGTGTAGTAACAGTATCTACCAGCAGAGGCTACTGCTGATGCTGGCCAACCAAACACAACCATAATACTGCAATTCAGACTTACTTTTAGCTCCATTTTGCCACCTAAAGTCCACAACTTGTAATTTGCTGAGAGGATTGTTTTAAAAACTTCTGTCATCACTTTTTCTTTCCAGCATGGTGTCTGCGGAACGAGGGAGTGAGCTCGGTACTACTAGGAACCTCAAATGCAGAACAGCTAACTGAAAACCTGGGAGCCATACAAGTAAGGAAATTAATTGACTTTCTATGCATCTATTAATTTACAGAAGTTCCCTGACTAACTTCTCTGCACATTCAGGTTCTTCCAAAGATGACATCCCACGTGGTCTCGGACATTGATCATATACTTGGGAACAGGCCATACAGTAAGAAGGACTATCGGTCCTAGGAGCTCTGGACGCAGGCTCAGGGTGAAGAGAGATATGTATGTAGCAGTGTTTGTGCCCTAGTGGTTCCTGCTCTGAATCTGTTTTCATCATCGGTCAGACCTCTCTCTGAAGCCTTAGAGTGTCATCCTCCATAACCTGTACCTGCATCCTCTCTGTTTCTGCTAGTGTGCCTTTGCACCCAAACACAGCAAGAATCCCCTCGACTGGTGTCCAGGTGTCACCTTGTTACGGCACCTTGCAGGAGAGCTTCACTCACAAATGTGATCTATGAACCTTATAAACACCCATGCTTGGCCTCTGCTCTCAAAACCATCAGCCACCGGGATGTCTGGCGGTATTAGCACACAGAGTGAAGGAACAGAGCATGTCGCCCTCTTGTGTTCAAACGCAACAACTGCAAACCTGTTTCACAGACTGTAGAGCACAGACTGAGTGGAACAATGTGCATTCACAAAGATTCGAGCTGTTTTGCCTGTGCAAGAATGCCTGTATTGATATTTTATGACGGATCATTTAAAGAGATTATGCGTGTTTGCTTTATAATGTGAG
This sequence comes from Onychostoma macrolepis, assembly GCF_012432095.1. Lineage (NCBI taxonomy): Eukaryota > Metazoa > Chordata > Actinopteri > Cypriniformes > Cyprinidae > Onychostoma > Onychostoma macrolepis. Next base: position 18,183,932 of record NC_081172.1, on the reverse strand, counting down.
CCAAAGGTACATGTGATAGAAAAATAAGTAAATGCACACATCTGACTTGTAGGAAATTACTTGAACGAGGGTAGCATAAATCTATAAATACATGCTTACTGAACATGCAACTGTATTATAAACTGACCTCAATCGGTACCGCAGTCTAAATATACATTATTAGAGTTGATCTGACATGTGTAGAATATATTATGCCAGCAGTCTAATGCATCCATGGTAATGTTTGATTATAAATAAGTGACTTGTTTTTCCTTTTAGTAACAGTATGGAAGATATTCAGAGGGAAACAACCTAAAAAGATACCCTTGTGAAAAAGAAGTGTGTTTAATTGTAATGAATGTGCACTTTTAGTGTACTTCCAATTAAAAAAAAAAAAAAAAAAAAAAAACTGTACTTTCAAGTACACTTTCATGACCATGTTTCTTAATACACTTAATTGGAGTTTTAAGAAGTCAAATGAAAGGATTTACTTTAAAGTGCATTTTTAAATCATTTTGTTTTAATAATTATGTTGTTGTGCTTTAAAAGAAGTACACTTATTTTATAAGTACATATTATACATATTAAAGCACATGTAAAATACTGACTATAATTTTAACTGTAGTGTGTTATTTGTAGTGTGTAGTGTGTTATTCCATTTAAAGTTACTATATTTTAAATGTACGTCGTCATTACAAATGTGTAATTACATATATATTTAAATACATTATATATAGGTTTCAATGTAAATTAATTGAAAGTATGTCTTAGTTTAAGATATTTATGTCATAAATGCTTGTCAGTACATTTGACAGTACACTTAAACCACATTTCAAAGACAAAATAAATAATTATGAAATTACAAATAAAGATGAAGTCTGAAGTCCTGTTGAAGTGGATCAAAAAACACTCAAAAGTTTAGCTGACTGCATTTAATATAAATTTCAATTGTAATAAATTTTCATTTTCCAAAACAATATTACATTCAGTTTGCACTTAAGTATATTCTTAAATAAGTGCATTATTTCCATAATAAGTACTCTTTTTAAAAGTATTCTAAAGTCTTCTTTTTCACAAGGGTAGTTCACCCAAAACCCACTGGGTCACTTGTTGTTTCTGACCCAATAGACCTTCACTGTATGGACAAAAACAGTTGTCAACTGATGTTTAAAGAGATGTATAAAAAGAAACAAGACTGAGGGTCAGTGAATTACGAGTTTTCATTTAGGGGTGGACTGTCGCTTTAAGAATCAAGGAGCTCCCAATATGCATGGCAGCATTGAGATATAATGGGAGCAAATCTGATTTACTGTTTGCGGGTGCCTCATGTTTGATTTTATAGCTCTTGCTCGCCCTACTTGAAAGCCATACTTTATCATGCCCTAGATATGTTAAACACAGATGAGCTGCTTTACCCTGTAGTATTTCAATTCTTAGAGTGTTTAGATGAATTTGAAACTTGTTGGAATTTGACATGAGCAAACAAGATGGTTCTGTATAGAAAAAATTAAGTGTGAAACTTCAAAGAAGCACAGAAGGCTTTATGAGATCCTTGTGTACATAGTGTTACCTTTAGTCTCCCTGCGGAGTGCCTTGATTCTCACCTGCATGAACATTAGGGCTTGCCCATTCTCCCATGGGTCCATGAGTGTAATACTGTGAGCTTTTCTCAATTGTAAATGATGTCTTTTACAAAAACAAAGAAATCACACCACATGGTGACTATTGTTTTCTAAAGTTTGTAACATTGTTTCTGAGAAAAGAGGAGCTGTTGGATACACAGGCTGTTCTGGATCTCTGCATCAGGGTCTTTTATCATATCATGCATCTCTCTCCCTGTATGGCAGCAGTGTACTTCTGTAAATATAAATATGTAAACAGTACATAGAGGTAGATTATATGCTTGAAATAAAAATGCATAAGGCCAGTAAACCCATGTGTGTTTCCTTATTGGGCAATATACCGGTAGACACAATAAGCTGGTGAAATTTTGTATTATCGCAATTAGGTTCACATGGCATTGGAGTTTGGCTCACATTCCTTTTTTTTTTTTTTTAAATGGAGAGGGTGATTTATGACCTGTACTGCAGGCATCCACCAGGGGGCTATTGAAATTTTTCAGGATATGTGAGGAACACCTGGTTCTGTTCCGAAAGAACTGCATGATGAAATTTTAATCATGATCGCATTCTCTACATGTCTTGATTTATTAAGCATAATTGTCTGCGATATTTGCCTGCTGGTTATTTATCCTGATTTTATTTTGCATTGGTAACAAGCCTCCACAAAGCTTTCATGGTTGCTTTTGCTAGATGTCAACGGTTTAAATGCCTCAGAGCTTCTTTCTTAAATCGATACATGTTCTGCTTAGTGGTTTGCTTAATCTTCCCAACCTGGCATATTAATACATATTATTACTCATATTAATACAGAGAAAAAGACACAGCTAGTAGACAAGAAAAAAATAATAAAATGATACTAATGTCATTATTTTCCTGACTGATAAAAATTGAGCATGACTCGTTCAGTCAAACCGGAAGGTATAGTGTAACACTATTATTTGAAATCATTTGTTTCAGTCATTTGAGTTCACCAAATACCAAGTGCCACCCATAAGTTAAAATGCAGTAGGTCTTAAAGTGACAGCAGCGTAATATTCACTTCAAGAAGGGGAGCCCATTTGTAGGGACATTCCAAATAAAGGTGAATCCATTCACTAAGGTCCCTTCCACATGTCCATTAGAAAAGTGTACACGTGATGGTCAGGAACTTAGTAACTTTATTGTTCACGGTCATGTGACCCAGGGTAGTGAGTCTTTATGATTCATTTCAAAGTTAGTGGGAGAGTCTGAGTTCATATGTAAACAATAATTCAATAATTCTGGTGTACACAAATTTAAAACTTCCATATAGGCCTTTCTGCCATATCGGACGAAACAATAACATGAAATCAATAAGATGATGCCGATCACGAAAACTAATAGCAGAGTTAGGTAAGAATCTTGTATTGCAGTTTTCTCGATTGTTAATTTAATATAACTGATTTTAGTTGGCCCATTTTCCCAAACCGTTAATTCAGTTCTCAAAACAAAGACACATTTCTCAAAAAGTTTAACAATGAGTGAGTTAAACATATAGGCAGCAAAACTGATGACACCAATCAGAATCTCTGCCTCCTAACAACGGAGAGAGAAGAGAGCTGAACGAATAATATACATGGGTTTTATACTTACACATTCAGTATAATTACAGTACAGTACCAGTACATGATGGGAATTTCACTCTTCTGTATGTACAGTAAACTGTAGCACATGTTGTACACCTTCAAACGTGTGACTGTCAAATTGTATTTGTAACCATTTTTTATGTGTAGAACTGAGAAATGACTGCCTAGAGATATAGTCTTGTGTCAGGAGACCAGGAAACTGCTATAGTACTGTACACTGTAATGAAATTTGACCAAATGTGCAGAGGATGCTGAATTTACTTTTTTTAATTGTATTTTGTACTGTACTGTATTGTGGTGCATACCAAGTTCATATACAATTCTTTGATATTTGATCTTTTCTAGTGTTTTTCATCTACTGCAATATTTCTTTACGGTAGTAAAATGAAAACGATCTGTTCCCAAAAGTTCATTACTGAATTATTATTATTATCTGTAATTTAATTTATGTTGTATACTGTAATAGACATTGAGCTGCAAAAATAATTCCTGAATCCTAATAAGAGCTTTTTGTTAAGTGTTATTGATCTCATGAGTGTTCACTGGGCAGGAAAGTCATCTGTGTATTTTAATTGTTTGTAAGCATTAAAGAATACCTGTAATAACTAGATTGAAAAGTTTGAAAGACAATTTTATGCTGGCTTGTCTTAAAGTCTTGTTTAAGAAACATAAATAGTTTGGTCAGTTAGATGTTCTAGATGTTTGCTAAAGTGTTGCTAGTTGGTTGCTAGGATATTCTGGATGGTTGCTAGGCTTTTGCTATGCAGTTGCTGGGGTGTTGCTAGACTATTGATAGTGTTCTGGGTGATTACAGACATTCCCACCTCTGGTAATAACAGAATGTCTTCTTTAATGATACAAGCTCAGAAACATTTATAACCTCTTGAAGTTTTTTACATTGTGTATTGACTTGGTGCCATGATGCATATTGAAATGTTATTTATTTTTCATTTTAAACAGTATAGATGATTACTTAATGGTAATGCAATATTTGTGAACACAACTGTGCACGTCAAGACAATAAACCCCCAAAACTATGCATGCTTGCTTTGGTGTTGCCACCCCTTTGCCACCCTAAATATTATTTTCTAGATCCGCCCCTGATCTGCAGGATCCAAAGAAGAGACTTTAAGTTTTCTAAAGCATGTAGTATAAACATTCTCAAATTTAAAATATTTAGAAAACTTGATTATAAAATGTGCATTTATTTGCAATAATTATATTGACAGAAAAATGCTTATGAGGAAATGACATTGTATTTCATTGCTCTCTTCACCAAGTGCATTCCAATGGATGAAACTAAAGAAAAATACATTATTATTATTATCAATTAATAAAGTCTATACTCAATGTTTTATTTTTATTACATTTGATTAATTTCCTTGCATTTGCATCTTGTTCTATTATAATTATTTGTCTTACTGGTATCATAAATGCCATTATTTACAGCCGAATTAACTATGTTTTATCCTTATTATTTTTTTACTGATATCTAACATTTTAGTCACATTACCCTCCACATCCCTTATATTAAAATATATGACAAAATACATGAGTAAACAGTCTTTTATTGGTACAAAACAAAAACAAGAGAAGACCAGACAAAAAAGGCCTTAACCAATCATGAATTTCATGAAACTTCAACAGATGAAATGATAAACGCCCTCCTAAAAGATAACAAACCTCCTTTAACAAATTGCCTTGCCTTGCCTGCCCCCACCCCCAATCCCATAATCCTCTCATTTGTTTGTTCCTCGATCCTCCTAATGCAGTCAGTCTTTTATTTGGACCCCGTGGACAGCAGGGCGATCAGACCTGAAGAGGCACTAATGGACAGAATGTAGTTCCTATGACAGACATATAAGGTAAGCGTTAGACATCTGGACCAATCAATAGGCTTCAACAGACACAAAGACTAAATATTACAGTAAACTTACACTGTTGGATTGAAGTTCTTCAGCAAGAAGAAAGAGGCAATGATGACAATCAAGAGGAACAGAGTGTTGTTGTAAAAGATGGAAAAAGTGGTGGCCTCGTAATCAGCAACCTCATTCTTCTTCCACAGGATCCTGCAACAAAGACTCGCTGTTAGCAACAGAGAACTTCCAAAATGAGGCATATTTAAGACAGCAGACCAGCAGGATACATATAAAGCATTTATTGCAATCACCGGTGTGTTGTCATTTTTATCTAAAACAAAAACTATTAAAAATAAATACTAAAAACAAAAATTAAAAATGCTGCTTTGAGTACTAGAACTGAAATAAGCTCAAGTTAAAGAACTAGAATTACTAGTGAAATCAAAAGAAAAACAAGAAATAAACCAAAGCTATATAGAAATATTAAAATAAAAGCTATTTAAGGTAATGAACACAATACTATATACACCTCTCGTCCTTCTCTTTGCGGGACATTTTGCGGTTATCGGCTTCAGAGAGCTTGCGGGTCACTTCCTTGGACACGGCGTCTTCACGTTTCTGAGCGACCCTGAAAGTAAAGTACAAAATGATTAACTCAGTCTTCTAGTAAAGTTGACAAAAGCTATAAGGGTCTCAGAAAACAGGGCGAAAAGAAACAGAATGCATTGAAACAACGTGCGAGGTTTCATTTAGATATTCTTACTTGTGCTTGAGGACAAATTTGACGTTCTTGTAAGCAAAGGCAACCAGGTAGGTGCTGACTAGAGTCATGACTGCATACAGCACTGCAGACTGGACCAAATCCATATGCCAGATCCTCCAAAACAGCCCTGTTACAAAATAATACATATGCAAGAACGAGATGAGAACGAAATAATTTAGCTACAATTTATTTACAATGAATGTGAAACCGTAACAGTCAGGTGATCATCAGTCGTCAGAGAGACCACAAATAAAGTGTTGCATAAACGCTTTAAGTGAGAATCTACTTACTTAACTAAACTTTAGAATAGAATAGAACTATTTAGGCAGCTCCCTTTTGAGACATAACCTATACTTCAGGAGGAATGCTGAGAGTCTCATTAGCAGGGACAGATGAGGAACTTACAGATAGGGATCGCGGACACGATTAGCGCATTGCCGTAGAACAGCGCCGTAGATTTCGCCGACAGGTTTCTGCTGAAGTCCTGCAGGAGAAGATCCTCCTCTGACTGCTGTTTGTTGCCGCCTTTTGGTGCCATGTCTCCGGTCTGCGCTCCTCTGCGATTCTTGGCTTGAGTGAAAAGAGACAGACACGTATGTGATCCGAATGGATGAAGCGCTTACGCCGCGTCAGCACAAACAGTGACGTAGAATTGATGCGCGCAGAGGCAGAGCTCAAGAAGTCTCGCGGAGCTGCTGCCCTCTAGTGTCCGGGAGGAGCAACCGTTTACCCAATAATTCAATGTTCTTTCTAATCTATACGTTGTTGTTTTTGTTTTGTTTTTGTTTTGTTTTTTCATCTTGCCATACCAGCCGTAGTAACCGAGTCCTGTCAAACGACCAAAACAACAACAAAAAAAGAACAAAAAAAAAAAACGAATTTGATTATTATGTCCATACATATATTATAATTTTACCTATAAGTTTGATAAAATGTATGTTTTATAAAATAAAAAAAGAAAAGAAACACATGTATATTCATTGACCACCAGATGGAGACAGATATTAAAGTTTACGGAAAAGTTAAAGAACGTTTGACTATGGTAATGAGCATATATATATATATATACACACACACACACACACACACACATATAATGAGACCATGTACTTCCTTTGTTATTATCTTAGTTGTAAGTATTACATGACATTAGTTCAGATTAATCTGTTCACTAACTCAGAAATCGTGCCCTAAACAAATGACTTATTAGATGCTAGCCTATATTAGCTAATTAATATTAACATATCGATATAACATATCGTTTTTTGTTTGTCGTTTGTTTATTCTGAACAGTTTTAATGAATTTATGCGCCTTTGTTAAATAGTAAACATGTATTATTTGGAAGTATTTTGGGGAATACAAATAGTGATTATGCCCTAAACTATAGGCTGTATTAATTCTTGCTTAAATCTTTATGCATAAAGCCACATTTATTTAAAAGGTCCAACATTTTCACAGATATGCATGCCTATGTGTTTATTTTCATTAGATTGGTTCTATATTTGTTGTTAAGTGATCTAAACAGGCAAGTTTCAGTCTTGCTTTACCTCCTTTGTTGTGAATTGATACACTGCAGATAAAAAAAAAACAAAGCAAATAAAAAAACCTGATCCTAACTTTTCCCTCCCAGGACAGGCTGTTAAAAGTTGAAAACAAAATGTGACACTGAGATGTTTTGAAGTATTGTCTGAAATTTAATTCGTAATACAACAAAGGTAGACTTTTATTGCTGAATCACAATGTAGAAAGGCTTACTGAGACAATGGTGTCTCTCTGTCTACTTTTCTTTTTCAGCTCAACAGCGACTGAAGTATCATTCAGTTTCTTTAGGGAAGAAACTCAGCCTGCCACCCAACCAGCATAAATGTTTTTTTTTTTTTTTTTAATGTCTGAGACATCATATCTCTGTGAAGAGAAGTTTGGAACAGATCATTTTTTTATGGACACTGAGCTGGGATTTTAGGTACCCTGGAGCTGGTGATTTTTTGTACTCTACATAGGAGATTAAATTACACTTTTTACCACCAAGTCACCTGATAACTTAATGACATTTACATAACAACAACTTTGAACTGGGTTTGGAAAGCCAGAAGCACAGATGATAAAATAATAATTGTGAGGAGAGAAAGAAATGAGAATGAATTTGAATTGAGAACTAGCTGACTGTACACAGCATTGCACAATGATTGTAGATGATAAAGTAAAGCAGAACGCACCAGGGAAATACTAGTCAGGGCAAAGTTCAGATAAACACATCCTGGGTTTCCCCGGTCAACAAAGGGCAGTTATGAAATGGGTGTAGACCTCAGGGTTTGTTTCTTTATTTGACATCAGAATGACTAGCAGCCTAGTCATGGCAGCTGGTTTGATCACATTTGTACCTCTTTCTGGAGAATAGGTGGATCCGTTCAATGACAGCCAGTTATGCATGTGACGGTGCTTTGATCCGAAAGCACCTGACTTTAAGAGGTTGCATATGATGACTGTGCTGACAGCGTTGTGTATTCTGTCAGTAGGACTTGCTTGTTCTCTTGCCATTTTTAGATCTAGGGCGTATTCAAAATGCATGGCAGGATTTGTAAATGGTAGATTGCCAAATGCAGCATTAAAGAAAAAAAGATTTGTAGTGAACCGCTTACGCTATTCAGAAAGACAGATGAAAACAACATGACTGTGCAAAAAGCAAAGAAATAGGAGATCAGAAAACTTGGTTGTGTCAGCCAAGGCTTGGTTGTGATGACAGAGTTTTCATTTTTGGGTGAACTATCCCTTTACTAATCGTCATGCTCATGTGCAGGCTTATATAAGATGCATAAACGTGCACATGCATTTATGTGTCCGGTGCATCTGTGTTTTAGATATCTTTTACAGGTGTCTTTTTCCAAGTGTTTCCCCTGCCTGCAGAACGAGACGTTGGGATAGGCTCCAACATCCCTTAGATAAGCGGTTTAAAGAGTGGATAAATAAATGGATGTGTTCAATCCTTGGTGTTTCTAGCAAGGTGCGTGGTTTACCATTTGAGTTGCATTAACACCTTTTTATTCCTTTTCAATAGAGGAAATGTGACGCAAGGAAGGATGCTGGTATCCCTCCTTGCTAGATGTGCTAACACATCTCACAAACTGGGAACGCTGTCCCAGACCCACAAATATTTCAGATAGTCATAACATAATAAAACACTGAAACTGAAAGAGTTCCTTTCAAAATCGTGATGAATAAACCAAACAGTCAAATGTACTACTGCATTTCACTCAAATATTAAACTCAAATGTTATTTGAACAAAGTTATTGATTATATTAAACAGAACAAAATGAGTTACAGCTTTGCTTCAGACTCTGAAAGGATAGTAAATGTTGAAATTACGTGTTAATGTTTTGCACGAGATCTGTTAGTGTTTAATGTTCTGTTATGCTGATTTAAAAGGGTTTCAGGAGTAAAACCTGTATAGGTCAAGGATGGGCCAAAGAATGAAATGATTCTTTGTTTAAAAAGTGGTAATAGCACAGTTTTTGCAAGTTACAGACTGTTGCAAACTAGCAGTTAATGTTTCCATTTTTAACAGATTCAACTAAACACAACAAAACAAAATATTTAAAGGGATACTCCAACCCAAAATGAAAATTTTGTCATTAATCACTTACCCCCATGTCGTTCCAAACCCGTAAAAGCTTTGTTCGTCTTCGGAACACAATTTAAGATATTTTGGATGAAAACCGGGAGGTTTATGACTGTCCCATTGACTGCCAAGTAAATTACACTGTTAAGGCACAGAAAAGTATAAAAACCATCGCCAAAATAGTCCATCTGCCATCAGCGGTTCAATCTGAACTTTATGAAGCGACGAGAATACTTTTTGTACGCAAAGAAAATAAAAATAACGACATTTATTCAACAATTCATCTCCTCTCTGTCTCTCTGTGTCAGCATAGCGCCATTTTGGAGAGCATACGATGGACGCAAAGTGCGTACACTATTCTCTGTCATCAGTAACCCATGGATATTGTACGTTTATTCACGCTTTGATTTGAACGGAAACGGCTTATCCATGCTTTAAATATCTTAAATTGTGTTCCGAGGACGAACAAAGCTTTTACTGGTTTGGAACGACATGGGGGTAAGTGATTAAAGACAAAATGTCCTTTTTGGGGTGGAGTATCCCTTAAAGTGGAGTGTTTAACTGTATATTAAGCAACATTCTTTTTTACTGAACTCAAATTAAACAAATTTATAGTAATCTGTTTCCTCAATAATTTCTGTAAAAATACTAAATCTTTTCTTGTATTCTGGGTGTTTTCCATGCCATTTCTATGTCATTCTATGCAGAGTAATTAGTGCTTTGATGTGCAGTTGCTAGGTTAACTGGTATTCATGGTGGTTTTATCAAGTTTTGTCATCTGCTAGACAAAAGTCCTAACACAAAAATGCCTAATTTCTCAAAAAAGCATACATTTCCTCAACTAAAAGTACAATTTTAGGTATCATTCATGATGTTACTCAAGAACTGCATCCCGTTATGGAAGTCAATACTAAATTAGAATCTGAAATGGCTTTTTGTTTGTAATAAGGGTCATGATGTTCTTCAGAAGCACAGAGCACATGCTTAGCCTGAGGCCAAAGGCGTGAGGGTTACACTGGCCTGCCAAGGCCGCTTGCTAAAGCAAACAACGAAAAGAGAGGGAAAGAAAACCTCAAGACATTGACATTTTGGCAGGAGAGGAAAGCTCATTCATCTATCTGCATCTGAAAGGTCACTGTGTTTTGTGCAGCGTCAACCCTGCGTGTGAAGAACACGGGAGATGGAAAAACAAACTTGGTGTGACCACTCAAAAAGCAAAAACAACACAGCAGGGACTCCAACAAAAAGCGGAGGTGGAGGGTTAAATAAAAAAATAAAAAAAACTCAGCTGCTCTTTGACTTTAAAATTGACCTTTTCATCTAAGGAAAGACCAGAACAAATACTGAAGAAGAGACAGAAACAGGCGGAAATAATGACTGCTGAGTTAGCTTGACATTATGGTCATCAAAGTGTGCGTGCCCAAAATGACTTCACCGTTTGTGCATCTTTGAAGATACACAAGGAAAGAAGAACATATGGTTTTGTGTGAGCTATTATTATGTGGCCAATATGCTGAACAAACACATATTGTGCATAAACAGACACATGCAGAATTCGTGTGACTACATATGGCAAAAAGGATCTGGGTTGGAAAAGTAAATATGATGCTATGAACTAAATCACAGATAGGTTTGTAGTGTTTGTTGAATTTAAGCCATCCAGTTTGAAACTACTTCAATGTGACTGTGTGCAAATATGTGAAAAAAAGAGCAGAAATGAGTACACCTCATTAAACATACTGGTATATTTCTTTTTATGGTAACACTTTACAATAAGGTTCATTAGTTAACAACATTTGTAAACATGAACTAGGAATGAACAATACTTCTACAGCATTTATTAATCTTAGTTAATGTTAATTTCAGCATTTACTAATGCATTATTAAAATCATAAGTTGTGTTTGTTAACATTAGTTAATGTACTGTGAACTAACATGAATAAACAATGAACAACTGTATTTTCATTAACTAACATTAACAAATAGTGTAATAAATGCATTGTTCATTATTTGCTCATGTTAGTTAATACATTAACTAATGTTAATAAATGACACATTGTAAAGTGTTACCCTTTTTATATATATATATATTATTTTTTGGTAATTTGTAGATTTGCTGGAACTTTATATTTTCAATGAACACTAATATGTCTAAATTGTTGAAATTGTTAGGTTTCATAGGAGATCATGTATTTATTTGTGCTGTTTAATGTAGTTCATTAGACACAGACTATTGAAGGTAACCTATGCAAACTACTCTTTGAAGTATGCACTTCCTTCTGCATTTTTAGTACAAGGAAGCTCATACTTATGTTAATGTTTCACCTCAGAAAAAAATAACAAGCATTTATTTTTTACCTAAAAGAATATGCCTTAGTTTCTTTTCACTCTTTGCTTGTCTGTGTCCAGACAGGCTTTCAGTCTGTGTATTAGTTACGGGATTTTTAGTGTTTATTTTTGTAGGTTACAATAGGTGGCGATTAGTGACTTTTTTGTGTGAGTCTTTGAATCATTCGCTGACTAAAAAACACTTATTCATCTGTTTAGTAACACCACTATTGCCCACACACAACGGTCTGCTGTGGTTTCGCTTGGATCGACAAAGTAGCTAAATGAATATTATATACTTGTTCATTGAACTGTTATACAAAGGCTCTGTTGTTAATGGCTTTATCTGTGGGCTTGTGCCTACATCAGGGGTGTCCAGTCCTGCTCCTGCTGGGCCACTGTCCTATAGAGTTTAGCTTCAACCCCAATTAAACACACTTGAACAGCTAATCGAGGTCTTATGCTGCATTCGATTTGCCATCGGAGGTAGGAAATTCAGAGCTCCATGTTGGGATTTTCAAATGGGAACTCGGTCTGACTCGGTCTGAATTCAAGATGGCTGCTCCCATCCGTGAGCAAGAGTGAAAGCTATAAATACTGTAATATTTATAAAACTTCTGTTATATTACCATGTCATTACTGAGTCGTACACTCATTACTGCCCAACTTCTATCTGTGAACATGTTGGTAGTATGTATGTGAGTGTCGCAGTTACAAAATGTGTATAATGCTCTGTTTTTCCTAACACTGCTAATGTTAACATGAGTGAACACTTGGGTGTTCCCACAAGCATACGAGCATAGCGTGGAGCTGGATTATGTGGAACTTTTATGTAGTTTGCTGTATGAATTACAAAATACAATAAATATACTATAGAATTGTTTGTACGACAAAGAATGTTATTGTTGAGTCATGGCGCCATCTTGTGGTGTGATTGTCTGGAATGCACTAAAAGTCAGAAGTGGGACATTTCAATTTGAAATTCCCATCTTTGACTCTTTTTTTTTTTTCGATGAATGCAGCATCACGTCATGTTGCAAAGATTGTATTTATGAGTTGACCTCACATGAACGCTAACACGTGTTGCAATTACGAGTGTAATACACCACAGCTTTTCAAAGGTAATTTTAGCTTAAAGGTATGCTGTAAATGAATAGTGCTCATAAACTGCTGTTGAGAATGAGATTCTGTTCTCAACTGAAACGGAGTGGAGGATCGGAATCGGAAACAGCGTAATCAACAGCCCTCTAGTTTTGTCTTGTCTTGTGTTTAAATTATAATTATAATTCATTACGTAGAAAACCTTTGTATGTCCAGATGTGGCATATTTACAGTTTTACTCGCCCAACATTCAAAGGCTGGAAAATCCCCTTTCCACATTTGAAAGATTTGCTTTACTGATGTGACCGTGCCAAAGGCGATGGAGCTTGTATGTCACGTTTGCTCTCAGTGAATCAACACCAAGGACTGTAATGAAGTGCCACTCCCTCTCTCTACCATTTACTGTAGACTGTTAAGTACACTACATGAATGCAGCTTGGCATGTGTACAATGAATGAGATGAATGAGTGCTCTGTTCATTATCTGCTGCATTGAGGGGAAAGACCTTGTGTTGCGTATTTTGGAGAGATGTATTTGATGTGTTTTGAATTGTATCAATATATGCCATTGATATTGACCTTGCACATGCTCTCAAGTTACTCCTCCCAAACCTCATTATGAACTTGCACTCCCAGATCCTCCCCCTCCTTCTGAACTCTGGAGTAGTTGATGTCTATTTACTTTATTTGAAATGAACTTAAAACCACCCTGTGATTACACAGTTCAATCTGGCTGGTTATAGCCAGAAACATTTGTATGGGACTTCAGGATTGCAAATTGTCCAAATATCGAATTATTTCCAAATAACCAATATTTGAATCTTTGGTTTTTATATATATTGAACAACTCTTAACTAACTACAAATGACAAGTTCTACATGCAATTTTGCTCTCTAATATTTACATTATGCTGTAAAAGAAATTCAACATAAGGTTTGCATACATTACCAATTTTAACAATAAAATGCATATTATGGGTGTAATTTTTTCACTTAAAGTGGAACATTCCATGGATTAATTGTTTTCAGATTTAGTTTGCATTAAAAAAAGTGTTCATACAAGAGTGCAGTGATGCACTTAAATTATAAATGTTTTTTTTTTGTTTGTTTTTTTACATGGAATTGTGTCTACTAGCACCATATTTTATGTATAGTGACACTAGCACCATACAGAAATTTTAAATTTCGTCCAAAATCTTCTGTCTTGGTCTCATCTAACCACCAAATGCCATATTGCAAATGGCTCACTAATGACCTCTTTTGTACGATAGGGCGTTGTTATGCTGAATTGTGTCATACAGGGCTCTTATAATAATAGCTCTTATAATGAGATAATTTTGAAAGCATTCTGGAAAAATCCATGAGTGATTTGGAGGTGGTGTCGATGAATGTAAGTATTTTAATATCCGTATGTAGAAACAAGTTTCAACAAAAATGCAAATGACAGATGTAGTTATGGAACAGTTTTGAGCAGCAGTTTCCACTTGTTGGTGCGCACAAGAGAGATTAGTGAATAGGAAGTGAGAAGTGCATGTCGAGTTGTGTCAACAAGGCAAGCGTGGGTGTGTTTCTATATATGCATGTATCCCATTGTACGGGTGTTATGTCAGTTACGTGCTTGCACATGGGCAGAGAGGAAGCCTGGGAGCCAGATAATGTGGGACGTAGAAGGAGGGGGGTTAAGTACCACATGGGGAACCCATTTTACATGACATGTACCAAAAGCATGAGATGTGAGATGTAAAAAAAACATGACACACAACCTTTCATCAGATCTGATAATAATAATAAAACTGAAACTGAACTAAAACTTAACAAAACTATAACAAAAATAAATGAAACCTAAATTGTAATATTTAAAAGGAGCAAAAAACAATTCAAATGACAAAAGCACTTAAGAAGATTAAAAAAACTGAAAATATACAAAGAAAAGCTCATTTAAAATATAATTTAAACATTTATAATACAAAGCTTTTTATCAATTAAAATGCTTCTTCCTGAGTTTGGCTCTGGCATCTTTGAGAACCTTTGAGCCTACCAGAAGAGGCGAAATAACACACCCAGACTTACATCTGTACTCCAGATGCTTCAGTGTCTATTAGGCAAGCCATAAGCAGCTGTATATCATACACTCTTAACGTGCCAGTAGCTGCAGCATCTTTATCGTGTTAGCGCTTTCTTGGAATACCGCACAGACATTCCCTTTCATCCACAAACAGGTTTCCTGCATGTTAATATAAGCTGCTCAAGACACAATTAAAAACACTCATGAAACACTTTATAATGCAGTGAGCAATGCATTGCAGAATTCAATCAAAAATATCCTGAATAAAGATTTATAACCATCTAATAGATGTGTTCTGGTTATGGTTAGATGTGTTAGAGGAGGACAGGAACTGAAACATTTAGAAAGCTCTCTAGAAACCATGCTGAAACATTAATAGACATCATTGCTTGCCCCCCCCATTCCAAATCACCAATAGATGGCAGGATTGCTTTCTCCGTTTGGTTTCCTGGAACATGTTGATCTCCTTTGCAAATCTTGATCATGCTTTGTGTGATGTAATCCTTCAGGACTCAAGAGGTGTGTGTTATCAGATGTACTTTATTATTAAATTACACCACTCCTGACCTGACGGTTGCTCTAATTAGTTCTGTATATAAAGCCATGTGATGGAGACAAAATGTTTCATAAGAGGTCACAGGATGCATCAGGCACATATTATTCTAATCTGATCCTGTGATCATTACATTTATCCTGTTAAATCATAACACGGCTCAAAGTGTGTCAGCCCTCTTGCTTTAAAAAAAAAAACAGGCTAGAATAATTCCCAGTCCTAAAAAAAAAAAAATTCCTGAATTGTATTAAGCTTGCGGTCAGTGGACACCGTTATGAAGAGGAAGCGACCAGAAAACTTTGCTGTGGCAACAGCCCATTTTTGCTCACATCTCCAGCATGTTGTCCATCTGGGGTTCATTCAGTTTCCTTTCTACCCGGCATTCCATGAAGCTGTTTCCCTTTCAGGAAATATGGGAATATAGTTTCTTTGCTTCATCCAAAAATCTTTTTCAACATAGGCCATCATCTCCTTAACATCTTCTGGTATCTTATTATTTATTTGTTTTTAGCTGGTTTTCAGCTTCGTCTTGATACCCCGTTGCATTGCGTCTGTCAGAGAGAGCTTGTTAGAGTCTGTTGCGGATCTTAAGAGCAGACAGCTCATATCTCAGTTTCCTGGGGCATCCCGCAGGGGTCCAGGGGGATATTCGGAGTGAGAAAGAGCTGCCTCAGATATCTAAAACGGGAGACATTTTAGTCCCCGAACAGCGCTGGATCTGTCAATTCTATTTCAAGGAAGCCCAGACAGGTAAACGCAACCTTATCTCTATAGAGACGACAGCACATTGTCTGGAAGAGAAGGTTATTTCAGTCTTTTTTTAGTTAGTTTTTTAGAACAGTTTAGACAGGGATGTCGTTGGGATGAAGCAGAGCCTCTATATGTGTTTGTTGACCAAGCTGGACAAAGTTTGTGTACATTTCACAATCAGTTGAGCGCCGAGTGGTGTAAGAGAAACATTCCTAGCAGATGACAGGAAAAGGGATCCACGTACCGCAACCCCTGTCACAGGAAGACTAGTCATGAACAGAAAATGGAACATAGGGCCCCCTTATTCACCTGTGGGACAGAAAGGAAACTTAAGACCCTTACAGCCTCGCTGCCTTACAGAGTAAGGAAAATAGCAGACTCATGTTCGTTCAACTGAGTGTCTGTAAACTTTCCTATAACCACTTTATGAATGTACATATGGAGAAATGAAAGTCGAGGTGTTATGGCATTTCCCTAAACAAACAGTGGCACCACCCAGATAGTGAGTGGTCCTTAAATTATCTAATACACCATGTGGAGACCTCTCTGTAGGCTTCTTTGGAAATTGTGTAGCAACTCTGGTTTTGAGATAACAAAAGGTTTGTCATCAAGTTCATGGGTTAATGTGTCATCAAGGGTTGGTTCAGCTCACATGTCAAGAAAATGCCCTTTTAGTATTCTTTTCTGATGCTTGTTTCATTGCAGTGGTGTCAGTGGTCAAAAATTAAAAATGAAAACTATGGTTATTTGAAGAATTACATTTACATTTACATTTAATCATTTAGCAGACGCTTTTATCCAAAGCGACGTACAATTAGAGAACAATAGAAGCAATGAGACCATCGAGAGTGCAGCAGTATACAAGTGCCATGACAAGTTTCAGTTAGCCCAGCACAGTACACGTAGCTAGGGTTTTTTTTTTTTTTTTTTCTTTTAAATAGATAGAATAGGTAAGTGTTAGTATTAGTTGGTCAGGTGCTGGCGAAAAAGATGCGTCTTTAGATGTTTCTTGAAAATGGATAAAGATTCAGCTGTTCGAATTGTGATTGGGAGGAATTAAAAGTATTACGAGAATGTACAGTTCAGTTTCATATTCCTAATTGATTTAAAACCACCCAAAGCCAGGGCCAGGTAAGCTACTCTTCTCTCTGCTGTCTTTTTAGAGGTATCTGTGGCATTTGTGAGATGACAACCTGCTGGGCGGGTTTTTGTAGGCTCATTAAAATTCCTGTTCTCTCCTCTGCTACTAAAAGCTACATGTTGGCTCATGTCCATCTCCTTTCTTTGGTGCTGGAAAAATGTGCCCTTTTGCACTGATCTGAGACTTTTGCTCTTTCGCTTACTAAAATATAGATAAGAACGTTAGCAGCAGAAACCGTTCTTAGATCAGGGCGTAACAGAAACCTTCAGCCAGATGAAAAAGAGGTAAAGGCCCTGAAGGGAGGTGAAGTTCATTCAAGAGAGAAACAGATACATGACTTTGGCTCTGAAGATGTTTCAGGTGACCTTTAGCCTCAATTTTCCTGCATCCCTGGTGGCCTCAACAAGAGTCTGCCAGATCAAACCCAGGACTTTGATCAGCACATTGTGAGTGCACACTGGGTGACCTGGTCATGTGCAGATGAGAGAAGAGGGCAGAGAGCGGGAGGGAGAGCAGCAACTCAAGAACAGGGTATTGTTCCCTCCTTCCTGTCCCCTCCGGGCTAAATCACTACGGAAGCTTTTTTTTTTTGTTTTGGTCAGCTCTGCCACCGCCACCTGCCTCTCAATCTCCACCTCTTTTCATAAACCCCCCACTGAAACCCCAGCAACTCACAGGCCTCTGCAGAGTAACCTCAAGCAGTCATTCATTTGTTTAAAGACACACATACCCTTAACAAGGACAAGGTCGTGAGGTCAAAATCTCAGACATCCTTCAAGCAGACATGAAGTTTAAGAAGAGAGTTTAGGGAAACAGAATGCTTTGTGACAAGCCCAGTAACAAATATATCCAAGATGGCGGAATTTAAATAAACCTATTTGGTTCATTACCAAAAAATGCATCCAAATAATTAGAAATACACAGTTTTTTGCATTTTTGCATTGCGCTGTGCTGCTTTCGGACGTGCTTTGACTGTTGTGTAATGTGTTTTTTGCAGAGTCTCACACATGACACAGTTAGCATGAATTCAAAACACAATGCGGGGTAGTGATAAAACAAGATCTAGAGACAAGTTTTTAAAAATCAAACTACTTATAACTTGAGCACTGCATTTTTAGAACATTGTGTTATGACCAAGACACTGCAAAACATGCTAAACTTAAGCACACTGGTCAAACACATCTGTCTAGCGCATGTTCACATAGAAAGAGCATGATAATGCATTGCAGTAGAATGCAAAATGGGAATTAGGCACCAAACTAGATGTAGTTCAAAATGCACTAGCCGCTTTAATTTCTATATTTACAGTGTTTGAGCAAATAAACACATCAGTCACAGATGACCTACTTCAGAAAGTTCAGTGGCTCACAGAATAGATTTTAGTCCCAAAATAATAAGTACCAGTTTCATTTTAATGTGTTGTAATTAAGTATAATTAGCTAAGTCGATCCTTAAACAGACTCCGATGGAAGACATACCAGTCTATGTGGTGTAATTATGTTATTGTAAAACTTTTAATATGCATTGTTCTCGCCATTATAAATATTTGTTGCAGTGTGTAATAAATATTGAGTTGTCAGCTTTTTTATGTCAGGTTAACAGCTTTTTAAAACCCAAGAGGGAAAAAGATGCTTATTGAGCTGCTCCAGTCAGGGGTAGAGCCATGGGAACGCACAGACGTCACTCTATTTCGCTGTAGATTCCGCTGTGAGGGAGGGCTCGTACCGACATGTCTATACACAAGACACAGAACGTGTTTTGGGCGAGGTACAATGTGAACTCGGCCACAGAGGCGTAGCCATGCAATTAAACATTTGTGTTTTTTTTACTCCTTTCAATGGCAGAAATAATTTTGCAGTGAAGAGAATATGTTTTTAAATGGAATGACGGCATCTTCTGTCTGTCTGAAGACATCCTCTGTCTGACGGGCCTACACTCGTACTATGGTCTGGTGTGTGTTTACTTACTGTCCTAAACTGTGTGGGGTGGTTGTTCCAGAATTCATTTGCCGTTTGTATGAGTGAAGGTGTAAAGTTTCTGTGAAAACAGTTTGTGTCATTAGCAACGAATAACCTTTCACCTCATTTCAGTCACATGTCACACAATGATCTATAGCAGGGGTTTCCCACTGGTAGATCGCAACCCAATACAACATTAATAAGTTACACTTTATTTTAAGGTGTCCTTGTATAGTGTAATAAATAATTATTCAGTAATATTAACAGAATACCTACTAGGTACTTGTTTTAGGGTTAGTTACTTGTACTTATGTATAATTTACTGTTATTAGGTATGTAGCCTATGTTTTTGAATAATTGTCTTAGTGTTTGTTCAGGATATGTTGTTTATGCATTTACAAAAGTGTCTGTTTATCATTTCAGCCTATATGTGACCCTGGAGCACAAAAGCAGTCATAAGGGTCAATTTTTGGAAATTGAGATTTATACATGATCTGAAAGCTGACTAAATAAGCTTTCCATTGATGTATGGTTTGTTGGGATAATATAATAGGATAATATTATATTCATCATTCATTCATTCATTCATTCATTCATTCAAAGTAGTCCAAATTAAGTCCTTAGCAATGCATATTATTAATCAAAAATGAAGTTTTGATATATTTACGGTAAGAAATGTAAAAAATATCTTCATGGAACACTTTACTTAATATCCTAATGATTTTTGGCATAAAAGAAAAATCGATCATTTTGACCCATACAATGTATTGTTGGCTATTGCTACAAATATTCCCGTGCTACTTATGACTGATTTTGTGGTATCACATTGGGCTCCTACATTTTGTTGTTTACCCACATGAAAAAAATACTGTAGTGTTTTTGAACCATACTATAGTAAAGTGTATTATACTGTATATATTATAGTATTTACAACACTTTGTTAATGAATGCTACAGCATACTGTAGTATTAACTATTGAACTGATAAACTGTAATAAATACTGTAGTATACTTTAGTTTTTACTACAGTAAACTGTTGTGAATTGTAGCATAATATAGGGTGGATTAGTGTAATGTGGGACATTGACTAATGTGAGACACCTTATCTTCAGTGCATTTATCTCTTCTTTTACAACATTAAAGTGATTGGTGTTGAATTCAAGCAGGGGTGTCAAGTTATTGAAATCACTTGACTTTCTGGAAATTATGTCAGAAATGTGGCCATGAAAATCATACCACACATGACAGTGACATAGGATTTAGATTAAATTAATGTTAAGGATATAAATCTGTTATAAATAAAACAATGTTCTAAACTGTTATCAAATTATATTTGTGAGGTATTTGTACATCAAATTTTGCAATAATATTGTTAAAATGTGTTAAGAATATTTTCTATTTGAAGCAATCTTTGTCGTCCCACTTTAGAAAAGGATGTTTCAAAAGTGGGACAGAATTAACAGCATTAATATGTTATTCAATTGATAAAATGAGCATTAAGAAAGTTAAATGCCATACATGTAATTTTGTTAATTTTTTGGCTTATAATGCAGCAGTATTACTTGTTTTAAGATCCAGATTCAAAATTTAAAGCCTAGAGGACAATGGGATCCTGGACCACGATGTGTCCATGACTGGCCAGAGCTGCTTATTTCTGTTATGAAGTGTTTTTACCATTACATTTGCTTAACACAAGCTTTTGTAAAAATAAACTTAATATTAGAAGTTTAATAATAGTTTTAAAGGCATTCCATGTTCCAAATTTGACATCTTTTATTATATAATTGTTTATTAAATAATTTTGCTATCTTTATTAAGTTCAATTTTACATTTTTTGACTTTATTACATGGTTATTATTATTCTTGATGCCAGAAATTTGACATTTTTCAAATAAATTATTTAAAATAATATAAGATTTCTGTGTATATATATATATAATTGTATTTAACATTCCATATGTGAAACATATATGCTACTAGATTTTTAGACTTATGAAGACAGTAAACACACTGTAGGCCTACTAAATTAATTAAGCAAACATGGGTATGCACATTTAACCAGTATTGTTAAATGTGAAGTTTACTTGGTAAAAAATTGACTATTTATAACCCAAAACATAGTGTCCCAGATTTGAGCATGAGCTGTCCCACATTACAAAATCCATAAATTCTTAAACAATTTGGCACAAGGACCACTAATATATGTGACGTTTCCCCTTTAATTACAATATCTGACAAATTTCTTCTGATTTAGATAGGGAACATCTAGGGGATTTCATAATGATATAACATTTTGATATATTGTTTGGTATATTGTAAAAATTGCAAAAAGTGGGACTACATTATCCTAATCCACCTTACCTTATAGTTGTAGAAAACTTAGTACAGTATTAGGTCAAATAATTTGTTTATATTAGCCTACTTGTTATATTACCACAGCAACTTTAGAATTACCACAACAACAAAAAATAAAGTACTTTCCTATAGTATGGTTCAACAACACTATAGTATGTACTATAAATTACTATAGTTTTTTTTATGAAAAACAGTTATTATAGTAATGTGTTGGGTCACCATTCCTAAACCAGTCGCTCTTAAACAAATCAGTTATTAAACATGCTTATTTCGTCTTTTAAACTGATGACTAATAAGTATAATTTTCCTAACACTCCCATGACCACATTCCGTAAAACTGCCCTTCAGAAATCCACTTCTTTTGTTGGATATTTGTGTCATTTGACTATTCACCTTTCCTCGATGAAATTTTTGATAGAGTTGTATTATGTGAAACCAGTTTAGGCCACATAATTACAACACTTGATAATTTCTAGCGGGGTGAGTCAAAACACATGCACGCATCGGACAACTTCCTGATTATTTTTCCTCCGCTCCAGCAGAAGCCAAAGCCCCGCCCCTTCACGCTCCACACAGCTCTGCGATTGGATGAGAGAGTCTTATCGCGCTTGTGTTCTGCAACAGCTGCGATCCGCTCAGAAGCTCCTGGAGACGGACGTGAACGCTTCGCTCTGTGGATGAACGCTTTGTCTGTGTCCTGTATGAGAGAGGAGTGCGAATTCCCCGGGACGGGCTACTGGCTTCGACAGTAGCATCAAAGGAATCGGGAAGTTTTACAGGTACATTTGGAAAGGATCCGGAATATATAGGCTATAGCGTTTAACCGAGCCTAATCCATTGGGGAAAAAACGGAGCGCTGTTTTTGCATTGCGTACGGGAAAAAGCTGCAATCGGACTCTAATAAATCGCTCAAATGAATCCGATCTTTATGTAGCGGTAGATTTGGCTGTAAGGTAGCTCACTGGTGTGTTTGTAGAAGAACGGGGGTCAGGCGCCGCAGTGGGCAGTGATCGCTTTAACACAAGCAGTACGTGCGAACTAGAACGAGCAGCTATTGGCAACTGGCACGTACGCTCCCAACTCCATGTATCTAGATCAAGCCATCAAAATACTCCCAAGAGATCGTTTGGCTTGCGTTTGACTGATTTATATCGCGAGGAGTGGCGTAATTAAACGGTGCTATTCGCTCGCAAAGGATAAATCAAGACGACTATTGTTTTTGTTTTTTGTTTTTTTTTAATTATTAGTATTATTTTTAATGATATATGATCTTGGATGCGTTAAATCACAATTGCGCTTGTGGTTGGTGTTTATACGCAGTAAAAGAAAAGTCGACGCTAAAAATGAAAGCTTAGTTTTGAATGCTACCCTAAATTCCGTAAATTGTATTAATCTCAATTTATAACCTGAATTGGTAAATTCATTTCACCTTTTCGTTCACTTTTGTTTAATTATGGTTAAAGAAATGCTTGTCGAAAACACGTGAAGCGAGGAAAATGACAGAAATGATTGTTCCGTGTTAAATGCATAGGAACGATGTTGTTATCGTAATAATAAACATTTTGTTTGCAGTTTGGTGGGGGAGGAGGGTCTTGAAAGAAACTTTCTGTTTCTCTAATGCCACTCTCTTCTCGAGAAAAGAAAGGTTTCAGTTTACGCCCAGTTACAAGTATTGATTAATCACCTACTAATGCCCGTTAAGGAGTGAACTGATAGCGCACATTATCAAGCCTAGTGATAAACGTCTAACGCGATTAATTGGTCGTTTCAGTTTGTCGTTTGGAACGCTCAGAAAATGTCACGCGGTGTACGCAGTATAGATTACGAGTGGACAGAATTAGAAGTATAAACATTGTAGACAGTGTGCGAGTTATTCATCGAGGCTGTCAGTAATTCTAATCTCGTACGACCTAAAGTTCCTTTTGACACGTACCTCTTGCACGCGCAGGTAACTAACATTAAGACGTGTTAAACAAAACACTAAACATTTACTAAACGTTTAAATTTATAATAGTAGAGTGATAAGTAATGGCAGTGCTAGTGTTTTGATCATGTGATGTCAGATATGTACCTTAATAGGAAGCGCTTGAGCGGCTTACTGTTGCTATAGTAACCTCTTCCGGTAAACGCGACTTTTTTTAACTACATTGTCGTGACAAATGTGTAATATAACCTAAGTGATCATTTGTATAAATAAATAAAACACTGCATACTTTAGAACCTCCATCCGTTTTGTTTTCACCCCATCCCCCCCACCCCTCAGCTCACACCTTACTTGTAGACATGAATAATACTGAATATGCTCTGTTTTTGTGAATAGGTGTCCTGGAGACATTTTTGCACCATGCAGGAGGCAGTTGACACCACTGGGCCGGCTTTAGGTCTGCCCATGGGGACCGGAGAGTTCACTGAGCAGCAGATGGGACTCGCCGACAAGATCCCGTTAGTGAAGCCCTACTTCAAAAAGAAACACGCTCAGAGAAAACTGGATACAAAATGCTTACGTGCTTTAGAGGACCCTATTTTGAGCACGTTATTAAACTCAGACGCTCTCGTGTCAGGGGACGGAGTGTTTGTTCCACGTAACCCGGCTCGACCTCAGCGGAATATATGCACCGCCGCCGTGGAGAAGCAGTCGAGGATTAGTCAGGTGTGCCTGAAGGAGGAGGATGAGGAGGAGAGCACGGACCCTGTTGTGGCCGCGAGCGAGCTTGCGGGGGAACAGAAGGTGACGGATATTCAGCGGGTGTCAATAGACACTAATGAGCGCCGCTTCCAGCCCCAGGAGCGCGACGAGGCGGCGCCCTCCTCCAACGTTTCGGGGGCGAAGTTAAATGACATCTACACCACTGAGACTTTGCAGAGTGCAAATTGCCTCGCCATCAAAGAGGGCGAGATCTTTCAGGATAAAAGCGAGGAGGCCTCTTTGGATCTAGTGTTTGAACTCCTGACCCAGCTCCAGTATCACACGCATCAAGGGGACGCTGTATCGATCTGTGTGGATTTCCTCCAGGGCGTTTGCGTCTATGGCAGTGACTGTGCCCAGCATCACACCGTTTTACCTTACCACTGGCAAATCCGCAGAGCAGATTCGCAGACCTGGCAGAGCATATCGGATGACTCTCAAGAACAACTGGAAAGGCTTTATTGCAACCCTGACAACGAACATGTCAGACTTAAGTTTCTGTAAGTGCTTCTGGTTTTGGCCTTTGGGTTAATACCACTTTCCATTGAAACCTCTTGAGCAACTTCAGTCATTTATGCTTTACCCAATAAGGACAAGTACAGCGAAGCTAAGCTTGCGGTTCAGTGAGAAAACAGACAAAATTGGTGCAAGGGAGGGACTGGTATGATTCCCTACTTAAGCAACAAAAAAAAAACAGCCTAATCCAGTTTGGTCAACTGGTCTTATCTGGTTTAGCGGGTCAGCCAGACCTGCTAAAAAGTGGCCAAAACCACCAGAGGGACCAGCAAACCAGCTTAGGCTGTTGTTTTTCAGTGAGGCATACTGAAGTAGACACCTAGTTAAAGTGAAAGAGTGTAGTACGTGACAGGAAGTTGCCTTGTATGTAGGAGTGTGTGTGTTGTGGATGAGGTATATGTGACTAAGAGATTGTTTCTTTCCCATAAGCCTTCCGTTGGCTGGCCTGACATGTGGAAGCGTTACTGACAGCTGTGAGCCGTGAACTTGCTCGACCCGCCTCTGCTTAGTTCGTTCAAACGCACACACATTACACACACACAGTCCCACTCACTGCGGCTTGCGCTCAGGCGGTCACACGCACTCATCGCACAGACAGAGAAGGGCTCACACGCAGACTTGCTCACAAACGCGCAAATAAATGAGCTTTAGAGACACATAATTATGCACACGCTCACCCACCCACACTTGCTTTCATGCACGCACACATTAAGTCTCTGTGAATGCCTGTTTTATTTTATTGATCATTTGCACTCACTCCAACACAAACGTCCTTAGACATACCAATCATACACTTCATTGCCACAGTTTTTATCCCTGAGCTGAAATCGTGGTGGCTTTGACCCAGTGGGATTTTTTTTTTGTCTAAACAAAAGGGCCCTTTTGTTTGTGAGAGTCTTGTTTGGGTCCCAAGCCTGATCTGTATGCAAAAGTGGTTTGCAAAAGGAAGTGCACTTGGTCATGACAAAGCAAAAGAGACAGTGATTTTTAATGCTCACCATGACACAGCTCCTGGCTGCTTCCTTCTTGAAGATTGCATTGTCGATTTGTCATGGAAATTCTCCCGCAGGATAGCCAGCTATTTAGGGGGTCTTTGTCTACAGGGTTTAATAGACAGAATGGCTACGTAACTGTCTCTGTTGGCCCGTTTAGCCCATGTGCTCTCAGAACTGTGGCTCACAGTGACCTGTTTCATGTTAATGGCTAAAGCCAACCATTAACCTCCTGCTGACTTTGGTAGTTCAGGGGTAAAGTGAGACCCAACAGAGCCTGTAAACCACACCCTTATCTGGTGACCCCCATCTTTTTTGTTTGCGTGGAGGATTTCTTTTTTTTTCTTTCTTGAAGAAGACATTGTGTAATGTTACAGACCATTTCAAAGCAGAAATGAGAGGGTCTGAGTGACAGATGCTATATATAGTTGCCCAGAACAAATTTGGATACTTTAGACTGTCATTGCTTTAGCTTAAAAATATCAAACTTAGTATATATTATTTTAAAGAAAAATGGCAAGGTCTTTTCAACTGAAATATTTCATAAAATTACAAAGGTGTTAAATGATAAATCAGCAGTTTGGAATTAAGATACAGTATTTAGACATTTCTGGTTGTCAAATCACTTCTTAGATCCTGGTTTGACATTTTGTTTTTGAATGCCAAGACACAATATCAAACGTATTGGCATTTTAAAGAAAAATAGTAGACGGGGGCTTTTCCAGTTTAAGATTTCAGAAAAGACAAGGGTTTTAAATGATAAATCCATAGAAATATGGTTCAGAAATAAAATACGGCATTTAGACACTTTGTGGTTGTCAAACAAAAGATAAACAGGGCCAAAAATCTCTTGGTTTGACATTTTGTCGACTAAGGTGTCCAAATGCCTCGTTTTGTGAATGCAGTGACACCATATCAAACTTACTGGCTTTTATTTTAAATAAAAAAGCAGTCAAGGACTTTTGAAGTAAAACATTTCTGAAAAAGACAAGGGCTGAAAATGGTAAATAAATAGATGTACAGTTTAGAATTAAGATATGGTATTTTGAGACTTTCTTGTTGGCAAACAAAGTGAAACATGTCCAAAAATTGCTTCTGAGATCTCGATTTGACATTGTGTTTAGTGCAATGCAAATCATTATTAATGTGACCAAAGTGTCCCAATACCCCAGGGCCACTGCATTTTTGAATGCCAAGTCACACAATCACTGGTCAGGCTGGTTACATTGGCTTGCAGTAATCCCCAGGAGCAGATGCTTTCTTCATTCTTGTATATATCCTAAGAAATGGATGTGCTGTTGCCCCAGTAGCTTTTCATTTTTGTGTTATTGTGCTGCAATGTGTGAGAACCGTGACCCTTGATCCTGAAGGTTTGGTCTCCATGGGAGCAGCTGAGGGTGAGATGATTGTGTTTGTCACACAATCTCACTGTGCACCAAGGGCACGGTGACCTGAAACCAAGGTGTTTGCATGTGTGTTTGCGTGCATGTGTGCCTGCGTGTGTGAGAAAGAAGATAACGCCTTAGACGGGCCATGAAATTATTCACATGGGTGAGGTCTCTTGACTTTTCACACTTCACCGTCAGTTTGACTCATAAAACTTGTTCTTCCTGCATTCTTTCTCTCTTACACTTATAAAAATGGTTCTAACATACCGTACCTTTGGATATGTATGCACTTTGCGAAAACGAACTACTGTGTTTTTTTGTATATTTGTGCTGTGATACTGCCATGGTATTCTTGGAGTACCCTGTAAATACCATGATACATGAATTTCGGTACCATGATGGTATACATCAAAGTATCATGGTATATTGTCATCTGACTGTATCATGGTATTCTTGGAAGTACCTGATGTATATTTGATAGTATTACCATATGATACTATCTCTGTATCGTAGTACTCTTATAGGACTTTTTTCTAAAGGATAGTTAGTATTCATGTTAAAATACAATGTTATTACCATGTTATATATAAGTTTAACACAGCAACAGTATTTTTTACCAGGTATTTTTCTCTTTTTCATTCAGTTATCAGAGTTTTTTTACTTTAGTGTGAATCAGGTCATATCGTGCCCTCGTTCTCTCTCTCTCTCTCTTTTAAATGTGCTTTCTAACATAAACAAAAGCTGCCAGAATTTGCAGCTAAAGTATGTTTATGTGTTCCTCTCTTGCTGAGAGGGACAAAGAGAAAGAGCCAAATAGTGGCTGGATTGTCTGAACAAACAGTTCAGTCCTAGTCCCGCATGGTGCTCACTAGCACACGTCCCATCAGTCCGTGGCCTCCAGAACATCCTGAGAATTTTTGGAGACTTTTTCTTCTTTTACAAAGAGCAAGAGGGAAACGAGAGCATTTACTTAGCCCTCAGCTCTTTTGAGCGCGTCCTCCCTGAATGGAAACAAAAAACGAGAAGTCAAGAGTGTTGATTGAGGTTGATTTATTCCCTTAAATCTCTTGAAGAGGAAGAATGGAAAGCCCTTTGCACTTTATAATCAACTGCCAGTCACAGACTTTATTACAGCAGAGTTTCCGGGTAGATATCACCCTGTTCCTAAATGAGAGCTCTTGTTTTTGGATGAGTGTAATGGAAGCTTGAACGTCTTTACCTGATTATTTTAGTTTAGTGACAGGTACATCCTTCCGTGACGCAATAAAACTACATAGTGTAGACAGCTGCATTGATTATTTTTGGTAGGATTGTGCTGCTCAACTGCTCAAATGTTGGACATATTTGTGATGGGAATCAGTCATCTGTTGAATAGATTTTCTTGGCTGCTGTGTGGTGACAAGTCAGTGCAGTGTTGGATAAAAATGCTTACTCATAAGCCAGTGTAAGCTATGAATTATCCAAAAGTCACCTGGTTCAAACTTTAACCATTGCTGTTATTTATTTAAAGGGAAAGTTCACCTGAAAATGAAGATTCTGTTATTTACTCACCCATGTCAAACTTTTGTGTTTTTATTTTTCTGTCCTTCCACTGAAAGTCAATTACAATACTTTTACAATAATTACAATACTTTTATGCTTCAAAAATTCATGAAGGGATTGTAAAAGAGCGGTTTAATCTTCTGAAGAGACACTTTTGCTTTATATGATGAGCCAATTTCATTTATACTTTCATTTACATATAAACACTGATCAGTTTTCATACATAGAGCATATTTGTGACCTTGGACCACAAAACCAGTCATAAGGGTCAATTTTTCGAAACTGAAATGTATGCATCATCTGAAAGCTGAATAAATAAGCTTTCCATTGATGTATAGGACAATATTTGACTGAGATACAACTATTTGAAAATCTGCACAAAAATCAAAATACTGAGAAAATCGCTTTTACCGTTCTTAGCAATGCATATTACTAATCAAAAATTAAGTTTTGATATATTTACAGTAGGAAATTTACAAAAGATCTTCATGGAACATGATCTTTACTTAACATCATAATGATTTTTGGCATAAAATACAAATAGTATAATACAAATACAATAGTTTTGACCCATACAATGTATTTTTTGCTAATGCTACAAATATACCCGTGCGACTTAAGACTGGTTTTGTGGTCCAGGGTCACATTTGGGAGCTTGAATGTGCTTGCTTGACAGGTGAGAACCAATGAGGTTTGTTCTTTTATCATTTACCAGTCTTTATTCTGTGGAACATTGAAAAGACATTCTAAAAATGTCTGTGTTTTTGTGTCCCTACAATGAAAGCCAATGGAGTCCAAATTACGTTGTTTTGAACTCCATTGGCTTTCATTGTACGGACGAACCATTCTTCAAAAACTTTGTTTGTGTGCCACAGAATAAAGAAAGTCATAAAGAATAGGAATGACATGAAGGTGAGTAAATGATGACAGAATTTTAATTTCTTGTGTGAACTCTCCCTTTAATAACATCACAGTCAGAGCCTTTGTCTGTTTGAGTGTGTAAATATATGACTATATAGCATGTTTCCTTAAAAGGTGTTTGCACGTTACTGATATGACTTCAGCAGCTGCCCTACGTGTCATTGTGTGTGTGTGTTTTCTAAGTGTCTGTTTGCTGAGCGTGTCTCATTGCTGAGTTTACCACCCGCAGAGGTGACTGCCTTATCTCAGGGTTGGTAGTGTGTGATCAGGTGCATACGTGAGTGAGTGTGTGTGTGTGTGTGTGTGTGTTTGTTTAATTCTTCTCAGACTGTGACGCTCGTGCTGGGCGTGAATAATGCTGGCATGCGGGCTGCTGAAGCTGAGCATGTAAAAGTGAGTTGTTTTGTGTGTATGGGATTAAGTAGGTAAGAAGATCGTGCTGTACTTTGCTGCTTTGGAATGAAGGGCAGTAGAGCGTAGAAATATTAAATGTCTCTCTCTTTCTTCTCGGATTTGGTCTGCTTTGTTTCCCCAGCCGACCGTCTGACACCGCAAACCACAGCTGGCTCAGAGGTGCCTTTTTACTGGCGTTTAGAGCATGTGTGCCAGGGGGGGCATGGGGTTGCCGGGTTAAAGGCTAATCATCGGAGCGTGTCTTTTAGAAGTGGTTGTATGTGGAACATGCCAGTCCAGAAGCAGACCTTGGGTTTGGGCATGCTCAGTGGCGCACAAGGTTTTTAAGGGCTGCTAATCCTTCACACTTCGTGCGTTCTCTTTCTCCACTCGCTCTTTCAGCCACCTCCCTCCCTTGCTTTGACCCTTTTACCGCTGTTTGTCTTCTATACCCCTGGTGTGTGTGAAATCGGCAGAACCACGATTTAGATTTCAGAAAAGCAGAACTGTACAGTGTT
This sequence comes from Onychostoma macrolepis, assembly GCF_012432095.1. Classification (NCBI taxonomy): domain Eukaryota; kingdom Metazoa; phylum Chordata; class Actinopteri; order Cypriniformes; family Cyprinidae; genus Onychostoma; species Onychostoma macrolepis. The sequence continues at coordinate 18,153,283 of NC_081172.1, read as the reverse complement.
TTAGTTTGCCAGCTGGGCTCGAGTTCCTCTGATTTGCAGAAGTGCTGGATAACAAGAGAATGGCCTAAACTGGGCAAGTTAAAGTAAGGTCAAAAGTAAGAATTCACTTTGGTTGCATACACACTGCTGCTGAATATGCTTGTCACCCCTGTCTTCAGTTCTTAATCAAGTTCTGGACACAGAGTTTGTTTATTAAAGACATAAGAATTATACGGTCAAAAAGCTTTTGAAAATTTAAGTGGTGACTGCAGCTTTTTAAAATGAAAATTCACTGTATCTATTTTAATGCATGCATGCATGAAAATTTCATCCCATGCATTTCATTTGTTTTAAATTGATTTGAATTGATCTTTTGGTAAAACAACAGGCTTCTCTCTTGTAACATAAGTTGGACTCTTCCAATAATTTAACCCAACCAATTGCCTGTAAGTTTGCATTTATATCTGCCTCCATCATATCAACGACAAATGGAGAGTCTGAGCTGAGTCTCTGCCCTACATATTTATCTTTTTTGATAATCTGTTTCACTCGAATGTATGTCAAAATACTGAAGAAAACACCTCTTTCCATTTCCGTTTTATCATGACTTTAATTCTGTACACACTGAGTTTAATTACTACAGAAGTTGCAAACTTTTGTATTGTACAGTAAACTATACTCTCAAAAAATGTACAGATTTTTAAAATTAACTTTTTGAAGTGAACTAAATTAAACTGGTTGTTAATGTAGTGACATCACCCTCTTTTTAGTTCTGACTCATTAACAGATGTTTACATTTTCTGACTCTTAGTTGCTCCCAACCCTGTTTTCTAGTGGAAATATATAAATTATGTTTGAGAGAAGGAGAATGCTGAGCATACAAATGCAGTATTTATTTAGTAATATGTTAAAGTATATCATTAAAGTATATTATGATGGTAACACTTTAGTATAGAGACAAATTCTCACTATTAACTAGGCTAGATGTTCATTAGCATGCCTATTATTAACATATTGGCTGTTTATTAGTATTTATAAAGCACATATTCTGCATGGCCATATTCTACATCCCTAATCCCACCCAATACCTAAATTTAACTACTACCTTACTAACTATTAATAAGCAGCAAATTAGGAGTTTATTGAGGAAAATGTAATAGTTAATGGTTTGTTAATGGCGAGAACTAGACCTTAAAATAAAGTGTGATCATTATGATAATATACAGTATTCAACATTCAAAAATAGCCAAACTTTTGGCATCCAAGTTTCTTGTTTACAGCTAAGAGAAACCGAAATGTTGCTTTGCTTATCGCTGGTTTAGATCAGGACAGGAGTGACTCTGTAAGCGTACAGAGGAATAGTGTAGGGGATTTCAAACTTCATTTAAATGCGGTTGTGTATATGGGTTTTAAATTGTGAAACTAAGGCTTGAAACATACTCTTAGTAAGTACATGAACACAAACAGTTTTGTGATCTGTTTCATGTGGTATTGCATTACGAAGTATATCAGAAAGCACTTTATATAAACACATATAGCAGTTGATAATCAGTTTTCTCCATAAGGTCAGCCATTACCACTAAACTCCTGCATTGGCTAAACATAGTGTTTGTCAGGCTTTAGTCGATGCTTTGACTTAATCTTTTATCAGTAAACAGGCTTTTTAAAAGTGCCTTTCATATAACAATTTACTTTTCAGGTTATTCAAGATAATTTAATGTTGCTGGATTGTGTTTTTAAGTACACCTCGCCCTCAATCTTTTTACATCTCACTGAGTCGAGTCAAATCAGGGTGTGTGTGTGTATGTGTGCGCACTGGCTGATCTCAGCATTGGTGAATCATCAGGCGGTTACAGGTCATGGTCACCGTGACGATGAACACTGCCTCATGATTGGGTCAGGGGGACATCAAAGTGACGCAGCGCTTTAGCAGGGCTTACAGGAAGAGCAGAACAGGTTATTCACCCATGACTCCACCTCACAGGTAGCGAGAGAGATAAAGAGAGGTGGAACTGGCTTATCAACCACTCCCCTCTTCCTCTCCTTCTCTCTGTTTCCCTCAACACCCTTTATTGGCTTTAATTACACTCTCTCCATCCTTCTTATTGTCGGCTCATTCACATATTGCGCTTAGAGGTGGGCAATATGACCAAAATCTTATTTCACGGTATGAGAGATGTTATTTCTCGATAACGAGATATATCTCGATATAGCTATTTTTATTATATTATATTTTTGTATATTATATAATATCTTTTAATTTATTCAGCTACAGTAGGCTAGGCTTATTTAACGTAGTACAAAATATTACAGAATTTGAATAAAGTGCATAGTTTTCACTGCATCAATCAAACTAATTATTTTTAAAAATTATTTTTAAGTGTAGTGAGTGATTAACTTTAATAATGACAGACAGCAGCAGCTAAATAAGACTGCTGTCCCTTTAAGACCAACTACACGGATCCAATATACTGATGCACATCTGGTTTTCACCCAGCTGACTGTGTTTCACCGACTGTGTTTACGTGAATACTCCACGCGACAGGCATTTTAACATAATTGTGTGCGTATTTGACCATTCAAGCACAATAAAACAAGAAAGAGATCTGTTTTTGCGATTGCATGCTGTCTGTCAGTCAGTGCGAGCAGCAGATTGAGTTCTTTTTCTCATTCATGCATGTTTCCTTACCACTCAAATGTGTATAACTGAAGTAGTACTATGTAACGCAGATATATTTGCAAACCGCAGAATACACAATATAGCAAAATGTTTAACGAATAGATACTATATACCGCACTAGCGATATATACCAGTGCTTCTCAAAGTCCGGACTCCAGTCCAGATCCGGACCCAGAGGGAATTCAAACTGGACCTGCCTCCATTTCGGATTTGATAAACTCGTGTTAAACTTGTAAATCATTTGTTTAGTTTTTTTTTATGTCTTTTTGAAGAAGAAAATTTCTAAATATCGGCATCGGCCAGAGAAAAACCCATATCGGTCAACCTCTATTGCTGACACTTAAATTAATTGTTTTGACACTTTTGCACTTGTTATTAATGTATTTTCAGGGCTCCAGACTAACATTTTCGAGCAGTGGCACATGCGTTAGTAATTTCTACGGATGGTGGCGCAAGAAGCAGATTTGGTAGCGCTGGGGGGTGATGTGTGGGGTTATTAAAAACAAAGATAATTTAATCATAAAAATACTATTGTTTTGCATTAACAAGTGCAGTTACTAATAATATTACATTGGTAATGCACATTTGACAGTAAAGCACTGAGCTTGAGTTGGGAAGTGTACAACATTTACTTTTATTCGAAACATGAGCAAAATATATTTTTTATATGAAAAATTATATATTCTACTCTCATTAACTGTACCATTATTCTTTTATAGTAGCCTATTATATTGAACTGACGGACAGCTTTAGCAATTTGCAAAAGAACGTTCTTTACTTTGAGAGATTCAGTTTTTTTTTACGCAGTTTGTGACTTTTCTTACTTCATACACATGAAAAAGTATATTTTGGTCATCCAATTAAAAACAGCATTTAAATTGGATCATTTTTAGAGCTTTAAAGTGCTGGAAATAGTTTGTGAAATACTTGCAAGTCATTGAAAAGTGCTTGAATTTCTCTCTAAAAAGGTTGTACAAACCCTGAAATGAATACTGTAATAACATTCGACTCTTTCTGCCACAACACCATGGTATAGTTATCATTACCACTTCTGGTTTTCTACATCAGCTCTGTTTGATCTGTTTATGACAGAATTCTGTGCAGAATTTGAATGCATCTCACCAGATCTCGCAGCAATCTTTATTCATTCTGCAGCGAATTCAAACACTTCTCACTGGATCTCGCAGCGCTGTGCTGTAACAGTGTCGTGAGATCAGCATTGGTTCCAGGGTAAAGCTGTTCCGAGCTCAAACGAGTAGCGTGGTTTCTTCACGCTTTTGTTTCGTTTGCCGTTTTAATGTTTCTCTTATGCAGCACTTTTTATGAGTTGGGCAACGCGGTGGTCGCGCCAGTGCGACCGCTCACAAAATTTTGTCACACGGGCAGAAAAAATGGTTGGTCGCAGTCTGGAGCCCTGATTTTGAATGCAAAGGACACTTTATTTATTTATTTATTTTTTTTTTTAATTTGTGTTTATTTGTTATGTATGTTATTACAAAACAAGTTTTGTAATAACCAGTTGTTCCGGTCCGGACCATTGACATTGATGAAAATTCAGATTTGGATTTTTGAATGTAGACTTTGAGAACCCCTGATATATACCGTCATATCACTCAGCCCTAATTGCGCTTATAAATCTTTATGTCCACTCCCATACAGCTCTTTGCTTTCAGAATTGTGTGTGTCCGGATGTAGACTAGAATAGCCTGTGCCTTCATAAGTAGGTTGTGCTGATGAGCACAGAGAGAATCAGTCTTTGCACTTAATTTAATGGCCGGAAGGTTATTTTTAGTAGCGGAGAGAGGGAAAGAGGCCGAAAGGATTGAAGCTGTCTCGGGGTCCTCTGTATGGGGTGACCGCACTTTGTCTGCGAGGCAGGGTAAGGGGGCACTGGGACTTCTATTGTTATCACCATGCTATTACTCGGTCCGTCAGGGCCTGACGGATAATGGTCACCATGGTTACCCAGTGCACAGGTGGCCAACTTGAGCTCGGCGTGCCAGGCTTGAAAAAGAAGCGAGCACTTGTGCGAAAATGAAAAGTGTGTGTGGGTGAGCTACAGTGAAACCTAGTCTGTCAGGAAAGCCGGCACGAATGTGTGTGTGCTGCAGTGAAACACTGCGTGCTAGGTGTTGCATACCTTGATGCACATCCAAAAGAAAAGGGTAACGAGAGCTGAGCGCTATACAAATGTGCATGTGTTCGTGTTAAAGTGCAGTGTTGTGAAACCCAAGCCATGTTACGTCCCACCGCCGGCTTTCCAGGTTGATAATCGCGTCTTAGAAATGACATCACGCACAAATGTAGTAGCGAGAGAGCTCTGGTCGTTCTGAGACACTTATTTATTACCTCCCAGTGCAGTCACTTCTGCAACCACCCATTCCTCCTTAATCCCAGAATGCCCTGTTCTTTCCTCATTGTACCTTATTGTACAAGCAGAGAGTTCTGGACAAAGAATGAGTGTTGCAGAGAGAAAGAACAGAAAGAAACGGGCTGCGAACTCTCCCTCTTTCTTTCTGTCGTTATAAAGAGCCTCTTCATTTACCCAAACCAGTTTTCTCTCATCTGTTTTGTTGTTGTGTTTTCACTCTGGGAAGTGATAGCTATCGTTCTTGGTAATGGCCTTTGTCTGCTCCTGATTTAGATGCAGAAGGGCAGGTGGAACGAAAGTGCGGTGTCCACACCGGTCTTCTCGGTCACGAGCCCTGAGGAGAAATGATGGCACTGTCGAGCGTGTCTCTGCTGCTGTATTGAGCGCAGATGACTTAGCATGAGTCAGCAGCACCCCAGAGCGAAACTAGCAACAGAGTGATTCCTGCAGAAGGATATTTGGGTTGTGAAACTCATGAGTGGCTCATTTCTGTTAAGAAACTAAAGCTCAGCCCTATCTTAAGTTTTGCATCTGTGGATTTCTGGCGATTTGTTGTGCAAGGGACAGCGTTTTTATTTGTCAGGGCGGACATTTTGTACATAGATTCCAGGGAATCTGATAATGTTGTTGTCTTTTGCATTCAAGAGAGGGATTTGCATTACTGAATCAGATATTTTGCACTTCATGTTGGAGACATAAATCGCAAAATGAGATCCTTAATGTCTCAGTTGTGACTCTTACACAGCAGTGAGAGCTAACTGCTTTTATTAGACCCCAGTGATCTTACAGAAGAGCTCAAGACTGTCTTCAGAATTGCAAACATACCATATTCTATTCAAAATTAAAGACTTTTCATCATATTCCTGCAGGTCTAAATGATCTGAGCCAGTTTGTTATTGTTACCTAAAACTATTACTTAAAGAATGTAATTGAAAATTACTGAAAAAAGTTTGTTGAAGTACTTCAGTTACAAAAGCTGAAACAAAAATAAATGACAGCTATATAGAAATATGTTGGAAAAAGTTAATATTAATGATTAATTAATAATTATATCTCATAATAATTAATTATGAGACATAACTGAGAACTCCAGTGAGGTGTACCTCTTAGTAAGAACATTTTTAGGCTTATACTTTCACATTCCCTGTCTGGATGTTCTGGTTTTGTGTGTTTCAATTACCGGCATGCGAGACAAAGTTGTTTGTTTCAATTTCTCCATTTTTCCCAGAGCTGTCAATTTTATTCTCCCCATGTTTACTTGCCCCCCTTGAGATAATGAATGTTTTCCAGACGTGAGATTACACAAACAATCTACATTTTGTCCCCCTGCAACTGGGTGTTTGAGTAATCCTGGATTTAGTGTCCTTTTTAGTGTTCTGAAGGACATTAACAAGTTTGGCTTCTAGACTGGTATTATCTGGCGCCTTGGCTCCGATGACCTGATGGAAGTGCTGAAACGGCTGTGTTCTGGTCTCCAGCATGGGGAGCCGGTCTCTCTGTTGGTTTTTGTTGGCTGAGCCAGAAGCCGCTTGCTAGGGCAGAATGTGTGTTTGTGCCCGGAACTGTCTGTAAAAGACAGGCTGTCCCGAACATGCTGCTTTAGAGTGATTCTGGGTGTGTATGATTGAAGCCCATGGTGTTCCAGTTGAGAGGACACAATGTGTGTTTTCGCTATGAAAAAGAGAGTAAGGACCATTCTGGTAGATGCTGAAGGTTTTGGGATGATTTCAGGGCTTGAATTTCTGTCATCATTTACTCAGCCTCAAGTTGTTCCAAGCCTGGCTTGCTGCCTTGAAATTTTAAATGGAAAATTTTATTGAAGTGAATAAGGACCAAAAAATAAACACCATAAAAATGCCTTGAAATTAGTTAATGTGACTTGTGTGCTATATATCAAGTATTCTGAAGCCACAATCGTGTTATTTTGTTAAAAACACTCAAATATTTAATTAATCACTGATAATCTTCCTCTCGGGTGAGCTGTTAAAGGTGGGGTAAGTGATTTCTGGTAGCCAATGTTGACATTTGAAATCACCAAAACAAACACGCCCCTACCCCAAAAGGCTCTCCTCCCTATTTTGATAGCTCCGCCCCACACATACGTACGGCAACGATTAGTTCTGTGAAACTCGCCTATCGAGAAGAAACAAAGCAACCTCGGTGTCCAATCGCAGACCTTCCCACTCCTTGAGTTCTCTCCAGTGCTGGAAAGCTGATCCGATGTTTACACGGATCCTACATCTTGCCTTATCGTAACACCGTGTCTACACCGGACGTGGCGCGACAAAATACTATAGAACTCATTATAATCAGTGATGCTGTCTACACTGGATGCCGCGACATGACACGACATGACATATCCCCGACAGTAAACTGCTGCCGTGTTCTATTTATGACACATTGACACAAATTTCAAATGATTTTCAACAGTTGTTTTGTTGCGTCCGGAAGAAGCTTTCTTTTGTTCCGCAGACATTTTCCTCTTGTGTTTTTTATCCGCCATCTCTATCTTTCTGTTGTCGCTCGGCTCGGCTCGGCTCGGCTAATGTCCGTCATGTGCACTGATGAGCGCTCTCTCCTCTGCGTCATGAGTCTCCTCTGCGTCAATACTTCTGATTGGCTACAAGTTTGTTTTGGTACTCGGCCCCAACTCCCCACCTTTAACCACTGTGACTCATTGTGTCAGTCAGTTCCAACCAGTTTTGTGAACTAGTATTAATTACAAACTAGCACTATTTGTATCATATTGTAGCATTTATTAATGTTTTGAATTAGCTTTTATTTTATATATACATTTATGTTAATTTAAGTTTTAGCAATTTTATTATATATACATATTTTTTAAACATGTCCATTTAGCTTTCTTTCTTTTTTTTTTAGTAATAGTAGTAATTCAGCTTTTATATTTTATCTTTAATTCAATGTATGAAAACAATTGTAAATAGTTTTAGGTTTAGTTAACTAAAACACTGTTGTGAAATATCTGAATCGATTCATTAACAACAATCTGACTCAAAAGAGTGATTCATTTGTAAATTAGAGATTTCTATTTTCATTCTTCCGAATCTCTTTCTGTGAAAGAATTAAAGTCATATGGTTTTGGAACACCATGAGGTTGAGTAATTGATGACAGAATCTTAATTTTTGGATGAAGTAACCCTTTAACTTGTTTACACAATGGGTTTAATTTTGGAAAGGACTGCTGGGAAGCCCTCTTACACATCACTGTGTGAGAGAGAAACTCATGGAGACCGCATTTTGTGTGTGTGAATGGCTGGTTTATGCATACGTGTGTTTTGGGCTGACTCAATTCAGTAGGTCAGTTAACACAGCAATGATAAGCATCTTCCTCTCTCTCTCTCTCTCTCTCTCTTTCTCACGTGCATGTTGCGCATGTGAATTCTGGGCCTGGTTTTGTTTGTCATGCATTTTTTTTAGATCAGATTTGGTGTCTGTTGGCATGATTTCAAAGATAGACAGACATTGTGTGAGCGTGAGTGAGGGAAGACGAATAACCCTCATTTGCTTATTCTATCTGTTCTTCTATGACTACGATGATGACAGTTTTGGCAGCTTAAGTGCTGCACTTTGTTCTCTCAGATGCTTTTTTCTCAAACCTTTTAAAATGATGGTTGTCATTAGGGGCCGTTTACACCTGGTTACTTCATGCATTTTGTCTGATCGGATAGCTATCCGATCGTGAAAAGACCAGGTGTAAATGCCCTCCGAAACGCATTCGAGATGGATATAAATCTGATCGCTCAAACCACTTCTGGAGGTGGACTGGGCCGCATTCCAGACGAAACTGGACAAGTGTAAATGCATCTGGTTGTTGAAACCACATTTGCAAATTTTACTCCTTCCAAAATGTTAAAGTAATAAACGGGTGAGAGCGTGTTATGACATTATAGTCAAATATGACTGCGCTAATGCAACACGCATCGCCACGGACGAGTAGCTGAGCATCTCTTCAGCAAGCTGACGCGCAAACTGCTGCGAATGAAACTGAAAGTAAAGCCTGTGTAAAGACGCAGACGGTCAACACACAATCATCTTTATTAAAAGTAGTAAGACAAACTTATCTTTCCAGTGCTGATGCCACGCTCTCTCCTATTGCGGTCTTAGATCTTTAAATGAGCTGATATTTAATAAAATGCAGCGCTTATCTTTTGATTTCGTTGACGTGAACTTTGTTAAATTTAAATATAGCGCGGGAATTGAAGATCAGATTTATATCCGTTTTGCGACTACACGTTTATGTGGCGAAGTGTAAATAGAAACGTTTTAACAAATCAGATAGATATCCGATCAGCGAAAACGCATGAAATGACCAGGTGTAAACAGGCCCAATCCTGATCATATTCCAAAAATCAAAATAATAAATCTAATAGATTTTTGTATGGTGACATTATTTTCATGACGAATGCACATTGTGATTTTTACCTTGTTGGTAAGATACAACCCAAAATATCATACAATTTTTAACTGTCCTTATTCTGGATACCATTAAAATAAAATCTATAAAAAGGATTGAGATCATAGCAGCATTTTATTGTGCTTTATTTCTATTGTGCATTGCAACATAGATTGTTTTTGATCAATGTTCTCATGTTTAGTCTACTACAGCCATGTTTTGGAGGCTTGTTAATGCTCACAAGTGGCCTCTTGCTATTTAATTGTATTTTGTGTGTATTTGTGAGGTTGTTGAGATCTTCTCTCTGTTAGGCCCCCTCTGCTGTTCTCTGGACTTCCAGTGTTTAGTCTACCTCGCGTCTGTCCACCACGTTCGCTTGTGAGTGTTTCTTTCAGGTCCCAGTCCACCCATCCTGTCAGAGCTCTGTGTCCTTCTGAGATTAGCTCTCAAAACTTTCTGCTGTGTTGATTTTGAGTGTGTCGGGCAGTTTCGGTCTAGTACACTCAGCAGTTGTCTGGGTCTTTGACCTTTACAGGTGTGTTTGAGTGGGAGGATGATTATTTTTAAGTTTCTTGCTTTTTTTATCTCTTCTTGCACTCCTCGATATCATATTTCCATGTAATTTGTTTGTGCAGTTTCATATTTGGCCCCTCGGGAACCCAAATGGGCATTAAAAGTGGATGGTCTGTTATTTGTGTGTGACCGTCTTTGAGCAGAAGTAATTTGAGTATATGTGTTTGTGAATATTTCATATGATTTGACCGTTAAAAAGGGTCTCTTATTCTTCCACCGGTAGAATTTTGGTTCTGCATGTGGGTTGGGCATTATTTGAACCACTTTTGCCCAGACATTTCACCTTTAACCCCAAATCCTCTTTGTGTTGGAGAGTAAGTGTGATCGATGAGGCCATTATAGGCAAGCCGCCACCCCTGGAGGGTGACCTAAAAAGCCGGGGTCTGAACACAGGGGGAAGTCAGAGGGTCACCGTTCCATCCCCCTCTGTCTAGAGGACAATCTCACCCTTCATTGGGTTTTTCAGGACCACAAAGACCAAGGGAGAGTTTTCTAATAAGCCCAAGGAATTTTGTGGAAATTAAATTAGGTGTAAGATGTTTTTCTTCAAAGGCCTAGGACGTTTATTGATGTGGTGGCTCAAGGACAAATTATTAGCTGTCGGGAACTGTTTTTATTCTGTGTAAGTGACTGTCATGTGCATGTGTTTGGGATTTTGTGTTTACATCTGTTTACTTTTGTTTCATGCACAGCGGTCGAGTGTTTACGTTGGACTTCAGTGCCATGCGAGTTTGTGACCTGGAGTTTGACCTCGTCAGGCGTCTGTCCGCGCCTTCCAGCTCCACAACCACAACCACACCCACAAACACAAGCCCCACCCCTAACTGCCTGACTGTGTGGAAGTACTACTGTAGAGATAACTTTGGCTGGAGGGAATATTCAGAGGTGAGACACATCAATCTGATCTCAGTCTGTTCTTTCCCTTTCTTTTATAATTCCTTTCAGACAATTATAATTTTATATTAGATTTCTATTTTAAATGAAAATGCTGTTCTTTTGAACCTTCTATTTATCAAAGGATCCTAAACAATACAACTGTTTTTAACACTGATGGTAAGAAGAAATATTTATTGAGTGCCAAATCAACATATTAGAATGATTTCTGAAAACTGGAGTAATGGCTTCTGAAAATTCAGCTTTGTCATCACAGGAATAAAATACGTCATAAAATCAATTAAAATAGAACAAGTTTTTTTTATTGTGTTTTTGTTCAAATAAATATCGGCTTGGTAAGCATGAGAGACTTTTTTTTTCAAAACATCAAAAGACCATGCTGACCTCAAGCTTTTTGGATTTTAGAATGGAAATAAAACCTAAACCTGTTCTTGAAAGATTTTGTAAGATTGCGGACATAAATAGCAGGTTTTCAGTTCTCAGAGTTAGTGTATGTTTGTGTGTGTGTGTGTGTGGTTGACTCAATGAATGTACGCGTGATTGCATTGTGTATTGGGTCTCAAGTCGAACTGGCTTGCACACACCGGAGAAGACGTCCTGTTCTACTCACAAGCGCCTGAAATCAGAACATTGCATAAGTGTTCCTTTGAAAACAAAGCTTTTTATTTCCTCTGAAAATCTCCTATGATGGATACATTCTGACCAGTGCTCCGGATAAATTGAGTGGGAGTCGGAGCACATTTAAGTGTTCTGTTGTTCTCTCTTTCTCTGTCGAACTCATTTCCTCTCTCTTTCTCCGTTTCACAGCCAGTGGTTCGGTTGATTGAGGAGGCTTGCGGCCGAGGACTAAAGGAGGTCCGTTTCATCACGCTGCAGAATCAGTACATCCTGAACATTCGTGAGGGCTTCCAGCAAAATGCCGTTTTCGGTTTCCGCCGGCAGATCAAAAAACGACCGCTATTCAGGTCCTCCATCATGCTCACGCCTTACCTCCAGTGAGTATCCTTATTTACCTTCAGCGCTCACCAAGTGTCCAAAAACGTTTGTTAGACACCACTGATTTCACACTGAATATCCCATAACAACAAGTTTTGTACCAAAAATGGCTTCCTCAAAACTCCTTAAAAAGAGCATTGTTTCCTCTGGATGCACTCGGAAAACCCCAAGACAACTCGCAAGCGGTTCACTGCTCGCCAAGAACATATCGGACTTTGCAATATTCCCATCAGTGAGGGGTTTAAAGCGTGTAACTTATTTTAATTGCTTGAAGTACTGCTTGTGCCTCCAAAACACTTTCCTGAAACATAATATTCCTACTCACCTTAAGCTAGAACATGGACTGCAGCCTAGGCTAGTATATCATAATTCTCATAAGGAGAGAAATACATCTGTTGTCAACTAAAATATGATGTGTGCTTATTTACAGGGACAAAGAAAAAAAATTGAATTCAACAGATGGAAAAAGGTAGAGGAGAAGGGAGGATGGTTAAATGGGTTCCAGACCTGTGGTAGAGAGTTTAACGTGACCATATGAAATTCTTTCATCTCTTACATCTACTAAGTCACTCAGGCCTGTGAAGGGTCAGAGACATGTGGATATTTTTCTGTATGTTCCCTTATAGCTACATGTAAATTAAGGCGAACATGAGTTTTGAATCTTTTCCACCCTTTTTATGTATTTTATTTTTTTCTCAATAGTGTCTAGCTGTAGCTGTCACCCCCCAGCATTAATGGAACAAAATCAGGACTGGACGATATATTATTTTAGCCTTTTGACAATAGTATGTATAAACATTTTTGAAGGTTGAATTTCAGTCAATTTAAACTGATTTACCGAAACAGGCAGTTTGAACTGATTTAGGAAAATAAATTTAAGTCGCCAACACTTTTTCTACTACTAATGTTTAAATTAGACATGCTATTCATCTTATCACTTTCATACTTGCAAGTTGCAAGACAAGTAAGGATTGTTCACTTGTCACTGCTCCTGTTGTCAGAAAGAGGCCACTGCAATGCTGGTTCCCCCTTTTAAAAGGTCCTGCAGCGTCAGGAACACATTGTCCTGAGCACAGGGGTGGAACTCATTAGTGCGATTGACAATTTGGCCGAACCGCTGCCTGCACCAGCTGAGTTAATGCTCAGCAAGCGGCATAAATCACCCTTTCATTCTCACACAGACACTCTTAACAAACAGACCCTTAACAGTTGCTTTCCAGAATGTGTTTGCTTATCTATTCAGAATGATTGCCCTAGTTTCTTTTCATTTGCTTTTCCTCAGTGTCTCTCAAAAATATATCGTAAAGAATTGCTACAGTTCCAGGACAGTAGTGCAAGATAAAAGTTAAAAGGTCTCTCATAAGGTAGTCACACTGATTTGAGGGATAACCTTTACCTGCTAGAAATCAAGTGCGATGTTTAGTCACAGGACCGAACCCTGACCTCCATTTAACCTCGAGCTCCAGACTCATAACTCACAAGTACCATAATTTCACAAGAAATTAGTGAAGTTTCATTATTGTCAATACCAATTTCAGTACCATGGCAAAAAATGATCATTAATGTTTTTAAAATGATTTATTCAGTTCTATGTATTTAGTATTTCTGCTGCGTTAAATTAGCTGAGACTTGTCATAGCACTTACATATTATTGCTCGTTTGTTGGTTTTGATTGCTTCTGTTGTCTTCATTTGGATAGAAGTGTCTGATAAATGACTAATAATGACATGTTTTCCTCTCTTCTTTAGGACTCTTGGTGGCCTTTCCTCAGCATTTCTCTCCTCCCTGGAAAGTTCTGGAAACCAGCCTCTCTCTCCAACGTCGAGCGGTCCTTCCAAAGTGTACCCTGAGACTTGGTTACCCATGAACACCAGTCAGGACTTCCTACAGGTGCCCGTCTCCCGGGATGACCGCAGCTACCGGACCGTCTACAGCCTCTTCCACAAAACCGTCTCTGAGACCAAGTTCCGCATCCTGAAGATCCTCCGTGTCCAAAACCCCTTCCTCTGGGAGAAGTACAAAAGGTGTGGTAGGAGATTCTCAAACAATGTCTAGATCCTTTGTGCTATTCAAAGTTGTTTAGACTATTTATCTGGGGCCAAAGCAGTGTTTAGTAAATACTGACATTACGAACTGGTTGAAGAGAGACAATAAAAGGTTATCAGGACAGATCTGTGTTTCATAAACGTCTGTAAAGTGATTATTTAGCCGCACCCCCGAACACGACTCTGAGGCTTTGATGTTTGCTTTAAAGCTGCTAGGTCTCAACCACGTTAACGGTTCTTACTAAGTTTTGTTGGTCGGAAACAGATGTTTTTTTGTGGTAGGTCTGTGAGGTGAACTTCTCAGTGTGTGAAATGTGGAACATGTACAGAGGAAGTGCGTGAGAGAGGAAAGGGTGCTAGTGTTGGGGCCTTGGTGTATTTTAAAAAGACATTTCGTACCCCTCATCCACGGATGATAGGTTACAGAAAATGGATGAGTCAGTAAGAAAGAGTTATTGCTGCTGATTCATGAGGTGTGTTTGTGCGTGCGTGTCTCTTCACTGCTATCTTAAGCATGCGACCGATTAGCTAAGCATATTTCCATGTGTCTAGTAATGCCATTGCTGGAGCAATTGTTGTTTACGAACACACAGTAGAGAGTATAATGTGGTGACAGTTTAGGTATTTAATTTTGGTAGTCTATCATAATCTTTTTTATGCCAAGGACCCTTAAATACAAAGAACCCCCTTTCTTAATATATGAAGGCAGCTACATATTGAAATGTGTAAAGACTGACCCATTTATACTGTGTGAGAAATCATGATAATATAGACAACATGTTGTTTCTAAAAAATAAGTAATAGCTTTAATATAGCCTAGTCATTGTGATGAAGCCAAATCAAATTATGGTAACACTTTAGAATACTGTTCCATCATTAATGAATAACTACACAAGAACACATGAGTAATGCACTATTAGCACTCTAGTAACTAACAAGCAACTCTGATTAATGAATTAGTAAGTTATAGTGCTTAGTCGAATGTGGTAGTTCACCATTAGCTAATCAGTAACTATTATTTTTTCCATACCTCCCTAAGAACTACTAAGAACTACTGTATACAGGTTGATAATTAATATGAATAATGTATAATTCATTCTAAAGTAAAGGTCATGGTAACCCACTAGTAATGACCCAAGTATTACCAAATTCTTCAGAAGGAATTACTAATTATTTAGATCAGTATTCTAAAGTGAAGATCATGATAACTCCCTAGTAATGACTGAAATCATTGTAAGCTTTTGAGGTTTTTGTAAAGTATTGAATAGTAATTATTCAGGTGTTACTACATCCTTCTAAAGGAATTAGTCATTATTTGGATCAGTATTCTAAAGTGAAGATTGTGATAACTCCCTAGTAATTACTGAAGTCATTGTAAACTTTTGAGGTTTTTGTAAGGTTTTGGTTAGTAATTGATTTTGCTAGATTTGGTAAGACTTAAATCATTACTAGTGGGTTACCATGATCTTCACTTTAGAATACTGATCCAAATAATTAGTAGTTTCTTCAGAAGGATGTAGTAACACTTGAGTCATTACTATCCAAAACCTTACGTATATATCAAAAGCTCACAATGTCATCAGTCAATATTAGGAAGTTATGATGATTTTCACTTTAGAATACTGATCCAAGTAATTAGTAGTTCATTTAGAAGGATTTGGTAATTCTTGAGTCGTTACTAGTGGGTTACCATGATCTTCATTTTAGAAATAATTATTCATTATGCATAATTCACATTAATTATGAACCTGTATAAAGTAGTTCTTAGGAGTTCTCAGGATATATGAAAAAAAATAGTAGATATTGGTTAGTTAATAGTGAACTACCAGTTTCAACTTAGCGCTATTACTTAATAAATCGTTAATCAGAGTTTCTTGTTAGTTAATAGTAGTTACTACAATGTTAATAGTGCATTAGTCATTTGTTCCTATGTAGTTATTCATTAACGACGGAACAGTATTCTAAAGTGTTACCCAAATTATTAATATTTTCTAGAAAGTTCATAGCAAATCTTTTTTTTCTAGCGTCTATTAGAGTGATGAAAAATTTTTGGTTCTTTCTGTTAAAAATAGGCATGAATAGAATAGTGTTGCCAAAAGTCATTACTAAAAAAACAACAACAAAACTATAACAGCCTTTTAGTTTTTGTGTTTTCGACCAGTTAAATAATTCCAATAGTTTTTGCTTTGGTAACGAAATTGCTACAGAGAACTGTGATATTTTACTGGTATTAGTGGCAGTAACTACTATAGAATAAAATAAAATATAGTTTGCTTGTTTTGCTTGACTTATTGAGGTGAATGAAATCTGAAATCCCTGAGAGGCCAACTGAATCTAGAGGTGTGGATATCTTATTTACATGCTACTACGTGTCTCAAACAAAACTCTTTAATATCATTCAAAGATTCAATGCAGTGAACCTCACAACATTTGGCAAATCCAGCGATTAGTTCATCCCCTTGCAAGCACTTATTGTAGTAGCCTGGGAAAGAGAGCTGAAGGAATAAAGGTTGGTGTGTTCATATGCTTGTGCAGGTGAAGATCTTTTGTACAATAGTTCTGAGTGTTTCCAGGGTGTTGGCCAACGAGCGAGAGAGAGAGAGAATGTCACTGGGTAAGCATGAAAGAGGATTTGTTTGCATCAGTAAAAGAAAGAACAAAACAGACTGATGGCAGAGTAGCTTGGTGTAAAAGAGCTTAAAGGAGATGAAAGGAGAAGCTGAAACAACACAAGTGATGACTTTACTGATGCATATGGAGTCACTGCTTTTCGGCAATGTGCGCGTGAGCGTGTCAGTCGATGATTGTGACAACTGGGCCTTGTCAGTGGCTGTAGGGTCACTTGAGGTCATTTAGGGCCAGGCGGTGTCACACGGAGTACTCCACTGATCAGAGAGTTTCTCTCAGCCAGGCTGACCTTGCGTCCCCTATGCCCACAACAATAGAGGCACAGACTCAAGGCTAATGGAGCCCTGTTGCTGACTGGGTTCACTCAGGTCCCTGGCGCTCATCTGTTCACTCACCCTCTCTGTACCCTCTCACTTCTCTGTTTCCATTTGACCAGATGACAGGCTGAGCGCTCCAGAGTTTGGCTTGTTGTCTTGTTTTTGTGAAAGGACAGCTGGCGTGCTCTGACACAATAAAGTTTGTTTTATTTTAGTCCTAGAAGTTTGTGTACAGTAATTGTTGGCATCAGGGTTCAAAATGAACTGCCAATTGAGAAGATTTATTAGATGTGAGGTAACCAGTGTAAACTATTTTAGTGTATCATTTTTAATTTCTTTAGACAAGATATAATCTAATTTTAATATCTGCAATTTATTCATTATTGGCCAGAACATGAAGATAACTATCAGCTTATCAGTATCAACTAGAATTGTAATAGACTAGATAAATGCTACATTTTATTCTTTGGAAGGTTGTGACAGATGTTTTCTTTAGTTGATGGTTTGTATGTTTTTAATTTGAATTGTCCATCTCCTTGCATACAATTATTGTTCTTATAATACGATGAAAACCATGCATTGTGTTGCAGTTCCTAACAGAGTTACTGGCCAGCTGGTTTGAATCCTGGTTGTCTCATGCAGTCTGTTCTGTCTTTACTTTTGTCTGATGCTAACTCCCGTTTTTTTGTTTCGGCTTTTAACCGTGTTAATTAAAAGGTATGTTTCTCCTTCTCTTTACAGGAAGAAAGAATACATGTCACGGCACATGTCAGAGATGGATTGCATGCTGAACGAACGCCACCTGTTCCATGGCACATCCCAGGATGTGGTGGAGGGCATCTGTAAGCACAACTTCGACCCACGTGTGTGCGGCAAGCACGCCACCATGTTTGGCCAAGGCAGCTACTTTGCACGCAAGGCTGTCTATTCTCACAACTTCTCCAAGCGCTCGCCCCGCGGTGTGCATTACATGTTTCTGGCCAAAGTCTTGACGGGCAAGTTCACAGTGGGCAACCCTTCCATGCGCCGACCACCTCCCCTGAATCCAAGAGAGGCCTGCAGCGACTTATTTGACTCCTGCGTGGACAACTGGATGGACCCACAGATCTTTGTTATCTTCAGCGATGATCAGAGTTATCCTTACTTCATCATTCAGTATGAAGAGGTGGGCAATACAGTGGCTATTTGAAGATCACTGCACATCTGGATTCCTGCACAAGAGACCTGTGCGCACATTCGGCCAGTTTGAAAAAAGACAGGAGTAGTTGTGCGCCAGCAATCCGAAAGGGACTCATGGACCATATGGGATATGTTCGAATATGGTTCCCACCCTCAATCATGTGTGAGGGTTTCTGTGTGACCTTTCAGTGCCCGTCTTCTCATGCCCCTGTGAATACAAATGGGGATTGTGTGTATGTGTGTGTGGCGTCCCTCCTCTGTGCTGGACAGTTTAGTGTGTGAATCATGTGTGTGGATGAGTGTCTCTGCTGTGGCTTCTATGGATGACCATACATTGGAACCCACATTAGTAAGAGGCACATCAATGGCTTGCCACTCGGACTCGAGGCTGTTGCTGCAGCTTCACATTCTTATTATTTTTTTCCCAAAAACTCACCGTTTCCATTGCTGCCATTCGCGTTCCATACTTGCTATTTGTTCTAAGTTGTAAATATGTTCTCCTTGTTTATAATTGAACTGTGTGCCTTTTGTTCATAAATAAATTGTTTATTTATGTTAGTCAATGTAACAAGTAAAATAAAACAATTTAAAGAGAATGTGGCTGATGTTAAGTTGGTGTTTGTTTATATAGCTGGAGTTGCATTGAGTTCAGGTAAAGTGTAGAAATGCGACGTTACAGTTACTGTTCATCTTTGACCCCATTTGCCTCTGACCTTTTTAATCATACCCTGTGGTTATCTAACAATTCACATGACATTGTTGCATGGGTGGTGCCAACGTGAAAATGAAAACATGATGACAGGAATAGAGGCTTATCCTTTGAGTGTCTAGATACATCTAGTTGATGATACAACAAAGAAGGCATCTCATGACATTCAGAGAGTGAAAGGGATTTAAGTCAGACACTGCTAAAATGCTAACATTTGACGGCAGGGATTTACTTGTTACAGAATGGTTCACTCCTATCAACCAACCCTGGAGTTATATGTGATTAATCTTTAAGCATGTACTCAGAATGAAAAATCTCTCTTGCTCTCTTAACCCACACGATTCCCTCTCTTGCCCTTTCTCTCCAGAGGACTCTGGGTTCCTAAGCTCCATGCTTAATGAATCCCAGAGTACCAGAAAGAGAAAGGAGGCAGCAAGGGAACACCCTTCCCACTCTGGAGCCGGCCAGTTTAGGAAACAACAGGTCCCTCGAAGTCTCTGCCGATATGCCTGATAACAAAGTACCCAACCCCTATTCCAACCCTCAATCTTTCCTTTTGTTTCTCAGCCTGAACTGTACACATCTTTGACCTTATGTTGTGATAAGTAATTTTCAGTATTAAGGCTGAGTCACAGTGTGGGATAGACCCTGACAGATGTCCAGAAATTTAGGTAGATATAAAGTGTTTTAGATAGCTTCACAAACAGCTCTGGAACCTGTACAAAAACCAGGTACTGTTTGTCTGCCTGACTGCCCTTGTGGAATTATTACAGCTCCTATCGCCTTGCATCCCGGGGGCTGGAACAACCAAGGTGGCAGGGAAAGGCAAAGGACAGTCAGCAGGGAGAAGACAAGAAGGGTCTCCAATTGAGGGAAGTCATTGATTACAACCTGCCGGGATGTGACCCTAAAAAGTAGAAAATTACCCTTCCTCTTTACTAACTATCAGTTCTCTTTCTGCATACTTCCCCCTGACCTTTCTTCCCCAACGCCTGTGCCATCTTGTGTTTCTAAAGGCCACAGAGAGCAGCAATCAAAGACGTGAGCCCTTGGGCAAAACTTAAATTACTTGCCAGACATCCACTGGATGACATGAAGCAGCTGCACTCCCTACAGTAATTCCTAGTCACAAGATTGATAAATGACTGATAAATATTGCATTGGAGAGAGACATATTCGTTCAAGGTGTGATTGGAAGAGGCAGGCAAAGAATGTGTGTCATTTCAGATATTTGTCTTCTCATGTTGATTTCAAATATTTGACTTCTTGTTTGCTTCTTAGAGGAGGGTTAGGCTTGGGGAGAGCCAAAAAGAGAGAGCTCATAGAGAGCTCCATGATGCTTGAATCCCCATACTTCCTGCTCAACCCAGTTCCATATTGCTCCAATGACGCCCAGCTGCAACCAATGAACATTCCAGCTCACTTTTTTCATCATTTCAAATTTCTGCCATAAGCCCTTAAGAGCAACAGGGGCGGACCAAATATGGGAAGGAGATTGTGCCCTGAACTTAGCGTGACCTTAAAAGCAGCCCTGCTCCGCATGACCTCTGCTTTCTGCCCTGAAGAAGGCGGCTTTAACAGCCAGTGTTCCATGCATGGTCAAGCTCAGGATTTTCCTCCTGGATTTTCTTCTTTGCACGCTTCCAGTTCATCTTGCCATCTCATTTTCTTTTATCTATTGCCCTTTTCCTCTGTTTTATCTCTTTTCTTCTTGTGGGGAAAGAGTTTTTTTTTTTTCTATAAGGGCTTGGCAGTGTGACGGAGCAATCAAGCCATTCTTTCACTTTTCTTTGAGCTGTCTACCTATCATTGTCTGTTTCTCTAATTGGATTTTAGAGCAGGTCAGGCAGTGGATGGGGGATCAGGGAGGTTAAGGCCAAGGCTATCCAGGAATGGACTCATTTGCAGGGCAGAAACTTGATAGGAGGCTGAATTGGACTGAAGAATATATAGCGGCTCTATCTAGAGGCCAACAGGTTATCAAGTTCCTCTAAGTCCAGAGTTCTGCTTCCATTTCCCTGCTTTACGCCGATAGCTCACTCACTCATGCTTCCATCTGAGCAGTAAATCTTGGGTGTTGTGGAAGACATGTGAATGAATTGCTTACTCAGTAGGCTAGGTGTCCTAAAACATGATTACCACCGCCAATGTATACATGATGATTATTTCATACTGTTTCGACCTCTCATGACAGACTGTGTAGTTCTCTGTTTTCTCAGAAAATCTCCATCTGGAGGATTAGGGTGAGAGGAAAGGCGAGGACTGTGGGGAGAATTGAGAACAGGAAGGAGGTGGATGAGTGAGGCTCATTGCTAGTGTATACAGGTGGAGCAAATGTGAGGAGGCAGGAGAGATCTCAGTCCGTGCTTAATGCCTGATGGATTTGAACGCAACTGCAAGCATACATGCCTATATCTAGAGACTAAAAATGCTAAATGCTTTTATGATCATGCAAGCAATTATAGTTTTATTCTGAGAGTCTTCTACTGTGTCTCTACTGTCCTTCCATGCTATTTGCCTTTTCCCTTCCATCTGAAGCACTAAGCATGCCAAATGAAAAGACAAGGAAACAATAAAACTCCTACCATCCAGGATGGTAATGCTACCTGTAAATCATCATGAACACTTGGCTCATGGTTGGGCAGAGTTGTTGGTTGCAGCAAGCCCCCTGGTACCATTTCCTGACTGGAGCAATGGGAGGTTCTGGAATATGCTGGATGCCCAGAGGAAGGGTGAAAAAGATGGGGGAGGTGTGAAGCTAGGGGCAGCGTACGTGCCGCACAGTTTGAGACTGGTGCTGGAGGTGGAGACAAAAGGAACAGGATGCTGAGCCCTGCAGGAATGCATACGCCCCAGCAGTATGTGCATAACACTCATCCCTCCCACCCATATAACCACACTGGAAAAAGAGAGCTATAGACCAAGAGAAAAAAAAAAATGATAGACACAGAGTGGGCAGGGTCAGTGAGGAACTTCATTAGGGTGAAAGAACTTGGTGCATCTCTCCAAAGGAAATGATCTCTGCAGATAAAATTGTAGGGTAGAGTTGACTGTTGCATCACAGTTTCTGGTTATCACAAGAATCAGAGCTGATCAACATGCCACCAATGTGATTCACAGGACTCTGATGTGTGCACTTGAAAATAAATTGTTTACGCTGTGCAGGATATATCTGGTTAACATAAAGTGTAAAGTAAAAAGACACATGAAAACACATGTTTACTGACACACTAAATAAATAATTTGAGCATGCACATCTGGGTTAATGCAAATCCTTTAGAGCCATTCCAGACTCCCCCCACCCACATACACATACATACAGTCATATGTATGGACACAGGGTCTAATTTGTTTTTATTTATAACTCTTGTACACATTTTAAAGTGATAGCAAACTCATGAAAACGTATTTGAAGTATAGCCACCCTTTGCCTTGAAAATAGCTTTGTAGACATATCAGGCAACTATACGAGGAAGCCACCTGGGATGCTTTTTGAATCATCTTGAAGGAGTTCCCATGTATGCTGGACACATGTTGGCAGCATTTCCTTCACTATCTGTTCCAACTCATCCATTTGTAAAGGCAAAACTTACATTTGATTACAGAACTAATTTGAATCATTTAAACAAAAGCCTTCAGAGCAAATAGTCATAAAACATTTAAATTCTGTCAACTGTATTCAAACTTTTGACTGTATGTCTACTTTGAACCAGCTGTTCCACATTGTTGTCCCTTAAATGTAAGTTCCTATGAAAGCCTGCAAGCTAAGGTAACGTTCAAAAGCCCAGCTGGATTCCAGGCCTGTGTTGTACAGAATGCATACCGTTGTGTCAAGTGTTAGCCTGCCTGGGTGTTGCTTACAACTGTAACTTCCCCTAACCTGAGGGATCTCAATCCAGCCTCTAACATCTTCAAACATTCCTGAGTCTTAGTCACTGGTAACAGTTTTCACCGAAGGCACACAATACCTTATATAAACCCTTAAGCAAGAGGTTTGGACAATAGCAGATTTTTCTCACCCTAGAGGCCTCTTGGTGCACTTGAGTGTGTTCAGTAACATTATAAAAAGGAACATATTGCTAATCCAATCAAGCTTCGAACATGGAGGCCAAACCAAGCCTGGACACCCACCTCAAATCCTATAATCACATTTCCAAAATATCGCTGACGTTTTCCTCTCAGAGGAGTTAACTGAGAGATGTGGTTGATATAGAGAATTAAAAGAGAAAGAAAACACACATTTGTGTCATTCATCTGTGTAAGGCACCAAACGTCACCTGCTCGGCACGTGCGAGACGACACGTTGACGTATCCAAGTGTGGGGGCGCAACAGTGGGATCAGCGAGGAGGTAACAGGTGACAAAGAACAAACACTGGCTCCCTCCACTCAACTGATCCGACATCAGAGTGCTGCTCATTCCACTCGCACAGAACAAGCCCAGGCAGGTTGTCACGGCAACAGTGAGGGCACATAGTCTCACACTACCTGCGTCACCGGAATTCCATGTATGTGTGTGCGTGTGTATACGCGAGTACGCTTTTATGCGAGAGGACTGTACAGTTCTTCATGTTGAATTAAAGCACAAGAAGCCTCTCATGATCCGCCTCGGAGAGAAAAGGCTGAGAACTTAAAATTCCCCTCACATTCATGTCCTTATGCTGAGCTGCCATTTTACTGCTGTTGGCTGGAATCTCAAGCAGTGTTTCCAGCAGTGCTTTAATTATGGATACTGGGTTGTGTCTTAAACAATGGGTTTATTTCAGAACTGTGTGACACTGCCACTCTTTATGAAGTAAGACAAATGTGTTGCAGACAAATATAAAGGCACATTTTTGATGTTCATACTGTTTAATTTTCCCCATTCCCGTTTGGCTGATATAGTCAGTTGATGTTGACCAGACATGATTTATTCAGTGTTTCATGTTCGCGTGAAGTGGAGGCTTTGGGCTCGAAAGCAGTTCCTAATTAGAAACTGGAGTACAATATCAACCATGCCCAACAACAACCTAATCATAATCAACAAAAACAACTTAACCACCACTTCATAGGTCACATGCAGTGTCACATGGAAGCTTGTTTTTCCCCCTCAGAGTAAAAAATAAAAAGTTAATGTGACGTAAAGTTTAAAATAAGAAATAAATTCACATTGTCACAAAAAAGTCAGAATGTTTACTCTAAGGCTTCCATGCTGACTTGAATGTGTGTACAGTTATACATAGGCCTATATGCTGAACCTCGATTAATGATGAATTACATGCAAAGAACCTAGTGAAATATTAATCTAATCAAATTATGTTCAATGCCAACTCCTTAACGTTCAGAAAGATAACCTGTTCCACAGAAACAATCATTAAACATGGTGTTCTCAAAACTTCACATGTCCTGATATGATCAGTCAGTTATGTTATATTGAGGTGCAAACTGAAACCTGCCTTATCATTATGCATCGCACAATCATGCCACACTTAACTTGGAAGATTCTAATCAAGCGGACACACTTCCTTACTGTCAGCTTCAATCAATCTATTTTAATTCCCCCCTTTCCCCCATTTAACTGCTTGATTAGATTCTTTCCAGAACAATCTTTCCCACCGGTCTCTCACAGAGCTTAGTAAACATCCACACAATAGCCATTCCAATGAAGGAGCTATTGTCACTGAGTGTTTGCCTTCTCACAGAGGAATCTATTTTCTTTTTAGGACTAGAAGACTGTTTTTCCCCTTTCCCGCCTACCTCAGGGGTGGTCTGGTGGAGATAACCCAACGGAGAGGTGCTGATACAGATCAGATTTGGGAGAACTGGCTGGAGAACGGCCCACTAAAACAGTCACAGTTGAGGGAGAGGAAGATAGTGGCAGGTCTGTCTTGGAGCTCTTTCAAAAACCTGATGAATGCTTATGAATGGGAAAAGAGCGTAGGGTTATCTTTTGGACTGATAATCTTCTGTAGTTGATTATGTAAAGAGATTTCAGGTAATGGAATAACTAGAGTGATGACTTTACTGGGTTAGTTATTGTTGGACCGATTTTAGCTATAGCTTGACTTCATTTTAAGCAACTAGAAAATTAAGTACGACTACACTGATTGCTTCAGATCATATGAACAAGTTACTACGAGTCCTGTCTTTTTAAAACACGTGTTGCGGCTACTTTAATCCTGTGTAAAGCAGTGTTTCACATTTGTAACTTTAAAAAAGGGTAAGCATACAGTATGTTTCAATCCTGAAATATTATGAAAATACTGCTCCTGAAGAGTACAGATATGTTGCTTTTGCTGTGCTGACACTAAACGTGGTGCTAAAACTGTTATAGTGAGTTGTATAGCAAAAGGCAGCCAATCATAAACTAACTAGTGCTTACTTTGGTTATTTAAACAGGTTGTGTGCTTGCATGCATTCATTCAACATTACTGACTTTATTAATATGCAAATAAGAACGTTGACCCAACTTTACAGTGAAATTTTGATACCTGAATACCCAAAATATGAACAGTGTGAGGCATAATCCCAGGATTTAGAATGATTATGGGTTAACAATTTCAAGTGGAATTAGCCCATTAATGTTGCCTGTTACATGTCATTTGAGATTGATTGTTCTGGTGGGGCAGATGATTTATGTGGTTAGATGTACCGACAAGAAAACCTCATTGCTTAGATCTTTCTATGATTTATCTACTCCAGGCACACTCTGTTGATGATTAACAATGAAATTTTAATCCATTCTTTGACATGATGCATTAAAGTTTATCTAAGGTCACCATGTTGAGTCCAAACCTGTTCTTTAATCTTTTTTAATTACGCAACTCAGCATGAACTATAGCTCTGATGTGTATATTGTCTCCGGGGTCAGTTATTAGGGTCAGTGACGTGCTTGCACTTATGCACTGATTCTTCCTTAATGTGATTTAAAACCCAGAACTTCCAGACTTTATTCAATACACATACAATTATTATTATTATTCTTTCTTTCTTTCTTTTAATCCCACATCTTTTTCAATGAATGAATGAATGTGTTCCAAAAGTTTGAGACCACACTGAAAAGATTTTCATTTAAATCTGGAAATACATTTAGGAATCTGAATGTTAAGTAAGAGAAACCATCGAGAAAAAAAAAAAAAAAAAAGAGGAAATATGCATATATATTTACATAATACTTGACAAAGAGGCAATAATTAGAGGTGGAGAATGAATTACATAAATTAATTACAGAACACATGTAATGATTTCTGTGTTAGCTGTTCAAAACAGTTTTTATGCCTAGATGTTCTAGTGCACAGAGATCTGTAGTGTTTCTTCACTCTGGAGTTGTACAAGTCCTGAAGGCTGGACAGGTGCACACCAATGATCCTTTCTAAGTGGACGTCCATGACATGCGGAGTCCCACAAGGCTCAATTCTTGCACCGCTCTTGTTTAGCCTGTATATGCTCCCACTAAGTCAAATAATGAGAAAGAACCAAATTGCCTATCACAGCTATCATGATGATACCCAGATTTACCTAGCCTTATCTCCAAATGACTACAGCCCCATTGACTCCATGTGCCAATGCATTGATGGAATTAACAGTTGGATATGCCAGAACTTTCTTCAGTTAAACAAGGAGAAAACTGAAGTCATTGCATTTGGAAACAAAGATGAAGTTCTCAAGGTGAATGCATAACTTGACTCTAGGGGTCAAACAACTAAAAATCAAGTCAAAAATCTTGGGGTGATTCTGGAGACAGAACTTAGTTTTAGTAGTCATATCAAAGCAGTAAGTAAATCAGCATACTATCATCTCAAAAACATTGCAAGAATTAGATGTTTTGTTTCCAGTCAAGACTTGGAGAAACTTGTTCATGCCTTTATCACAAGCAGGGTGGATTATTGTAATGGTTTCCTCACCGGCCTTCCAAAGAAGACCATTAGACAGCTGCAGCTCATCCAGAACGCTGCTGCCAGGATTCTGACTAGAACCAGAAAATCTGAGCATATCACACAAGGAAATCAGGTCCTTACACTGGCTTCCAGTTATATTTAGGATTGATTTTAAAGTACTTTTACTCGTTTATAAATCACTCAATGGCCTAGGACCTAAATACATTGCAGATATGCTCAATGAATATAAACCTAACAGACCATCATTAGGATCGAGTCAGTTAGAAATACCAAGGGTTCACACAAAACAAGGGGAGTCCACTTTTAGCTATTATGCCGCCTGCAGTTGGAACCAGCTTCCAGAAGAGATCAGATGTGCTAAAACATTAGCCACATTTAAATCCAGACTCAAAACTCATCTGTTTAGCTGTGAATTTGTTGAATGAGCACTGTGCTACGTCCAAACTGATTGCACTGTATTTTATGTATAATCATTTTCTATTATTAACTGTTTTAAATACATTTTAAATAACTTTTTATATAATTTCCTTGTTTTTTTTTTTAATTTAATTCCTTGTTTTTACTTTATTTTTTTAATGACTATTTCACTTCCTTTATGTAAAGCACTTTGAATTACCACTGTGCCTTGCCTTGCCTTCTGCTGTCCTAACAGTCCGTTGCAGTCTTCTTGTATCTGATTTGCTGGCTGACCCAAACCAGACAGACAGTTATAGAGGAGCACAGAACCGACTCGATAACAGCTGAGTAAAACTGTGTCATCTGCACCTGTGGCAGGTTGAACTTTTTCAGTTGACGAAAGAAATACAACCTCTGCTGGGCCTTTTTCCACAATGGAGTCAATGTGAATGTCTCACTTCAGGTCCTGGGAGATGGTGGTACCAAGAAACTTGAATGACTTGTATATATATATATATATATATATATATATATGAACAAAATTATAAACGCATCACTTTTGTTTTTGCCCCCATTTTTCATGAGCTGAACTCAAAGATCTAAGACTTTTTCTATGTACACAAAAGGCCTATTTCTCTCAAATATTGTTCAGAAATCTGTCTAAATCTGTGTTAGTGAGCACTTCTCCTTTGCCGAGATAATCCATCCACCTCACAGGTGTGGCATATCAAGATGCTGATTAGACAGCATGATTATTGCACGGTGTGCCTTAGGCTGGCCACAATAAAAGGCCACTCTAAAATGTGCAGTTTTACTGTATTGGGGGGGGGTCCGGGGGGCTCCGAAAACCAGTCAGTATCTGGTGTGACCACCATTTGCCTCACGCAGTGCAACACATCTCCTTCGCATAGAGTTGATCAGGTTGTTGATTGTGGCCTGTGGAATGTTGGTCCACTCCTCTTCAATGGCTGTGCGAAGTTGCTGGATATTGGCAGGAACTGGAACACGCTGTCGTATACGCCGATCCAGAGCATCCCAAACATGCTCAATGGGTGACATGTCCGGTGAGTATGCTGGCCAAACAACAACTGGGATGTTTTCAGCTTCCAGGAATTGTGTACAGATCCTTGCAACATGGGGCCGTGCATTATCATGCTGCAACATGAGGTGATGGTCGTGGATGAATGGCACAACAATGGGCCTCAGGATCTCGTCACGGTATTTCTGTGCATTCAAAATACCGTCAATAAAATGCACCTGTGTTCGTTGTCCATAACATATGGGCCACTCGATCCACAACGTTTACATCAGCAAACCGCTCACCCACACGATGCCATACACGCTGTCTGTCATCTGCCCTGTACAGTGAAAACCGGGATTCATCTGTGAAGAGAACACCTCTCCAAAGTGCCAGATGCCATCGAATGTGAGTATTTGCCCACTCAAGTCGGTCACGATGACGAACTGCAGTCAGATCGAGACCCCGATGAGAACGATGAGCATGCAGATGAGCTTCCCTGAGACGGTTTCTGACAGTTTGTGCAGAAATTCTTTGGTTAAGCAAACCGATTGTTGCAGCAGCTGTCCGGGTGGCTGGTCTCAGACGATCTTGGAGGTGAAGATGCTGGATGTGGAGGTCCTGGGCTGGTGTGGTTACACATGGTCTGCGGTTGTGAGGCCGGTTGGATGTACTGCCAAATTCTCTGAAACGCATTTGGAGGCGACTTATGGTAGAGAAATGAACATTCAATTCATGGGCAACAGCTCTGGTGGACATTCCTGCAGTCAGCATGCCAATTGCACGCTCCCTCAAAACTTGCGACATCTGTGGCATTGTGCTGTGTGATAAAACATTTGCACATTTTAGAGTGGCCTTTTATTGTGGCCAGCCTAAGGCACACCCGTGCAATAATCATGCTGTCTAATCAGCATCTTGATATGCCACACCTGTGAGGTGGATGGAGTATCTCGGCAAAGGAGAAGTGCTCACTAACACAGATTTAGACAGATTTGTGAACAATATTTGAGAGAAATAGGCCTTTTGTGTACATAGAAAAAGTCTTAGATCTTTGAGTTCAGCTCATGAAAAATGTGGGCAAAAAAAAAGTGTTGCGTTTATAATTTTGTTCAGTATATATATATATATATATATATATATATTAGTGCTGTCAAACGATTAATCACGCATTAATCGCATACAGAATAAAAGTTTTTGTTTGCATAATATACAGTATGTGTGTGTTCTGTGTATATTTATTATGTATATATAAATACACACACATACTGTATATATTTTGAAAATATTTACATGTATTTACATGTTTATATTTATATTAATATCATTTATATTATAAATGAATATATTTAAAATATAAACATAACATATTTTTCTGAAATATGTACATGCATTTGTGTGTATTTATATATACATAATAAATATACAAAGCATACGTATATTATGTAAACAATTTTTTATTTTGGATGTGATTAATCGCGATTAATCATTTGGCAGCACTAATATATATATATATATATATATATAGATATATAACAGATCTGGGTAGATTGTAATTCGTTACTGATTCCAAATGATATGACAATTATATGACAATCCATTACATAACACATTTGAATATAATCAGACTACTTTTTGATTACTTTTGACCTATATCGTTTTTCACATTGATTTAAATTGGTTAATTGTACCATGATATAAAATGATATAAAAATGCAAAGAAAAAGAAAATATATTACATTTGTTTTATTAACATAATGAAGTGCATTAGATTACATTACATTACGTCAAGGTTTCACAAACTGGGCTTCATATAGGAACTGCAGGTTATTTTTTTATTTTATTTTAAAATCTCAGGTGTACCTCAAGTGAAATATTAGGTGAAAGAGATTCGGCTGGCAAAAACATGAAATAATAATAATAATAATAATAATTATATATATATATATATATATATATATATATATGCCTATTCATTCACAGACAAAAACATAATTAGAAATATATATTAAATATAATCATTATAAATAATATGTATTCTTTAAATGCAACAATTAACATAATGCAGCCCGTAGTTTTCTTTGTGGTGAAGAACAGGCAGGATTTATGGCAGTTGTGACGCAGTTTTTGATGCCACTCCCCCTGTGCTTGATGCGTGACTGCGCTCAGTAAGTCACAGGCTCAGCGGTTATTTGAACTGATACGGCGGGGGATTGTCACGACATCCGCCGCTTAAATGTGTAACACAACGCGCTGCCGTGAGAGGAGCCGAGTCGCCTCTGCGTTTCTCATGCAAATCTATTCACAAGGGCTCTTTTAAATCTCCCTTCCTCCATCTTTAAACACACAGACACGCAGAGTTCAGCTGTCTGTCTCCTTCAAAAATGTACGTAAGCCTATTGCCTATTCTTAGCCAATAACCGTCTTTTTTTATGAAAGTAAATGAATGTAAGATCATATTCCTGTCTCTTTTAATGTATTACGGGCTACATAACGCTCACCCACTCCTCAGTTCTCTTTAAATGTGGGTTTATTTCCTATAATAGGCTGCTTGCATGAGGCTGCCCAGCCAGTGTCAGGTGCCTTATACTTTATAGCACACTCTCACGGAACTGGGACGATAAGTGAACAGCAGTCACGCCACTGATATGGAAAGCGACACACTGGCCATCAGCTTTAATTGATTTGCGAGATTGGGTTAACACACGTTTGCGTGCAGACAGCACGAAAATACCATTTGGTGTTTAGGTTCCCTGGGAGGCACAAATCCCCCAGGACTGAGCGCAAGGCTGAACAGTTCTATGTGGAAACAAATAACA
Organism: Onychostoma macrolepis; assembly: GCF_012432095.1. Lineage (NCBI taxonomy): Eukaryota > Metazoa > Chordata > Actinopteri > Cypriniformes > Cyprinidae > Onychostoma > Onychostoma macrolepis. Next base: position 18,122,393 of record NC_081172.1, on the reverse strand, counting down.
AACCTCAGTAAGCCTATTTATTGCACAAAGGAAAACATGCCCTACTAAACAACTGAATGAGTAAACAACAAAATAAAATGTTATCTGAGAAAATAACGCGCACAGATGTACAATTAGACACATGGCACGCATTTTGACACACATTCATACACTGAAAAAAAAATAAGTTAAATTTACTTAATTTTTATTTTGCAAGTTTTTGCACGCATATGTTTTAAGTAAAATTTAAATGCGGAATTAAGTAAAATCTACTTAACTAATTTATCTAAAATTAGTAAAGGAAATAAGTAAATTTAACGTGGCCAGGTAGAGTTTGATGAGTAATTTTTTCCTGAATTATTTTAAGTTTACCCTACAATACTCAAGTACATTTCACTCAATCACAGTTTGTAAACTTTACTCAAACAACGTAGCACTGAAAAAAAAAAAAAAAATGCCTATAAAGCATGTGGTTAAGTTACAAGCAGGTATGTAAGCAAGTAGACTGCTCGTTGTTTAAGGTAATAAGTTGACTCAATATAGTTATTAACTGAATGAACACAGAGACCTGAATACTTGGCACATGACACACAATGACGGTGACAATCAGTGTTTGAGTATGAATGGGTCATTTTGAGTAAAAAATTAACTCCAGATGTCACAAAACAGCAAGTTACTTAACCTAACAACAAAAGCAACCACAAAAGAGTGTAAATACATCTCGAAAACAGCAAAAATGATTAATTATTCATGCCCAAGTGCATGATGGGAACAACGGGATCATGACGTTGATATTTACTTAAACAATATTTGTAAAAATAACAAACAATTCCAAGTAAAATATACTTATAAATTCAAACTTTAAATTCTACAAGCTTAAATTGAGTACTAATATTGAATTTACTCGTTTATTTAAATTCTTGCCTGAACTAAATGATTTAATGTAGAAATTACATTTGTTTTTCTGTAGTATTCACTTCACCACAAAATCATTTTTATCAGTGATTCAGCTGGCATATACCTGTGTTATTTATTTATTGGGTTATATAAACACTTTATTTATTTACATTTACAGATACTATTATACACACACACACATTAAAAATTACTTCAAATTACAAATAAAAATACTATAAATGCAGTATAATAACTGAAATTTAGTTTTAGTATATGTGTCAGTTCCATTAACTGTGTAGAATGTTAAGCTTTCTTTCAGAATAAAATAGGCCTATATGTAATTGAAGTAGACTAGGCTATATGTTTATTAAATGTTTTTTTTTCTTCTTCTTCTCTAAAATAGCATAGTACTAGCACCACTTGTTTACAGGAGCTGTGCTAACAAATAACAGTCTATACTGCTTGAATATTTCATCTCTGATTCAAAAAAACACATGTGCCATGTGTATTTTTTATATCTGTGTGCATTTCTGTGTATGGTACAAATGGTATTTGTCATAACATGTTATTATGTTGTTTACTCAATATGTTATATATAGTAGGGCATATTTTCCTTTATGCAATAAATAGGCTCCTTGAGGTTTGTTATTTGTTTCCACATACAACGTTACAGCCTTCACTACAAATCTTACATTCAAAAACAGCTTCCATAATATCATACAGCCTATAGCTACAGCAGAACCAAAAGTAAAACAAAAAGCAGTCAAATAATAGGGACATATCCAATACCTCTACGGAAATATATGTATTTTACAAATTGCTAAACCAATCTGAGTACATTTTCTTTCTTCTTTTTTTTAAATTCTAGACTCCACCCATTCTTTCCATACTCTCACGCAAAGACCAATTTTTCGCCACAGCACGCACAAGGGATCGCACGCACACTCTCAGTCATATCCTAACGCACGCAAACACACTCATTCAGTGACTCGTCCTTTCAGCAAGGTTCTATTTACATTACACACTTCCCCATACACATAGCGTGCCTGGATGAACTCTATAAACGCAAGCTTCCCAGTCCTCCAGGGCACACTGCCATTAACAGTGGACGCTCTCTATTGGATTAACATGACATCAACCGATTAATAAACAAGCAAGCAGTGTGCCTATAATATTTAATATCCTAAATATAATATATTATGATTATTAACGGCATTATTCAGAACATTATTATTCAATCCTGAAAGGATAGAATCCAAAGATACCCATACGAGCAGAATAAACTCTGCCCGGACCTTGCGTGTCTCCCAGGGTTTAGCGTAGAGAGACCTAAGGACGGGGTTTCGAGGATTTTCTCTAAAAAAATCCCCTCAAAGCCCACTTGTTTTATTTTTATCACACACACACACACACACACACACACATCCTCGCTATTCTGCTGTAAATGCGGATCAGCCATCACGAAGACGCACAGAGCAGTTGAGCTCATCTGCATTTTTAGACACGACTCACGATAAAACGACACGCAACCTAGATTTTATTAACCCATACTGTCAAGGAAGCGAAACATGGGCACGACGATATCTGAGGAGGATCCATAAATAAATGCTGTTCCGTCAGTTTGTGGGTTGGGCAAATGAATCACGCTCATTCGCTCTGAGAATACTCTCAGGCAGTTCAAACAGTTCAAAGAGCGTTCTATTCTGTACGCTGTTTGCGTAGAAACTCGCGTTGTCGTCATGGTGACTGCGTAACGCTTAAGTTTCACCCTAAAGGCGTGCTTTTCTCGGGCAGTGATTTAAACGAATCGAATTCAACGGTTTTGTAGCAAAATAATGGGTATGTAAATACTTTTTACTTTTTAAATCCGAGTCTTTTCAGTAAACTGTTGAAAGCTATCAGACATTCAAACCAAACATGTATTCTTGTGTTCAAGCTAGCTTACATTTTTGCTATTCTGCTAATAGCGAAAGGATTTAAAATGAAACTCAAAATGACTCCTCAATCTGTTTTATTAAAAGCCAAAAGTGTAATGGAATGAGACGGAATAATATTATTGCTCTGGTTATATTAGCTTATGTGAGACAATGTCATTTTAGTATCATTGTGATACTATTATGCTAAATATTATATATTTATTTGTAATATTATATATTACTTTAGTTTTTAGTTGTATATTTGACGTTTTAATTTGATTTGTTATGTCTCTATAGTTTTTATTAATTGTTATTTCAGATAATTGCACATCAAGTTAAGCTGAATGAAAATGGGGAATGTTGCCTCAACAACTAGATTAATTAAAATAATATTTTTATTTATTTATTTAATTTAACGTTCATATTATTTTATATGAGTTACATTTTTAAATTGTTTTAGTTAACTACAATAACTAATGTGTGATGGCTTGTATTATAGTGTCTCTGTCAGTAAAATTTGCATTTATTTTTCTTCTGTCCTATAGAGGAGATACCTAGGGAGACAGCTGATAAAGAAGAAATGGAGATACACATCCCCTCATACCCCCTACCCCTGGAAATACAGCAGGTAAATAACATTAATTTCACAGATTTTACACCCCTGCTGTGCAGATGTAATTGCATAGCTTCTCAGTTTTGTTGCTATTGTACTCCATTATAATTACACACACTTCACATCTCTGCATGATAGAGAGGGAAGTTTGATCCTTTGTGATCCGTTATGCTCAGGGGCAGCTGGCGAGAGATATGAGAAGATCAGCATTCATTCTGTCTGATTTATCAGGTGCCTTTGTGTCCTAAAGAGGTCATGTTGCACTGGGTCATTCAGAGGAGGTATATTATCAAAACCTACTTTGTGTAGCGAAAACATTCAGACTTTCTACATTTGCCTTTTTTCCGCCTGCATTTTTCTCTCACTGCTCCACAACAGGCTTGCTTGTTAAACCAGTTTTCCTTTTGTATTTCTTTTTTTAACATATAAAAGTTTGCCGGGGTGACAATATGGGAAAGCATTGAAATACATCAGATCAGTGTTTTTGAAATGCCAAATAATTTCTTTATGGCCCTTTTTATTTAAAGCTTTATACCATAATATATTTAAGACTGTCTACCAGGAGGAACATGAGCTATATATATGCATAAGAATATTTTTACTCTCTGATTCAAGAAAGGAACTGAAACTCAAGCCAGTGAGATACCAAACTACGCTCACCAACCTTTTTTTTCGGATTAAGTCACGTGCACATTTTGTCCTAAGATGCCCTTGCTTCATGAAATGTCTTTACATAGGGTGGATCCCATTTAAATGATCTCCTTTTTAGTATTGCGTTCCATGTCAGAATTCATGGCGTGCCACTCACAGGGTAAACACAAGGTCAAGAACGCCTATTATTATCCTTGGGCTATGAACAATTAATTTAGCTATTTCTATATGCCTCGTAAAAAGTGTTTTTCACAAAAATAATTTTTGTCTCAGATGTCAATCAAAAATAATAAAGTGCGTTTGACATTTAATAAACACATATACACCTACTCTAACTTCTCTTTTTTTGATAAAGTCTGATTGACTTGCCTTCCTGTTTTTTCCTCCCTGGCTTTAACCCACATCCGCCTGTTTTAGGAGTTTCAGCCTTTCCTCTATTTATTTTTGATGTTAGCGTGGCAAGTGGCTCCAATGTGACAAGAGAAATGATGGAGATCCTACTGAGTCTCACTCTGGTGCCTCTCTCTAGCTCTGCTGCTCTCTAAATAATGAATGGGACAAAAAACGGCCACATTTTTATACCTTGGGAGACATGGGGGGATAATGGCGGCATGTGTTGCCTGTTTAATGGCATGATAGTATCCTCAGCTCCCCCCGCTGCTCACCCTCTGTGCACAAACAACACCTTCTCTCATCTCTTACCTGTGCATCTTAGGCTGGGTTTAAAACAAACACTCATCTAGTGCAAAATGCAAGTATGATTTGGCTTTGGTGTGAAAATAACATGTGAACTTTATCAGGAACTGCAGTATAAAGCATGTGGTTTAAACGGCAAGAATGATCTTCCACTTTTACCTTAGTGGAAAATTTGCCATCAGAGGTTTATTGAGGATGTCTAAAGATTTTAGTTTTCCATCCAGAGATCCATATGGTGACACATACGTGAACTCTTACTCATGTTAAGCCATGAAAACGCAAGAATAAATGTTTTTATTAGAGGAAGCATTTCAAGTAGAGACTGGCTCAGACTTTTCACAAGTCTCTGATTAAAGTCAAGTCTCAAGCCTTTAATGGTAATTGTTTTCCCAGTTTCTGAAAATTCATTTTATGTATTTCTTAATTATATTTCTAGAGATTTGCTTGTTCGTTAAGTCATAAGTCGTGCATACACACTACCATTCAAAAGTTTGTAGTCAGTCACTTTTATTTAGCAAAGACGCATTAAATTGATCAGAAGTGACAGTAAAGACATTTATAATTTTACAACAGTGTATTAAACAGCTCAAGTGTGTGATAATAATAAGAAATGTGTGTTGAGCACCAAATCAGCACTGGAATGATTTCCAAAGGATTACGTGACACTGAGTGCATTGCAAGGATAAACTGCATTTTAAAATGTATTCAAATATAAAATATAAATCAGTTATTTTAAATTGTAATACTATTTCACAATATTACAGTGTTTTCAACCAAATAAATGCAGCCTTGGCAAAAGAGGATTATTATAAAATCTTTAAAAAAACTTTTTTTTGAACGGTTCACAAAATTAATGCACTTTTAAAAAGTATTCATTTTTATACACTGACTTAAAATATATGACACTACAAGGGATACAGTGACCTCTGTTTTGTTACATAGATATGTAATAATTATATATATATAATTATTATCATTATGAAATAATATATTTATATTTTTTAATTGAAAGTGTAGTTTTGAAAATGCCACAGCAAAAATGATTTTTCTTTCATAAGAACAATGGAAAACAACGCTCCCAGCTTGTTTTTCTCTGTGTGCGTTGGGCTGTAGATCAACATGCGGTCAAAGGTGATTCTTCTCAGCCACTGCCCTTCTTCTCCCTCCACCCGAGGAAGTGTGCGTGAAGGCGGAAGAGGAAGGAGGGAATTGGGAGAACTCATCCAGGCGTCAAATTCACCCATGACTGCTGAAGGCCATCGTCTGCCCCTTCCCTGCCCCAAGTCCTAGTCTGCACCTCCCCCCACTCCCCAATTTCACTGTCAACGGCCATCCTGCTGTCATGTAATGTGTTGGCACTGTGGGTCCAGATGAGAATCTCAGCATTGGCTCATGCTACAGTGAGCACCACGGGGGTTCTTTATCTCCCTGAAAATCCACAAAGCTGCAGTCACGAACCGTCCTCTCAGGCTCCAATCACACACTTGCTCGGAAACATAATTTAGATAAATTAGGGAAAAATCAAGGAGAAATTCCTTAGCTGCTTATTCTTTTAAGTGATCAGCAGTGTCTGTGACTATTTCATGGGTAGTAGGAGATGAGAGAAGATCAAAAACAAAGAAAATGACCCTGGAGCCAGTTGTTCTGGATTCTGGAGTCTTAAAAGGATTGTTCACCCAAAAATGTTAATTATTTACTCACAGAGCCATAACTACCATAGAAAATAACATATGGCCAAGTTGTCTCCAATATTTGATGCCCTTATTCTGCTTCTTGTTAGGATGATAAAAAGTTTTAAAAGTTAAACTTCGGTCTAAGTGCAGCCTGTATACAATATACAGTCAGTATATATATATATATATATATAGAGAGAGAGAGAGAGAGAGAGATAGATAGATAGATAGATAGATAGATAGATACATATACATACATACACTGTACATACATAAAATCAGTGTCTGTATATATATATATATATATGTGTGACCTTGGACCACAAAACCAGTCATAAGGGTTGATAATTGTATTGTTGGCTATTGCTACAAATATACCCATGCTACTTATGACTGGTTTTGTTACTGGCTATAATGATATAACATAATAATACCTTATATAAACATAATAACATATAATGATTCTCTTTATATAAAATGACATTTCATAGTCAAATTCCACAAAAGATAATATTAAAAAAATAAATAAATAACGGTTTATCCAAGTCTTGAAACTATATAAGAGCTTTATGAGATGAACAGACAGATTTTAAAGGATTATTTACAAAAAATCTTCCCATCACAGTGAACAACAACTAATGAATTTCTGTTTCTCCTTTTGTATTTAGTGGAAAAAATACAACAGAGGTTTGGAACGACACAAAAGTCAAACAGAATTTTTTTTTTTTTTTTGGGTGCAATTTCCCTTTAATACTGCATAATATAAATATACTGTTATATTGTTACTTAAAGTACACATGAGTTCAGGTGTAGTGCTGTCATTTGTCAAGCATCTTTGTGTCCCAAATGATTTAAATACAGAATTATCTGAGGAAATTCATAACAGGTTGCTTTGTGTAACGGTCGGAGGGTGTGTGGTAATTTGTGGAGGTACTGGGGTTGCGTGCCTGTAACACTGACCCATTTCTGACACAGGATTTGATGGAGGCAGATGAGAAGAGGGGAGGGGTGAGTCGAAAAAAAAGACTAGGGGTCTGTTTTTGAAGACCATGGCACGTAAACTGCTCTTTCCTACCCGGTGTGCATGAGACGATAACCCCTGATGCTTGATGAAGGCAGAAAGACTCCATTTAAATTAATTATGCCTCTTTCCTTGATAAGACCTCCGCTGTTATTTTCAGCCCCCCTGCTATGAGTCATATGTTTAATTCATCTTGTCCTAGGGAATTGTGGCAAGTACCATCATATCAATTAAAAAGACATAAAATAGGCTTATTTTGGCTTCAAAATTATCTTAAATGGGAAGTGTGTAATTTCTGCACAACTAGCAGCATTAAAAGAAGCTGCAGTCTATTTGTTTTAGCAATTACAGCAACAGTGGCATGATTTGGGACTGCCTGTTTGTCAGACAATGGAAAAAGAGGACTTATCTGAAGTCATTATTTTTACAATTTTGCTAATAGTGTAGAAATTACACACTGCGCCTTTCATTTCACTTTTAAAAACGTGTGACCGACATAAACTGTCAGTCAAATGCTTTCTGAATCTGAAAGTGTGATTTTTTCTTTTATTCACTGAAGGTTAACTTTTATATTTTTCCCCTGAGAAAAGATGTAGAAACAGGGCCTTTCGTGTCTTGAAGTATCCATCCAGCTCGGTACAAGGTATGTGTGTAAGCATGTGTGTGAGGAGGGCAGTGTGTTTGAGCGCTAAGCGGATGTGTCAGTGCTAGGGGCAAAGGCCTCCCCGAGGGCCATCACTGTCACGGGAACACGTTCCTACTGGTGGCAGACATCCTCCCCTAAGGCCAGCATGTGCGTGTGTGTTTAAGCCTATGCATGCGTGCCTGTCTCTGAATGCGTGAGGGAGAGAGAGCGGGGGGATCAGGGCTTTCAGATTTCGTGCAAATGTTCGCATTTCTCCGGGAGGCAGAGGATTGCGTGTGTGTGTGTGTTTAGACAGTTAGGTAAGCAGGATCACAGACAGGCTTTAACTGAGACGGGGTCAAACTCATAGAGCCTAGTGTTGCATTTGCGTGTATGTGAAAAATACAGCCATGATCACCGTATGATTGATTGAAGAAAAAGTGAGAGAGATTTAAATAAATAAATAAATAAATAAAATAATTGATGACTTATTTATGAGTCTATGAGCTGATCAGCACAACAGCCAACCTGAAAATAAACACAGAGTGAAGGGGTGAAAATGACTGGTGAGAGATGGGATGACACAAATGCAAATAAATCATTTGGTTTCTCCGCTCAGCAAAAGCATCTCTATCACTTCTCTTTTCACAAGCGCTATAATCAGAATGAGTCGCAGACTGTATATCTTTACTGTAAAATGACTGGAACGCACAGCTGCATGCCCGGCCATCATGAACATGTGATCTCTTACAGTAAGTGTAACAGAAACTGGGGCTGCCACAAAAAAACTTCTGTTAATTGTTGCTTGTAGTCACAAACGTAAATGAAAGGGAAACACGTTGCCAGCATTGTGCTGTTCAGATCAAGGTTTAGTGGGCTTTGGTGTGCCATTTGCGATGACAGGTCTCTTTCAGTCTAGGGAGGAGTGGCAAGGCTTGGTTGTTTGTCATTCTCAGAAGGTCATTATAAAGCTGCCACTGGATTCAGTGAAGTGCAACGGTGTATAGAACTGACTTATATGATAGTGCAAATAAGGTCTTCAATATGTAATCAATGACTAATTTTCGCTCTCTGGACTATTGGCAGTTTTGGGTGTGTGTGCAGTGTTGTTGCTAGGTTTGTGATAGATGGGTAGATAGTTGTGCGGTAGATGGATACATAGGTAGATAGTTGGTTAGATAGATAGGTAGATAGTTGTGCGGTAGATGGATAGATAGGTAGATAGTTGGGTAGACAGATGTGTAGATAGCTGTGCGGTAGATGATAGATAGGTAGATAGTTGTGCGGTAGATGAATAGATAGGTAGATAGTTGGGTAGATAGTTGTTCGGTAGATGGACAGATGGGTAGATAGCTGGGTAGATAGTTGTGCGGTAGATGGATAGATAGGTACATAGTTGTGTGGTAGCTGGATAAATAGGTAGATTGTTGGGTAGATAGATGGGTAGATAGTTGTGCGGTAGATGATAGATAGGTAGATAGTTGTGCGGTAGATGAATAGATAGGTAGATAGTTGTGCGGTAGATGGATAGATAGGTAGATAGTTGGGTAGATAGATGGGTAGATAGTTGTGCGGTAGATGGATAGATAGGTAGATAGTTGGGTAGATAGATGGGTAGATAGTTGTGCGGTAGATGGATAGATAGGTAGATAGATGGGTAGATAGGTAGTTGAGTAAATGGATGGGTAGATGGATCAGTGGCAGATGGATGATAGGTCAATAGGTGGTAGATGGGTAGAGCACTAAGCGGATATGTGGGTAGGTAGGTTGGTAGATAGATGGATAAATGGGTAGATGAATGATGGATAGACAGACGGGTGGATGGATGGATGGATGGATAGATGAATAGATTGGTAATAGTAGATGGATAGACAGATTTGTGAATATTTGTGATAGATTGACTGTTTATATTTGTGTTTGTGTTCAGATGGATCGTTCTGAGAAGGCCTGTCGTTACTGTGGCATAAGTTATTTGATCCTGCACGAGTTCCAGTGCCTGCAGGAGCGTTTGCAGGAAGTCGAGAGAGAGCTGGAACAGGAGAGAGGAAGTGTGGAGAGAGAGAGAACCCTGAGAGAGGAGCTCCAAGAAGCCTACACTCATCTGGAGGAGCTGAAAGCATCTGTGCTTCAGCAGGAGGAAACGTGAGTCTCCATCACAGTTCCTTGACTGCACATATCTCATTACTCTAAAGGTCATTGCACACAGAGTATGAAATTTCCGTCCGAAATTTCCGCATGTTAAAAAATAAATACGACCTGACGTTGTGTCAATCACGTTTACACACTGCCTCCGAAACTTTTGTCCGTCATAAAAAAATTCAGATCAGGTTCGATTTTCGCATCTGTAGCGTGCATTTGATAGGAAAGGATGAGGAATACGAAAAAACGGAAAAACGCATGCGAAAATTTCGGACTCAGTGTGTAATGACCTTAAGGCTGATGATACACTGGGCAACTTTTTTAGCAATGTTGCCGGGCAACTTTGGGCAACGTTGCCATCAGCGGGCAACCAGGTGAGACACAGGGCCCACAGCCAATCTAAAATATCCAGATAGAAATTTGTTACCCATTCTCAATGGGAAAGTGCCCAAGCAACAAAAAAAGTTGCCTGGCAGATTTGCTCAAAATGTTGCCCAGTGTATCATCAGCCTTACATGAACATAAAACAATATATTTTTAGCACATAAATGTGTTTTTCAGGTTTGTCCTAAGTTCTGCCTTTTCATTGGTGCTCTCTACTTATAGTAGTACATCAGTATTAGGCCTATTAGGTTGCACACATACTGCATCTTTGGAGCATGAGATTAATTTTGGTGAATCTCATTTTGATGGGATACATTATTCATCTGGTGCATGAGCCGTCTAGTGCTGAATCCCCAAAGTATTATGTATGGAGAGGTCAGCTTGCGATTTTCTCTCATGACACTCTAGCATCATAGCAGGTTTTGGACTGGCAGTCACCACTCACATTTTCTTCAGAAAGTGTAAAAATCTTCTGTCTGTCGTCACCACTGCAGTAAACCATCAAAGAAACTTACGGCAAATAGAGAGACTTCTTACATCAAATCCCATCTTCCCCTTAAAAGTGTATAACCTGTCAGTGCTGCAGAGGAACTATGATTTTATACCACCTATTTTCCTCTTGCTTCTCTCGGTGCTCTTTCTGTCACCCGCTGCAAAGTGGTTAAGCACCGACAGGCCAAAATATATGAATTCACTGATGTATATAATCTTACACCCACTGCATAACATACATTCGGTCTTTCACTTCATACAGCATCCACCCACCACTTACCTAAAGCATTTATGGTGCTACGGTTTGGATTCACACGTCATCCTACCCAGTCAAACTAGTTAGTGAGTCAGGTTCTGACTAAAAAACAAATATTAATATACTAGTCATCTGGTTTACATGCATATGACCCTGGACCACAAAACTAGTCATAAGTTGCACAGTTATATTTGTAGCAGTATCCAACAATACATTGTATGGGTCAAATTTATTGATTTTTTTTATGCCAAAAATCATTAGGATATTAAGTAAAGATGATGTTCCATGAAGATATTTTGTACATTTCCTACTGTAAATATATCAAAACATATTTTTTTGATTAGTAATATGCATTGCTAAGAACTTCATTTGGACAACTTTAAAGGCAATTTTCTCAATATTTTCAAATAGACATTTTCAAATAGTATCTCTGCCAAATAGTGTCTTATCCTAACAAACCACACATCAATGGAAAGCTTATTTATTCAGCTTTCAGATGAATGATGTATAAATCTCAATTTCGAAAAACTGACCCTTATGACTGGTTTTGTGGTTCAGGGTCACATATATATATATATATATATATATATATATATGTGATATTATATATGTGAACTTTGTATACAGAACATAGTAAAAAGGGTCCAAGACAACGCTTCAAATAGGTGGGCTTCTCTAGGATATACCCTAGAGCAGTGGTTTTCAAACTTTTTAGCTCCAAGGCCCCACATTGTCCAAGACAGTTGACAAAGGCTCCTCAAGTACGCTGATATGTTTCTGGTATTTCTGCTGTAATGACAAAGCAGCTTGTTTTCAAACTTTTTTTTTTATCTTTACATAAAGGGCAATATATTAAAATAATTATACATAAATTAAAATAAATATAAATTAAATAAAAAAAAATAAACGTAATTTCCTAAACCTAACCTGACATGAAGTTTCAATAACATGTTCTTCAGAGTTTACATTCTTAGCCACAAATTAATTTACATGACTTTTGCAGTAATTTGTGATTTTACCCACAAATAGCAATATATCAGTAATTTCGACCCAATAAAATATTTTAGACTTTGACCTGAAAAATGTATGATTCATTATAGAAATATCCATGATTTTTTATGATTGTATACATTTCTATGACTTTTCCAAGTATAGAAATCATACTTTTGTGGAACCCTAGTACCAATAAAGTTAGGAAAAAATTTGGAAAATAATACCAGATACATCTTGATGTTTGTTTTACTTGTTAAAGCTAATTTTGTCATGTTTTCTATAATTTTTTTTTACAATATAAACTGAAAAAAAAAAGTTTTGTTTATCAGCATGTCATGAGACCATTAACCAACTTTAGAGAACTATTGTTATTTTTATAGAACATTCAAACGTGATGTTTAATTATTAAAATATTTATGGAAAATTTCATACGGAAACTTCAAGTAAATGTTTGGGAATCCCTGCCCTGCAGGACCTTAGTAGGCCCCTCTCATCACTGACCCGGGGAATCCAGGCCCCTGGTTTGTATGAATACACGTGTGAGTCTGATTACTTTATGTATATCTATTTGCGTATATGTGAATAGTTCCTCATTCCTTGAGCTCCTTAGCTCTGGTTTCCCTCGTGAGTCACTGTGGGAGAGACGTGCATGTGTACGTCTTCTCTTCCAGCTGACGTGAATGCCAGGCATAATTATACCACCACAGCAATCAGAAATAAACCTCTCAACACCTACGCCTCCGCAGCTTAGCACAGACAGAAATTCAGAGAATGAGGAGAGAGGTGCAAAGCGAGTGTGTGATTGTGGATCCTATTTCAGCACTCTCTCCCGCTGTTGCTGATAATAATAGCAGGTTGTGTTGTCCGTGTAAACTCACGAGAAAAACCAAACAGCACAGCAGTCGTGATTCTAGATCGGCCCCCACTGATTCATTCATACCCAGCACATTCCAGACCCGACACGACAGAGCAGCGGGCATATGTGTGCGTGTTTGGGTTGTGTGTTTGCTAGTGGCATGTGGTGGACTTCTGAAATGAGGACGCAAAGTCACTTCTCTGCTTTTTGTTAGTCCATTGTAATGTAAATGGTAGCTGTATTTTCTAGGAGGGGATGATGATGTTTTTGAACAGGATAGTGATGTGTAATTATATATATATATATATATATATATATACACACTGAACAAAATTATAAACGCAACACTTTTTTTTTGCCCCCATTTTTCATGAGCTGGACTCAAAGATCTAAGACTTTTTCTATGTAAACAAAAGGCCTATTTCTCTCAAATATTGTTCACAAATCTGTCTAAATCTGTGTTAGTGAGACTTCTCCTTTGCCGAGATAATCCAACCAGTACATCCAACTGGCCTCACAACCGCAGACCATGTGTAACCACACCAGCCCAGGACCTCCACATCCAGCATCTTCACCTCCAAGATCGTCTGAGACCAGCCACTCGGACAGCTGCTGCAACAATCGGTTTGCTTAACCAAAGAATTTCTGCACAAACTGTCAGAAACCGTCTCCGGGAAGCTCATCTGCATGCTTGTTGTCCTCATCGGGGTCTCGACCTGACTGCAGTTCGTCGTCGTAATGAATGGGTCATCGTCCATTTGTACTATGAAGCGCTGTCCAATCAACTTTGCTGCATTTGACTGAATCTAGGCAGACAGTATATCCCTATACACTTCAGAATTCTTCCGGCTGCTTCTGTCCTCTGTCACGTCATCAATAAACACCCAGTGCCACTGGAAGCCATGCATGCTCTTGCTATCACACTGCTCCACCATGCTTCACAGATGATGTTGTATGCTCATGAGCTCTTCCAAGCCTTCTCCATACTTTTTTCTTCCTGTCATTCTGGTACAGGTTGATCTTAATTTCACTACTGTTGTCCTCTGTGGACATCCAGGCCTTTTTATGTTGCTGAGCTCACCAGTGCATTCTTTTTTCTCAGGAGGTACATATTAAGGAGCTGTAATTCCTTAAAGGGTTAGTTCACCCAAAAATGAAAATCAGCCTGTTATTTACTCACCCTCAAGCCATCCTAGGTGTATATTACTTTCTTCTTTCAGACGAATCCAGTCGGCGTTATAATAAAAATTGTCCTGGCACTTCTAAGCTCTATCATTGCAGAGGGCGGGTGTTTCTGTTCAACAGTCCAAAACATGTTAAATAAAGTGCGCACATCCGTAATAAACCGTGCCTCACACCGTTCCGGGGGGTGAATAAAGGCCTCCTGTAGCGAATCCATGCGTTTTTGTAAGAAAAATATCCATATTTTGAATGTAAGAAACACTTTTCTATCATGTCCGCCATCTGTCATATGCGGAAGCAGTTCCAGCGGATGACGTAGGACATTGGCGTTGCGTGATTAGTGACGAACGCGGAGAGAGAACAAAAAATGCCGGTCATGAATTAGAAGTACAAACCGAGGATTCATAAAGAAAAATGTCAGAGGATTTTGATATAAGCCAAGAGGAGACTGGTTTCTCTTTGCTAAAGTAAGGAAACGTTGCTTCTTTTGCTCCTGTAAACAAACCTGTGAGACTAGCATATCTCAGAGGAGCGCGTGCGCGACACATACGTCCTACGTCATCCGCCAGAACAGCTTCCACGTACGACAGTCAGCAGAAGTGAGAGAAAAGTGTTTATTACGTTTGAAATATGGATCTTTTTCTTACAAAAACGCATGCAATCGCTACAAGAGGCCTTTATTCATGCCGTGTGAGGCACGTTTTATTATGGATGCGCACACTTTATTTAACGTGTCTTGGACTGTTAAAGAGAAACACCCACCCACTGCAATAATAACGCTTGGAATAGGCAGGACAATTTTTAATATAACTCAGATTGGATTCGTCTGAATAAAGAAAGTCATATACACCTAGGATGGCTCGAGGGTGAGTAAAACACAGGCTAATTTTCATTTTTGGGTGATCTAACCCTTTAACCTTTCCTGTTTCCTTCAATTTTGATGAAAATTCCCTCAAATTAAAGCTCAGAGTGTATTTAAAGCTCATTATATAACTGTAACTTGAATACGTTTTAGTCAGCAGCTAAATCATAAATCACAAAACAATAAAAAAAACCAAGGCACTGCCTCCTTCAATCTGACTTGTCATCTATATTTTTCCTTTATATGGTTTAGGAACCTTATGAAAATATAATGAGCTCAAGGGAGGAAAAAAAGACGGTTCGTTCATCATCAGAACACAAATTAAGATGTTTTGGATGAAATCTTTGAGCTTTCTGACTCTCCATAGACAGCAACACAACTACCACGTTCAAGGCCCAGAAAGGTAGTAAAGACATTGTTATAATAGTCCATGTGACATCAGTGGTTCAACCTTAATTTTATGAAGCTGTAAGGATACTTTATGTGTGCAAACAAAAGAAAAATAATGACTTTATTCAACAATTGCTTCACTTCTGTGTCACAAATATCAAAAATATCTTAATTTGTGTTATGAAGATGAACAAATGCCTTATAGGTTTGGAACGACATGAGGGTGAGTAATTAATGACAGAATTTTCATTTTTGGTGAACTAATCCTTTAAATGAGATAAAGGTGTGAAAAAAATGGGTCACAGCTTAATATTCTAGTGACAAAACCTTTTTTTTTTTTAAACAGCTCTAGGCCTTGTTGGGACTTTCGGTTTGACTCAGATAATTTTGCGACCTGCTAGTGAACCCTCTGAGGTGACACAAAGCAAAACTCAGATCTAGAGAAAGGAAGAGGCAGATGTGAGATGGCAGTAAATGGGTCGTGGGAGAGAGGGCATGTGGTAGATGTAGATAGTTTAGTGGGCAACAACATCCGTGACAGAGGTGTGAGAATGGCGCAGGCAGGTTCCTTTGAAAAAAAAAAAAGCATCAGCTGCTTTATGAATAAAATGGCATTCTGATACATATTTTAGAATTACAACTGTACAGGGACCTTTCAACCAAACAAAATTAAGTTCAATTTGAAGTGTATCATTTTTACACCGTTGCCGTCAAGCATATGCATGCATTTTTATGTGTGTATGTGTGCGTGTGTGGCTTTCGCAATGATGTAGATTTATCGGGCTGACAGCACTGTACTGGCTTTGGTGGTTTTTCACTTCCTCATAGTGCATCTCTCAGCTGTTGAGACCTTGATATCTTGGTATGTCTTGCACGCATGTTTACCGAATGCTCTGTATCTGTGGTGAGCCTGTGAGAGTGGCTACACCTCTGTCAGTGTGAGGGTTAATGTGTTTGCATCTCTGTGTGATTGCATATGCGTCACTGTCACCATAAAATGCGCATTAACACGTACAGCATGCAAGCACATAGACGCTTTTTGTGTGTGGTTGGTGCAGGAAGTGGAAGAGGGCAGTATATAAGAGCGCTATTTTTCTCCATATGCTTTTCTGCCCAGCAACTACACCAAAAACACATACATTATACATTCTAATTAGGATCTGAAATATAAGAAGATTTTACTGTTTCACAAACACTCATGAATCGAACGCTTACTTATTCAGATGCCATTTTCTCCTTGTCATATCAAGGTGTGAACATGCTTTATTCGATGGTAGATTATTTATATGCTAATGCCTGTTTGCAAAGACTCTCAGTGATGGAAAAGGCTTTTGTTTTTGTGAAATTATGTCTGACAGCTTCAATTAGTTTTGAGATATGAATGTTGAAAGGGCCGAGCTGTGCTTAGCTTTGTTCTCACCTTAACTAATGGAGATCGACAGGCCAGCTGTGGTACCTGCTCTTCAAAAATCATCCAAAAATCTTCACATATGTGAATTTTTTCAGTTGGTGTTATTATTACAATAATCTACGCTGTAAAAGATGATTTGCTCAATAAGTCAAGTCAACATTTTCCATTAATTTAACTCATCAAATAAATTTGATTATAAAACATTTAAGGCATCAACTATATACTTAAGTGTTTTTTAAGTTGGTGTGTATATTTGGGATTCACTAGGTTTTTATTGTTGCTTTAGCTCAGATGCTTTGTATGTGGTCACTAAGCCAGTGTGCAGTAGAGCAGTTCCTGTTTTCTGTCTGTGTGAGTTCAGATGGAGGTCACACAACGGTTTCTTTCATTATTGATAAGTGGTTCTTCTAGTTGTGTGAGTGTGTGAATTTAAATGACCCCCTGGGTCTCCCTGTAGGGCTTAAGTAAGACCCCATCAGCATGGTATCATTAATGTAGCTTTAAACCATGTTAAAGCCCACTCATGAGTCCCCAACACGCCCACAGGGCATCAGTATCCATGTCAGATTTATGTGATTGACAGGGTCAAAAGATCAAATGATGCATGATGGGATTGGATTTATGTATGGAGACTGATGAGGTCTGGGTTTACAGAATAGATTCATCTAGTTCAAGTGTGTCTGGGGCCCTACAGGGGATCCTGCAGGTTTAAAAGGGAAGCATAGAGAATGTAAATCAGACTCTTTGGGCTGTTTGTGACGGTGTTCTTGATTGTCAGAAAGAGGCTGTGAATGAGTCAACGGAATGATTAGAGATTCAAATCAGGCCTGTGTCATGCCACTTCAACACAGAACTGCCCTAAACGCTTTCCTTTGATGTGCTGCAATATGATCTTAGTTGCAGCCTATAAGCTGAAAATGCAAAGCATCTTTTAGAAATGGAAAAGGGGATAAATAGCCTTTGGTGTTTCATGTTGTGATTATGAAAATTACAATCCTGAGTCTCTGCACTACAGTAATAATTACTCTGAATCACATAAACACTACAAAGAGACCAGTCTCCACCAACAATTTTTAATTAATTAATTATTATTTATTAATACATTTATTAATTATCAATTATTATTAATCATATATACTTTGTTTATATCCCAAGCTAGCTTTTATTTTATTTATTTTTTATTATTTAAAAAAATACACAACTGTTATTATAATTTTTTTTGTAGGTAATCATACATTTCTTCAGTGAGGATGCATCAAATTAGTCAAAAGTGACAGCAAAGATTCTTCATTGATACAAAAGATTTATATTTGAAATAAATGCTTTATAAATGTATTTTATTTTATTTTATTTTATTTTTTTACTTTTCTATTCATCAAACAAACTACTTTTCTATTCATCAAACATCAAACTACACACACACACACACATATAAATATATAATAATTTATATATATTAGAAATTTGAACTTTGAATTTGATTCTTAATTTGAGCTGATTTGACGTTAACATACATTTTATGGTAATACCCGTTTTTTTTTTTTTGCTATGCTCATCCATCCCTTCTTCAGACATTTAGTGTAATGACTGAAGCACACTTACCAACTCTTTTTAACACCTGCATGTATTATTAATAGCTCAGTTAATTTGTGCTGTTTTTGTATGTGTAGGTGTGTGTAGTTCAGCATGCCGTCATGCATAATACCTGTCTTCATACTTGGACTTGACAGTTCAATAGGTCCACAGTAAAGGTGGTGACAGACAGATCAGCACGCACATGTGGAAATGTGCTTTCCTGTAGCTCAAATAGTAGAGCATGGTGCTAGCAACGCCAAGATCATGGGTTCAATTGCCAGGGAAAGCAAGAGCTGATAAAATGTAAAAACTGTAACTTGAATGCAATGTAAGTCGCTTTGGATAAAAGCGTCTGCCAAATGCATAAATGTAAATGTGAATGCCTGTGTGTGTGCATTCATATCTGTAAATGTACAGTGAGATGTTTTTCATTTAAACCTGGAAACCAACAGGATTTCAAGAAATGTCAAACAGGTATGACATTAAATAATGAAGAAATATCTCTAGGTCTCAAATCAATAAATCTGTGACATTGATCATGTGAGTCTTTGACAGATGGTCAGATGTTCTTCTTGAAGCTTAAGATGCTCTTTGCATCATCTCAGATCACGCTGGATATCATGTTCACACACTCGTCATTAAAGCATTTTACACATTCATGTTGATTTTTCAAATGTTCACATTTTTTCATTCGAATTGTCATGCTGATGCAAATGCAAAATAGAAGCATTTTAGCCTCAGTGGTCTCACTGTATATTTACACATAAGACTCATGTTAGAACGCTAAAGCACATTTGGATTGAATTATTTGAAACTGAAACAAAGAAACCTTTTGGAGGGATGATTAGATTACAATAATTTAGATACATCCTTGGCCTGTTGTTTCTGCTAGCAACCAAGCAAACAGTGAACGGCTGGCCATTATCCTCTCTGCTGTGGGTCTGAGTCAGCACAAATTATGCAAATATACTATTTCACTCGTCTCACATGGAATATTCATAAAGGATATATTTCCAAATCAAAGGAACCAGTCTCGTAGACTGGACATGTTCTTTCTTTTTCTTTCTTCTTTCTTTCTCTCTTTCTTTTGACCTTTCATTCTTTCGACCTTTCAACTTTTCATTTGTTATTTCTTTCTTCCGAACTTTAAACCTTTCATTCAAGATATATTTCCAAATCAAAGGAGCCAGACTAGGAGACTAGAGCATGTTCTTTCTTTCTTTCTTTCTTTCAATCTCTTTCTTTCTTTTTCTTTCCTTCTTTCGACCTTCCGACCTTTCTTTCATTCTTTCAACCTTTCATTTGTTATTTCTTTCTTTTGACCTTTCAACCTTTCATTCAGGATATATTTGCAAATCAAAGGAACCAGACTAGCAGACTAGAGCATGTTCGTTCTCTTTCTTTCTTTCTTTCTTTCTTCTGTTTTTTTCTTTTGTTCCTACTTTATTTCTGCATTCATATTTCAAACAGGTGTATATTGCGAAGCTGAAACGTGAGCTATATTTTCCATTCTTTCTTCCCTCATCACCTCAAACCTCAGGCCTTGCGTTTTTGCGTATGTCTGCTTACCCATGTCTATATGAATGTGAGAGATATTTTGTGTATGCAAACCCAGAGGTCTCGTTTATCCACCTGCACATAAAATGCATCTGATATACTTTTGTGTGTCTTGCTTGTATAAGGAAGTCTGGGAAAACATGAGTAGGCCACACATTTAGCTTCAGGCACTCATTGAAGATTCTCCTCAACGGTTGCGGTGACAACATCAGCGGCAACAGAGGAGTAAACGGCAAAAAAGAATAAATAATAAAAACCGGCATGAAAGCCTCCTGTTGTGGGTTTGCAGGAAAGGAGAGTGTCACAATGATGCATATGATTTTCATATTTCAGCCAAAATTTTGTGATCTCATTCAAGACCCAAATGCATAAACTTCGGAGAGCCTGGAGAAAGGCTAGCGACGTTTCCTTTCTGACTGAAATAACATCAAAGGATCTCATCCCTGAGTGAAAGAGTGTGAGTGTGTGTGGTTGAGTGTCTCACCTCAGTGTTTGTATGTATCTCATCTTGTTTGTGTTTTATGATGTTTGGTTTCCATGAATGATGCCATAGCAATGATTATAATCAAGGAAATGCTTTAGGATGGGAAGGACAGGCTGTTTCTCTGTTTTACACATACACACACAGTCTTTTTCGACACTATTGCCCTTTGAAATTTGCGTGCTACTTCTATTCTTGTTTTCACATTACCGCTTCATTTGCTCATCAGCGGCGAGTAATAAAATTAGCCAGACCGTACATGTCAGTTCAGTTAATTAGGATAGGTTTTGTTTGTCTTCGCAATGATTAAAGCAACCCTTTTTGTAATTCCAAAGGTTTGAGAAGTGATCCAAATTATTCCACATAGCTGCTTCCCAGTAGCCTGGTTCGTTCAGTAAGATGCTGATTTAGAATGAGCTCTTTGAGCTTCTCGACTGATCGGGAATGCGGCCATGAGTCACGTCTCTGTTCTGTGTTCATTACTCTACTCTAATGCTCCCCAGCTTCACACTGCTGATCAAAACCTCACGTTCAATCGCAGAGCTGTTCGACAGAGGGGTGAGAAGCCCACTGGGTCTTCCGGCATGCTGAAAGAAGCGGAACCGGCGCATTTTGTTGGCATGATGCTGTATCGTGCTTGTTAATCGTTGCATAATTGTTTTTTTGTTAGATGGTGCGATATTTCTTCTTTTGATCACAATGGCTGGCAAAACAAGGCTGGATGTGTTGGGTGAATACACAAACGTAAGTTTTCCAGATGTGTACCCTTTTCACTGGTATTGATTTTATATTAGGTCCTTGTCTAATTTAATTAGGCAATGAAATTATGACTTTTCATTTAATCGTTCTTTATGTGACAAACACATGGCATTTGCTTACATTACTGCTGCCAAGTTATTATCCGACTCTGGTTCAAATTATAAATCTGGCATACTTATGCTTCATATCAAATATGAGTCACAAGATTGTACTGAAGGGGGACAGCAGCGAACAAACTATGCTACATGCAAATAGTAAAATGCAAATAGCATATGACCGGTTAACACTTTATTTTAAGGACCAATTCCCACTAACTAGTTGCTTGTAAGCATGCATATTACTAGCATATTGGCTGTTTATTAGTACTTAGTACTTATGCACTCTAAAAAATACTGGGTTGTTTCAGCTCATCTTTGGGTCAGATATGGACTAACCCAACTTTTGGGTTATAAATTTAATGTAAAAATTTAACCGAACAGCTGGGTAGGTCCATATGTGACCCAAAGTTGGGTTGAAACAACCCAGCATTTTTTAGAGTGTAATCAGTGTTATCAACTACTTATTAACTATTAATGAGCAGATTTTGCATCTTTACAATAGCAAACGAAAAATAGGATTATGTCCCAAAACTTTTCATAAACTTTCTGTTATAGATGTCCAATTATTTGGCACACAAATGTATCTGTCTCTTGCAGTAGAAATAAACATGGTTTGTGCAGTGAATTATTGTCTTGCATCTGTTTTTTTTTTCTTTCTTTTCTTTAAATAATTATTTAAATGTATTGTTATTATTTATTTAATAAATAAATAGTATTAACATTATTATTATTTTTTTTTAAATGCATATATTAGTTTGCAAATACACAATTGCTCATCCTCTCCTGGGGCCCCCTACCTCAGCATGCAAAAATTCAATTACAAACTGTTGTCATATTTTCAAACATTTAAGCATAATAGATTTCTATCAGTAAGAAGTGTTTTCCGTCAACTGTGATAATACATTATTATATTTAAAAAATATATATATATGTATATATATATATATATATATATATATACACACCAGGTTTTATAGTGTTTTTTTTTTCCAGTTGCAGAAATATTTGTGCATTTTTATGCTTATTAGAGTATCATGTTGTTCCCTTAGAAATATGCTGCATTGAAAAATCTGTATGCTTCATGTGAGGAGCTCAAAGTCACTGCCTATGTATAGTTTCAAATCACTTACTTATGAGGTTCCATTTCCACCTATGTAGGCCGTAGGTGTCAAGTGACTCACTAGGCATTGGAACAAAGCCAGTGACACAGTATCATAAATGTCTATAACTAGCACAGAATCATTATAGTGATTCACCGTTGCATGCAGTCACACAGATAAATGTATGGGAACACACACACACTCGGCCTCCCACTCAATCGCACCTTAATAGAAAAAGCCGGTCGGTTCCCCGGCTCACTCACACACATGGTTGCAACCACTGCCAGTTGCTTGCTGTTATCACGATTGTTTCAGCCTCCTACACGCACACACAGTCCTGTAGACGACAGAACAGCAGAGTCGTCTTTAGTCTGGGATTTGCAGCCCATTATCACGACTCATATCTCTTGGTACACACACACACTCCGTAGGCAGCTGAATGTCTGTACCCAGTCTGAGGCTCTGCTCTAATTCTGATTGAGTAACAAGTGAGGTAATAAGCCAGACATCGCTAGCTCTGGAACTGTGTCTCTTTAAGCCTTGCTTTGAGACAATAGGGCCAACATCTGCTGCGTTTACCCACAATCCATCAGAACCCTCTGTATCACAACAGACAGTCTGCGCTAAAGCTTAACGTATGGATTTATGTTCTGATGAAATACTCTGTAAGCTGCTCATTTCTGCAGTAAGCCTTCTAAATACCCATAAGCCTCGGAATTTACCTGTGTGTATGGTGGGAATGTATAATGGAAATAACAGAGACATCTGAAGATGAATATAATGTTACGTGCTGCTCTCTCAATGCCCTTAAATAAGTGATGAAGATTCTGGAACAGGTCTCTCATGTCCTTACAAGATTGTAGCGTGTGTAATTTCACAGACAGTACTGGGTACAGTGCATTCCAAAGCCATCTGTGGCTGCGCCATATTTCAGCATGGCTGGATCGTCTGACAACAGAAGTGAGAACAGTACATTCTCGCTCTTGCATCTCTGTGTTCAGCTGTGGCTCTGAGATTTGTTAAGGGATAATAAAGAGTCAAAAGAGCTTCATCTTTCCTTTCCTTTGTGGGTTTTTTGAAGTCCTTTTTTTCACAGTGTGAGCATACACTTAAGCTCAAAGGGCCGTATATCAGAAATGTCAAACTAAGAATGTTGATCTGGAAGCAGTTTTTGCCCCTTATACACTTACACTCCCCATACACCCCATAAACTGATCTGGCAATGAAGTTCTTTTAACATTATCCAAACAATAGGGTATATTCATTAGGAGAACACAGGTGTGCTGTGTGTATTTGTTTTGAAGGATTTTGTTGTAAGAAAGCATCTGCTAAGATTGTAACCTGGTTTGTTTGTTTGTTGTGTGTGTATGGATTTTCTTCTATTTTCATTCTTTTATGGTATCTCGTTATGGTATTGACATATCATATCATTTTCCTTCACGTTCTTGCAATTGAGATTCAAAGATCATCGTTTATGTCTTAAAAGAGGTCAAGAGGTCAATGAATCAAAATATTTTTAAAAGGTCTTTTTAAAAGAGGTCTATGAAAAATTACAATTTAAAATAACTATTTTGTATTTTAATATATATAAAAAAAAAAAAATCTAATATAGCAAAAATATTATGTTATAAGAACATGTCTGCTACTCTGTATTCCAGTTGAAACTTCAGTAATGCATTTCCTTGGGACATTTTATAGAAAACTGAATCAATTTAATGTTTTGCAGTTATGCAGTTATTCATTTATGCATGAATAACTTGTTCTCAGGCAAAATATAGAAAGCTGAGTGCAGAATCAGCTCAGCAGTCGGGATGCGTTACGCTTTGAAGAACAGCATTGCAGGACGTATTGAATGATAATTCCATTTCAGACCATAGAAGTACATATCGATTTAATTTCTCTATTTTCCTTTGCCGTAGAGGGCTATTAACTGAAATACATTACTGCAAGATCACAAAATGCGACACAAAAGGCTGTCCTACACCATCATGAACCAGAATCTGTCCAAACGCAAAAAATTCAAAGCGTGTCCGCAAACACTCGGGCCTTTTCTGAGTTCAGCTACTGGAAACTAATTCATTGAAATTTATAGAGCTGCATGCGTTCTGATTTCTCACACATACATACAGATGGTGTGAATGAAATTCATCACTTCACCACAAGAACCCAAGAATCTGCAGCTGGGAATCTTCTTAAGGTCTAAATTTATTCAAACCCATGTCTTTTACCAGCACAAACACAAACAATAGCACTCACACACTCTCTCTCTCACGCTCTCGTTCTGTCTTACACAAACAAAAGCCTGAAATAGGCACTGAAATGGGCACAAGCAAACACAACGACAGACAATTATGCTCCCAGTGATATCACACTGATACATCAGCTATTGCCTCAGGTTCGATAAACCCCTTCGTGCCAGATATTTAGTCAGCCTTGGTGTGTACTCTCCTGTTGCTATAGCGACCTTGTCTTTGTGAGATCCACAAAAAGCCCATAATACTCTGCAGACCGTATATCTGCCCTACAGAAGTCTGTCTCTCATTTAGTCTCACACACTCCACACACACAGCGTGTAACGCAACCCTCCTGCTCTGTGGCTGGGCCGCTCTCCTGCCATTGAACTTTTATTGAGAGAAAAAGAAAGCCTTTTTATATTTGGAAAATCGACATGTGAAATGTTTCCACACAAACAATATTGTTCCATATAAAAAACTCAACGTAATAATTATTGTGCCATTGCTGCTTTCTGTGTATATCTCACTCCATGTCTCTTTTCCAGCACGAGGCACCTTGACCTGCAGCTGTGCTTGGTCACGCGTGAGATGGAGAGCGTGAGGGTGGAGAAAAAGACAATGATTACAGAGCTGGAAAACGAGCGCACTTGCCGCCTGCACCTCAGGTAAGGAAATGAGGGAACAATGGTGCGAGAGAGACAAAAGAACAAGCGCAGCAGATCTCATTGGGTCGTGAGTGCGTGTGTGGAGTGTCTGCAGTAGCCACCTCAGCCACGGCACGACAGGAAGAGCTTTGCAGATGGGAAACAACTGTGTGCGTGTGTGAGTACACTTGTGGGTGTTTGCAGGCACAAGTGTGAGAAAAAAAAAAAAACACAGAGAAAAGGGAAGGAGAACTAAAAAGAGAACAAGCATACATTGATTTGAGCAGAATAGATTTCTGTGTAGCTGTATACTGGGATTAACTACATAGAAAAAAGACAAAATGAATCTCAAAATCTTTTGATGTTTTTTCAGGAAATACTGTTATTATGCCTGACCATTGAAAGTAGTATAAATCATACACTAGTCTAATTGCAAATCAAAATGACTGACTGACATTTCTCCCCCAGTCAGGTCAGGCTTTCAGAAGCAGAATTAACATGTTTTTTTGGTATGGTAAAATAGGGTTTATAATACCAAAAACACATAAAAGGCAATGGTAACACTTTATTTTAGGGTCTCTTAACTAGTTGCTTATTAGCATGCATATTACTAGAGTATTAGCCATTTATTAGTATTAATTAAGCACATATTAAGGCCTTATTCTACAGGACCTTATTCTACATCCCTAATCCTACCCAATACCTAAACTTAACAACTACCTTGCTGACTATTAATAAGCAGCAAATTGGGAATTTATTGAGGGAAAAGTCGTAGTTAATAGTGAATAAGTGTTCCCTATTCTAAAGTGTTACCAAGGCAATTACTAAAAGCATTAAAGGTGACATATCATGTAAATCTGACCTTTTCTCATGTTAAATGCTATAATTGTGTCCCCGGTGCATCTACCAGTCTAGAAAACATGAGAAAGAACATCCCAGTAAAATATTTTGGTAAGCCATTCTCTGCAAGCTTGTGAAAAAAAACAGCTGCTCAGATCTTGCCCCTTAATCTGCAAGTTTCCAGCTATGGTGACTCCACTGTGTTTTTACAAGTGACAACGGTGTACCAGTTCTAAAGCCATGGCAAAAGTTCAAGCAAAGCATGCTAACTTTTTTGTCTTTGGCTACACTGACGAGCACAAAACACTTTTTAAAGTCCCAGCTTCAGAGGAGACAAGAGAGCAGTGGATTTGTTGATTTATTTACGCTGCTGCCACACAGATCTAATATAAACATTCAGTTTATTTCCTAGCTGTTTACCTTCACAGACATAACCGACTGTTTTTGTAACTCATTTGTGTTAAGCGCAATAAGACATGAAAGAGAACTTAGTTTAGTACTCACATGCCATGTGACAGACGCTTTCTGTGCGCGTGCTTCGGATGTGTGTGCTCAGAAAACCGTTTAAAATGCATGGTTTCAGCGTAATAGACATGATAATCAAAACCAAGTAGATGTTTTTTTTTTGTTGTTGTTTTTTTTAGCAGAGTATCTAAGGAAGGAGATGTAAAGGCACAGCCCTATTTTTGGAAAAGGGGGCGGGGAGCAGCAGCTCATTTGCATTTAAAGAGACATGCATGACAACAGCTTGTTTCTGCTTTCACTCAAAATAGCATTTTCAAAACTATATAATAAATGATCTGTGGGGTATTTTGAGCTGAAACAGACACATTCTGGGTACACCTGAGAATGTAAAAAGGGACATTATAGGTCTCCTTTATTAAAGAATATTATTTTAATAAACCTTGATAAACATTGAAAATTATTAAACATAATAGTAATAATGTGCATTATACAGTAATATTATATACTTTTAATAATTGACAAAACAAACAAACAAAGAGTGAACAGATGTATCATCCTGAATGTATTTATTTTATATATTATTTTGTAATTTTATGTAATTGAATGAAGTCTCTTATGCTCAACAAGCTGCATGTGATCAAAAATATATTTCTGTGAAATATTATTACAATTTAAAATATCTGTTATATTTTAAAATGTAATTTATTCTTGTGATGGCAAAGCTAAATTTTCTGCATCTGTCTGTGTAGATTCATCACTAAACCATCCAGGTGTTTAAAACATTCCAAAAATGTACTTTTTATTAAAATCACTGGACTATAAAAACATTTACACATTTAATCTAGTAGTCATATGACCTCTAATAGGTCTGTTGATCATGTGAATTTTGTGGATATATTGTGGATTTTCTATGCATTTCCCCCATGTTATTCACTTTGAGTTTTTTTGAGGCTTGGTCCTCCTGCTGATATCTGTTGTTTGAGATGTAATCGGTTAATAATCAGATGCTGTGAAGTGAAGCTGTCATGAACGATAGAAAGGAGAGAGGTCTCGGTTGACTGGCAGGTGATAATGCAGTCATGAGCTTTCTGACAGGCATTTCCATCTTCTCCAACCGTCTGAGTGGCACACACAAAGGCCGTGATGGCGTCATACTGCGAAGTGTTTCCAGGAAAGGTGTGTGCTGGGGGATTGTATTTAAGTAAAGGATTGTGTGGCAAACATTTATATATGGTTAGTGTGCATCAGCTCAGTGACATATAAAGCCTGGTGTGAGTTGAAAATCCATTTCTAATTTACTTTATATTCTTTTTCATCTCTCTCTCGTGTATTTGTTTTCTTTCTCTTTTGTCCTAATTGATTATTTCAGCCGATGGCTGACATCTGAAATCTTGTCAGCCAAAAATTATGACTGAGAGATTTCAACATTTTTTTCTCTGTCAAGAAAATATGCTGTCTGGTCCTGGCTTCACACACAAGCACATAAAGACACGCAATGTCACACCCTCATGACCACAAGGTCTTACCAGGCGATTCGTTCAGTTTAAAAGATAATGATTGTATCATATTTCATCAAGGAGATTATTTCCCTGGGTTCCCGTATATGTCATGACCTATTATATAGGAATGTGTGGCGTTGTAGTCTCTGTAGTGGGTGTTATTATTACATCTGACTTTCTCAGGATGCCTTTCACATTTCTCAAGAAATAATCAAAGTCGTCTCGCTGCTGTCTAACCTTGCACCCCATCGAAATGTATCGCTTGAAAAACAAAATGTTCTATTCTGTGTTCCCGTGCTAGTGAGGATAGTAATGTTTTATGATGATTAAAGTATTTCTCTCGCTCTCTCACTCTGTATTTCTTGGCCGTTCAGGGCTCTGTGGAGTGCAGCTGTAACACTAGTGATGTGTTGCACCCTTGTCAAACATTGGAACATGACACTCAACTTTCAGATAATTCAGTGTTGATCCCATTTGTGAAATTACATTTTATCAGCCGAAGATTACTGAAAAAGTTGCATATGATATGGACAGTTTGTCTTCTTAAAGACAGGTTTATCTTTGCACCTAATTTCTCAAATGATTTGTCTTTTTTTGGAGTAACAAAAAATGGTTTTAAATGGTCAATTACTCATTTTGATGTGTTTGCTCATTTGACCTCAGTTCACCAAGATCGTTTTTATTAAACTACATTTGCTCCTTTTTCTGCAAAGCAATTGTAGGGTTTTTTTGTTCTCAACTCAAATATATTTCATTTTACTGTTTACTGTGGGCACTTAGACATTTCCTGCTATCTAGCAACCTTGTAAAATCTTTCTTCTGAGATATTATCTAACATTCACATATATGTCAAAGCAGAGCATGATCCTTTGCACTGAACAGTGTGTTGAAGCCTTGGCACTAGTCATGTGAAAAGACCTTATGTAATACCCATATCCAGCACCTTTTGTACTACAGGCATGAATGATACTTCAATCATGTGAGAAGAGGTTTGCTATTACTTTAATCAGACAAAAATGGAAATTATGTCGTCGATCACTCAATAACTCTATGGAACTTAACTTCTACCCATTATAAAACATTATTTTAAAAAGTGACGAAGACACACCCTATCCATCCTAAATAGTATGTGAGATTAGAATAAGTCACAGCATGCGGTGTGTACAAGAAATAGGACTGGGGAATCAGAGTGCGAATCAAACACGGAACACTTTAATAATCAACTCAGGAACCAGGAGACAGGGATAACACACCTAATCATAACGGAGAACGGACAAAGACTAAGGGAGAACTGAGGATTTATAAACATGCACCAAACAAAGGGAACTAATGAGATAATTAACGAGGCAACAGGTGAACAGAATAACAATCAATAACCTAAGGAAAACTAGGTCACAGGGGGAACAGGCGAACTGAAAACACAATGAAAAACAGACTCAAAACATACAGAACATGTGACAGTAAGTGTATCCCATAGCATAGTATGTTGAAAAGAGTATGCCAAAAGTCCCTGGATGGTGTACTATTTCTAGGAGATTTTTAAAATGTGGATCCGTGCACACTCTAATGGCTAATATTACCCACAATCCATTGCACTTTTGCAAAGGATTCAGTTCAGAACTACAAACACGAATTAAAAGTGTTAAAAAACTATAAACATGGTGAATGCGCACGACTGATGGTTAAGTAGACAGGTTTAGATAAATGGGTTTGAGTTACTTATAGTCAACATTTAACATCCATTTGGCCATTAACTTTTAAATGCATCATTATGCAAAAGAATATGAGCGGCAGATTGGGACGCAGCATCAGTGTGTAGCTACTACTGCCTCGCAAACTCATGTGAGAGGAGATGACAGGCAAAAGTGAGACACTCAATCCTCAGTTAGCTCATCAGTGTGTGAGTTCCATAAAAAAGACAGGGTGCTAGACCCCAATCAACAGTTCTTTTTATGAGTTATGTTTACAAACTCTCTCTTTACACACATATTTTGAGTGTGATTAATTGGCCAAATAAGAGAAAACAAGGTAAATTTGTCTGATAGTATTTTTTAATGTTTTCTGTTAATATGTAATTGAAAATATGATGACGACTGTGACAATTGTACACCCTAACACTGTGGAGTTGACTTTTGTATTGAAAATCATTACTCATACTTTCATCAGAAAATAGAAAATGTAGTTGTGAAGAAGCCTTTCCCTGAAAGTCGGTAAGATGAGCGCTGAAGTACGCTCTCTTTATTCTCTACTTCACAAAGATATGAAGTAGATTTCACATCTTTGAACTGCTTCAGTCATCAGAGCAAAGAGAAAAATGAAGTGCGATTCTTAGATGTCTTCCCTCCTTAACCCCTCCTAGCCGTAATGTTAGCGTCTCTTTAAAGTCCTCTTTTCATGTCTTGTGCGTGTGCATATTTATTTTTTGGAATGAAGTGTGCGTGCTTCACATATGGGGCATGTGCGTGTGTAGTGCGAGCTCACTGTAGCGTGAGGTCTAGCAGTCTGTTCGGTCAAAAGGTTTATAGCCTGATTATAGACTACGCCCCAGCGGTTCACAGAAAGAGATGGGGAAGGACAGCGAATGAGACAGGAAGCATAAACTGTTTGATCCATGAACACCCCTAGGCGAAGTGAAGAGCACTAGAATGCTGACTATGTTAATGATGATTATGATGATGATGATATGGGAGGTGATTTATAACAGTTATGATGAAGTCATAGATTTGAATCCGGACAGGCTAAGAATGCTGAGAAGCCAGGGGAGAGCAGCTGGCCAGACGCACACATCAAAAACAGACCATGTGCTGTCCAGACACACTCCAGAAACACTTCAAACACTGAGGGCGAAATGAGAACGAAAAAGAGGACAGGAGTGGGGAAAAAAGACGAAAAGCATGAGGGGTCAGTCTGAATGGGGTCAGTCATGCACTGCAGTCCAGTTTAACTGGCACAGCCAGATGTACTTCCAGAAAACACACACAGCTGTTGGTAGTGCTGGTCTGTCTGGTTTATTGGTGAGGTTTCTCGTCTCGTCTAGTCTCTTTTGCTAACGAAGAGGAGATGAAACAAGTGAAAAGGGGACAAGATGATTCTCTTCTCCACTCTGTCTTCTAGTCTAATCTCATCTCAATTTGTTTAATTTCCTCTACTCTGCATATACATCCAATTTCATTGCATCTTGTCTTTTCTTCTCTTATTTCATCTTGTCCTCTTTGCCTTGTTTCCTCTCCTTTCCTTTTCATCTCATCTCTTCTCATCTCAGCTCGTTTCATCTCTTGTCTTCTCAGCTTCTTCTGAGTCTTTACCTAGCCTTTCCTCTTATTTCTTCCCCTCTTCTTTTGTGACCATGTTTAGTCTAGTCTTGTCTCATTTCACCTCATGTCTTCACCTCCCATCTCATATTTCCTTACATTATGTCTTATCTTCTCTTTTCATCTTGTTGTCTAGCCTAGTTTTCTCTCCTCTCTTTTCCTCTCCTTCTGTCTTCTCGTCTTTTCATTTCCTGTTCTTTTCTCATATGTGACCCTGGACCACAAAACCAGTCTTAAGTCGCTGGGTTATATTTGTAGCAATAGCCAAAAATACACTGTATGGGTCAAAATTATAGATTTTTCTTTTATGCCAAAAATCATTAGTATATTAAGTAAAGATCATATTCCATGAAGATATTTTGTAAATTTACTACTGTAAATATATCAAAACGTCGTTTTTGATTAGTAATATGCATTGCTAAGAATTCATTTGGACAAGTTTAAAGGCGATTTTCTCAATATTTTGATTTTTTTGCACCCTCAGATTCCAGATTTTCAAATAGTTGTATCTCAGCCAAATATTGTCCGATCCTAACAAACCATTAATCAATGGAAAGCTTATTTATTCAGCTTTCAGATGATGTATAAATCTCAATTTCGAAAAATTGACACTTAAGACTGGTTTTGTGGTCCAGGGTCACATATTGTCTTTTCTCATCTCAGCTCATTTCATTTCTGTACTCAGCTTCTTCTCAGGCTTTTCCTAACATCTTGTCTCCTTTCCTCGTTTCACCTTTTTTTGCCTTGATCTTGTTTCATCACTTCTTTTTCTCATCTTGTCACATCTCTTCCTTGTTATGTCCTTCTTTGCTCGGCTCATCTCATTTCCTCTCTTCTTCTCTTATTAATTTGTTTAATTTCCTTTTCTCCTAATATCTCTTTTTCTTGCATCTCAATTCATCTCATCATTTTTTCTTGTCTAATCTCCCCTCCTCTTCTCCCTTCTGCTCTCGTTTCCGCTCCTCTCATTTGATCTATTCTCTTTTCTCATACCATCGTTTTTCTTACATTTAATCTTTTCTCCTCGTATTTCATCTAGACGGCTTGTCTCCTCTCGTCTTCTTGTCTCATTTTGTTTCCTATTTGTCTCTCATCTCATCTAATTCCATCCCTTCCTGTCTTGTCTTTCTCATTTAGCCTTTTTACAGTAATTCTCTTTTCAACTTTTAGTCTCCTCTCTTCTGACAATAGCCATTTTTCGTACCCAGTGTTGTTCCCCTGTTATGAAAAATTAATTCCCATGGTTCTCTCCCACTGTCGCTCTCTCTCTCTTTTTCTGCCTCTTTTACTGTCTGTCTGTCTCCATGTCTCACCCTAACACTGCCATGTTTACCCGTTACCATGACTTCTATACAAGTGGTTGAGTGTGTGCTTGTGTATGTTTGTTTACGTGGTGACAGGCTGTGATGGGGGGATGGATACGCATATGGTTGGTGTGTGGTCGCTGAAGAGATTTCATGCATGTGTGTTTGTGTGTGTGTGGATTTGGCGTCCTGTTTATCCACATAGAGACTTCTGGCAGCTCTTATCTGCCTCTGTCTCATGATGATGATGTAATGCTGGTGGGAATGAAAGGGGCGTGACGTAGGGCAGCAGTACAGCTGAACTGACACAGAACTTCAAATGAACAAACCTCATTAAATCACCCGGCTAAACACTGACAGTGCTGACGCTCAGCCAGAAACTACGAGAGACACTGACCGTCCCATAGAATATTGATGGAGTTCTAAATGAAGGTCCGGCAGGAGCATGTTCATCTAATCCTGTCCATTTCAACACTAGCGTATATTGTATAAACAGCTGCTTAACAAATGTGTTTACCTTAAACCTCCTCAAGGATTATATGAAAATGTGAACTTATATCAAATGCTTAAAATGAACAGGAGTACAAATATCCCACCCACACATAAAGTGTAAAATTGATTTATCTAGGCTTATGTCTGTGTTCTTGAATATTTCGAGATTTGTGTTCAGGGACTTGACATTCAATTTTAATGGATCGAAACCAAGATATCCAAAAATTCAGTGATTTAGTGTTGAATAAACAGTTATTTCACCTTTTTTTTTTTTTTTTGTAATCAATACTGATTGTTCTTATTCATTCCTGTATTAAAGACAAATCACAACTGACTTGTTTCCCCTGGATAACATTGAGATTGAATATTGAATGAATTTCAATACGAACTCAAAAATCTCATCTTCGTCTCGTCTTGTCTCTTCAAACGGAACTCAATAATTGAATGACTTCTCATCTTTTCTCTTTGTCTTGCCTCATCTAGTCTGTTCCAATCAAAAGGAACTAACATGTTATGTAATCTCTTAACTACTCTTGTTGTCTCATCTCGTCTTGTTGCTTCTATTTAAAATAAACTCAAACATTTCTCAAAGATTTCATGTCTCTTCTTCTCATCTCATCTCTTCTATTTAAAATCAACTTTTATTTATTGTAGTCTATTTTTTACTCATAATTTATTCTTGACATCTCATCTACTGTACGTAGTCTCTTTTGTTCAAATAGAGCTCAGATATTTAATCTCTTTTCTTCTCTCATCTTTCATGTCTCTATTCTTTCTCATATTTCAACTTGAACATTTGATGTAGTGTCTTCTCATCTCATCTCATTTCTGTTTTCTTTTCATCGCGTCTCTTCTCTTTTCAAAATCAGTTTATACATTTCATGTAGTCATCTTCTCTCTTTCCTTCTCATCTTGTCTCAACCCTTTTTACTCTCATAATTGGTAAACTCATGTGAGAAAGTACTGTCCCCTTGCAATAAAGCAGTGTAGTAGTCTTCAGTTCTAAATCAGAATCATTGAATAATTCGCTTTGTGTCTGTGTGTGCATCAGATCAAGGTTTGTGCAGCAGCATTGGCTTCTCAGGGAAGCTTTGGCCCTGCTGCATTCGTCTCGAGGGGAGATGATGACTGTTAAGAACCAGTTAACTCACTTCCTGGAGACCTGGGAGAACAGCAAATCACTGATACAGCAGAGTTGCATCAGTGCTGATGCAGGTAATTACACACACGCACACACACATACACACAAAACTTGTCTTGCTTCAGAAAACATTTGCTCCTATCTGATTTGTACATCTGTTACAGCTTATAGTACATGTGTGTGTATGTGCATGTGTATTACACACGTGCTCAGGCAGAATCACAGAGCACACTCCTACACACTGAGGATGACAGTCATAATATATCTTGTCGTGGTCTGAAATTAAAATAGGAACACATTCTCCCTCGGCCTCTGTGGGTGCGTGTCGGTGACTATGAGATGTAGGGCACATTGTACCCGCTGTACTAAGATAATTGCAGTATAATGATAATAGAGGATGTGAGACATTTACTATAAGTGCTGGAAGAGAGGAGAGTGTCAGTGGATGGCAGAGCTGATATATACCCCATAGTCATGTGTGTGGTGTTGGTAGTCTAGTGGGGGTGATTAAATTCACGAGGATTCTAAAACCCTTGAAAGAAGACCTTTATACTTATATATATAAATCTGTAAAAAGTCTTGCCTACCTCAGTCTTTTAAATGCTAGTGTGCATTGTCGAAACATCCCCTCAAACTCTTTCAGACAGGAGAAGGGTTAGGCTTAAGGTTAGGGTAAGGCATATTCTGATTTCTGAGGTGGTACATGGAGTGCCCCCAGGTGGTATGTCATGTGATGGGAAATTTACAATAATAATAAATAAAAATTACACTTTATTAAGTATACATTTTATTTTTAGTGTTCCATGTTTGCTGTATTATTTATTCTTTAATTATAATTTTAACAATGCTTAATTTAGCGTTCAAGACTGTATACTAATGTTTAATAAATATTCTTCTGCATTATGGGATGCAAATAAGTTTTTTTTCAGACTGTGAACTGGTGCAGCCAGCAATAAAGGAATAAAAAAGCCATATTGACAATAAAAAGTATAATTCTGTACATTTTCATGAAATATTTCAAAATGGCTTGTTTTTACACTGAAGTCAGCGCTCATTTTTTAGCATAATGTAATATGTCAATAATGTAACCAGAGCAGTTTCAAGCACTGTTACACAGATGGAAGAGGTTTTCAGTTAAACAAAGTAGTATTGAATTAAATGCAGTTTTGTATTATTAATATTATTATTTTTATTTATTTATTAACTTTTCGTCATTCCAAACTTCACCGTGTCACATAAAAATGTACAGTATGATGCATAACTACATTGGCCGTTTTAGTGTAGATGGCTTTATAATGTAAGCAATATAGTTCCCCTTCCAGGGAACTCCATGCTGCGCCCCCTACAGGGCACTATGGAAAATGCAGCCTGCATGACCCATGTCTGAAGCATGTGTGAAACAACGCCAATGGCCCATGACGTCATAAGTGGGGTGCCCAAAAGTATAAAAGGGCACCTGCTGAATACGTCATCCTTTTTGCTGTCTTCAGGAGCTGTCTGTTTGAAGTGCGTGTGAGAGACCAAGGCAGGTGAGCACTGTGGAAAGTGTGCCCGAAGTTTCTGTCACTTGAGGACACACACGGTCTACGCGTCATGTATCTTGGTCAGGAGCTTGCGTGTTCAGTGCTCAAGGGCGCTGAACGCGCTCATTGTGAGTGTTATCCAATGAGAAGCTCTATTCGCGTTTGCCCCTCTGACAAGTGCTTGCATCTCACCTATTGCCGAGGCACGGTGAAGACTCGGATCGCGGAATTCGCTGGGTTGAGATGCTCTTTTTGGGTTATCAGATCCCACGGATAGCTCTTGAGTCGAGCAGCGCTTCAGGGGATTTGTGCCTCCATGTTTGGATACTAACACTCGAGGGCATGTTCTGCTTTCTTCTGTGTTTGTCTCGGCGAAGAGCCGGTCTCTAGGCTCTGCTCGCGTTTGTTCCTATTCCCCAGGGATGCAGAACAAAGTGCTTGTGTCTCGCGGCCCGGTTCCGCCATTGCCGCAGCACAGTTTCTCACCTCGCGGTCATCGTTTTGATCTGCGAGATCCACACACCCTCTCTAAATGGGTTGTCGGATGCCACAGATACTATTGGGTTGTTATGCCGATGAAGTGTGAGCACGGAGTCGTTTTAGCCCTGATCTTGTGAGATCGTGGGCGGAGCTATATTCAGCTCGGCCGTGCCTCTCTAATATGCATGTTATTGTGTGTGGAGAGCATTGCTGGGCGTGAATATATATGTTAATGCTCTGTGGAGAAAGGCTTGCAAGTTTTCTCTCCCAGGGTTTTCAGCACCTAGAGTGGTTATAGGGAATGTCTCTTCCTGTGTTAAGCCGGAGTGTAACTGTCTGCGGATGGTTATGCTCCAGCCCAAGCTTACTTTGTTCTGGAATTTGGTGGTCTGAGGGCAGCCATGTTCTAGCCTGGCTACTTAACTAGGTTGGGTTCTCCTTGGCACAAGTTCTCTCGATTAAGCGCTGAAGTCTTTGTCTAGGAATCTATTATTTGAGTATAGCTGTGTTCCAGCTCGGAGACTGCTTATCTTTTTTAGGGTTTTTAAATAGTGGTCTTTGTGAGCCCCTTGCATGGACTGTGCTGTCTCCCCTTCGGGGTTTTAAGTAGATGGCCCACTTCCGTGGTCTGGGATATCTTCAGCCTTATCTGATTGAACTGCTATTCGAGGATAGCTGTGTCCAGCCCTCTAGTGTTATGGCCACAGCTTACATCAGGCTTTGATCACTGACTATGATGTTTATGTGTTCGCTCTTCAGCGAATCATTTACTGTGGGTCCGGATCTCCTTCTTGTGAGCTCCTGGTCAATAACACGGTGCTTCGCTAGCCTACTGTGGGACTGACATGAATTGGGGACCTACTTAGTATAGCCATCTGAGGGTAGTTATATTCCAGCCATTGTTATGGCAGGACGGGCTTACTTGAATACAACTGTCTGAGACTAGCTGTATTCTACTGCAGTTGTAGTGAGCCCTCTCCTGGATTGGTTCCCCTTTCCTATAGCCTAGCTATCTGAGGATAGCTATGTGCTAGCTCAGTGATTGCTCCCCTGATTAGGGTTTTAAGTGCTGTCTCCCCTCTTTGGGTTGTAATTAGACAGCCCACTCTGTGTGGTCTGGGTAGTTTTCAGTCCCCCTTCTGGTAGCGCTTCCTAGGTACATAGCTATCTGAGGATATCTATGTGCTTGCTTAGTGACTGCTCCCCTTCTTAGGGTTTTTAAGTAGCGGTCTCCTTGAGCACTTGCCTAGACGGAGCTATCTCCCGTGCTAGGGTTGTAAGTAGATAGCCCACTTTCTGTGGTCTGGGCAGCTTTGCAGGAAGGCTATCTATGCCCTGCTGAAAAAAACAATAGAACCCTGCCCAAAACACAATAGAAAATGTAATGGTTTTAATGGTTATAATGGGAATTGTATTGGTTTTAATGGAAACTGCAATGGTGTCTACTGGTATGTGATGGATTCTATTGGTGGGATGTTAAATCCTACTGGAAAAATGCCCAAAACACACTACAAAAAGGAATTTTGTAATGGTTTTACTGGAAAAAGCTAATGGTTTATAATGGTATTTTAATGGAAACCATTGGAATTTCTGTGATGGTTTCTATTGGGCTTCTATTGTTTTTTTTTTTAGCAGTGCGCTAACTGTGTATTGTTTACTTTGGAACTGACAAGGATTGGGGTCCTCCTTAGTGTAGCCATCTGAGGGTGGTTATAGTCCAGCCATTGTTATGGCAGGATGGGCTTACCTGAATACAGTTATCTGAGGCTAGCTGTGTTCTACTGCAGTTGCGGTTAGCCCTCTTTTGGAATGGTCCCCTTTCCTAGAGCCTAGCAATCTGAGGATAGCTATATGCTAGCTCAGTGATCGTTCCCCTGCTTAGGTTTTTAAGTAGCGGTCTCTTGAGCCTTTACCTAGACAGTGCTGTCTCCCCTCTCTGGGTCGTAAGTAGACAGCCCACTCTTTGTGGTCTGGGTAGTTTCAGTCGGTCCCACTTCCAGTAGCCCTTCCTAGGTACATAGCTATCCTCAGATATCTATGTGCTAGCTCAGTGACTGCTCCCCTTCTTAGGGTCTTTAAGTAGCGGTCTCCTTGAGCACTTGCCTAGACAGTGCTATCTCCCCTGCTAAGGTTTTAAGTAGGTGGCCCACTCTCTGTGGTCTGGGCAGCTCTGTAGGAAAGCTATCTCGGCTATGTTATTCTGGTCCACAAGCCTTCATAAGACCTTAGAGACATAGCTATCTGAGGATAGCTGTGTTCTAGCTCAGCAGCTACTCTCTTTACCTGGGATTTAAGTAGTGATCTCTTGAGCTCTTCTAGAGGCTTTCTAGTTAGCCTCTTCAGTGGTCTTGTGTATTCAGGCTAGTTCTGCTCACATAGCATAGCTATCTGAGGATAGCTGTGCTCTTAACTTGGGTGGGATGTTCCCCTTGATCTATTCGGGTTCCCCCCTTTCTGCCAAGTTGCGTGAGTGGCCCGTGGCATGGCCCCTTTCTAAGGGAAGGCTTAGGTGCATGTATGTCGCTTCCTTGGTGCACTCCCACCAGGTGGACAGGCATGCACCTCAGCACGGCGTGGTTGAATTTCATTCCCCATAGTGCCCCTTAGGGGGTGCAGCGTGGAGTTCCCTAGAAGAGGAACGTCTTGGGTTTCACATGCAACCATGGTTCCCCGAGAGGGCACGAGACGCTGCGCCCCCTTGCCATGCCTTCGGCCTGCCTGTCTACGTCTTCTTCAGACAGCTAAAGTGGATGATGTATTCAGCAGGTGCCCTTTTATACTTCCGGGCACCCTGCCTATGACTTCATGGGCCATATGGGCCAATAGATTGGCATTGTTTCACACGTGCTTGCAGGCTGCATTCCCCATAGTGCCCCATAGGGGGCGCAATGTCTCGTTCCCTCTCGGGGAACCACGGTTACATGCATAACCCGAGACATTTTGTGCAATCTTTGTTTTGTCATTCTAACCAGATTAAGATGTTGTTCTGAAAAATACTTGAAGACATTATCTCACCCACTGTTGTGTGCATACCACCAGATTACTGTATGACTCTCTCACTTCTCTCTATCAAACACAAATTGGGACACTACAATGCAAATTTTCTACACGCTTAAATTTTCTTTATTTGAATAGCAAAATATGATTAAAAAAAACTGTAAAATTAGTGTGGTTGTTATGATTAGATCAAATAACCACTGTCAGACTATTAATCAATATGTGCATGTCTATGTATAGTCAGATTTACCATTGGTTGGTGAAATTTTGCAAACAAAATACAGTCATT
Source organism: Onychostoma macrolepis (assembly GCF_012432095.1). Taxonomy (NCBI): domain Eukaryota; kingdom Metazoa; phylum Chordata; class Actinopteri; order Cypriniformes; family Cyprinidae; genus Onychostoma; species Onychostoma macrolepis. The sequence continues at coordinate 18,082,568 of NC_081172.1, read as the reverse complement.
GTTATACAAATCAATACAATCCGAAGTTTTGCGTGAGGGTGAAAAAGATCCCCACGCAGATTTTGCTCATGTTCGATTTGGTCATGCAAAGTCATTGCATTAACTAAGGCGAAGCTGCTTGGTTTGAAGGTGAATTCTGTACAAGCTGTGCTTCATGCATCACTAGACCTTTTTGCCTGTGAAATTTCACCAAAATTTAATGTGACCACACCTTAAGAGAACGAATAGAGTGTTACAGTGTGGGCAAGTGTCAGTATTTTTCAGTTTTTTACAGACTGGCTCTGTTGTGACTTGCATGTTTGTGCATATGTGTTTAGAGAGGTTTTGCATGTTTAAAGGTGTTTGTTTGGTTCATACATCGACATGCAAATCACTTCATGCATCGATACTAACACATGCATACTTGTTGTGTGTCGCTCAACATAGTTTTGCAGATGATTTGGGTGCCGTAGGGTGAGTTAACCTCTCGCTCACCCCTGGGGTGTGTGCCTCCTCACCACAAACGTTTGGAACCGCCTTCCTTCTGCCTGTTGCACGTTTCATAAAGCTGCCAAATTCCAGCAAGTGTGTGCGTGTGTGTGTGTGTCACTGAGAGGTGAATGAGTACAAATGGCTAGAATCCTTTTGAACCAACGGACAGGTATTTTGTTTACAGTAGCCTAAGGAGTGTTTAGGCATTGCTTTTCCTGCCTCCCCTACCTGTCTTTCAGCATACACATGTAACGCATGCATATTTTTGTATATATGCTCTCCACTCAAGTCGATTTGACAAAGCACTCTTGAGGCTGTTTGTGCATGTAGGTTCTGATTGTGTATGTGCAGAAATGTATGTGTGTGCGTGGGTAAGGGCCAAACTGATATGGGTGTGGGTGCAACAATTATGCGCTGCTACCTGTCTGTCTGTTTTCCATGGTTATGAGACATGAGGGGGAGATGAGATGAGAGCAGAAAGGAATAAAATGCGAGAGAAACAGAGGAAGACGGTCTGAAAAAAGATGAATAAATTTGTATGTTGTTTTTCACTGCTGCTAGCTTTATGCTACCCATTAGCTCATACTGAAGAGGTTTGATCTTAGTAAAGTTGGTGGGGATGTTATAAAAAATATAATATTCAGTGGAAGCAGTTGAAGTTACATATGGGTCAATGACATTACGTACATTTTTTGGTCTGATTTATTGATTTATTCAAAAATACATTAAAATGCCATTCATAGACACAACAACTTAAATACATCTGCAATGCAATGCAATGATGAGCATGTTTTTAAATTTTTATACAGAAATTAATTCAAATTAATTTTGATGTAAAGAAATAGTAAACACATTGTATTTAACACTAACTAACTTACATTTAACTTGTAGCATCATTAACTGGTCAGGGATCACTAATATCCTTCATGGCACGACACATTGCCGAACGGAACTCTTGACCAAGAAGAGCATAAAATGTCGAAGTAAGTATGCTAAAATGAATTTGGATAGACCTGTGCAGTTTTGGAAGGATGTTTTATGGTGTAATAAGATTTGGATCATTTGGATCAGTAGTATATCTGCAAAAAAGTCAAAGCTTATGAGCTGAATAGCACCATTTCCATGGTCTTGTTATGGAGATGCTTTGCTGCTGCACTAAGTGGAAAGCTTGACTGTATGGATATCATTGATTCTTTAAAGCAGGGCTGTCCAAACTCAGTCCTGGAGGGCCGGTGTACTGCAGAGTTTAGCTCCAACTTGCCTCAACACACCTGTATGAAAGCTTCTAGAATGCCTAGTAAGAGCTTGATTAGCTGCTTCAGGTGTGTTTAATTAGGGTTGGAGCTAAACTCTGCAGGACACCGGCCCTCCAGGACCGAGTTTGGATAGCCCTGCTTTAAAGTATCAGGCCATTTTGGCAAAGATTGGGATGATTGTCCTGTTGGAAAGTTCAATGGTCATCAAGCTTCTGTCTATGCTCCGAAGGCATCATGTTTACATCCAAATCTACTGAAGTTTAGTTCAGGTATTGGTCATAGAATGTTTATCAGTGGCCTGTTCAGTCTCCAGACTTAAATCTCATTGGAAATATTTGGTGGAATTTTAATAAAGCAGTGGCAGGTCAGGGGGTTGAATAATTTTGATATATACAGTTGTAATCAAAATTATTCACCCCCCTGACCTGCAAAAATCATTGATTTTTCACCCAGAAAAAAAAATTGTCATTATTTACTCATCCTTGTGACTTCTTGTGACTGAGGTTTCTTGCAAGTTGGGCTGATATTACTCCACACTGCTGCCTGTGGTCTGTAGAGAATAGTGCAGCCGAGTACATAGTATAAATGCCTCCTCGCAGTGCCTTTCAGGTGCACACGGCGTCTGCTGTGGTTTGTGCCAGAACGAATGTGTCAGACTTAAACAAGTCTTAACTTGTGCACATACTACACCAGTCATATACTGTAACACTGACATTTAATCTTCACATTGGTGCTCAATCAATGACCAAATCTTAAACTTTTTACATTTGATCTCCCTTCCAGTATTACTTATTTGGTTACAGTTTGGTGCCAGATAGCAACGCTCTACATAGCAGATAGTAACTCTTACTTAAATTTACCAAGGTAAATAATACTTTCATTTTCAAAATTTTATAGGCTGTATTCAGTAGTCTTTGGTACGGACGTGTCCCTGCTGGTCATACGGTCTGGGAAAACCAAAAGCAAGTTCAGACACTCACACAGGGCAGGGCTTTATTGCACCCCCTATACACACACACGCACACACACACGCACACACACATTATGCAGTAGTATGCTAACGAGTTTTAACCAAAGCATTCATTGAACCCTAACCCACGCTGGGTCAGCACTAGCAGCTGCTGTTCAGGTGCTTAGTCAGCTGAGAGAGACAGGTAGGGTTTGAATGTGATTGAATGTGTGTTCATGTGCATGAGATAGCAGGTTTGGGACCAAATGCAACAGAGCTGATGGTAACCGCCCCATGACCCGAAGTACATCAGTCAGCAGACAGAGGCTCGACCTCTCTTTCTCTCTCTCTCTCTCTCTCTCTCTGTGTTCTGCTCTGTTTATGTGCAAGCACTTCATTGGTCTGTGTTGTTGACGTGAATTACTGCACCCGCTGCTGTTGTTAAAAGTTCTCTGGTATTTTCTCACCCATCAGAGAATTTGCTTTATTGTTATCTTTGTTATGCTATGCACAAGCACTTGTGTGAGATTTTTCAGAGTTACGCATTTTACCTTCTCGAGTGACTGATTTCTTATGTGTTTCAGTCTTGAGTCATTTTATGGGGATGGATCTTAAAGGATTCACAATTTCCTCATAAAAAAGTACTTAAAGCGATGGGATGATAATGTATGTGAGGTAAATCAGATCAAATCACACTTTTATCTGTGATACAGTGGCCTCAAAATGTATTAGGGCACTTCACTCTTAATATATTGATTGCATTCATCTTTCCTGTTGGAAAGTTCAGTTATCATCAAACTTCAGTTTATGCTGAAGGCATCACAAAATATACATCCAAATATATACAGTATAACAAATATACCGTACAATAAATTTTAAATAAAACATCTTTTGTAACATTGTAAATGCATTTACTGTTACTTTTAATAAATATAATGCATCCATATTTTTGATTTTTGTGGTCTATGTATCGACACTTTAATTAAAATACTACTAATAATAGTAATGTTTTTAACTGTGGCTTCTATACATTTTAGCCCACTGTGTTTATGTACTTAAGCTCTGCCCCAAATAGTCTGAAACTAGCCGACCAGCATCCATTCAAATGGCCTGTTTACTGTGTCATTATACAGTCTGCTTTAGAGGGTGGGAACCATGCTGACAGGATTACCCTGCACCTCAGTGAACTCATTGTCTTTTCCAGCAGGTCAAATTAGTTTACGCTTGGGCATCTTGGTTTTATCATAATTAACTTTTCTCAAGAATCTGTTTTGCATTTTGAATTATTTTCTGGAATACTGCACATTAAAACAAGGATGAATGTGGTTGACATCCGTGCACGACACTGTCACTACAAATGAATTGTTAAAACACACACACACACACACACAAAAACAAGAAAAATAAAAATGCAGATTCTTCTTTCTCTGACCACTTTCACAAATGTATTCTTTTTTAGAGTGTGCTCGTCTGAAGCAGCAAGTGGCCGGGTTGCAGGTGGAGCTGAAGAGGCTGCAGGTGGATGTGCCAAACTTGAAGTCATGTCTTGATGCAGCAAAAGAACAGATTCTGCAGTTGGAGAACCAGGTCCAGACCCAGAAACTACTGAAGAACCAAAACCAAGAAGCCCAGTTACTCATACAGGGTGTGTATACCCACAGTTTAAAGGTGAAGTGTGTCATTGTTTTCCATTAACAGCACTATGCAGAATTGCAATAATAATAGTAATAAAAATAATACTACTTTTATAGTGCTCAGGAGGTTTCTTATCCAGGTGCTCAGCAGTTTTTGCATTCATTTTCCACATTTGTCCTCTGTATGTGTCATCCATGTATATATCTGGTGTGTAGTGTGTGTACGTGTCTTTATGCTGGACAGGTGTTTTAGAGTTGCATTCTCACACCTTGTTAGTATGCAGACATGTCTGTGATGTTTCACTTGCTTTTTCAGTTCTTGTCTGTGTGTTTGTGTGGTGTTGAGTGTATGTATTGTGATGTTTGTGTTTGGCAGGTGTTTAGGAGTAGGAGTCTCAACCCCTGCCTATTTCTTTATGGAGCATCTGAAACTTTCAGTGGTGCAGTTAACACTTGTGAAATGTTACCCTTTTCAGCAAACTAACAACCCCTTAGCACTATGAGCGGCCTATGCTCAGATTTGAAAAGATTCGCTACTGTTGAAAAGTTTGGGGTCTGTTCCTATCTATCTATCTAGAGGTATTATTACAATTTAACTGTTCAGTTCTATTGTAATGTATTTTAAAGTATAATTTATTCCTGTGAAGGCAAAGATGAATTTTCAGCGGCCATTTTATGCTGGTATCACATGATCCCTTCAGAACTTATTCTAATAGTTGATTCTGCGCTCAAGAAACAGTTCTTGGTAACACTTTAGTATAAGAACCAATTCTCACTATTAACTAGTTGCTTATTAGCATGCCTATTATTAACATATTGGCTGTTTATAAGTACACATATAGCACATGTTCTGCATGGGCATATTCTTCTGTACATCCCTATTCCTACCCAATACCTAAACTTAACAACTACCTTACTAACTATTGATAAGCAGCAAATTAGTAGTTTATTGAGGCAAATAAATAAATAATAACATAGTTAATGGTTTGTTCATTTCAAAATTTGGACCTTAAAAAAAAAGTGACCCATTTCTTATTATTATCCATGTTGAAATCTGTTCTGCTGCTTAATATTTTGGAGGATTCTTAAATGAACAGATATATAAAAAAAGGCAGCATTTAAAAAAAATATACATGTATATATATATAAATCTTTTATAATATTGTAAATGTCTTTACTGTCACTTAGTTTTTCTAAACTTTTTCTAATTAATCTTACTGATCACAAGCTTTTTGTTAAGTGTATCAAAACTGGTAATTTTTGAAAATTTCTCATCTAGTTTTTTCCAGGCAGACCAAACGATCTGAGCCATTACCATTCATTTTCAGCCTCTGTATAGTCTGAGAATTCAAATGTAATTTGTATCTATTTTCATTTTTTTTTCTTCTCAAGAATTTTGAGAAACCTTCAGACAAAATTGATATATAAATTAAGTGCAGCCAAAAACTCCATTAAGTCTCCTGAGCTATGAAAGTGCATCAAAATTGTCCTTGGAGAAGTACTCATTGCCCTAGACTCATAAATGAAGTGGATAGATTTTCCTTCCCATGCGAGGCAAAAGAAAGGGAAAGAGGGAGCAAAACAAAGAGCGAATACATTTAGAGAGCAAGGTATATTTATCCTGGTAATGTTACGGTGACCAGAAAGCAATTATCAGCATGCTGCTGAAGAGACGAAGCCCTCCTCCTAGGCACTCTTTTACCCCCATCGAGAAAATGTCAGACTGACACGGGCAGCGCAGTAGAGAGCACTTTCACCAGAAAAAGCACGACGTCACCTTAACCGGTCTCAGCCTCTCAGAGCCAGCCAGACAGCCAACTCACCAACAAACAGACAGAACAAAACAGCCCATTTTTCCTCTGAATAAAAGCCCTCTGGACCGACCACGTAGTGAAGCGATCCCGCCAGCCTTTATGCAGTTCTGGAATACATCCTGTTGTGAGTTAGCAGACCTGCTTGCCAGCACAAACAGTTTGAGAACAGAATGACCGCTTCCTCTGGACTGTGGTTTCAGGTGTTTATGGCTTGGCCCCCAGTTCCTTTAGAAGCAAACACATTTGTTTCCCGTAATTTACTGTGGTTTTACCCCCTTTATCTCTCTTTCTGCAGCTGCTGTTTTCACAGAGATGATGCATCCACCTAATTATTGTCTCTTCATTCGGTAAAGACATTGTTGTGCTTTCTGTGGTGTTTTTCCTCAGAAGATGTGCTTCAAAATTAGACTAGCGTCTTACAAATAATGTCTCTCTGGATCCCTGAAGTCTCACAGCCTCTCTTGGGTATTTTTGTCCTGTGGTTTATGATGCTAATCATTAGGAGAGTTGGAGAGAGACAGAGAGAGAGAGGTCAGAACGACTTGCTCTGGTCGGTGGCAGTAAAGGGCAGTCTCTCATCTATTTAAACACTGCCGGGACCTGTATGTGTCTCCTGACCGCTGCTACACGAGTGTTCTTGCTCGTTACATTGATACCTTTGTAAAAGTCAGTAATTCTCCATGCAAATTGGTTGATCTTATCTCATGCTATTTGTTCATAGGTAGATAGTTATAAAGGCACCTGAAAAGAGCTGTTTATCCATGCATTATTAATAACCATTGACAGTCATAACTGTAACTCTAAATATAGTTCAAATATACTGTAGTCAATAGAAAAAAAATGTAAAGGTTGTTGGCGTTACTTAATGTAGTCAGTTAAATTGTATTCATATTGCACAATATATTTGACTTCTGCTATATTTGACAAACCATGAATTACCTTTTCTAGGATTTTTTTCTGTAAAAAGACATTTTTACAGTCACGTTTACATGATGGATCTGAATTGACATTTATTGAGTAGAATTCATTTCAAATTGCATTTTCGTTTTAAGTGAGATTAAATCAGAGGTGCATCACAATTAAAATGCAGCGGTTCATTAAATTACTTAAAAATAAATAAATATATATATATATATATATATATATATATATAATGTATATATTAAACAGAAGCAAGTAAGTAAAATTGTCAAGCAAAATGTGTCACAATATAATAAATTTAGTGAATTTTAATGACTTTCGGCCCCTCCAGTCTGGATAAGGATTTTTATAAGTTATTTTGGTAACACTTTACAATAAGGTTTCATTTGTTAACATTAATTAACTATATTGTTAACATGAACAGTGTTTATATAGCATTTATTAATCTTAGTAAATATTAAGTTCAAAACTTACCGATACGTTATTAAAATTGAAAGTTGCCTAGCTGTTAAAATTAATCAATGTACTGTGAAATAACATGACCATGAACATTTGTATTAACTAACATTAACAAAGATTAATAAGTGCTGTAAAAATATTTACATTTATATTTACAGTTACATTTAATCATTTAGTAGATGGTTTTATCCAAAACGACTTACAAAGCAGGGTAATAGAAGCAATCAAAACAACAAAAGAGCAACAATATATAAGTTAAGAAAACAAGTAAATAGAATAGAAATAGAATAGAGAGTTCTAGTGATAGAGGGTCAAGTGTAGATGGAAGAGATGCCTCTTTAGCTGTTTCTTGAAGATGGCTAAAGACTCAGCTGTTCGGATTGAGTTGGGCAAGTCATTTCTAAAGCAGGGAACAGTTAAGGCAACAGTTGATTTAAAAATATATTGTTTATTGTTAGTTCATGTATAACAATGTACCTTATTGTTAAGTGTTGTCGTTATTTTAATTCCGGTTGATTCTATAATCATTGAAGCCATTTTGTGAACCAGTTTGACCAATTTATTTAAAATGATCTGCCTCAAAAAAAAAAATTACTAGCTAGCATGCAGGTTTAACGTCACATACTGTAAGCTCTACATAAAAGCAACATGTTGCTGATGAAATATTTTACAGCAGAACTACAAAAATATATTTCCATGATTTTTTCAGATGTATTTACTCCCATAATATTTCTAGGCCTGAAAAATACATTGGTCCTCCATGCTCTTTCCAGGTTTCCATGACTGTATGGAAGGTATTTGTCCACTTTCTGGTTGTTAAATGTTAGTGGAACATGTTCACAGTGTCCCGTGTGGGTTCGAGAGGAACTGATTTCATACAGCCACTAAAAATCACCTTGACACCAGCTAGTTAAAAATAACTGCAAATATGATTAAACGTGGCATTAATTCTGAGAAAAGCTCTAACATCATTTGGTTGTGGATGCCTCTTAGCTTTGTTGTATAATTAAATGACATAGATTTTAAGTGTCTGAATATGTTTTGAGGCCACTGAAGATACTCAATGCTGTCATCATACAAAACCAGATGAAGATAGGCTTGTATGCCCATAATTTGTGGGTTAGATGTCCTGCATGTCGGGTGACTGCAGTAGCACAACTCTAAATCTGGCTGGTCTGACTCCTACAGTTTCCTGTCATCCTCTCCTCCCTCTTGTCTTTTAAAATGTCTCCTGTTTCAAATCCTTGGCCGTTTTTCCTCCGTCTCTCTGCCCTCTTCGTGATAATGAGAGCAGGGCCGAGTGAATACGGTCTCCTGAATGCTGCATCGGATGTCACGGAGCTGAGATGATGAATGAGAATGCTTTCACTGGCCTGTGTTTGGGTGTAGAGTTCACCCTCAATTATTGCTGCTGGCAACCGATAGGCACCAGATTATGCTTCAGTGCTTCAAGAGAGATACAAAGCAGCAAGCGAGAGAGAGAGAATTACATCTATTGGCACAGGAGGAAACGGATGAATGAGGGAAGAAACCCAGATGAACATTTATAGCGACAAAAGACAGTGAAACAAAAAATCTGTTTTTAACTTTTGCCAACAGTAGATGTTGAAACAAGTTGGATTTATTATTGCGCATATATCTTTCAACATTAGTTTCCTGAAGCATATGTTAGTCACCTGACCAACACTGAAGCCTTTTAAGGGTATGTGGCGTCCTGTTTTTGACTTTTAACAGGGTACTTGACCGTTTATTTTTTGTTCTTGATGTTTTTACAGGCCTGAGGGAGGAGGTGAAGACTCTGAAAATAGATCTCCAGAACGGCATGCATGAACGAGAGCATGTAAAGAAACTCCTGGAGTAAGTTATTTTTGAATAATTACTACACTATCAACACATTCACATTTAGACATGTTCATGTTTCAAATATACAGTAAAATTACAGTGTCATTGAACTATAAAATGGGCTGTGTATTTACACTTGGTGCAAATAGCTTGTCTTTTTAGCAAAGGCCATTCACGCTAATTAGAGACAGTATATTTAGCTTTTGACGCGACTGACCCGAAGGTGTTTATATCCACCTTTTTCCAATCTAAGATCAGATCAAACTATGGTAAAATTTTTGTTTTGGCTCTCCTGTAAAGTTGAGCGAATGTGAAATGTCACTTACGCCTTTCTGGTTCTCACCCCTCGATATGCAAAAAGTGGAAATAAAGTGCCTAATGAATGTATAATAGTGGGATTAATGTGCCTAACGGTTATTTAATAGGCTTATAGTGGATGTTGTGTCCTCACATTGATCCGATGGGCTGGCCACCAACTGGATGCGTGCAGCTCATATTGTTACCACACATAAAATCAGGGCTCTCTTCCTGTATCTTTGAGGACATATTTACTGGTCGAATAAGGTTTAAGTTGAAAACTGGGTAACTCTTTATTTTAGGGTTTCTTAACTAGTTGCTTATTAGCATGCATATTACTAGAATATTAGCCATTTATTAGTACTAATTAAGCACATATTAATGCCTTATTCTACAGGACCTTATTCTACATCCCTAATCCTACCCAATACCTAAACTTAACAACTACCTTACTAACTATTAATAAGCAGCAAATTAGGAATTTACTGAGGGAAAAGTCGTAGTTAATAGTGAATAAGTGTTACCGAAAACTGTTTTGTAATGTATTACAATACACTGAAGTGCAAATAATGTCTTTCACTATTTGCACAATAGATAAACAGCATTTAACACTATTTACACTTAGGTATTTGAGTCATTAATATGGTGGCATTTATGCACATTGCGGTTATTTATGGGAGTGACAACTGCATTCTACAATCAAACTCACAACTGTAAATTTTCAGGACTCACACAGCGAAGTCCTGCCATATAGAACCGTATTAGACAACTAGTTATATAGTGCAAGAGAGTGACTCTGCGCTGCATATACATGTCTGTCTACACATGCATGTCTTGCGGGTTGTCGTGTGTGGTTTCAGTAATTTGCAGAGACACAAATATGAACTGTTTGTCTAAAGGTTTAGGTCCAGTCACTGTCCACCACCAGAGCTGCTTCAGACACTGAAATGCTCGCTCTTTACTGAGGTAGAAAAGCTGTGGTCAGTTAATTTAGATTTCATGGATGAAATTGTTCCCCAGTTAAACTTTTGTTGTGTCAGATGTGATAAGACTTTGCAGCATTGTACGCTGCCAGCTTTTATATTTACTTTAGGGACTGTCGCTATGGTTAAAAGTGATGGTCAATAATTGAATGCAGGCTTGATTTAAAGGGTTAGTTCACCCACAAATTAAGATATTTTTGATGGAATCTGAGAAATTTTTGACCCTCCATAGACAGCAAGGATATTACCACGATCAACACACAGAAACATAGCAAGGACATTGGTGAAATTTTATTTAATCTGTTGATATGTTTTAAAATGAAACTGATTTTTAAAGATTTTTCCATTTGTACAAAGACATGTCTGCTGTTAGTAACAACATAGCAGGTAGTACTGAGACTAGAGAGTATTGCCTAAACATCCTCTTCATAAAACTTCAATAAATGACTGAATACCGTGCTGCGCCGTTTTGTTTACGGTTGCTTAGTGATTTTTACATTCTCGGCTACGGCGGTGTAACAACTTACTTCCGGTCATTATAGCCGTTCCATTCGCAGCTGTTGCTTAAAGTCCTATTGTAACTGATTAAAACACAGATATGGAACACTCTTCACAGGCAGTGACCATAAAATTCTAAAATTATAATTAACATAAAAATTGTAGCACGCAAATATTGGATAAAATAGAATGTTTCTTTAAAGGATTAACTGAAATCGACCTTCAACCTGTTGGTCCCCGTTGAGGTCCCCTATTCCATCCTTGAATGTTTTCCTCAAAAACCTTAATTTCTTTTCAACTGAAGAAAGAAAGACATGCACATCTTGGATGACATGGGGGTGAGTAAATTATCAGGAAATGTTAATTCTAGAGTGAACTAATCATTTAAGAATTAGTTTCTTAACTGAATGCAATATTTATGATCAATTTATTTGGATTAAAAAAAATAATATTTGGATTGAGACACACACACTTAATGTGTGCTAATATTTTGAAGGTTGACACACTCCAGGTGGAGTACGGAGTACTCTGACCCAGTATTGTATCCTGATTTACCCAGGATTCAGTGTTCTATTTCATCTCATACACTACATCCAAACATCTCAGCACAGCTCACATTACAGCTCAATATTACACCATTATCTATAAAACACCCCCTCCTCCCTTATAAAATGATTTAATGTGTGTGGGGAAGGAGAAAGAGGAGCATTTTATGATTTGCTCAGTTGGGGAACAGCCATCCATCTGTCTCCCAGTCTTGAGAGAAACTGTTTTGTATTACATTTGCATGCCAATGCACTACCGTCCACACCAAACAGTATTTATATAACCAAAGCATTGAGGATATGTTCCCTGTGCGATGTGATGTATCTCTTTATGAAGGGAGTTTATTTATTTTCCTGGAGGTGCAGGAGGAGCGAAGACTTACGAGCTCTGTGACCTGGCAGTATGTGAGGAAGAAACATTTTTGTTGAGTTTGAGGTGTTGGCTTCACACTCCGTACACCTCCCTCCTCAGAGGTTCATCGCATTACACACACTGACTCAACATTGGCTCATACTCCTTTTATAATCTGTCCCAACTTCTGTTTTTCTGGCTTCTTTTTCCCTTTTGTGTCTGTTTCTCTGTTGATGAGATCTGTCAAAATGCTCCGTGGCAGGACAGCGTATGTGATGTGACAGTGGGAGAGCTGTGGTAGCTGTCAGTGCCGCTCTGGCGTCGACAGCTGTGTATGTGTGCGTAGGACGGGGCTCGTCGCATGCTGGCCCTTCCTGCCTTCTGCGCTAATGTACATTGGTAGGTTGATAAACAGATCTTATGCAACCGCCTTCATTTCTGTAAAAACAGACACTAATGTTCAAATAAGTTTGAACCCTGTTGAAAAAAGATAGGTATATTTTGAAGCATGGCAGCTGGTTTAAGCTGGTCTTGAGCTGGTTATGAGCTGGTCCTAAGCGGCTAGCTCAGGACCAGCTCAAACCAGATGCCATGCTTCAAAACATACCTAACCAGCATATGCAGTTTTTTCAACAATTTTTGAAAGAAATTAATAGTTTTATTCAGTAACGATGCATTTTATTGATCAAAAGAGATAAAGTCGATGGGTTCGAATGTTGTTTTGGAACCCTTTGGCTTTCTTTATATGGACAAAACCATTCTTCAAAATATCTTTTTGGAACACCATAAGGGTGAATAAATGATTAAATGATGAAAGAATCTCCATTTTTGTCTGAGCAATCCCTTCACCATAATTTAAGTTATACAAGCAAACAAGCCAAGAATAATGAGTTATTCATCTTTCTCAGTAAAGACACTCCAATTACTTTTTTTTTTTTTTTTTCTTCAGGAGGGAACTTTAGACCTTATGAATTAGATTGCGCTTCGGCTTTTCTGAAACAGCATGACGTGTGTGTTCAGATGTGTGCGCCAAAGCTTTGATATCTCCATATCAGGGAAGAAAGAGCAGTGTTTGTATGCAGCATGTGTTCCCAAGACAACCATGCAACCTCTAACCCTATTTCAGACACGCATATCACACATCTGCCGAGCCGGTTTGTTTCCCTGGCTACGCTGAAACATGTCAGAAATAGTTAGGGGCTATTTAAAATGCACATGGGGTGACACAACACTAATGTGATCAACCTGCAGGGAAAGAAAGTGGAAAAGAGCAAGACTGAAAGAGATGAAGAGGATGTACAATTTTGTAAATGACCTGGACCTGGTGAGATATGAAGTGATATAAAGTACAATATATAGCTAAGAAAAATGCTGATATGCAAAACATTTCACTGGACCTTCTGAACTGAAGTACTAAACTCCTGAAGTTCAGATGTCACACATTTTTCACAGCATTACCTCCTGAACAAACCAAAAAAGACACATGATACCTGGTCTTATGTCATGATGCCCCTCGGGCCGAAAAGCACACATGAGGAACACCATAGTGCTCTCTAAGAAATAGAGTCTCTCACCTGCCATAGATTCCTCCTCCATTTGTTCCCCATTAATGAACCTTAAATAGTGCTGTCTACCGTTATTATAGCAGAAAAAGGAAGGCAGTAAGAAGGAGAGAATGTTTTGTTATGGCATTATTTTGCTTATAAACTAAATTTGTACTTGTTTGGAAATAAATGTGAGTAGTTCTTACCCGTGCGGAAGTTTCCTTCATGATCTAACTGTAGAGTGCTTGTCAGGGTGTTTCTATGCAGTTGCTGAGCACATTGCTGTGGGGTCGCTCAGGTGTTGCTGGGGTGTTGCTATTTTGTTCTGGATACAAGAGTAATTTTTATTTATTTATGCAGTTTGTATTTTCTTTTGATTTTTTTAAAATAATCATGATTTTTTATTAGCATTGAAAACACTTTTTCAGTAACACTTTAGTAGGGACCAATTCTCACTATTAACTAGTTGCTTATTAGCATGCCTATCATTAACACATTGGCTGTTTATGTTCTACATGGCCTTATTCTACATCCCTAATCCTACCCAATACCTAAACTTAACAAACTTACTAACTATTAATAAGCAGCAAATTAGGAATTTATTGAGGGAAAAGTCGTAGTTAAGAGTGAATAAATGTTTTCTATTCTAAAGTGTTACAGAAAGTTTTAATTATGTTTTGTAGACTCACTCAGAGCTTCTTTCTTGTAAGACTGCGTAACACTTTATAATAAGATCCTATTAGTTTACTTCAGCTGGCATCTGTATAGAAGTTTTTGGTTGTGTTGATTTTATGTGTGTGTATATATATATATATATATATATATATATATATACACACACACACACACACATATATACCCTAGTAAAAAAGTAATATATTTAAAATACATTTGCTTCGTGCTAAGTATAGTTAAAATCTATTAACATATTTAATGACAGATAATTCGAGACTTACTGTTATAAAAAATATAATTAAACTTTATTTAGCGTACTACTTGTGCACAATGCCCATTTCTTAATATTAAGTCTAAAATGTGTTTTAATGTCACTTTTGAAGATAATTGTATGATCTTTAAATAATATCAGTCTTTAAATGCAAAATATTTAAAGTGAATCTGAAGTGTACTTGCCATAGCACAATCAAATATATAAGCATATCTTTAATTGTACTTCAGCAATACTTCCACACAATTAAAGTGCATTAAGTACAAAATTAGTTGTTCCAATTTGGTAGATCAGTTTAGTATACTAAAAGTATGATTGCAGGGCGTTTTATTAAGTACATAAATATGAAAATGTATTTTAGTATACTTAGCATGAAATAAATGCATTTCAAATAGGGTGTGTGTATATATATATATATATATATATATATATATATGTATGTATGTGAATAGTAAGTATATTGCATTTTATATCTGTAAAATAAAATGCAATATACAAATTCAGTATATCTGTATATATCTGTTCTATTTGCTTACTCTATTTTCTTCCTTCCTTCCTCCCTCCCTCCCTCCCCCTAAAATTCTGAATTGGAACTGAATCAGGACAAATCTAGATCAGAATTGATTCACTAAATCTGTATGAGTTCTCAATTATTCAAAATTAATGTTTTTATTTATTTATTTATTTTTTACATTTTTCCAGTCACGGAAGATACATTAATAGCACATCTCTCCTCAACAAGCTGGAGTTCAATGGAGTATGATCAAATCCCTTACTCTAAGTATGAGCAAAAGTGACTCAGACTATTTATTTCCTTCAATTCTGATCCATTCTTTGGTAAGAGTCAGATGTCTAGTGAGCATGTGAGAGTTACAGATTGCGTTCTTGTTTTCAGGTCCACTTGACCTGACAGCCGTCATGTTTTCATCCAAACGGAGACATCCATCTTTAACATGTTAATACCATAATCACTTTCTCTTTCTCTCTCATTCCCTTTTCCTCTCCCCCTCACTCTTATCTCTTGTGTCACAGAGATCCAGGGGAAATAAAAGGTTATCTTAACCCGCTGTCAGATAGCAGTGTGTCACAGAGCTCAGCAAAACCTTCAGGCAACCATAATAAACAAAGTAAGAAAGGTCTTCACCAAACCTCCATAAGACTCGTCAATCCTCTAAACACCGGCAGATACCGGCTCAGCTGGGAGACACGTACTCCCCTGATTTTCTCCAGACTGCCGTTGAGGGAGCTGATGGTGCAGGATGGGGAGCGCTAGCGTGAGAGGGTGAAAAATATTTGTGAATTGGGGTGGGCTGATGGGGGGATGCAGAAGGTTTAACAGTTGACAGACGACACCCGCAGGGAATCTATACCGTGCTGACCTTGAGAGAGAATTGGAGAAACTAGAGAACGAGGGAATGAGACGGAGAGCGAGAGACTGATTGTTATTCAGCTTAGCAACGCGGGGATTTCTCTGCTATGTTGTGCTTAACATTAGGCCCCAGGAGCCTCGACTGGTGTAGATGTTTTGCAGAGGGCAAGAAAAGAAGAAAGAGGAGAGAAGAGTTTTCGTTTATTAGAAACCATAAGACATGCAAGGTCTGTGCTTATGTCCTGATCGACAGGAAGGTCAGTCTGAGAGCCAGAAGGAGAATTTGTCTGAGGAGCCTGTGTGAATTTATCTGGGTTGAGTGTTTGTGTGTGGGTGTGAGTGGGCCAGATTCTACCTTCATTGCAGGGATGAGGGATGCACCAACACATACCAATACTGATGATTATTTTCACATTAAGGCTGATAATGGCAGAGTTCTATACAATTTATACTATTGTCTAAGTGAGTTTAGGCAAAAACTGTTTTTTTTTTTTTGGTCATTGTTGAGATTTGGGCTATTTTGCTTCTGGAACTTGTCTTCCTTCAGACTATTTGAATGAAAACATATAAAATACACATTTCATTGATTATTTTATTACACTTTATCTATTGAGTCTGTAGATTTCAATTACAATTGTTTTCTCAAAATATGTTTTTTTCTCATGCATCAAAACTCTCCACTTCTGTAGTGTTTACATATACCAAACTTTCCTTTTTCTTCACAGAACCAGTAAGTAAATAAATAAAAACAGCATCAACAACAAAACTTTTGTTAAATCACAGAATAAAACAGAGGGGGTTGTTCATATTTTCCTGATTTATATAATTGATATAGTATATATTTATATTTGCTTCCTAAAACATGGTGAACATACTTTTTTTCTCCTCTTAATATGTCTCTTTAATATGTCAACAAAGTGAAACAAGTATTTTTACCCTAGTGAAAAAATAAATATACTAAAATGTATTTGAAATACATTTATTTCATGCTAAGTATACAATACATTTACATATTTGTGTACCTAGTAAAAATACCCTGCAATTATACTTTCAGCAAACTGGTATACCTAAAGTCTGCTAAATTGGAACAACTCATTTTGAATGTGCACTTTAATTGTGTGGAAGTAGTGCTGAAGTATATTTGATTGTGCTAAAGTGGAATTATTGCAAGTATACTTTGAGTACACTATATATACCTTGCATTTCAAGACCGATATTATTCAAAGATTGTACAATCCTCATTAATAGTGACATTAAACGCATCTTAGGCTTAATATTAAGAAATGTGCATCGTGCACAAGTAGTACTCCAAATACAGTTATTATAATTATGTTATATAGAATTATAATTTTCATATCAGTAAGTCTTGAGTGAAATGTCAGTAAATATGAAATTATAATTGAAAATTTAATTATACTTAGTATGAAATAAATGTATTTTAAATATATTACTTTTTACTGGGATATCCCGGCTTTTATCCAGTTTTCAGATTTCTGTTCCAGAAATGGATGCAAATTAGTGCATACTTAATTAGATAATGTCTCATTTGCATGTTTAAACTTGTAATACAAAACAATTGTCTTAATGTACTATGATTGCTCAACTGGGGGAAGTATGATGATAGCCATTACCTAAAAGCTTTACCCTATTCACCTGTAGGGTGTGAATTTGTGAATTTAGGGATCAAAATATGACATAATATTTTATAAAATAATGAAAATCAATGGTAAGTCCCCACCACGAAAGGAAAACAGGCATGTACATGTGCAACAAATGTTTGGATGTTGCATGACACAATTGCTAGACTAGCATGCAGAATTTGAGAACGTCATGGTGAATTAATGAGCTGAAGCACTGACAGAGTGATAGACACACATGTAAACACTGTCTGGCATGCATTAAACGAAAGCACGCTCATACACACAGAGGCACACAAAAGCCCCCTGTTAGCATATTAATAGTCTCGCTTAGCCAGACATTTGACTTGCGGCAACAAAGTTTGGTCCACTTTGCAGATGATTCTGTTATGACATAAAGGGGCCATCTATCTGACACGTTTAGGTACGGGTAAATCTGAATAAAAATAAATAAGTAGATCTGAGCAATAATAGAATTACATGCAAAAACATCTCTGTAAATGGTAGTGCATAAAATACTTGTGGATTAGTGGAAACGTGTGAATACCGTTCAAATAATTGAAGCCACAAACTCTGCCAAATCCAGAGATTAGTTCTTCCTCACCGGCGCTCATCATAATAACATAATATCACTTGGCGCCACTATAGCTTTAATTCTGTGTTTTATTAGACTCCCACATTCGCTCTTGTCACTTCTGTGCTTGCTAACCAAGTTTCACATTATTACTCAAACTACAGAGGGATAATACAAAAAAAAAACATAACACTTAACAGCTGTATGTCAGATTGTGTTTCCATCTCTTTTCCACCTGCTTTCTTTCTTTTTCACCTTCTCCCTCTCGCTCAGTGAGATTTCAACACCCATTATACCCTCGATGGTACCTGTTAACTTCACACGTGGACGTGCCCTGGGCTACACTCGTTTACACGCCATTGTTTAGCTGCTCACGCTGAGTTGCTGGTGTTAGAAGCGGATGCCAGAGGGACATGCTTGGGTGACTTTTTTGGAGAGGGGGAATTTTTTCAGTATCTCTCGCGCTCACAGGCAATAGAGGAAAGAGGGAACAGATGTTAGAGGCCGCTGCTTTAAATAAAAACACATCTTTGTTGTCTTGCAGGATAAAGTCCGTGGAGAAGGAGGATCTCCGAGTGTTATGGAGAGAACAGACAGCCACCATTGAGAGGTACAACCATAAGAAAGAAAAATCACAAATATTTCAATGTCACAACACAGTTGATATTACAGTTTTTTTTTTTTTTCAACTGCTTACAAAATCTTTACTTGTCACACAATTTCTGAAACCTGGCACTCAAACACTAGAACCACACACCAAATCTGCAAAACCATACACTAATTCTTTGAGCCTTTGACTCAATTTCATAAAACACTTTTTGCAAAACACAACATACAATTCTCGATCGATGTAACACACAAAAATCTAACAGCAATTACAGTTTTTCTCAATATGCTTTAACACATTTGTCCACTCAGACATCACGTTTTCAAAACAGTTAACACACGGGGTGAAACTGAAGCTCAATGGCCAAAATGACTCATTTTGTTTGCAAAATACTCCAACACTCACAAAACATTAAAAACAATCAACATAAGCAAATACTTCCATCAAACACCACAACTTGTGGTCAAATTAATTTATTCTTTCCATCAGTCAATCATGGACAACAAAATACAAAACACATCTATCAATATGAAATTACACTGTTCAAACTCATAAGTGTTGAATATAGTTTAAAAAACAAACAAAGAAAGGAGACTTACGGGTGGGAATATCTAAAAAGCAATATAAAGAGTTGAAATACTCAGAACTTCCCTTGCAGTGTTGCAATGCACCAATGGAACTACCTCCTTGCATGGCAAATCCATCAACAGCCCTCTCTCTTTAGGTGAAACCAGTCTTTAATTTAGTGCATCAAAAAACGTGATGAGGCATTCTGTATTGGACTGATAGTTTGTATGTGGCAAAGGACTCCATCAATGGAGATGGCAGCACACATGGTGATACTGGCGCCCCTCTGACCTGGCACTGCAACAGTGACCCTCTCCCCAATAAATGTTCCTCCCGCGTCTCCTCACTTTCCACATAAATTCCACAAAAACATTCACAGAGCAAATTATCCCAGTTGCATGTAACTGTATGGTTTAGTAATGCATTGCAATAACAATAATAAAGCATATCAAAATTGACATTGACAAACACATAAATGGGACTGATGAAACATCCGCATTACTGTAGACACAGTTTGTTCTGCCAACAGGGCAGCTGAAATACACAGTGGTATACAGTAACATTGTGATTTACCTGTTGTCATTTTGAAAAATGCCTGGCAATAGATGCCACTGCAGTGCTCCGACTCAGAATGGGTTTGACCCTTTGTCCAGCCTCTCTAAAGGACAAACTATAAGTGATGACATGGTCGATAATTGTTTCCTGATTTTCATTTGAAACTTGAGCTGTAGTTTCTCCTTTTACAGTAATGCAACTCCTCCACCATGTATGCAAACTTCTCTTTCTCTGGCCCTCTGCCATAGTCTTTTACTCTCCTTCCATGGCTTTGGCCTCTTTGATCCATACTTGTAAATAGCAGGACAGAGGTGGAATCTTCTGTAGAGGGATGAGGACTGATTGCTGATTGAAGAGTTGTGCAAACAAGTTTCACACAGGTGCACTGGAGATTCATAATTATGCAAGTACTTTCTATCAGCTGTGAATACATGTTTTCCTTTTGTTCCACACAGTGAATCCAATAGAGTTTGGGGTACTTCAATGAGATCTGTGGTGACTGTTTTGACAAAGGGTGTGAAATATGTGTGAAACAAATGAAAAAGTGTTAAGGCATTTGAAAGAGAAGACTTCTGCTGTGCTAAGAATGTGATGATGAAGATCAAGTGGATCCCAGTTTCACTGAGTGTGTCTTGGCAAATGAGAAAAACTGTAATATTATGGAAAAGGTGTTTGCAAATGTTTGGTTTTGAGATGTGTTTGTGATATTTTGAATGCAGTGCTTCATTTTGCAAGAGATGTGAGGCTTTTAATATTTTGTGTGTGCAGTTCTTGGATTTGTGTGTAAAGTTTTGAAAAAAGAGGCCAAGTTTTGAAAATGTGTATAAGCAGTTGAAAAAAAAAAAACTGTAAAGTCAAGATATTAAAGTCTGCAACCAAAAGTAGATTTCGTTCTGACCTCTAAACTAAATAATACAATTAATTATTTATAAAAATATAAATATTTAAAAAGTATTTTTTATAAATTTAATTATTAATTTTAAAAAGTTATGTTAGCTATAATAGTTGTTTTCCAAGTTTATATGTTGTCAGCTAATTATAAATCTAATTAAGCTAATTCTCTATTTTTAAGCATTTTTTTTTTTTTAATGTGAAATATCAAAAACAAAGTTGAAGTAAATAAAGATACAATGACTAAGCTGCAATGGCAAATATAATTTTCCTCTGAGAAGAGAAAAACAGTAGTTTCGCAGATTTACACAAATACTGAACTCACATGGACCAGGAAGTTATAAATAGAGGCATGTCGAGCTTATTTGGTCACATTTTGTGTGTTTTGATTGATGTCATGGTCCACTAAACTGCACAACCATGAACTATTGTGTATTTGTTTGACTAGGGTGTGTTCATGTGTTTGTCTGTGTATAAGTGTGGTGAGTGTGTGTCTGTGTGTTTATGTGTGGCGGAGACAGAGTTTGTTAGTGTCTGTCAGTCATCTGTAAGCGTCTCAGTGGATTGATGCACATTCCTGGATGTGGTTTGGAGTGCTGTGTGCTGTTTGTCACAATTGCTCACCAGTCTGAAGAGAGGACGGCATGCTGATAAAGAAAGGTTGAAAAGACCAGAAAGCTTTTTACAGAGGGCAAAGAGACCTCAGACATAAAGAAACACTGGTGAACTCCACAAATACCGTTTCCCATTACAGGCATTAATACGTGTTTTTAAAAATATCATCATTAGGACTGTTTCTACAGCATGGATAGAAGACATTAAGAAGTTAAATCTCATTTGGTACAAATAAAACTACAAATCCTTTTTTTTTTTCATATATTGAAAATATGAGTTTATGAGTAGCTACAAACTCTGTCCCAAACTAGCTAGCCCCTACTGATTCTCCTTTTTTTTTTTTCTTAAAATTTTATAAATGTTATTTAATTTTTTTAAGCACACTATCATTCAAAAGTTTGGGGTTGGTAAGATGTTTTATGTTTTTAAAAACATCTCTTATGAGCAAGGCACCGAACCCCTAATTGCTCCCCAGGCGCTGGAGCAATGGCTGCCCACTGCTCCGGGTGTGTGTTCACTGTGTGTGTGTGTGTGTGTGTGTGCATTTGTTCACTACTCACTGCTGTGTGTGTGCACTTGGATGGGTTAAATGCAGAGCACCAATTTGGAGTATTGGTCACCATACTTGACAATACGTCACGACTTAACTTAACTTAACTTATATTATCCAAGACTACATTTATTTGCTCAAAAATACAGTAAAAAATATATATATATATATATATATATATATATAGCTTTTAACTTTTTAAATAAAGTTTTCTGCTTTAATATATTTTAAAATGTAATTTATGATGGAAAATCAAAATTTTCAGCAGTCAGAAAGCATTCCTTAAGAAATTGTCTGTAGAAATCATTCTAATATGCAAATGTGCTGCTCAAGAAACATTTCTTATTATTAAGACATTAAACATCTCTTATTATAAATATTGAAATATTTTGTGCTGCTTCACATTTTTGTGGACACACACCCAGACACACACACACACACACACACACACACACACACACACAGTATACATATATAGTATATGTACACAAACACAAGTTTGTTGAAAGTAAAAAAAAAAAAAACAGTATTCACTTGAAATGGGAATATAGGAGGATAAAGGACAAAAGACAGAGATGAGAGAAAGGTGAAAGAGGATCCGATGCCTTTGAGCTTAGAAAGCAGCATGTGTGTGAGTGATGTTCTGTGCTCTGAGGCCTTACATCCTCCCCCTCTATCCATGTATCACAGCTCTGCTTCAGACGGAGTGATATTGTATAGATATTAAATTCTGTAATGTGTCAGCAGGCTTAAGCTACGTGTGAAGCTCTGTGATGGCAGATGGAAGCACTTCCCACTCACGGGGCTTTGGGTTTCAGAGCTTCCTGCACCTCACATACACACACACACACACACACACACACACACTTCACATCTCGGTTTTCAAAGCTCCTTTAATTTTCACCATCCCAAAGGAGCCACGATATCTGCAAAGTAGACTCATATGTCACAGGCGCTAATGATTTATTCTGATGACAGATATCAGACTGAATCTATTTTAAATCCGACCCCTGTCATCTTTAACCATGGTTCTCACTCTTCCATACTTAAAATGTACAGTATGAAAGAGTGACTCCTCGACTCTGCAACGCCCACAGAAAAGCCCATGTGCTCCCCACATTGCTTTCATTTTGTATTTAACTTTATAATGAACATATGTTAAACTTCAGTATTTCATTTATTGTTTAGGCATTCCAAAGCAGCCAGTGTGTACTTTGGGAATATGTTTTATCCACAACATTCAAGCATACAAAAAATCCACAGATGTGAGCGTGCCTGTGGGATGGCGCTTATCTTTGTCAGACTTAAGGACATTAGCTCAGATCTAAGGCCATACCACCCTCTTTTGTTTTTCTCTGCCTGGTCCCTCTTAGAATATCCCGAAGAGATCTTCTGATGTGCTGTCTTATGAAGGAAACTGCCTGATCTTTAAGTTATAACTGTTCCTCATGGGAAGTGTGCCATTGTCACACTGTTTCCTAAAGTGTCTTCTTCAATTGGAGGAGAGGAGGCTTGAGGCTAACGGATAAAATATTCTGTGTTTGGGAATTTCCTACTTTTGTCCTGCAGGGAAAAGATAGAGATAGACAGAGAGAGAGATAAAGGGAGAGAAATCGTAATGGAATGGTTTCTCCAGGAAGTCCTTGTTCAGCAGGTAAAGGAAGTCTTTCCCCCCCCATTCTGTGTTAAGTGTGAAGAAGAACTTTTAACCTCAATTTCATCTTATTGTCCATGTGTCTACTGACAATGGTATAATCCTGCAGTTCCCCAATCTTAGAACCACATTTCTAGGACAGTGCCTAGAAAGCGCCACCTACCAAATTGGATGACTGAAAAAAGTGCAACCATGGCAGTATTCGTATGAATTGCTAATAATTTATAGGGCCCTATTTTAACAATCTCAGCGCACTAAAATGTGTTTAACGGTCTAAAGCGCACGGTGCAGGTGCACTTAGGGCATTTCTGAATCCACTTTTGCTAGTATAACAGCGGGAGAAAAAAAAAAAAAAACGGATTCCTATTCTCTTAATGAGTAATGGGTGTGTTTTTGGGCATAACGTGCAATAAACCAATCAGAGTCTCATCTCCCATTCCCTTTAAGAGCGAGTTGCGCTTGCACCATGGATTCGCTATTTAAACGGGGGAATTTTAAGGCGCACAGACTGAATGCGTCTCCAGAGAGCAAACGAAAATCCAGATGTTTCAGTGGGAATACATGCAATCTGAAATTTATGTGAGAGCAAAACATTCTCCATGCATATTTTGCATTGGGTTCAAGTTGTTCATTGCGTTTACCAACAGAAACCTGCTGGGTTTGAAAGTGACTAATCTAAAGGCTGCATCCTCCGGAGGTCGCATTTGTAGGCTGCATACGTCATCAATCCTGGTTTATTTCAGTTAACTGAGCATTACATTTGCGAGTCAAAAGCATATTACAACAATTTACACTTAACTAAGAATAATGGTCAAATTTATAACCATTAATATATTAAAATAAGATCTTCTTTGTGGCGTATGCAGCCTACAAATGCGACCTCCGGAGGATGCAGCCTTCCGTTTGAGAAACGGCCATAAAGTATGAACTAGGAGAAATAAACTTGCACTTGTGGGGGGGTGGAATTGTGAGATAAAATAGGTAAATATTATGTGAAATGTTATAGGTTTAAATAGTATGTCATGCTATAACTGTAGGAATAATAATAACCAATGACCAATATGTCAGCTATGAACTGCAAATGTGAATATTGTGTAGACCTATTGTTTAAATCAAATTTATGCTTTAAAAGTAGAGTAATCATAGCAGGTTTCATCAATAATCTGTCCATTTAAACCTGCGTTTAGTTTCAAATGGCGTTTTTGATGACAGTATTATAGAAATGTTTTGCATTCTGATTCTGACATCCAAAGGCACAATATACAGTATCTCACAGAAGTGAGTACACCCCTCACATTTTTTTAATATTTTATTATATCTTTTCATGTGACAACACTGAAGAAATGACACTTTGCTACAATGTAAAGTAGTGAGTGTATAGCTTGTATAACTGTAAATTTGCTGTCCCCTCAAAATAACTCAACACACAATGTCCAAATTGGCTCCATTTTCTCTCCCCAGTGTCATGTGACTCGTTAGTGTTACAAGGTCTCAGGTGTGAATGGGGAGCAGGTGTGTTAATTTTGGTCTCACTCTCTCATACTGGTCACTGGAAGTTCAACATGGCACCTCATGGCAAAGAACTCTCTCAGGATCTGAAAAAAAAAAAAAAATGTTGCTCTACATAAAGATGGCGTAGGCTATAAGAAGATTGCCAAGATCCTGAAACTGAGCTGCAGCATGGTCAAAACCATACAGCGGTTTAACAGGACAGGTTCCACTCAGAACAGGCCTCGCAATGGTCGAACAAAGAAGTTGAGTGCACGTGCTCAGCGTCATATCCAGAGGTTGTGTTTGGGAAATAGACGTATGAGTGCTGCCAGCATTGCTGCAGGGGTTGAAGGGGTCGGGGGTCAGCCTGTCAGTACTCAGACCATACGCCGCACACTGAATCAAATTGGTCTGTATGGCTGTCGTCCCAGAAGGAAACCTCTTCTAAAGATGATGCACAAGAAAGCCCGCAAACAGTTTGCTGAAGACAAGCAGACTAAGGACATGGATTACTAGAACCATGTCCTGTGGTATGATGAGACCAATATAAACTTATTTGGTTCGGATGGTGTCAAGCGTGTGTGGCGGCAACCAGGTGAGGAGTACAAAGACAAGTGTGTCTTGCCTACAGTCAAGCATGGTGGTGGGAGTGTCATGGTCTGGGGCTGCATGAGTGCTGCCGACACTGGGGAGCTACAGTTCATTGAGGGAACCATGAATGCCAACATGTACTGTGATATACTGAAGCAGAGCATGATCCCCTCCCTTCGGAGACTGGGCCGCAGGGCAGTATTACATGATAACAACCCCAAACACACCTCCAAGACGACCACTGCCTTGCTAAAATCTGAGGGTAAAGGTGATGGACTGGCCAAGCATGTCTCCAGACCTAAACCCTATTGAGCATCTGTGGGGCATCCTCAAATGGAAGGTTAAGGAGCGCAAGGTCTCTAACATCCACCAGCTCCGTGATGTTGTCATGGAGGAGTGGAAGAGGACTCCAGTGGCAACCTGTGAAGCTCTGGTGAACTCCATGCCCAAGAGGGTTAAGGCAGTGCTGGAAAATAATGGTGGCCACACAAAATATTGACACTTTGGGCCCAATTTGAACATTTTTACTTAGGGGTGTACTCACTTTTGTGGCCAGCAGTTTAGACATTAATGGCTGTGTGTTGAGTTATTTTGAGGGGGCAACAAATTTACACTGTTATACAAGCTGTACACTCACTACATTACATTGTAGCAAAGTGTAATTTCTTCAGTGTTGTCACATGAAAAGATATAATAAAATATTTACAAAAATGTGAGGGGTGTACTCACGTCTGTGAGATACTGTATATATTACTAGACATGTGCCGGTATTCGGTAATGCGATATATCGCGATAATATTGTGTACACAATTATATATTGTGTATATTAACTTCTTGTTTATTGAAAAATGCTCGTAGATTAGTGTAAATGTAGACCTATACTGCTGTTCAAAAGCTTGGGGGCTGTGAAAGATTTATTTATTTATTTTTTAATACTGTTATTTTAAACTGTCTATTCATTGAAGAATCCTAAAAAACATGTATTGGTTTCCACAAAAAACTTAAAGCTCCACAACTGTTAACCCAGTATTTGTTTGTACTCATGTTTTGTTTTTGCATAGCAACATGTGCTAATACCAACTCTATTGGAATCAACTGTGAATGTTAAGAAATGTAGAGTCAAATGTAAGTCAACCAGCGTGTCATCATCCAAAACACAACATATGCTGATCTTTTCAGCAGGGTAGGGTGTATGCAGGCAGTATGCATTGAGGCAGCACTCTTTGTTTCAGAACAGAGCTATTTATTTTGTTTGTGTGCAGATGTGTGCAGATTTCTAGTTTTCATGTGGGTGTAAATGGTTGCATGTGTCGTGAGTCAGTGTGTGTTCACGCTTTCCCCTAAAGGCTGTCCCGAGACCTGAGGGAGAAGGAGGAGAGCCGGTTGTCATGTCAACAACGATGCGAGTCCATGCAGGAGCAGCTGTTGGCGTGGCAACAGAAAGAGGAGGAGGTGACCCGGAGACTAGAACGGGCAGAGGGCGAGATGAAGGACCTGAGAGCAGCCCGATCCACTTTACTGCAGGAGAGGTCTGTTAGACAAACACACTCACTAGTCACACTCCACAGCAGGAGAGAATAAATAGTGTTGCTTGCTTTACACAAGTACATGTGTATTCAGCCGCGCTACAGCTGTAATGCTTTTTTTTCTTTCTTTTTTTTCTGTTGCATCCCTCCATCCCACCTGCTCCTCTAAATAGTCTGTTGGCATGTCGGGACCTGTAGAATATGACTCACTGTTTGCGAACCTGTTTCCTCTCTATCTGTCTTCATTTGCAATGGTAAAACAAACCACCAAAAGCTGTTACGCAGAAGCTGTGCTCCAACTAATGCTGTGTGTTTCTGAGATATTACCAGGATTAAGGAGTGTTTTAGGCATGATGTGAAGTAGAGTGTGGGCTGGTTCACATAGACGTGTTTTTGCTTGAAAAACTGGATGGGGAAAAAAAATCCATAGTCTGGAGACCTATTTTTCAAAAGTTGAACTTATTTTAACTTGAGCACCACATTTTTAGAATACTGTGTCATGCGTGAGATGCTGCAGAAGACATGAGAGCACAACAGTCAGACAGAAGACGTCCATCTAGAGCAAGTTTACATAGAAGCAAAAAATGGAAAAGCATCACAGTGGAACACACACACACACAAAAAAAAGGGTTCTGTGTGGATAACCCAGAATGCATTTTTGCATTCCACCGTGCTGCTTTTCCATTGTTTTTCTATATAAGTATGCCTTAGACAGATATGTTTGACTGTTACGCTCGTGTCTCATGCATTCTAAAATGTGACACTCAAATTAAAAAGTTCAGCTTTTAAAAATGTGTTTAGAACACTAAATGCTAATACGGACACGTGTTTTTCGTTCCACTGCCCTGTGTCTCAAGTTGTTAAATGCAAAATAATCATTTTCACTCCTTAGTGAAAAATAAATATACTAAAATGTATTTGAAATACGTTTGTTTCTAAATATATACTGAAGTTGTGCTAAAGTGGAACTATTGCAATTATACTTTAGGTACACTTTAATATCTTGCATTTAAAGACCTTTATTATTCAAAGATAATACAATCCTTGTTAATAGCAACATTAATTCAATTCAGTTCAATTCAGTTTATTTCTAAAGCACGTTTAAATTCCACCTTTGTTGGCCAAAGTGCTGTACAGATTAAAATAAAATACAATAAGAATAAAAACAGATAAACACATAAACATTACAGAGAATTAAAAGCACAAGAAAAAAGATGCGTTTTTAACCTAGATTTGAATTTGGCTAACGTGGAGGCAGTTCTGACAGATAATGGCAGGCTCTTCCATAGCTTAGGACCAGCTACTGCGAAGGCTCTGTCGCCCCTGCGTTGCAGGCGAGACCGTGGTATTCGCAGAAGATGGCCATCTTGGGATCTAAGTGACCTTACCAGGTTATAGATGGTGAGTAAGTCGGAGAGATACCTCGGAGCTAAGTTGTTAAGAGCTTTGTTGACAAATAACAGAATTTTGTAGTCAATTCGATATTGGACTGTTGCCAATGCAATGTGCAATGTATGGTCTCGTTATTAACTAACTCGCTATTAAAACAGGCTTAATAATATGAAATATGCATTGTACACAACTAGTACTCCAAATAAAGTTGAATTATCTTTTTTTTTTTTTTATATCAGCAAGTCCTGAGCGATATGTCAGTAAATATATTTCACGAGTTCACTCTTGCCTATAATAAACTGAGTAAAGATTATGCGTATTTGGCGTGCTGTCCAGGGGGAGGGCTCCGAGCATGGTAATCACTCCCGAGCCCAGGGTTCTCCCCCTGTCCGGGGAGAGGGGTCCGAGCTCGGCATTTAGCCCGGACCCAGAGCGTTACCCCCCGAAAAAAAGAAGTGTTTTTCATTTCATTGCGCTGCTTTTCAGTTGTTTTTGTATGTTAACCTGCACTAAACTGATTTTTTGGCCATTGCACTTTTGCAGTGTCACAAACTTGGCACTACATTCTAAAAACGCAACCCTCAAGTTTGAAGCGTTTCAGTATTTAAAAAAAAAACTAAACCTTGCGTTTTTCTTACATTCTCTGTGAATGGCTCCTTGTAGTGGTTTAGGTCTCTAAACCCTTCTTCTCAAAACTGTTTTCAATTTGATTCTTCTATTGTTCTTTTCCACCTTTTTTTTTTTTTTCTCGAGGTAATTGCAACTCAATTCACATCTGTACTCTCATTGATCAGTACCTAATTTTATGAGTGGCCACCTGTGTCTTGAATTTCTGTGTTTTTCTCACATTCAGTGGGCTTTTGTTACATCCCAGCTGTTTGTGTGTTTGGATGTCTGCTGTTGTTTGTATACACGCCTCTGTCCCTGAGGTCTACCTGTCTGTTAGCAACCAACAGCACAGGCTCGTCTTCCTTTCGCTTACAGTGATATGCTCACTCTTACCTGTTTACACCTCAGCTGTTGCATGGGTTAATTATCTTGTTGCCTGCCTTTAGTGAATTCTTATGTTGATGTCCAGGCTTGTCTGATCACCAAAATCCATCTTCCTCTTTATAAGCCTGTGTATTTCCAGTCTGAATACATGGTCGATCACTTATAATCATCTGTGAATAAACATGAGCGGTGCTTGATCATACAAAACCATGATTCTAGGGTGTTCTTGGTGATGAACTACTACTGTATGTTTGGGACAGTTGCTGTGGCATTACTAAAAGGTTGCAATGACTTCTAGGATGTTCTCAGTGGTTGCTAGGGCATTGTTAGATTGTTGCTAGGTTTCAGAGGTGTTCTGTGTAATTACTATTGTTTTTGGGGAGACAAATGACAAATGTATGGTCTGCAGCTCTGTGCTGAAGTCAGATGTTTATGTCAGTGTAACACTACTCTTACCATGTTGTTGGCATGAAACCACTAAAAATTCTAAAGTGGCATCATTGACAACGTGCACCATGTCTACACTGGACACAAGCAGGAAAAGCAAATAAAATGCAATGAATCTTAGATGGTAAACTGATGACCTGTTTCTGACTCCATGTGTTTGACTACTTTCGCTTTGACGTGTCCAATGTAGAAAGCCGACAACGGGTTGCATCTGGTGTAGACAGTGCAAGTCTGAAAGTGAACACTCGTAATCGTTTTTGTACACAATTATGATTAGAGCTCCATATGCTGCGGTTTTCCGGATATAACAAGCTTGCTCGGTATTGCTTCGCTGGCACGGAATTGGACTTAGAATGTGAAATCCTTGGGTACGAATCCCGTGAAAAACATGATTCACAATGAAAGATCTGAAAAGTGAGAGATCGAAAAACAAGCTAAAACGGCATGTGTGCGATTGCGTTTTTACGTCACATTTATTTTTGTTCATACTGCAGTGCAGATCTTATTTTAAAACGTCACAGAGCATTAGAGTTATAGCGCCACGCAATGGACATTTCAAGTCAGAACTGTGGTGACACATACAAAACCAGCATCACATAAAACGTACCATATGTATGTTGATCTGTTCCGGGGGGGGAAAAACCCCAAAACAAAACACTCTTTTAGCTCCACTCAGTGGACATTTCACGTCGAATATGTCATAAAATGTACATGGCACTACGCAGTTCGTATCTTGCAAAAAAAAGTTCCCACAGGTAAGTTTTCGTCATGAGATCAGGTTATTATCCAGGTCAGATATGGGCAAGAAAATGACTAGCTAGCTCATTGGTCACTGCTGAGAACAACTACAACCTGTCATAGCAACTGTTCAGTATCTTCGAACATGTCTTTGCAAGCATGACTATGTTTCATGAATGTTTCCTAGTTTTACTGTTGCAGCATGCAGTTTTCTCTATTCAGTTCACTCCTGCCTGGCATTCTTGAACGCATATTACAGCAAAGACTATTTCTCAGAAATTTAGTTGTCAAGTGGTCATCTGGTCAAGTGCTATTCAACACCTTTCATTTCAGCCTAAGGCTAACACTTGATTTTCTAAAAATGTAGCGGTCTAGTCATTGAGCAGTCAAACTGATTTTCAGACATGGGCTTTGTTAGGCAGACTCATACTTGTGCTGCAGGTGAGAAGGGGTCAGAGGTCGCAGGTGTTTGAGTAATGAGATGGAAATGAGCATTTAAGGTGTCATCCTTTAAGGAACAAGGATGTCAGACTCAGCCCAAAAACAGAGCTTGATTAGATGTAACACTAGAAATCCAGCTTGCCTTCAGAAGCTGTAATAATCACAAATACTAGCAGTAAAAAGCGAGTCTAGATGTATACAGGCATAATCATGATAGCTTTCCTTTTGACTGTACATAAAATGATGAAAAAGGTTGTTATATACATATATATATATATATATATATATATATATATATATATATATATATATATATATATATATATATATATATATATATATATATATATATATATATATTTTTTTTTTTTTTTTAGTAGTATGGGGTAAATGTTTCTTTCAATAAATAAATAAATAAGTAAATCAGAGGAGGGGACTGTGCGTTCAAACAATGAATAAACACATTGCAGAACTGTAAAGAAGTTAACAGAATGTCCTGACCGTGTGCTTGTACTGAGCGTGCTGTTTTACTTCAGAGGGACAAACGCTGAGCAAGCACACTAAAAGGCAAGTGATTTGTATTCTCACACACACTCACTGTCATACAATAATAACGTCCTGCAGTAACCACACTTTGCCAATTATCACAGTCCTGGCTCGTGCGTTTCTATCGGCTAAAGCAGGAAGGATTCTGACCCCTGTTTTGCTCTATAGAGAACATTTTGTCCCCCAACTCTCTAGAATCCTTGCCCACCAAACAACTGCTGCTTCAGTCTTTGTATAAGCACTGAATAATAAGAACAAACCCCTCTTTCATGCGTCCGCCTGGATCACAATGACACTGTTGATGTTTTTTTATAGACAGAGAGAGTGAGAGAGAGCAACACTTCACTGAGGGAGCTACTTTTGGTCTCCCACAAGCATGGCCCAGGGTCATACAACCACAGTCATTGAACCCCTGACACCCACTTCACACCAGCCAACAAAAAAACAGTTCAGACTGAAAAAGGCACCATTACTTTAGGTTATTTTAGAGACAAAGTTTTAAACTGTTGTTCAAAGATTTGGGATCAGTAAAAATAAAAATAAAAATAATAATAATAAAGCAGCTAAGCAGTTAAGAGGCATGTAACGGTCCCACTTTATATTAAGTGGCCTTAACTACTATGTACTTACATTTAAATTAATTATTTGGTACAATGCACTTATTGTGTACATACATGTTTTTACATTGTACTTATATTTTAAAAAAAAATACTTGCATGTAATTACATCTGTAAGTAATTTCTGTAATTACATTTATAATTACACTGTTGACCAATCCCTTACACCTTAACCCACCCTTAAACCTACCCAGACCACCAAACCTGTCCCTAACCTTATCTGTATCCCACCTCAGTAGCAGCAAAAGTGTTTTGCAATACAATATGAACACAATAAGTACATTGTACTTATTTTTTGATGCAAGTACATAGTAATTAAGGCCACTTAATATAAAGTGGGACCCATCTAACTGCTATTTACATTTAGTGCAAAAAAAATACTGATGTTTTTAGTTTGTGTAAATATCATGTAATGCTATTTGTACTTAGTGCAAATAGTCTCTGCCATACTTTTTCTATCTTTTTTTTATTAGTTTTTTTTTCATTGAATTTATCAAAAGTGACAATAAAGACTTTTATATTGTTACAAAAGATTTAAAAGAATCCTGAAAAAAATGCATATTTTTTGCAAAAATATTAATCAGATCAACTGTTTTCAGGATCCTGAAAAAAATGCATATTTAAAAAAAAAAAGAAACAAACCATTTTTCACAAAAATATTAAGCAGATCAACTGTTTTCAGCATTGATAATAATGATAGATGTTTCTTAAAGCACCAAATTAGCATATTAGAATGATTTCTGAAGTATCATGTGACACTCAAAACTGCAGTAATGGCTGCTGAAAAAAAGTATTTGTCATCACAGGAAAAAAAATTATATATATATATATATATATATATATATATTATTTATTTATTTATTTATTATATATTATATTATATTATATTATTATATATTATTATTATTATTATTATTTTTAAATATATTAAAATAGAACACTTTTTGGATATAATAATATTTCATAAAATTATAAAATATTACAATTTCATAAAATATTTAAAACAAATTGATTTTACTGTATTTTTGTCAAATAAGCACACTCTTGGTGAGCATAAGAGACTTTTTGAAGAAAAAAATAAAATAAATAAAAATAAATAAATAAAACAATTAAATGGCAGAGTAGTCTGTTTACTCCTGATATTGACATTTGTCTCAGATGATCACAAGGAGACTGTGATAAATGGAGGTGTAAACAGGACCCAAAATATTTTGTAATCAGAACACTCAAATCAAATTCATAATTAGTCAGAAATACATGTGATCACATTTTATTTATTTTCATTTTAAGGTTATACATTTTAAGATTATTTCATATTTAAAATGTAACTGTGACTGCCCATATAAGAATAAACCAACCTGGTCTCATAAAAATACGTACCTCTGCGCACTTTTTGTGCGACACCGTTTTGCGTACCTTGCTGCACGTTTCGCCGCAGTTTCAAATAGAAATGTCCACTGAGTGGCGCTAAAACACAGGTTCAATATGTGAACCCTGGCACGTTTTTATTACGTAGATATTGGTACGTATTGCTGTTTTTTTATTACGTTGCTTCAGATACGTATTGCGGAGGTTCAGAATTCAAATATCCGGGGACTGTCGCTAAAGGTTAATGCTCTATCGTGTTGGAAATATGCCCTACACCAAATCCAGCCCTAAACCTACCCGATAGTGTTAACAAATGCAAAACTGATATAAAAACGTATTAGCTGATGCAACTGTGCTATTTGAACTTCCTTTTACGCAGATTTTAACTGCTTTGTCGAACCGTAGTTACACGGGATTTGAACCGGTGCTTCTCGTCTTCTAAGTCCATCTCCGTACTCCGTGAGCTACCGAACAAACTTCTCATGTATGAAAACCCATAGATATGAAGCTGGATGTGTGCGATGCTAATGTTCAAAAGTATCAGTTTTCAAATCTCCCAGTATATTAATATTGTTTTGAAGTCATAGCATGATATTCTTCAAGTAATTGTGCGAAAATGACGCTTTATTAATCACAACTCTGTAAATTTGTGTGAAAGTGTTCATTTATTTTGGAAACTGCAGTGATATGTACTTATTGGTACGTATTTCATGTCACGCTAAAAAGTGCACCCAGGTACGTAAATGCTATGAGACCAGGTAGCAATAAACAGCTGTACAACTACTTCATCTAACTACTATTTTGTGTCCAATTCAGTCTAATCATTAGACAGATGATTGTAAACAACCTTACCTCACTACACTAGCATGTTTAGTTCTTTGTATTTTTGTGAATGTTTACATGC
This sequence comes from Onychostoma macrolepis, assembly GCF_012432095.1. Taxonomy (NCBI): domain Eukaryota; kingdom Metazoa; phylum Chordata; class Actinopteri; order Cypriniformes; family Cyprinidae; genus Onychostoma; species Onychostoma macrolepis. Next base: position 18,047,984 of record NC_081172.1, on the reverse strand, counting down.
CACAGACATGAATGTTTGGGAATGTTTACAGTATGTCAGTCAGGAGACTAATTATTTATTATCATTAAGATCAATATACAGTATGCATAACATTTCAGCTTGTATGTGATTGTCATTGACAGGCCTCATTTGTCACTGCGTTTATTGACTGCAAGGAATGGCTGTCATTAATTGGAAAATAAATTAATGCCATTAACAACAGACTCATTTTGACTGACAGAAATATAATTTGGAAATCTGCTTCTGATGGAGAATATGAGGCAAAAGAAAAGATAGAGGGAGATGAGTGAAGGTGGAATGATTTAGAAAGACATAATGAAGAGATGGTGTACAGTGTGTGTGTTGACACTGAGTCTAATCTTAAACAGTATGTCTGGGTGAAATGACCCGAGGTTGTCTGGAGATACAGACAGACACATAAATGTTGGACTTGAAATAATGTGTAAAACTCATGCATTAACTTCCTCACAGACAGGCAGATATTTTTCATTGAAAACTACAAGAATAAAGATAAACAGAAGTGCTGAGATAGACAAATTGAAAAATAAAAATAGGAAATACAGTAGTTTTTCTACATTTTCTACATCTTAGTATGGAAAACTGTTTCTACCTCAGAGTAAAAAGTAATTAAGTAATTTGAGACGTTATAAAAAGTAATTGCTGCAATTGTGAGATATGAAGTAACACTGATATATATATATATATATATATATATATATATATATATTTTTTTTTTTTCTTTTGTTATTTTATTGTACCTTTTATTTAGTTAGTTATTTTATTTAGTTTAGTTATTTAATTTAGTATTATACAATAATAATGAACATGCACATTACAGTTACCTTGGGTTTACCCTTTTTAGCTTCTTTTCCGTCAACCATTAAATATTTACAATATGTATGGTGCATACAAATTTAGTATGATTTTTCGCATTGGTCTGAACAAAAATTTCAAACAGCCTTTCAAATGGTCATATTTGCCATGGAAAACCAAACAAACAAACAAACAAAACAAATACTAACCTGGACTAAACCATGCCAGTCTAGAAAATGCTAGATTGGTGGAAAATGTTTTGATTCTTTATTATTGTTCTTTTCATAACTATGCCATTTTTCTTATCCTGCAATTTAATTATATATTTTTTTCCCCATTCAGTCTCATGCCTGTGAGCGGTTACACATTTAGTATCTGTGACCTCAACCTCAAAGCTGTGTTGAAAATCCTAGTTACACTAGACTTCTCTCTGAACTTTTTTGGCATGTGTTTGTATTCGCCTCCCCTCCAACTTCTTCCATTTTCAGAGCATTTGCTTTCTATCTGCCACTCTGATATTTTCCCATTGATTTGATTACACAAGTTCAGTGAAGTGTGGACATTCCAGACTGGGCCTATTTAACACTTGTATTTCTGAGAGCCACTTCCCCCAGACATCCCCATTATAGGCCAACTCTCTCGAGACCCATCGCATAACTGCTGTCAGAGAGCTGCGTGTCTGTCGGTACCAAACCTATCTAACATTAATAGTATGCCGCCTCACTGCACGTAAACCCCTAGATTGGCAAGATGAAACATTCCCTCTGTTTGGGTGAAAAAAAAAAAAAAAGAATACGCCTGGAATCTTTTGCTCGCTCACTCTATTTTCCTCTCTGTGTGACTTCCTCTCTCTCAGGGGAATTACGGCGACCTCCATTAACACATACTAGGGTGTATCTAAGGTAATTTTAGCCTATTATTCTCATTTAAGAGCTGAAATGTTCTGAATATCTTATTCAAGACACACATTTTAACTAAGAAAGGTTAGGTCAGGATAGGTGGATGTAGGAATGCTGGTATGTGGCGATCTGATTCAATCAGTCTGTTTGGACTTTGATGTTTCTCCTGAGCTGTTTGTTTGTTTTTGTGAGTGTCTCAGTTTTCACCAATCCGTGATGGATGTAGTCTGTCTACGAAGTCACAGTTTATGTCTCATGGGAGGAATGTTTGAGCCACAGAGGAATGTGCAGTAAAAATGGAATTTCTGCCAAGCTGTCTGTCTGTCTAGTCACCAGCGTTTTTCATATCCTCGGTGTCTGTCTCAGCTAATAGCAGAAGAGCTTTTCAAAGGCTTTTGTTTATATCTCAACAACAAGGAGTAGGTTTTGATGAGTCAAACCATAATCAGTTTAAAACTGATGACAAACAAGAAGAGAGAACAATCTTGGAAGGTTTGTCTGTTAGCCATGTCTACTGCCTGTATGCATATTAATTATTTAGAGAATGTATCTTTAAAACAAATACTTTTTTTCTCTTACATTTTATTCATACATACCGTTTTAAAGTTTGGGGTCAGTAAGATTTTTAAAATGTTTTTGAAGAATTCTAAAAATGCATAAACTATTGTAAAAAAACAAAAAACAAAAAAACAATATATATATATATACAGTGGGTACGGAAAGTATTCAGACCCCCTTAAATTTTTCACTCTTTGTTATATTGCAGCCATTTGCTAAAATCATTTAAGTTCTTTTTTTAATGTACACACAGCACCCCATATTGACAGAAAAACACAGAATTGTTGGCATTTTTGCAGATTTATTAAAAAAGAAAAACTGAAATATCACATGGTCCTAAGTATTCAGACCCTTTGCTCAGTATTTAGTAGAAGCACCCTTTTGATCTAATACAGCCATGAGTCTCTTTGGGAAAGATGCAACAAGTTTTTCACACCTGGATTTGGGGGTCCTCTGCCATTCCTCCTTGCAGATCCTCTCCAGTTCTGTCAGGTTGGATGGTAAACGCTGGTGGACAGCCATTTTTAGGTCTCTCCAGAGATGCTCAATTGGGTTTAAGTCAGGGCTCCGGCTGGGCCATTCAAGAACAGTCACGGAGTTGTTGTGAAGCCACTCCTTCGTTATTTTAGCTGTGTGCTTAGGGTCATTGTCTTGTTGGAAGGTAAACCTTCGGCCCAGTCTGAGGTCCTGAGCACTCTGGAGAAGGTTTTCGTCCAGGATATCCATGTACTTGGCCGCATTCATCTTTCCCTCGATTGCAACCAGTCGTCCTGTCCCTGCAGCTGAAAAACACCCCCACAGCATGATGCTGCCACCACCATGCTTCACTGTTGGGACTGTATTGGACAGGTGAAGAGCAGTGCCTGGTTTTCTACACACATACCGCTTAGAATTAAGGCCAAAAGGTTCTATCTTGGTCTCATCAGACCAGAGAATCTTATTCAGGTGTTTTTTAGCAAACTCCATGCGGGCTTTCATGTGTCTTGCACTGAGGAAAGGCTTCCGTCGGGCCACTCTGCCATAAAGCCCCGACTGGTGGAGGGCTGCAGTGATGGTTGACTTTCTACAACTTTCTCCCATCTCCCGACTTCATCTCTGGAGCTCAGCCACAGTGATCTTTGGTTTCTTCTTTACCTCTAAATATATGAGTGTCACAGAAAAGGGTCTGAATACTTTGGACCATGTGATATTTCAGTTTTTCTTTTTTAATAAATCTGCAAAAATGTCAACAATTCTGTGTTTTTCTGTCAATATGGGGTGCTGTGTGTACATTAATGAGGGAACAAAATGAACTTAAATGATTTTAGCAAATGGCTGCAATAGAAAAAAGTGAAAAATTTAAGGGGGTCTGAATACTTTTCGTACTAACTGTGTATATATATATATATATATATATAATTATGATTTAAAATAATTGTTTTCTATTTTAAAAGCTGAATTTTCAGCAGTCATTACTCCAGACTTCAGTGTCACATAATCCTTCAGAAATCATTCTAATATGCTGATTTGCTGCTCAAGAAACATTATTGGTTATTATCAGTGCCAAAAACAATAGTGCCCCTTACTATTTTTGTGCAAACTCAGATTTTTTTTAAATTAATTGATTGATTTTTGCAGGATTCTTTGATGAATAAAAAGTTCAAAAGAACAGCACTTCATAATGAAATAATTCATAATTTAAAAGTCTCTATTGTTACTTTTGATCAATTTCAAGTATTCTTGCTAAATAAAAGTATCACTTTCTTTAAAATAAAAATCTTACTAACCCCAAACATTTGCATGGTAGTGTATAATTTATTATCTCTTCTCACTGATTAAAAATAATTCTATCAAAGCTAATAGATAACAATTTACCAAAAAAATAAAAAATAAAATAAAAAAATAAAATACTCAGTTTTTTTACTTGCCACAGTTTTAGCAAGAAGCAGAACTTTTTTTTTTTTCTTTTTTTTCTGTCTGCCACCTACTTGACAGCTTATGTTTACTGTGAATGGTGGATTTGTTGTGAATGTCTTCAGCTAGGATTAGTAGTTCTTTCTGAATTACTCATTACTGTCTGACTCTGTTGACCGTGTTTCAGGGACCCTTCTCATTTCCTTTGTAATTTCTCTTTAGCCCTGAGGCTGCAGACTGACTGATTAGTCATAGTTTTATATAAGAATGTTTTATGACATGTGACAATTAACAAAAATAACAATTATGTTTCCATAACAACTGGATCATAAAATATTCTTGCTCATAAATGCGTCAGTAAATGTGTCACTGTGACTCTTTGAAATCTGCAGTTAAGACACCTTACAGTATGTGCCAATGGCCTAATATTTCTCCTCTGTGTTACCTGTAATATTGAACAGATCGATCATGTAGTGGTTTTAGAAAACTCATGTCCTGGCAGGTATGAAAGCATGAGTCAAGCTTTTGATGATGCTTACGTTTTACATTACGTTTGATAATTTGCTCAATGACGTTAAAGCATTCACTTATGCATTTATGTTATCCAATATGTTTAGTTGACTTATATAGTCTTCTGTTGGTGTATTTACTGTAGACTTTCTTTTCATAGGGAAGAGTTGAGGAGAACTCATGTGGGAGAATTGGAGAGACTGGAGGAGAGCTTTAGAACAAGGCTAAAAGCTGCAGAGGAGCAGAGTTCAAAGGTGAGGTCACAAAATACAAATAAAAACCTTTTAAATTGATGTGAGATGAAAATACAAATTGTCCCTCATAATGATTAGATTTATACTTGTTTTGATATTTTGTTATCTAATGCAATGGTTTTCATGGCTTTTTGCGCCAAATGTATTTAAATTCTTTATACTGTATTCCCTTTGAACACTGAAAAAAGACAAATATAGATTCGCTATCCCAAAGAACCAGCAGCACATTTTCTTTCTTTCCCTTCTGTCTGAAGTAGTTCTTTTTTTGTTTTTATTATTTGAAATACATTCATTTATATTTTTTGTGGGCTGAGGTCTGCCCTCAGCACGCTAGTATTAAGAGGAATGCCGTTTGATTTAGTGCAAATTATATTTAAGACCCGCCGGTTTCCTGCCGTTAACACAGACATGCATCCAAGTCTAGGTGGAAGTGGTCTCTTACTCTCAAACACTCACAAACAAAAATTCTCTCTTCATCACACACACTAAGATGCTCTCTCTCTCACCACCACACACACACACTGACACAAACCCTGCTGTGTTCTCTCACACGCACTCTGTCTGCACTCTGGTCTCTATGAAAAACATGGTGGCCTTGGTCATGCCCGACTTAAATACATGGCATGCCACCATCCCCTTCTTTGTTGTTTGTAATTGCTCTAACCATTTTATTCAACTTCTGACAGTTCAATATTTCACAACACACAGTTGGTGAAAAATCCTAGTCTTTGATATGACAGCATGCAGTCACAGAAAGACTGCACAAAGCTTTATTTGCATTTTCCTTCAACACAAGGCCTAAATGAACCAAAATGAAAAGAGATGAATGTAGCTCAATGCCATTTTGTCCTGTTAGCTGTTTTACTGTGTAATTTTTCAATGACAAATTAACATTGTTATGTAAGAATTCATTCAACATGAATAGCGCCAAGTGTGATGCAAGTGTGCAGGTGTTCAGGGGATTTGCATGGGGCTTATGTATTATGATGTCCTTTTTTATTTTTATTGTTCTTCTTTTGTGACTATTTTCTATTTTGTAGTATTACTTTAGTCTTATTTATATGTAATTATGGTATGTATGTATGTGTGTGAAAGCAAAGCAAATTTTAGCTAATAAAATAATATAGCTAATAATAGCTATAACAGCTATAATAATAATAATAATGTAACATAATAATATAGTAATACTAAATAAATATATATATATATATATATATATATATATATATATATAAAATTAGCTAAAATTTGCTTTTTATATTTTAATTTTAGTTAAAGTTTTAGTAGTTTTGTTATGCTTTAGTATTTCTATTTAGCTTTAATATACTGTTATTTCAGTTTAGTACTAATTTTTGTAGTAATTTAAGTACAGATAGGTTAACTTTCAGCATTATTTAATTAACAAAATCTATTTTTTAATAGTTTTAGGTTTAGTTAACAGTAACACTTTGTGTTATGTCTAAATTGTATAACATTTTCTGTAGTTAATAAACTCAGTAGACTGAATTTCAGTTCATGGGTTAAGTGCACAAATAATAATCTGATTCTTGGTAGATGTTTTTAAACTTTATTTGACCTCAGCCCTTATTTAACCCGTATTTGTGTGCATACAGATGGAGGCTTTTCTCCAGCAGAAACAGGCTGAGCAAGACAAACAGCTGAAACAGCAAGACATGGAGTTAAGAAGAGAAGCTGACATTGAACTGGACATCCAAAGACAAAAAAACCATGAGCTGATTAACAAATACCAGAGTGAAAAACAGCAACTACAAAACAAGGTACAAATGACTGACCATGTGACATCTACGTGTCTTGATCATGGACTGCTGCTTATCAGAGTAGTGAAGCAGTTTTGCTTTGAAATATTGCTAATATTTGAAAAACCTTTGCCAACCTTTGCCAGATCAGTGCTTTATAACCAAAATGCAGAGTCATTTTGTTATGCGACAAGAAAAAAACTTCCTATAAAATATCACAATTAATGTGTCAAAGTCGACAAGTCAGATTGTTCTTGGGGTGTCAAATGGTACAACCCCAAGAAAGCTTCATGCATATAAGAAAATATGTATTTTTGATTGGTTACTGTCATAAATCCGGTCTGTGGCCTTACCACCAGAGGTCGCCCTTCCATCATATTGACTCTCACACTGCACAGACTGTTTCACTATACCCTGGAATACATTTCCCATCATCCATTGCACTGATTTCACCCACAGCTATAACCAATCACACACCCTACATACTGTAAGCTATGGACTTCCTCTCTCTCGCTGCCGAGTATTGTATAGCATTTATCATTCTCCTAGCAATATCTACTCCACGGAGCCAGTTCTAGTTTTCATAGTCTAGTCATAGTCCTGCCTAGCCTGTTTTCCTGTGTTTAGATTCTTGCCTCTGTTTTTCGGATACCCTTTTGTCTCACCGCTCGGACTCTGTTTGCCCCTGCCTGGACTAGTGCTCACGTTATCGGATTACTTGTCAAGCCCTCTGGATATTGTTTGTCGATCGAAGACCCTCACCTGGCCTAGGAATACTCTTTGCCTTGCCTGTGTTGTGCCTGTCATATTATCTGACCCTTGCCCGTTTTGTGACCACGTTCTTGAATAAAAGCTTGCACATGGATCAGCACGTCTCACGTCTTGTTCGCCCCGTAACAGAAAACTTGGCCACACAAGGATCCAGCAGCTTTTCATGTGGATATTGGCCAGGTATGGACAATGCAAGACTGTTATTAACCCTCGAGCAGGGCTTGCGATCGCTTGAGGATTATGTACAAGAGTATTTAGATCTCGCATATTTTTCTGATCTGCCGGACTGTGTGCTCATAGACTTCTTTTGTGAAGGCATAAATCAGCTGCTCAAATCACAACTAATCCACGAGGGTCCCCATTCATCTCTCAGTCAGTTTATGGACTATGCTTTGTTGACTGTTGGTTTGGTGTTCACTGTGGGTGTTGCGGAGGAACACGACTCCGTGTCTGCTCGTGTAATGGCGGCCACGGAGCGAACTCACAAAATGATGGCGACAACAAAGTACTGTGTTGACACTGCCGTCGTTCCTGATCCTAAACATGTCGCAGTTGTTATTTCGGACTTCATTCATGCCGCGGCTGCCGCCTCAGAACCCGTTAACATCGCAGATGCTGTATCAGAGCCTGTGTATATCTCATATGATCTGCCAGAACCTCGCTATGTATCGTCTGATCTGCCAGAGTCCAGTCAAGTGACAGCTGATCTTCATGAATCCAGTCAAGTCACTGTTGATCGTCATGAGTCCAGTCAAGTCACAGTTGATCGTCATGAATCCAGTCAAGTCACAGTTGATTGTCATGAGTCCAGTCTTGTCACAGCTGATCTTCGCTAGTCCAGTCAAGTCAAGTCCAGTCAATTTCACTGATCTTCATGAGTCAAGCCACGTCTCAGCTGAACTTCCAGAGTCTCGTCACGTCTCAAGCTGAACTTCCAATGTCTCGTCACGTCTCAGCTGATCTTCCAGAGTCTCGTCACTTCTCAACTGATCTTCCAGAGTCACGTCATGTCTCAGCTGATCATCCAGAGTCTCGTCACGTCTCAGCTGATCTCCCAGAGTCTCGTCACGTCTCAGCTGATCTTCCAGAGTCTCGTCACGTCACAGCTGATCTCCCAGAGTCTCGTCACGTCTCAGCTGATCTTCCAGAGTCTCGTCACATCACAGCTGACTGCCTAGAGTCAAGTTGCGCCTCAGCTGTTCGTCCAGAGTCCGGTCACCTCCTATCTGTTGCACCCAGATCTCCGAGGTCAGTTCGTCAGAATTCCCGACTGACATCCAGCGTGGAGGACCCACCGCTGATGTCAGCACGCGAAGCTGGTATCACCAAACCCACTCACTCAAGCCCTCCTGTTCCTGAGCTAATTCCCCTGTCTGTAGCGCTTCCCACAATGGGGATCGCTTTATGGTGTACTTGGGCTGCATACACCACCACTGAAACTCTAGAGACGGCGACGCCCGCTGCAGTTTCTCCAGAGATGGCGGCTAATGCTGCAGAACCTCCCGAAGTGGTGGTGCTTGCTTCAGTTCCTTGCATGGTGCTGGCGCCCAGCAATGCACTTTCAGCCTGTCATGTCACAGTCGAAGGAACCGTTGCTGAACTCTCCCTGTTTCCTGATGGTACTACTGTAGAACCTCCAGAGGTGGCAGCATCTGCTGCAGAACCTCCAGAGGTGTCAGTGGTATCAACCTGTGAGCTCTCTGCCTGTCCTGTCATGGCTATGAAGGCCGTCTGTGAATCCTCGTCCTGTCCTGTCACGGCTATGGAGGCCATCTGTGAACTCTCGTCCTGTCCCGTCACGGCTATGGAGGCCGTCTGTGAACCTTCTACCTGTCCTGTCACGGCTACGGAAGCCACTTATGAACGTTTGTCCTGCTCTGAGCCGTCCGAGGAGGCTCTCTCTGAACTCTTGCCTTGTCCCGAACTGGCCACAGAGGCCATTTGTGAACTTTCGTCTGGCTGATTTTCAATCAGCTGAGGAGGCCAACTCTGAAATCTCGCCCTGTTCTGAACCAGCCATGGTGGCTGATTGTGACCTGTCTGTCCGTCTCGTTTCAACTAATTTGTCTGATTTCGAATTGTCTACCTTACCTGTCTCTGTCAAGGAATCTAAATCTGAGCTGTCTGTCTAAATGCTTCTGTTGAGTCTGAATTTGAACTGATCTGTTGGTCCTGATTTAGTCATTGAGTCTGTTGTTGAACCATCCATCTGTCCAATTTCTATTACTAGGTCTGAGTATGAATTGTCTGTCTGTCCAGTTTGTCACTGAAATGTCTACCAGTCCAGCTTCAGTTAATACAACTAATTTTGAATTGTCAATCCATCCCATGTCAGCCCATGAATCTGTTTGTGAACTACCTGCCAGTCCAGTTTCCCTCACTGAGTCTGATCTTGAACTTTCTGTCTTGCCAGTTTCTGTCACTGAACTATCTACTTCAGCCTCTGTCAGTGCCCTTGATTGTGAACTATCTGCCAATCCTATTCCAGCCAATGCATTTAATTATGAACAGTCCGTCTGTCCAGTTACAGTCAATGGACCCGATTTTGAACAGTCTGTCTACCCAGCTTCAGTCACTGAACTGTCTGCCTGTTCAGTTGTCACCAGAGAAACTCCTGATTAACTTTTTGTGTTCCCTGCCTTGGCCCTTGGGGCTATAAATGCTCTGTCTGTCTCGTGTGTCTCAGTGTTTTCTAGGTCCCAGTTCAGTTTCTTCTGCTCCATCTGCTCTGGCCTGGTGGTCTTCTGCTCCGTCTGCTCCGCCGTGGTGGTCTTCTGCTCCACCTGCTCTGCCCGTGGTGGTCTTCTGCTCCACCTTCTCTACATTTCCCATCATCCATTGCACTGATTTCATTCACAGCTGTAACCAATCACACACCCTATATAAGCCATGGACTTCCTCTCTCTTGCTGCCGAGTATTGTATAGCATTCATCACTCTCCTAGTGATAGCTACTCTACGGAGCCAGTTCTAGTTTTCATGCCTAGCCTGTTTTCCTGTGTTTAGATTCTTGCCTCTGTTTTTCGGATACCCTTTTGTCTTGCCATTCGGACTCTGTTTGCCCCTGCCTGGATTAGTGCTCACGTTATCGGATTACCCCTCTTGTCAAGCCCTCTGGATATTGTTTGTCGATCGAAGACCCTCGCCTGGACTAAGAATTTTCTATGCCTTGCCTGTGTTGTAACTGTCATGTTTTCTGACCCTTGCCCGTTTTGTGACCACGTCTTTGAATAAAGATTGCACATGGATCTGCACGTCTCACGTCTCGTTCACCCCGTGACAGTTACACCATATTTAGAGTGAAAATGGTATAATGTTTTTCATATGTAGCCAACATGAATACAATGATTGACATGGCACGTAAATATCCTTATTTGGCCATTTGATCTCAACTGGGTGAGTTCACATTTTCATATAATCCTAATGTAAAGACAAACATGTTTGACTTTCTTGGAGGGCTCGAACATGAGACTAGAATCGCTCTCAGTTTCCCACTGGACTAATTAACCCTCTGATGCATTAATTATTAAACCACAAAGGAAAATGTATTGTATCTTAGTTTCTCTTTACATTAAAACAAGAAGAATTATCAACAGTCAGAGAAAAGTTGTCATAAGACAAGATTTAATCCATTATTCATCTTACAGCACTTAATGCCCCCTCCCCCTCACTCACACACACACACACACACACACAGTCTCATGGAGCCCCCTGTGTCTATGTCCATGTCTCTCTCTGAGAGTGTTTGGTTTTTGGCTCACACCTCTCCTTTGTTCATGGCCATAAATGATGTCTGATTATTGTCTGTCCGGTGGAGCCTGATACTCAGTGTGTGCATGTGTTTGTGAGTTTGACCGGAGGAAGATTGGTGGAGGCAGGTCTACTGGTCCAGAAATGATGTTGAGAGGTTTTGTCTGCCTGCATGCCACAGATGAGGGGTTGCTGCCAAAATGGGCAGGAGATTTGGGAGCAAAGGGGTTCATGGCAAGTTGATGTGATGCCAAAATATCTTGATCTACTCTATATATACACTAGGGGTCAAAAGTTGGAATAATTACAATGTTTTAATGTTTTTGAAAGAAATTTCTTACTCTCACTATGGTTGCATTTATTTGATGAAAAATAAATTAAAACAGTAATATTGTTAAATATTAATACAATTTAAAATTGTCATGTTTTCTATTTGAATAAAATGTAATTGATTCCCGTGATGGTAAAACTGTACCATTACTCCAGTCTTCAGTGTCAAATAATTCTTCGGAAATCATTCTAATACAGTGATTTTGTGTTAATTATCAATTATTATTGGTGCTCTTATTATTTGCTATTACTAATAATATATTATTGGTATAATAATATTGGTGATTATTATTGGTGACATATACAGGTGCTGGTCATATAATTAGAATATCATCAAAAAGTTGATTTATTTCACTAATTCCATTCAAAAAGTGAAACTTGTATATTATATTCATTCATTACACACAGACTGATATATTTCAAATGTTTATTTCTTTTAATTTTGATGATTAGAGCTTACAGCTCATGAAAGTCAAAAATCAGTATCTCAAAATATTAGAATATTACTTAAGACCAATACAAAAAGGATTTTTAGAAATCTTGGCCAACTGAAAAGTATGAAAATGAAAAGTATGAGCATGTGCATCACTCAGTACTTAGTTGGGGCTCCTTTTGCCTGAATTACTGCAGCAATGCGGCGTGGCATGGAGTCGATCAGTCTGTGGCACTGCACAGGTGTTATGAGAGCCCAGGTTGCTCTGATAGTGGCCTTCAGCTCATCTGCATTGTTGGGTCTGGTGTCTCTCATCTTCCTCTTGACAATCTCCTCTTCTCTATGGGGTTCAGGTCAGGCGAGTTTGCTGGCCAATCAAGCACAGTAACACTATGGTCATTGAACCAGCTTTTGGTACCTTTGGCAGTGTGGGCAGGTGCCAAGTCCTGCTGGAAAATGAAATCAGCATCTCCATAAAGCTTGTCAACAGAAGGAAGCATGAAGTGCTCTAAAATGTCCTGGTAGATGGCTGCGTTGACTGTGGACTTCAGAAAACACAGTGGACCAACACCAGCAGATGACATGGCAGCCCAAATCATCACTGACTGTGGAAACTTCACACTGGACTTCAAGCAACATGGATTCTGTGCCTCTCCACTCTTCCTTCAGACTCTGGGACCTTGATTTCCAAATGAAATGTAAAATTTACTTTCATCTGAAAAGAGGACTTTGGACCACTGAGCAACAGTCCAGTTCTTTTTCTCTACAGCCCAGGTAAGATGCTTCTGACGTTGTCTCTGGTTCAGAAGGGGCTTGGTAGCCCTTTTCCTGAAGACGTTCTCAAGCTTGCGGTCATCCCTGTTGCTTGTGCACCTTTTCCTACCCAAATTCTTCCTTCCAGTCAACTTTGCATTTAATATGCTTTGATACAGCACTCTGTAAACAGCCACACCTTTCAGTAATGACCTTCTGTGACTTACCCTCTTTGTGGAGGGTGTCAATGTTCGTCTTCTGGATCATTATCAAGTCAGCAGTCTTCTCCATTATTGTGGTTTCAAAGAACAAGAGATACCCAGAATTTATACTGTAGGGATTGTCATTTATTCAAACTCAAATGTAAATATTCTAATATTTTGAGATACTGATTTTTGACTTTCATGAGCTGTAAGCTCTAATCATCAAAATTAAAAGAAATAAACATTTGAAATATATCAGTCTGTGTGTAATGAATGAATATAATATACAAGTTTCACTTTTTGAATGGAATTAGTGACATAAATCAACTTTTTGATGATATTCTAATTATATGACCAGCACCTGTATATGACAGTTTTCAGTTTGAAAAATTTCTCAGACACAAATTTTATTTATTTATTTATTATTTTTATTTATTTACCTTTTTTTGACAAAGATGATTTAAAAATGCAGGCAACTTCATTTAGTCATGGTCATCAGCACAAATGTTTTTTGGTGCCTCTGTGTGTGTGTTTTTCTTTTTTTTTTTCAAACTATATTTGCATGTCTATCTCTCCTTCTCTCTTTTGCTCTAGATTCCTGCTCTCATTCATTCAGCCACGCAGGAGCTCCATGAGGAGTTGGCAGTGCTGCAGGAGCACATTAAAGAGCAGGAGAAAGAGATGAAGCATGTTTGTGAGAGCGCCTCCCAGAGGCAGCATCAGCTCCTGGAAGAGCAGAGGACAGGAGAGGCACAGCTGCAGCAGAAGACACAGGAGCTGAATCAGGCTCAGAGTAACATACTGCAGCTCAAAGAAGAGAGGGCTACCCTACAGGAAGAGGTGAGGCACATATTTCCCCCCTGTCCACTTATAGGTGGGAGTTTCAGAAGGGTTATTGACACATACTGTAAATGGGCCATAGCCTGTCAGTGTAGAAATAGATTTAACAGACTGCACATGTATACAATTTCTGAGCACTTAATAGGAAGAACTAGCTACTATAAAAAAAAAATTCTGTATAGTCTTTAGTGTGGGTATGCATTGACAAAAACATGCTCATTTCATTTCAACATCAAACCAGGGTTCAAATCTAAGAAAATTAAATGACGTTTTACCTGTAAAAGGGAAAACTTGGCACAGAAAGTAAAATTTTACAATACATTTTGAAATCTTACTGTTAGTTGAAGGTATGCTTGAGGTTAGAAAGACTTTTATTTAGCAAAAGTGGCAATACAGAAATATTTGACAAAAATGTCCATTTCAGAAAAATGCTGTTCTTTTTTACCTTATATTTATCAATGAATCCTTAAAATGCACCACAGTTTTTACAAAATGATTAAACTAGACAGCCTTTTTCAACAGTAATAATTTAGCTGAGCACCAAACCTGGCATATTAAAACAATTTCTGAATAATCATGTGACTAATTACGTTGTAATTAGTAGTAATTAGAAGACTGGAGTAATGGCTGCTTAAAATCCAGCTTTGCAATCACAAGAATAAATTGTATTTTAATATATATTCAAACAGAAAGAGTTTTTTTTTTTTTTATTACTATTTGTAATAATATTTCACAATACTACAGTTTGTATTGTATTTTGATCAAATAAATGCAGCCTTTCTGAGCATAGGAAACTTTTTGAAAGGTAGTGTATATTTTTAACATGTAAAGGTAAATAAATTAAAACATTTTAACTGTATCATAAAAAGCTATAAATTAAACCCTGAAGTGTAGTAGATTTATAAATTACTTTAACCTAAATTAATAAATGCTTTAGTAAAATTAGTACATTTTAGTTCATGATACCTAATGCATTTATTAATGTTAACACAATGAACTTTGTAAAATGTTACCAAATGACCACAGGCAGAATGATTTGTATCAAGGAGGCAGAGTTCTACATTCCTCTTGGTGCACAGGAAAATATATATAGTGTGAGTCTTGGAGTTTTTAATATTTAATATATTTAATAGTTGGGCATGATTGTGTGTTTTTGACTTTGAGATATTAGGATTTTACTTGATAAACTAGGCTACATTGAAACAATTGATTTGGTTGTATTGATCTGGTTTTAAATGTTTTTTTACCGACCTCTAGAGGTAAAAAAGTAAAACGCAAGATCTCTGACAATTCAAATACTGCTTGCACAAAGCAAACAATTGGTAATGAAAGCTAGTAATAACAAAGGGTCATACTAACAAAACCATGACAAGTGTCCATCACTGATGTGCTGAGATAGCTGATAAACCTGTCATTTATATTACAGTGCAAAAATTAAGCAAGCAAAGATTCAGACAGGCAGTTTAGTAGCTCACTACTAAAGCACAGCAGAGGTGAGACATCAACAATCGTGACCAACATCAGGATTCATATTAACAACTGAAATGACTGGCACACAGACCTTACCCAGGTCAGAGAAGAGAACAAGAATAACTATCCAGAACCAAAAGAAGAAACAGCAGAGGTGACATGTGCCTGCGTGAGAGTGTGGGAGAGATGAGTGAATCATTCTAGTGAGAGAGCGAGTATTTGGGGCAGTACTCTGTTGACACGCATGCCTGAGTCTCCAGGGGGCAGTCTGTGGTTTCAGTCACGACACTCTTGTCAGTTCTCTCTCTCATATTCTCCCACTCCAAAAGCCCTTTCCTCCGCCCCTCAGGGTCCGCCATCCACCCCCACCCTCCTCTGCCCGCTCCTCTCTCTCTCCTCCATGTCTCGCCAGTTCATCTAGTTCAAGGTGCCGTGACGTGAATTTCACAGCTGACATATTCTTTTATGCCGGCCCCAGAGCGCAGCGTCTCTCCCGCTCTCATCTCCCTCCCCGTTTTCAAAGCAAATGGCTTTCTTTTGTGGGAAAGATTTCGCCGCATTTTAAGAATCCATTAAAGCTATCTAAGATCTGACTGTGATATAAAATCGATACCTAAGGGCATTTAACGCTTCACCTTTCATAAGAAGCACCTTCTTGATGTTCTTTTCCCTTGCTCCCCCTCTTGCACTCTCTTTTTCTCTCTGCCTTTTCATCTTGTCTTTGAACTGTGCCTGCTCTCTTCAGAGGCATGTGAGATATTTTCAGACTGTAGTTGATATTTATGAGGATTTATGAGGTTGCAGGTTGAAGAGCAAGTGGGAAGGACTACTGTATAGCTCTCTTCCTAAGTTAAATGTGCTGCCTACCTAGACAGTATTTTAAGACATCATAGATGCAGTCTTGACGCAAAAGCTGGTCTAAAATGCTCTCTTCAAAGAGACCTCATTTTTGTTAAATATAAAGGCAGCATAATTTTTTATCCTTAGCAAACAAGCTTATCCTAGTGATGAGGGAAACGATTTATTCAAGATGGCGGATTTTTTTTTTTCATGCAGTGTGTAACACAGCTCTAAGTGAATGAAAACATTCTGAAAGTGCACCGTATATAAAGTTATTGTCTCTCAAAAGAAAGAGTTGAAAGAGTTGAAACAAGTCATTTTTATAACTTTCCCAAGCCATTTTATGTTGACATCAACAAGAAACATTAGCATATTGCCCGGCCACTTGTTGGTCTTTTCGCATTGGTCTGAACAAAAATGCAAATTCATTCTTTGCCACTAGGTGACGCTTTTGGAGCGGTAAAAACGGATGTACGCAAAGCAGCACTGTACTCACAAACACTGCTTTATCAGGCATTACAGGCATGATGAAATGGAAATGAAATCAACCAATCGGACTAATTACCGCAGATTAGCGTCACGCAAAGGAGGGGTTTGGAAAAATGAATCGTTGAGCGAATCGTTTGGGAGTCGTTGAGCAAGTAAGGTAAAAATAAATGCATATTATAAGACAATTTAATTGTTTTTTGACCTTGCATGCGTTTCAACCTGTTGTCGGGGACTCCCAAAACCAGAAAAGGGGCACTTTAAGAAATGCGATTAAAATTAGATTAGATTTATTTTGTTGCCCAAAAGCTTCAATACAAAGAATTATATCTAATTAGAAAGTGAAAAATTCAGCTTAAAATTTCTGTGCTATGTATTTGTAGAGTTATTAGATTATTACATTGTTAGCCTAGCAGTATGCTAATATCACTTATTTTTTTGTATTGTTACAGAAATAATTAATATAATGTATATATATATATATATATATATATATATATATATATACAGGGCCGTTTCTAGCCAATTTGACGCCCTAGGCGAAGTCCCTATTGGCGCCCCTATATATATTCTTTTCAGACACCAGTTTCTTGTTACGTTCAAATTGGTTGTCATAGTAACGATAATAATTTGTGGAGATCGAGTTCCACAAATCTGAATGCATTATTTGTAAATTGACTTAAAGGGATAGTTCACCCAAAAATGAAAATTCTGTCATCATTTACTCACCTTCAAGTAGTTCCTAACCTGTATTAATGTCTTTGTTCTGCTGAACACAAAGGAAGATATTCTGAAGAATGTGGGAAACAGAGCCGTTCTGGGGCACAATTTACTTTCATAGTATTTTTTTTTTCCTATTATGGAAGTCAATGGTGCCCCAAAACAGCCTGGTTACAAACTTTCTTCAAAATATCTTCCTTTGTGTTCGGCAGAACAAAGAAATTCATACAGGTTTGGAACTACTTGAGGGTGAGTAAATGATGACAGAATTTTCCTTTTATGGGTGAACTATCCCTTTAAGATAAACATTTTGCACAATTTATTATGTAACAATCCCTAGTAGCTAAGACATTGCACATAATTTACACAGTAATAACACATAAATTATTTTGATTACATTTGGATACATGTTTATATACTATCAATGGCTACTTTTTGTCCTGATCTGTTTTTTGTTCAATTGTTTTGTTGTTGTTGCTTGAAACATTGATTTAAAGTGTCAGTTATTGCATTATTATTTCAGTCAAACCTATAAAACCCTTTGTTGCCCCAAACTACATATAAAAGCCTAATCAGTGGCATAAAAGTAATCAATACAGCTACTTAATCCTTTACTACTCATTAAGATGTGAACCTCCCCTTTAAATAATGTGACACTCTGCCCTCTATGTGTATGACACTTCTCCCATTAAGTGCTGTGTTAGAAGTGAATGAATTGTTCAGCATTTCGACATCTCCATAAGGATGTATTAAACTCAACAAAGCAGTTTAATAAAGGATGTATTGATCTCGTGAATTAGCGAATTTTACTATACCAATATTTTTTAATTGGCTGTTAAAGTTTATATAGGGATATTACATGACACGCTGATCCTTTAACAATGCATTGGCGCAAAAACGCACACCTTTTGGACAAATCTCGCAACACGATTTATCAACTGCCACAAATACTGCCTAAACAAAATACTGATTTTGTGCACTTTATTTACTGTACCAATATTTTAAATTTGAACTTAGCTTTATTGCATGGCAAAAAAAATAAAAAATAAATAAGTTTTACCTTGCCAAAGCACTGACAGAGCCCATTGATCTAATGGCATTGATGAGCGCTCCAAATGCAAGCATGCAACGATCAGGCAGCAATTGACAGCGCTCTGATCCAATGGCATACAGGCATCGTCAGACTGACAGTACTCTAGCCCAATGATGTTGGGGATCCAGTGGAGGCAGCAGTCATATTTCAGGGTGACCGTGCCACTCTTTATCACAACCCTGCTAAAATGTAGTACCAGTACGTGTGCTCACTGGCGCCCCTTCAGCTGGTGGCGCCCTAGGCAACCGCCTAGCTCGCCTATGCCTAGAAACAGTACTGTATATATATATACACACACACACACACACTCACTTTCATTAAAATGTTTGGGATCAGTGAGTCTTTTTTAAGAAATTATTACTTTTATTTGGGGAGTGTAAGTTAAATTGATCAAAGTGATAGTAAAGGCATTTATAATGTTACAAAATATTTTTATTTTAAATAAATGCTACTCTTTTGAACTTTCTTTTTATCAGTGAATCCTCAAAGTATTGTAGAACAAAAATATTAAACAACTGTTTCCATCATTGATGATAATCCGCTTGTTAAGTCCTGACAAGGAATTCCGTTTCCGGGTCCAAGATAATGGAGTTATCTGTTTTTGCAAATGAATTCTTCATATACTGTCTTTATGTTGTTTCTAAATTAATTTGAAGATTGAATTGCAATATAAAAGTATAGACCTATTATAAAACTTTAATGTTAGATGGGATTAATCGCGATTAATTTCGGGAATTTTTTAAAAATTAATTAGGTTTTTTCTTTTTATTGACAGCACATATATATACATTATATTTATGTATATAATGTTTATTTATCCTTTCTCCAACACACACACAGATGCATTATGTTTTTACTTTTTTTTTTTTTAAACCACACAAAAAAAGCAGTGCCATAAGCAAAGCATATTCGGAATAATTGGAACAGCAGTAACACTGGCATTTGTGGTTTCTAACAGAGTTTCTACCAATCAACTGGGTTACTACATTGAATATTTATTTTGTATTATATACACTAGCATTTAAAGGTTTGAGGTTGAAAATATTTCTTGTTTTAATATATTTTTTAATAGTTTCAGATTCACCAGAGTTCTATTTGTTTGATAAAAATGCAGTAAAAATTTATATTGTGTTTTTTTTTTTCATGGGGTCATGACATGAGAAATCAAATTTGCCTTGATCTTTTGGCATATCAGAGGACTTTGTACCATTAAAACATCCTGCAAATTTCATAGCTTAAATCAACCTCCTCATTATAAACAAATTATTCATTTAATCAAGCTCCAAAAACGGCTTGTTTGGATCTGAGTGTAAGATGATGTCACCCAGGCACAAACATTTACATAAACACTGCCTCCAGAGCAAGACATCCACGAAGAGCCTTCTTCTCACCATAGACCCTACCCACTGGTCGCATAACGGCTGACACTTGATTACGCTGGATCCAAGTGTCATGTCTTAATTTCAGCTGTCCAAAGAATGCTTTTGCTGAAGTGGTCTGGCTTTTTAGATGTTTTTTTTTTTTTTGGCAAAGTCTAATCTGACCTTGTTTGCACCTTGTTGTGAACCCTTTGTATTTGAAGTCTTATCTTGATTGTAGGCTTTGACAGTGACGAGCCTACCAAGAGTGTTCTTCTCTTGGCTGGATGTTGTGAAAGGAGGTTTTCTTTTCCATGGAGAGGATCGTCTGATCATCCACTACTGTTGTCCTCCGTGGACTTCAAAGCCTTTTTATGTTGCTGAGCTCACCAGTTCATTCTTTTTTTTTTTTTCAGAATGTACCAAACTGTTGATTTGGCCACTCCTAATGTTCCTGCTATCTCTCTGATGGATTTGTTTTGTTTTTGAAGTTTAACTTGTATGGAGAGCTCCTTTGACTGCATAATGTGAGTTCACAGCAACAGCTTCCAAATGCAAATGGCACACTTAGAACTTTGAACACTTAGAATCAACTCCAGAACTTTTACCTGCTTAATTGATGTAATATTACGGTAACACTTTACAATAAGGTGTCATTTATTAACATTAGTTAATGTATTAACTAACATGAACGAACAATGATCAACACATTTATTATAGTATTTATTAATCTTTGTTAATGTTAGTTAATAAAAATACAGTCGTTCATTGTTTATTCATGTTAGCTCACAGTGCATTAACTAATGTTAACAAGCACAACTTGTGATTTTAAAAATGCATTAGTAAATGCTGAAATTAACATGAACTACGATTAATAAATGCTGAAGAAGTACTGTTCAATCTTAGTTCATGTTAACTAATGTAGTTAACTAATGTTAAGTAATGAACCTTATTGTAAAGTGTTACCAATATTACCTTTACCTGCTTAATAATGAAGGAATAGCCCACATCTCTCCGTGAAACAGCTGTTGAGTCAATTGTCCAATTACTTATGATCCCTTGAAAAAGGGGGGAGGTACAAATTAAAGAGCTGTAATTCCTTAACCTTTCTTCCAATTTTGATGAGAATACCCTCAAATTAAAGATCAGAGTGTGCACTTTAAGCCCGTATTCATTATATAACTACAACTTGAATATGTTTTGGTCAACAGCTATAATAATAAAAATTGGGCCTGTGTCCAAATATATAAAAACAAAAAAAAGAACCTAGAGGAGGCATTGATGCTGTTTCCAATGCAATGATGTTTATTCATCATGCAAAAGTGGCTGATTTTCTGACAAGCATTAAAGGACCCACCCCTTAAAACAGGTAGTTTTAGACAGAGGGTCAGAATGAGGGTAGAAAATAATAATTTTTCCACATATTATAATACAAATAAAAATAAAATAAAAACTTTATTGACAGTATATAAGTACAACTCAAGGAACATATTAAAAAAAAAAAAAAAAAAAAAAAGGTCATGACCCCTTTAAAATAACTGTTCTGTTTTAATGTTAATAAAACTGATGTTTCAACTGCCATTATTCCCATCTTTAGTGTCACATGATTCTGCAGGAATCATTTTAATATGTTGAATATGTGCTCAAGAAACATTCTTATTATTATCAACGTTGAAAACAATTGTGCTGCTTAATATGTTTGTGGAAAACATGAAGCATTTCCTTCCATTTCCTTTCCTTCTATACTGATGGATAGAAACAACATTTGTTTGAAATAGAATTATTTTTGTGACAGGTCTACTATCACTTCTAATCAATTTGATTACCATAAATCAAGCCCAATCAATTGATTACCATAAACCATGAGACAGCTGCAGCTCATCCAGAACACTGCTGCCAGGATTCTGACTAGAACAAGAAAATCTGAGTATATCACACCAGTCCTCAGGTCCTTACACTGGCTTCCAGTTATATTTAGGATTGATTTTAAAGTACTTTTATTCGTTTATAAATCACTCAATGGCCTAGGACCTAAATACATTGACGATATGCTCACAGAATATAAACCTAACAGACCCCTCAGATCATTAGGATCGAGTCGGTTAGAAATACCAAGGGTTCACACAAAACAAGGGGAGTCCGCTTTTAGCTATTATGCCGCCCACAGTTGGAACCTGCTTCCAGAAGAGATCAGATGTGCTAAAACATCTCAAAACTCAAAACTCATCTGTTTAGCTGTGCATTTGTTGAATGAGCACTGTGCTACGTCCGAACTGATTGCACTGTATTTTATGTATAATCATTTTCTATTCTTAACTGTTTTAAATTCATTTTAAATCAATTTTTATATAATTTCCTTGTTATTATTATTATTTTAATTCCTTGTTTTTATTGTTGTGATTTTTTTTTTTTTTTTTAATGACTATTTCACTTCCTTTTATGTAAAGCACTTTGGATTACCACTGTGTATGAAATGTGCTATATAAATAACTAGCCTTGCCTAATGAAGTTTTGCTGAATAAGCGTATTATTAAAAAAGACCACTTTTGAAAGATATTATCTGCCATAAATTAGGAAATGGCTAACAGGAGTGAGCCGTTGGGAATTATTACAAACGTTATTGTTGTGAAATCTACATCTGAATGGTAATCTACATGGAATTCAAATCCCACACTGAAGCTTTAAACTGCTTAAATTGTTTTGATTCAGTCAGATTTATTGAACAGAAAATGTTTGTGTGGGTGTCACTGCATGTTTAACTTGCATCAAGACCATTTTTCCAACCTGTAGTGTTTAATTTGGTTTGTTAATTTATTAAAGCCCTTATATGGACCATGCTAACTTGCAAAACGCTGACCTCTTAGTCCTTGTCAATAAGATCATCATACTTAATTTCTCCTGAGTGAGCTGCACTGGGCCTTTGCTCAGTCTGTCTCACTCTGGTTAGATGCTGTGATATAAACTCTCTGCGGCTACATGTGTCAGACAAGGAGAGGAGTGAAGCAAAGGTCACTGTGTCTGCACAGATGCACATATAGTATTTGACCTTTACTGACACACTCATTCTAGTCTCTCCAGTGCAGTTAGAGAGTGTATGCCTTGTTAAGCAGTCGAGTCTGTGCAGCAGAGTGTATGTGTGGGTGGATGAGCTGCATGCATGGCTGGTGTGTGGGTATGTGTGCAGGGATAAAATTGGGTGTATGTTTTTGATTAGTGCTGGTTACACGTGAGCTACAGTCCAAACTGGGATTACCACCCACATTTATAGCATCCTAGCATTATAATAACCTTTAATATTTTGCCTGTCAAATTTAAAATCATATTTTTATGCAAGTATAAGTAGGAAATAATTGACAACAGACCATTTAATTACTGAAAATGAATGCACACTGAGATGGTAATGCGGCCATGACAGCAAGCAGATATATGATTCTTTGAAAGTTATGATAGTAAAGTGTAGTACAGTTTACCAGTGCTGTTTTATATATGGGTCATTCAGTAATATTTCTGCCCCGAGTTTTTAAAGTGGTTTTCCAAAATGAATTGTTAGAGGCTTTTCACAATACTTTGGTATGCCCATTTTAATGAATACAAATTATTATTGAATTTTAATCATTTTTAGCATAAAATAATATCTATCTATCTTAAAGCACCCTGGGGTACTTCAGGCAGTTTGTACTTAGAAAATTATTAACAAAATGTGCATAGTTTCTATGATCTTTGGCAATAATGTAAGCATTTATTTGTGTTCCTTTCTTGTGATTTTTTTTTTTGTTTGTTTTTTTCTAAACAATGCAAGATATTTTATATATTAAAAAAAAAGTTATGTC
This sequence comes from Onychostoma macrolepis, assembly GCF_012432095.1. Taxonomy (NCBI): domain Eukaryota; kingdom Metazoa; phylum Chordata; class Actinopteri; order Cypriniformes; family Cyprinidae; genus Onychostoma; species Onychostoma macrolepis. The sequence continues at coordinate 18,024,424 of NC_081172.1, read as the reverse complement.
CCTCATTCTGAACACTAACAATTCTGTGCCCATACTGTATATAATTCTATTCTCCACACATATGAGACATCATTTACCAGAAATGACTTATTCAGGTCTCTTTAATAGTGGTGCAGAAAATGGGTAGTATTATCATAGTTTTCATTCATATTTTTGAGGCGTATTATGGTCAGGGAGGATACATGTCAAGCTTAACAACTCAACCTCGTCACATAAAATTAAGATGGAAAATTAGTATTTTTCAACATTTTATTTTAATCCATAAGTATATACAATGTATTTATTTTATTGCTGCCGTACATGGTCTGTTCTCCTACACTACATGAGGACCAGTGGCCATTTTGAGTGAAAAACCACAACCCCGTCACAAATATATAAATATTATATATATACAGTATATAAGGGGTGACCCCAAATAATCGATGCTTCGATAGGAGGAGCCTGATTCGACTATCAATCTTACAGTCAAATATTCACTGAGGTGAGCTGTTATGATCATGCCATTTTGGCTATAGACCTTTTTCCTGAATAACCGATGAGCGGCACCATGATGGATTCTAACTTCCGTTTGGGTGCTCTCGTGTTCCGGTCTCCATAGAAATCCGTTAAAACGGGATAAAAAAAAGATAGACTGAATTGAAACTTTTTCAATATAACTATATATAAAAATGTGCGGAGGGTTGCTGTGCTGTTGTTGGCTGCCACAGTAACGGCAGTATAAGCTAAGGAATTCCTTTAAAGTACTTGTTTTGCGTATCAGAAAATCTGTCTTGTCAGGCACTGTATATATGGCTTGCAGCGCTGAAGTTAAAATACTGAGTGTGAAATAATAATATATGTTAAAATAATGTTTGCTCTTATCATTCTGTGTACAAAATCCCATGAACTTCACCCCGATCGGGAGCTGCACTCATCTGTTTTCAGTGCAGCTAGCCTTGCGTCGCTTCATGTCATCTTCCCACTCATTGAACTATGACTGGTCCTTTACTGCAAAAAGACGGTCATTGCGACACTGTAAAGTGATGAAACCATGGCGCCACATGATTTTTTAAATTGACTTTCATAGGTTTCACATTATATTATCAGCTCTGAAAATATGTAAATGTGGCTAGAAACCGGAAATGTAAAGCACCGTTCTAATCGGGGGAGATTTCCGCGTTCAGAAAAAGTTCTATATGTGGGTGCTAGGGCCGTGCACAGACATTTTGAGGGGCAGTGGCCCAAACCAAAAAAGGGGGCACTAAGGGGTGGGTGCTTGTTAATGCAAATGATCCAGTTGTTACAAATATACACTACCAGTCAAAATGTTTTGAACAGTAAGAATTGTTATGTTTTTTTGTTTTTTTTTATATTTAAAATATTTATCAATATTTAAAACAGTTGAGTAGATTTTTTTTCAGGATTCTTTGATTAATAAAAATATCCAAAGATCAGCATTTATACACTATAACAATTCAACCATATATAGGAAAGAAATTATAGAAATTAATACTTTTATTTAGCAAGGATGATTTAAATTGATCAGAAGTGATGATAAAGACATTTATCATTTTACTAAAGATTTCTCTTTCAGATAAATGCTGTTCTTCTGAACTTTCTATTCAAAGAAACCTGAAAAAAATTACTCAGCTGTTATCAATATAATAATAATAATAAATGTTTTTTGAGCAGCAATTCAGAATTTTAGAATAATTTCTAAAGGATCACGTGACTGGAGTAATGATGCTAAAAATTCAGCTTTGAAATCACAGGAATAAATTACATTTTAAAATATATTCAAATAGAAAACAGTTATTTTAAATAATAAACATTTTTCAGAATTTTACTGTTTTTGCTGTACTTTGGATCAAATAAATGCAGGCTTGGTGAGCAGAAGAGACTACTTCTCCTTTGCCTCCAAAACTTTATTCTGTCATTAAAAATGGGATTGGGTTCAAATGTGTGCATTTTTCGCATCCATAGCAAGTATTTTGAGAGGTATTTTGATGCATCTGACTGTGTGCAAGGTTTGGATGATAAATACGAAAAAATGCATACGAACATTTTGGACTCAGTATCAGTGTTGGGTAAGTTACTTTCAAAAAGTAATTAATTACAGTTACTAATTACATCATCAATATTGTATTTAAATTACTTTACTGATTACTCTGTCTGAAAAGTAACTTAGTTACTCAATAAGTAACTTAATTATTCAAATCGCTAATTAGGCTACATCTTAAAATCCCTATAAACCTTAATAGAAATTAAACTGTTTATTCTTTCAATTTGAGTCAAACATAGAATAGTTTAGCCTTTTAGATTTAACACAACTTTAATACTAAAACATTTTTATAAAAAATGTTAACCTTCTTTGGTTAACAAATATAAATACTCTGCAAAATATCTGAATAACAAAAAAGCTTAAAAGTTAAACAATACATTTCAGTTTGGTAAGATGTTCAGAAAAAGCCCAACTAGTAAAATCCATACAGGTTTATGTAAAAATAACACGTTAACTAAATAAAATCTATAGATATACTAAAACAGTTCAAGCATATAACAAGGTTTAAACGTTAAACCTGCGCTAATGTGCGCTAACCTATATCCAAGTTGTACAGAGAGTGGAAGCTAAAGCGCGCTCTGCAGGACATGGAGGCACCAGGGCAATCACTTGCATTTTTTTTTTTTTCAGTGGAAACAACTTAAAATAGGCTACGCCGTCATTTTTTTTTTTTTTTTCTGATAAAGGTAAGAGTAATAGATCATTCGGAACTGTAAAGGGTCTACTTTTATTTGTGTGCACTCACAATATCAACAAAACGTTGTGCTTTTATTAAACAAAGAAAACATACATGATGCGCTTTCTGGCGTCTCGTCTTGAACACCTCTTTTTTTATAATCTTAATCATAATCAATAAAGATGCATTTCTCTCTAAAGGCGTGTATAATGAGGAGACTGCGAGTCAGGATCAGCAACTTCATCCTTGTGACAGGGACTCAGCAAACATTAGTTTATTAGTAAATAATTCAAATAGGTCCTTACTATTTCCTGCGGACACATTCATGATCGTGTTTGCTGGGGCTTTGCGGTAAGATTTAGCCTAATTGCGTGCATTTGAACGCAGAACTCTTCAGCTGTGCTGAAGTCACTTGCTCTCGCTGCTGCTGCGGGACACTAAACACCGTTGAGCCGCTCTCACAGTCGCGGCAGCACGGTCTCGGCTAATACGGGGCGGTTGGCAACCCTACTTATATGTATCTGAGTATTTAAAGTTTCTCTGTGAATCAGGAAAATCTGAAAGTAAACGAACCGCCGCGCGGAGGGTTAACGCCGCTGCATTCAATTTTATCTTTAGATGGTAACTTTAGATTTCAAATTCAATATTGATTTTAGAACATGTAACACAAGTACTTTATAAGTAACTGTAATTAAATTACCTAAAAATGAACAGTAATCCCTTACTTTACTTTTTCAGTGGATAAGTAATTTAATTACAGTGACGCGTTACACCCAACACTGCTCAGTATGCAAGGACCATAAATCTGGGGGGGAAAAGTAAATAAAAGGTCTTTAATGAAATATGATTTACATTTTTTTTTTTTTGGAGGTTTGATATGTGCTACTGATGTGGGGTAATTAGAAAGTGAATTTTATATAGCTGAAAAATAAATAAATAGTATATTCCAAGTTGAAATGTTACCTAGTCCCAGAAATGACCCATATATTATTTAAATACAAAGAGAGTTTTTTTTTTTATTTGTTTTTATGAATATTCAGATTTTAATTTTATTTTTGTTTTCATTCATCATTTTAAATTCAGTTTATTTACTTAGTAATTGTTTTTTTTTCCTCATATGTTTTTGTCATTTTTATTAGCTAATTACCAAGTAGTAACATTTGCTCAACCTAAACTTTAGTTATTTACCAATGCAATATTTCTAATTTTTAAAGTTTTTGATCTAATATTTACATTTTAATTTTAGCTTTATTTTAATTAACAAAAAATTGTTTTTGTTTTAGCTGAAGATAATAACCCTACTACAAACCTGTAACTACTTAATACCCTTGCAGATATAGACCCCTTAGAACGTCTGTTAGCCCATTAGAATGAAGCATTCATGAGTGCCTTTATAAATACATGCAATTTCTTAATTCTGAACATGAGGTGAGGTTGGAGTCTGAGCAGTGCTGACTCCATTTGTATACTGCAGTATGTCATTATGACCACTAGATGACACTGTCTCACCAAAAGATTGTAGTGACATGAAGTGTAATGCTGGTCACGGCCTCAATCTTAAGCACATGTATGTCTGTGACGTAAATTCGGGAAATTCCCAGAACTTGTGTGTGAAGATGCTGGGGTATTCCTCCACCACGTGAGTTTTCGCAGGCACATGTGTTTTCTCTTGGTCATATTTCAGCTGCTCAAGATTCTTTCCAAATTGAGTTTCCCACCATCCCACTTTCACATGGTAAAAATTATCTTTTAAGTCAAAAAACACCAGAATGGATTACAGATTTATTGTAAATTAGGGTAAAGGCATTTGATATGTTTAAAGGCTCAGTAGCTACTTTGTGTAAATCTTATTTAGTTGTATACATATTTGTTGTATAATTAAATGTACAAAGTGTAAATGTTCAGGTAGTGTGGCCAACATAGAGGCTCTTAGAGAAATGGTCATGGTGACAGGAGGTTTTGAACATCCATGATCTCCCTGTGGGGAGTTTGATAAGGATATATTGTCCAGTTTTGGTGTGTTAGGGTTGTAATGGTCTGTGAGAGACATTATGTAATATTGTCTCATTCTGTCCCTATACCTTTTTTCCCCCTCTCTTTGCCATGTAGAAATTCTTTCTTGAGGAGACAGTAAGGCGTGAGTGTGAAGAGAGGGAAGAACTGACAGCAGCACTGACCCTGGCCAAAGAGCAACTGCTGGAACTCAAACACTCAAAACCACACGAAACCCAGACATACACCCAACTCTCCAGATCTACAGTGACTCACCCGGACCTCCCCTTCCCCAGACTCAATCCCAGCCCTCCCAGTCATCCTCAGACGCACACACACAGCTCTTTGTCCACTCAGGGCACCAGACAGCGTTTGCCTGAGTGGAATTCTTGTAGTGTGAGTAGAAGTTCGACATCCTGGCATGGATCATCACTGCCAACACCCGCCCTGCCCAAAATCAGCAGAGAGAGAGTCGCTTCAGTGAATGACTTGTGCAAAAGCATCACTACCATGAGGGGCAGACGAGACAAACTCTGTGTATCTCTAGGTCAGAGGTCACCATATAGATGAACTGATAGCAACACCAATGAAGAGGTGGAAAGTAGCTAATTACAAATATATTTTTTGTTGCAGAACAAATACTTTTTTTCTACTGTGAGTATAATTAAATTGTGGTACCTTTCTATTCTATCCCATTCTATCATCTATAGCACAACTGTACACTCTCAGAAATGAAGGTACAAAAGCTGGAAATTTCCCCCCCGTCGAAAAAGACGAAGTCTGCTGTATGGGAATTTTTCGGGTAACGTAGACTAATGTTCCGTACACAACGATGTTCTGTACAGATGACGTTTTAGTGCCGATCGCTAAATAAATACTTCCAGGTCGAACATAATCTATATATCTGTCATGTTCATTTCTCCCTTTCACCCCCGATCAAGACAGAGACCCACATGCCGTTTGTTTCAGTGTTGAAATAAATAGTAGTTTTTTTTTTTTTACCCAGACAATTAAAAATAACATATTTTAGAGCTGTAATCGCAATACTGTGATACCATGAAGGTTATCATACCGTCAAAATCTCATACCGGCCCATGCCAACTTATGACACAAATTCCTTGTATGCGCAAGCATACTTGCCAATAAAAGCTCTTTCTGATTCTGATTTCTGATTCTGATTCTTCTTTACTTGAGTTGAATAAAAAATAGTATTTAACTTCGCTACTTTTATTTTTCACCAAAAGTACAAAAAAGAAAAAAGAAAAGACAAAGGTGCTAATGGAGAAACAGGGTGAGATGGCGGCTAAATTTATTTTTCATCAAATGTACAAAATACAAAAAAAAAATAAAAAGACAAAGGTGCTGATAAAGAAACCCGGCAAGCTGGCACTCTTCAAACTACTGGGGTGGAGCCCTGTGCTTCAGGCAATAACAGACAGTTCTGACTTGGTTGCGACACCAGTAAAAAACTGCCAGTTCAGCTGGGGCGTTCAAACCATGCTTTGCTGTGACAGTCAATCCATGGCGTTGGCATTCCTTTCAAGTCAGTCTCAACATTGTGTAATCGCTAGGGGAAATCCCTTTCTCTGAACTTTCCTGAAGCCTCATTGAATCACGCTATTGTGTCGCAATAGCCAATGCCCAGGAAAACCCAGGGTCAAAAAAAGGTATTCGGTGGTGGCTGACGGTCATCCACACACGCAGTAAAAAGTAGCCTACCCTCCCCACGTGATCTGTGAACCCAATACTGACCATAACTAAAATAAATGCAAATAAACAGTTTGTGATTTTTAATTATATTTATTCATGAAAGAAAAAACAGCCAGTGTCAGGGAATATAATAAAACTGGCTTTCATATTTTTGTAAGATAGGATCCTTTGCTAGACCTCACAATTATATAAATATTGAAAAAGCATTTAAAAGTAGCATTAAAAAGTTTATATTTAACTAGTAGTCTAATTTTCTACCACATCTGAATAAAATCAGCAGCTGGCTAACAAATTGCTTTGTGGCTGGTTTCACCTCACTCAATCTAAAGTAAATGATTTTAACTACATATTGTCAAATAAATAACCCGATGCTACTGTGGATTATTAAGGCTAAATGTTTTATTATTATTATTATTATTATTATGGTTAAATCTTTTTCTTTTATTGAAAGTGTGTTTTATGTTAGTTGCATGTGCGGAACCGCTTGTCAGAGAAGATGAAAATACATTTTTTTTTTTTTTTTTTAAGCACAATTCACAACACCGGTAATTCAGTTTAAAAAATAAAGTAAATAAATAAATCTCCGAATGTGCCGCATGAAACATTGATTCAGTCTTCTGACCTTTTACTATCATGTCAGTTGATTTTGAGGGAGGGAGAGGAAAGACAAGTTAGGGCTTGTTTACACCTATTTTATGCGTTTTGTCGGATCGGATATCCATCTGATTTGTTACATTTGGCCACATGAAAAACGGATATAAATCCGATCTTGAATTAGGCCTACCTGGGTGAAAAACTGATCCCAGGTGAAAAACAAGTACACTTCCGTAATGTGGAATGAAAAAGTTTTTCAGGAGTCACGGCAGCAGAGGCAGCGCAACTATAATGACACGTGAATAATCCCGCCCACTCTAATGTGGTAAACTGCAGTGGAAACGCGAACCGAGCTGTGCCGTACTGAGCCATGCCGAGCCGAGTCGTACCACGGAGTGGAAAAGCGTCATAAGACTCGGGTAACAAGTCACGAGGGCTCAGGTCCCGCGTTCTCCTCCTACCTTCCCCCAAAGTCGGGATCTGAATTGGCGGGAAAATGGCCTCGCCACTAGTGTTGCTTAAAGGGGTGGTTGACTTTTTTTTTCTAGGCTTGATTGTGTTTATGGGGTGCAGTCTAACGTGTTAATGCTTCGTTTGTTAAAAAACTATTTTTCACATCATTTACCTTTATTCTACACCGCTCTGTCCCTTATCCTCTAAACACGCTGATCATTTCCTGCTTTTATGAAGCCCTTCCCTCAGAAATACACGATGGGCTCGGATTGGTTAGCTGGCCCAGTGTGTTGTGATTGGCTAAACTGCCCCTAGAACGCGTCTGAACGTCCCACCCTTCACTTCAGCGGCATGCACTCTGGTTGTATTGTGAACAATGGCGTGATCTATATTGCTTATCAGTTTGAGCCCGATTGAGACGCAGAGGATATTAGTGAAGAGGATCACGCAGAATCTGTGCAAGCACAGCTTTTAATGGTAGGTCTAAGTTTTTTGTTTGTTGTTATCTCATACTTTTAGATACGCTGTTATTTGTAAATGCTACTGCTTCTGTTAGCTTTTAATATACGGTTTTATTCTGATTAAAGCTTTAATACAGTACGGCAACCGCACACGCGTCCATGTATAACGCTTCTCATAGCTACAGCAACATTACACTCTAACTAACGTTAAAAAAGTGAAATCGCAATCAAACAGATTATCAGAGGTTCACAGTCCCTCATTCGCAGGGTACAAGTATCCCCCTGCCTCAGAGCAGCGGCCCGCTGTGTGCAGTGTGCGTAGAAGTTCCAGTCACTCAATCGCTCATTCATATGATACCAGCAGCCCCTTGCCTCAGACAAGCGTCAGTCATGTACAGAGCTCAGGAAAGCTCCAGTCGCTTACAAATTCACCTCATATAAGCAGCCCCTCGCTTCCGAGCTGTGGCCAGCCATGTACAGAGCACAGCGAAGTTCCAGTTGCTCTCTAATTTGCACAATATCAGCAGCGGCCAGCTGTGTGCAGAGCACAGAAAAGATACAGTCACTCACAAATTCGTTTGATATCAGCTGCCCCTTGCCTCAGAGTGGCTGCCAACAATATACAGAACACATAGCATAGTCTCAGTTACTCACTCATTCACCCGATAGCAGCAGCCCCTTACCTCAGAGCAATGATCAGATGTGTACAGAGCTCGGAAGGTTTTGGTTGTTCATTCACTCGCAAAATGCAAGCAACCCACTCAGTGCAGCGATCAGCCATGTGCAGAGCACAGAGGTTTCCCAGTTGTTTACTCATGTACGTGTTATAAGGAGCCCCTGTCTTGGTGCAGCAGCCAGGCATGAACAGAGCACAGAGAAGTCTGCGGTTGGTCGCTCACTCACTCATGTGGTGTAAGCAGCCCCCGGCTCAGTACAGTGGTCAGCTGTATGCAGAGCGAGGGGGACTTTCAGTCACTCACTCATTCACATGTTATAAGCAGCCCCTGCCTTGGATAGGTGGCCAGCCGTGTACAGAGTACTGTGTACCTTGTGGCCACTCACTAACTCATAAGCAGCCCCGTCTCAGTGCAGTGGTCAGCCGTGTACAGAGACAGCTTGTCACCATCATTTTTCAGAATAGCCTGGCCAAATGTCCTGGCAATAAGAATTTCAAATGGCAAGAAAAGGCTGTTCTCCTCTCATCCCGCTCTCACCCCAGCAGGTGGTGCTTATGGAACAGCAATGATAAACCAGTTTAAAACCAGTCATAAGGGTACATTTTTTTTTTTTTAAATTGAGATTTATACATCCAATGAAAGCTGAAGAAATAAGATTTCCATTGATGTATGGTTTGTTAGGATAGGACAATATTTGGTAGCCTGACTACATCAGACTTCGTACTTCCACTCAATTTCAGTTCGCTTCTGTACTCAGTCTGATATAGCAAAGCATCTCCCAGATTATCTTCGGTTCCGCAGCAGCCGGCCAACCAACGAACAGAGAACGGGCTGAGAGCCGTAATGTAGATGCTAAGCGCCGAATTTAAGATTGTAGTTTAGGTGAGGGAAATCTAAAACGACAGCGGACATGGAGACATGGGATGCTATTCGCTCTGTTGTGGGGAATATTCTCTGCATTTGCCAATTGAAGCCCGAACAAGAAAAGAAGAGTGTTTGGTTCACATTTTGAATGGAGGTGATGTTGTGGCCCTACTCCCGATAGGTTTTGGGAAAAGTTTAGTTAATTTAATTTACCGTGGATGCGTAGATTTACTTCACGTAATCTGCAAAAGTCGTTCACAGCCATCTTCACTCCGGTATTTCGCTCGATGGTTTTGTTTTCACCGCATACTAGAGGCTGACATTTTTCCGGGAATTCCACGGGTCACGGGAATCCCACGGGATGGGAAACAAAATCGCTACGAATCACGTGATTGGGACGGGACAGGAAAAAATGTCAGCGGGAGTGGGCGGGACCAGGAATAGAAATGATACCCAACTTTATACACAAATATACCTTTTATATAAATAAACTATAAACTGTATATTTTAATTCTGAACTCAATTCTAGTTGCCTCTTTATGCTCTCCTCCTGTTTGCTTTGGTGTGGCTGGTTAAGTGAATGACGCAGTCCGTGATGGACAGATTGTTAACGGCTGGTCTATGTAGTAATACACTCGGGCAGGACATCCAAACGCTCACCTATCATTCATCGACCTCAAATATGGCTTTTCATCCGAAAGATGTATGTAGTAGCAACTTTACATGGCCGCTCAATATGACAACCTAGAGAAATGTGCACTATTGAAGTGTTTGTTTGGAGAGTGGAAGCTGAATAGCCCGCTCGCTGCAGGACAGGCACCAGTGCGCTCACTTGCTCTTAAAATCTCCGTAATTTTTGGTCATACAGATAAAAGTAGCCTAATACATCTTTCGAATCTGTAAAGACTCTTACGTTTATTTGTGTGCACTCAGAATAACAACGATGCGCTTCTGTAAGGTAATTAAAGCAAACAGGATGCGCTTTCTGCCATCTAGGTCTCTGTGAACTTGAGCGAGGAACTTCGAAACTCCGTCTATGAAAAATATATCTATAGAGAGTGAAATGTCTACTTTCAAATAAAAAAATAAAAAATTCAAATAGAAAACGTGTGTGTTAGCATGGATGATTTACATGAAATTTATTGTGTGTGCAATGCACACTGTGCATTAAGCTTGCTTTCTGTTCAATATAATAACAAAAAACTACATTTTGGAGTTTTATTCAACTAAGGTGGGCACGCTGTGATCTGTACTGTATTTTACTGTACAAAAAAAAAAAAAAACACGGGAGTGGGAGGGAATGGGAGTCATTCTTCCAGGACTGGAACGGGACGGGATTTTCCCCCAGTTTTTTCGAGGGATTGGGAAGGGACGAGATTTTTTTTTTTGTGGGAGTGGGACGGGAGAGGTTTGAAAATCCACCCTCTACCGCATACCTGTGTTTACATCGGAAGTTCGAGGCGGCTGAGCCGGCACATTACATACGTCATAACCAAACATTATTTGATTGGTTTACGGGTACGGGATTTTAAACTTCAGACAAGCGCCCCCCCACGAGAAAGTAAATGCTTGTCAATTATGCCCTTCCAGACTCTGTCTACGAAGCAAAGCGAAGTAGCAGAATTTGGTATTACCAGGCTAAATATTTGGCCGAAATACAACTATTTGAAAATCTGGAATCTGAGGGTGCAAAAAAAAAAAATCTAAATATTGAGAAAATCCAAATGTAGTTCCTAGCTGTGCATATTGCTAATCAAAAATTAAGCTGAGATATATTTATGGTAGAACATTTACAAAATATCTTCATGGAACATGATCTTTACTTAAAGGGTTAGTTCACCCAAAAATGAAAATTAGCCTGTGTTTTACTCCCCATCAAATCATTATGGTGTATATGACTTTCTTCTTTCAGACGAATCCAATCGGATTTATATTTAAAAAATTGTCCTGGCCCCTTCAAGCCTTACAATGGGGTAAGTGGGTGATTTTTGTCAACAGTCCAGAAGATGTGAAATAAAGCGCGTGCATCCGTAATAAAACATGCCTCACACGGCTTTGGGGGGTGAATAAAGGCCTCCTGTAGCGAATCCATGTGTTTTTGTAAGAAAAATATCCATATTTAAAATGTAATAAACACATTTTTTCTCACTTCCGCTGACTGTCGTACGTGGAAGGCGTTCCGGCGGATAATGTAGGACGTAGGCTATTAGTTTAGTATTAGTCTACTAGTTTAGTAGTTTTATACTGCAAGTATACTCGTAAGTTTTCTTTAAGTGAACTTTACATCGTACTTTAAGTATACAGGTGCATCTCAATAAATTAGAATGTCGTGGAAAAGTTCATTTATTTCATTAATTCAACTCAAATTGTGAAACTCGTGTATTAAATAAATTCAATGCACACAGACTGAAGTAGTTTAAGTCTTTGGTTCTTTTAAGTGTGATGATTTTGGCTCACATTTAACAAAAACCCACCAATTCACTATCTCAACAAATTCTCTATGGGGTTCAGGTCTGGTGAGTTTGCTGGCCAGTCAAGCACACCAACACCATGGTCATTTAACCAACTTTTGGTGCTTTTGGCAGTGTGGGCAGGTACCAAATCCTGCTGGAAAATGAAATCAGCATCTTTAAGAAGCTGGTCAGCAGAAGGAAGCATGAAGTGCTCCAAAATTTCTTGGTAAACGGGTGCAGTGGACTTTGGTTTTCAAAAAATGCAATGGACCAACACCAGCAGATTACATTGCACCCCAAATCATCACAGACTGTCTCCAGACTCTAGGACCTTGGTTTCCAAGTGAAATACAAAACTTGCTCTCATCTGAAAAGAGGACTTTGGACCACTGGGCAAAAGTCCAATTCTTCTTCTCCTTAGCCCAGGTAAGACGCCTCTGACGTTGTCTGTGGTTCAGGAGAGGACAACTGTAGCCAAATTCCTTGACACGTCTGTGTGTGGTGGCTGTTGATGCCTTGACCCCAGCCTCAGTCCATTCCTTGTGAAGTTCACCCAAATTCTTGAATCGATTTTGCTTGACAATCCTCATAAGGCTGTGGTTCTCTCTTTTCTTCCACACTTTTTCCTTCCTCTCAACTTTCTGTTGACATGCTTGGATACAGCACTCTGTGAACAGCCAGCTTCTTTGGCAATGAATGTTTGTGGCTTACCCTCCTTGTGAAGGGTGCCAATGATTGTCTTCTGGACAACTGTCAGATCAGTAGTCTTCCCCATGATTGTGTAGCCTAGTGAACCAAACTGAGAGACCATTTTGAAGGCTCAGGAAACCTTTGCAAGTGTTTTGAGTTGATTAGCTGATTGGCATGTCACCATATTCTAATTTGTTGAGATGAATTGGTGGGTTTTTGTTAAATGTGAGCCAAAATCATCACAATTAAAAGAACCAAAGACATTAACTACTTCAGTCTGTGTGCATTGAATTTATTTAAAGGAACACTCCACTTTTTTTGGAAATAGGCTCATTCTCCAACTCCCCCAGAGTTAATAAGTTGAGTTTTACCATTTTTGAATCCATTCAGCCGATCTCCGGGTCTGGCGATAGCACTTTTAGCATAGCTTAGCATAGATCATTGAATCCGATTAGACCAGTAGCATCGCGTTCAAAAATGACCAAAGAGTTTCGATATTTGTCCTATTTAAAACTTGACTCTTCTGTAGTTATATCGTGTACTAAGACCGGCGGAAAATTAAAAGTTGCGATTTTCTAGGCTGGTATGATTAGGAACTATTCTCTCATTCCGGCGTAATAATCAAGGAACTTTGCTGCCGTACCATGGCCGCAGCAAGCGCAGTGATATTACGCAGCGCCTGAAAGTAGTCCCCAGCTAGGTAACTAGTTATAATATAGCTGGGGACTACTTTCAGGCGCTGCGTAATATCACCTTTAATACACGAGTTTCACAATTTGAGTTGAATTACTGAAATAAATGAACTTTTCCACGACATTCTAATTTATTGAGATGCACCTGTATATTCTTTGTTTTTTCTCATTGTGATGGATGATTAAGGGAATTTGGGCTTTGTTTTCCCTCCTATTTATATTTCTGTGAAACAGGAAGCCATGGATGGATAATTTCATGTTCATAATCACTCTGGAGAGCTCAAAATTGTGAATATGAATGGGAATATACTTTACTCATATTTTACTCATAAGAATTTCTAGGGGTGTCAATAATTGTGTCCAACGTGTATTTGAGAAAAGAAAAAAAAAAAAAAAACATTTCATAATGATATTTCCCCCCATTTTAAATTCTTATCCAATGAAAGGTTAGATTTTTGTGAATTTTTTAAATAAAAGATCAAAAGGATTAACAGTGCAGATTAATTTTCACAGCTTTCTTTGATCATATTTACCAAGGGTGCTGATATTTTTGGCCATGACTGTATACACATTGATTACTCTGACTTCCGCTGTGAAGGAAATTTAGAAACTGTGCCAGTTGGAAAGTTTGATGAATACCTCTATTTTAGATTGTTATTAGAATGTGTGCTGACAATAAATGTCATTGTCTGCATGTGTGTATATTAATGAGAGAAATCTAGAGTGCTACATTCCTAACAGTGGCACACACTAAAGCTCTTCAGCCAGTCTAGACTGGTTCTAACAAATAAACACACACACACACTCAGATTCTCTCACACAGCTGAGGCACCCACGGATCTCTACAATCCAAAACATCCCCCAACTCCTTCATAAGGTCTTTTCCCACACACAAACATTCCCTGGATATAACCATATCTAAGACACAGCAATCACTCAAAAGGTTTTGTTTCATGAACACTTGCCAGAATCCTCCCACACAGATCTCTCACATTCATACATACACGGCACACTTTTACAAGGTCTGCTACATGCACACGCTCCTATTCCTCTCCCTAGAGTGATTCTTGCTTCTTTCATCTCATTTAACTGACCTTGGTACACAAGGTCTTTCCTTATTCTGTATCTATTTCCATCTCTCCTCTGATGAAGAATTAGCAAGTGTGCGTGTGGCATTGAAGTAATTTCCTAGATCAAACTGCAAAGTTTCCACAAAAATACTGAGCAGCACAATTGCTTTCAACACTGATAACACTAAGAAATGTTTCTTGAGTACCAGATCAACACATCTGAATGATTTCTGAAGGATCACAGCAAAAAAATAAAAAATAAAAAAACATTTTAAATTGTTCAAATAGAAAACGGTTATTTTAAATTGTGTTAGTCACATTACGGTTTTTTTTTTTTTTTGACAAAAATGCAGAGAGAAATCTAACAAAAACATTAAAAAAATCTTTCCAACCCCAAACTTTTGAACAGTAGTGTAGATATACAAGAAAATGGTAAAAATTCATTTTTATTATTTTGAACAGTTTTTATTGACAATTTTCTTTATTGATTGACAGTTAATTATTTGTAATTATCTTGTTTTGTCGATGCTTGTTTGAAGTGTTTTGGGTGTGTAAAGCTACATGCATCTCATTTTTGGACAATCATTATTATTCACACGTTCTGATCATAACCTGAAGTTCACATGCTCTCTTCTAAATGCACACTTTGAGACTGCTTTCATGAGAGAGCTGGGTGGCCTGGCATCCTCCTCCACACTTCCTGCTAATCTGGGCTGCGTTTCAAAAAAACTTTGTAAGCTTAAGTACATAGCCCCACTGAAACCAATGGACCTACGATCAAGCCCTGGGCTGTTTTCCCCCAAAAGCATTGTAAGCCTAAGAAGAATGTAGGCCAATGGAGCTACCATCAATTTAGGCTTACAATGCTTTTGGGAAAAGCCACAATGTTTTTGCACAATTTTGGACACAGAAGGCCACCAAATAGGAATTAAATATTCCATGGAGGGATTTATAAAATATTTAGAAATAAATACGGTGGGTAACTCGAAGGAGGGTTATCAGATCACAATGCAAGCGGGAGAAGTCTCATATTACGGTCGGTCATCACGATCTCAGATGACAACATGCTGGATCAACACTGTTCATGTATCGCAGGGTACGATTAAATTAATGTACATTTAACCAGTTTAATATGGAGAGGCACTGAAATGTCGACCTTCGTTTATGTGTTTTTGACCTAACACTGTACAAGACGCGAGAACAGTCCGCTATTTAGGTTTGTAACATTACATTAGTATGGACTCACTAACTTTAACGTTAGCTAGTTTTAGTCAGAGATACCTTGCTAAAGCACAAGATAACATTAACTTTCTGCTTGAGCAGATGAAAATTGTAACCTAATGAGCGTATGACAACCAGAAAATGAACGTTTTTGTCTTCATTTGTATTCGGGTGAATACTTAGGGACATTTTGCTCTGTTTTGTTTGGATTCAGGAAAAGTAATAAAATAAATTATATTGCCCATCCTCTCAGGATACCTGGAATCAGTGTTACAAGTACCCCAGGCACATAATTTTTCCATTTTTGAAGCATAAAGCCCATAAAACCAATGTGAGCTTCGGATCTTCCAATGTTTCTCTATGGCGCTGAAACCTACAGATGTCCGAGTTCCGCTCTACGTTTAACTGATACTCGACTGCCATTGGCTAGTCTGCGTTCGAGGGTAGGGGCTTACTGATAGGTCAACTGATATGGATTGCGAGAGTAGATTTGTGTAATACTTTTTTATATTATAATATATTACAATACTTTTTATATTTATATTATGATATTTTTATTTCTAAATTATATTACTTTTATATTAATTGATTTCATTATCTATTTTTAAGATGCCACCTAAGACAACAAAAGAAAGGTCACAGGCCTATAGGGACAAAATAAAAGCTGACCCTATAAAATATGAAGAGAGACTTAAGAGACAGGGAGAGATACCGGAGGAAAAAAGAAAAAGGAGTAGTAAAACACCTCTGTTTAAATGATGCGGTTTCAGGTGTTCTTTACAGTTACTCTTTACAGAAGATGAGTGTTCATTTAAGAGACCAATGAGAACATTGCAGTATCAAACTCTCACAATTATATAGCCTCATAATTATCTCAATGTTGAAATTGATGCATCATTTATTGCTTATATTTTTGCCTTGCCATCAGATGTGTCAGTTATTTACAGTATGCACTGTAACCGTTCATCTGAGAGACAAATCAGTTTTATACATCAAACTCAGTACTACACTAAAAACAGGTGTGGTTATGTTTAATGACTTTTTTGAATAGAGTTTGAGTGTGATGAGTTTAAGACTTGTTCTAATAAATATCTCTACTGTTTCTCTACATTCACGTTAATTCATTTCTACAACACCCTGTCATTTCCATCACCCCACACACGTTTAAAAAAATATAAAAAAAAGTTCTCATCACACATTAAAAATGTATCCACAATTTATGAGATCATGCTCTACTTAATATAAAAATTCAAGTTATTTATTTTCTAATAAGCTCTTACCCAAACCAATATTAAATTTCAGAGTGTGACAGGTGTACAGTTCAGCATTTGGTCCTTAGGGCAGTTAATTTATGTATAATTATGTACATTATGGAAAAACTGATAAAACTAGTTACAAAAATGATCTCAGACAATTCTTAACTGTCACTCACAGTTTTGAACAGAGACATTATAGTGCACTATCCAAACTTAAATTTGTATAATTTATGAATGAAAATATTTTGTAACATGATTTTAATGTACCATTTCCATGATAATGCAATGTCTGATTTTAAAATGGGTTTCAAAGGATGAATTTTGAGATTTTAAGTTTTCTACTGATAAATAATTTCTTCTGATTTCTAATTTGTGATAGAGAAAAAGGCAACTAAGAAGACTTTCTGTAACAAAGGTCAGAACTCCTGTTATGATGTAGATTTTTTTCATGTGCACTCTTGTAATAAATTAATCTATTACTTTTCCTACATATTTTTTTAACAGAAAAAGTGGTAAAATACCTATTCAGGAGTCTTATACCTTTCCAACGATATATAGTTTGTCATGATTAGATTAGGATTTAATTGTAAAATAGTGAAGTAAACGTAGGCGTCCCACAGGGGGGACGCTGACAGTTAAGAGGTTAAGGGGTTAAGTGGCATAAGTTATTCTATTTTTAACCCTTCTGCATTCCTTATTTGGGAGTCACACTCATGGCCTTCACAGTCAAAAGTGACCGGACACCTGAAATTTAATTTTTTTTTCCTTCAGTAAAATCAGTCTAATATATTTTTGTTCAATAATATTTTGTCTTTTTTCTTTTGTATTTTGAGATAATTTTATGGTACTATTTAATATTTATGCAATAATTATGATGGATTTTTCCCATTGAAAATAGTACAAAAAATTTTTTTTCAAATTTTTTCAAATTATTTTTCAATTTATGCAGTATTTCAGATGAAAATAGACACTAGGCCTTTAAAATCCAATTTTTTGAATGCACATTAGCGCCTCCTGGTGTGAGCAAAGAAAGAAAAACATGTAATTTCATGGTGTAACCACTAGTTGCCTGTATAGGATTCTATAGAGTCTCTTGTGAATTCCCTAGTTGTTTTTAGACATCATTTTTTACTTTTTATTAAGTTGTCGATATAAATTTATATTTAGGCATTCTCAAAGACTACTTTTTGTAAAGGTTTATTATTTTTTGCATTATTTTTATTATTATTATTATTATTATTATTATATAGGGTATTATATAGATTTTTGCATTATTGTTACTAGTCAACCCTGAACACAAAGCATTTTGTTACACACAACATTAAAAACTATAAAATGTAACAAAATGAAGAAGAATGCTTTATCAGAGCCTAATCCTTCAGGGTCTGATCTGATTTCAACCTCTTATTTCACTCTAACTCATTTTGGCTATATGGTTATAGCCATACCAAGTCATTTGAGTGTGTATGTGTGTGTGTGTGTGTGTGAGTGGATGTATCTGTTTTACACTCTTGATGTTTTAGAGTATAACCCATTCCTTGTTGTCCACTTTTTAACTGCAATGTAGTTGAATTATTGATTTTATTTTACGTTGCTGTGTTACAGGCACACCAGTTCACTGGGGTGTGTGTGTGTACAAGTGTGTGTGTGTGCGCGTGTGTATGAGTGGATGTGTTGATTTTGCACTCTAGATGTTTTAGAGTTTCACCCCTTCATTGCTGTGCAATGTTTTTCTGCATTGTTGGGGATTTGTAGATTGTACACACAAAAAATGTCTGTACTTTTTAATTTTTTCCCGTTTTCCATTCATTTCCTATGGTCGGTCATTTTTGACCGAAGACCATGAGTGTGACACTTTTTTTTACGACCACTTAACTTTTTCGAATCATGCTCTCAATTTTTTTGTGTGTTCACATACCAGGTGCCATAACAGTCTACGAGTTTCGTACCATTCTGGTGAAGCTACGATTTTTAAAAATTAGAAATGTAAAATTCTCCGGTCAGAAATGACCGAAGGCCGCAGAAGGGTTAAACAACAGCTGTATATTGAGATGTGGTGGAAATGACATTTGTTTATTGCAGGTTTTAAAAAAATAAAAAATATTAACAATTTCTCTTGTAATCTAAGTTTGTCCTCTTACAGACCTTAAAACTAGACAAATTATTTAAACTTATGAGACTGTGTTACGTGACTTTTGAACAATTTTTTTTTATTCAACTTCACAAGGCTAAAAGTGTCCCTAGTTGAAGAAACGCCCTTAGATGTTTGTATGAAGGGACAGCTAGACAGTTGGTACATGCCCAACCCAATTCTGAATATCACGAGAATAACTGCAAGGAGGCCTTTAGTCAACGACATAATTTTTCAGATGATTCTGTGAGGTTCCCAGTAGCACCAGTGCGAACAAGACAGAATAGAAATGAGAGGGTTATTGATCAAAGAAATGAAAATGGCCAAGCTGTTAGACAGCTGTCTTTTATGGACTTTCAATGTCTTGTTAAAGCAGTGGGTACTTTTGAGCCTGATAATATGGATCCTGTAGAGTTCTTGTCAAAACTGGAGAAGGTAGTGGATGTTTATATGGGTGTCAGACGAAGATGCTTGTAGACTTCTTATGATCTGCATTCCTCGCTCATTAACTAGTGCTCTCTCACAGGAAACTTGCGATAAGAGCAGAAAAAGGTGCAAAGAGAGAAGCTCTACTTAGACTTGTTGGGACTAATTTGGTTAACTTGAGAAAGATAATTGAGGTGACAATGGAAATTGGAGAGAATCCTCTAGCATTTGCATCTAAGTTGTGGGAAATGTTTAGCTGTTACAGTGGTTTGCTCAATGCAACTAAACAAAATCTCATGTTTAAGTCTGCATTAATTACAGAGTAGTTCACACATGCGGGAAGCCATTGCTCTGCATGTAGATGTAAATACACCATATTACGAGCAAATAATTTCCAAAATGACACAGTATTTCAATGCAAATAGTCAAATGAAAGCTGCAGAATCTAGACATCCAGTTGCTGCCTTTGGCAGTAGAGAATGTTCTAGATTATCTAATGGTTTCCATCAGAGACCAAAGAGATTAGAAAGAGTAAATTCAGAAGGTGTTACTATTTGTTATGCATGCAGAAAAGCTGGTCACATTGCTAGACATTGTAAAGACAATGAGAGACCTCATCAAAGCTTTGTCTGTCATGCATGTGGAAAAGATGGTCACATACAACCCATTCTCACTCCCAAGGCGTCAAAAACTGAAGCATGGTCAAACGCCTTTCGCGTCACTATGAAGACGCCAAAAGTGCCCCTAGGCGTCAGTATATGACAAAATAGGATCTCCATTGCTTTCAATTGCTTGCTTTATGCGTCAGGTCAAGACGCTTATGGAAAATGACAATACGTTCTCCTCCGTTGTTTTCAGTTGTTTGTCTTAGTTTAATGGTTTGCATGCATTTGTAAAAAATATAAATAATTTTATATACATTTATACTTTTATTGGAGCACCTAACCCACCCCTACCCTAAACCTACCCACTTCTGAACAACATAAAACACGTAACAGGCAAATATAAGTGCAGTCACCGGTATTTATTGCAAAAACTGCCCATAAACAAGCAGTATAAAAACATTACAAACAAGTTGTGCTGCATTCCAGGTCTTCTGAAGCCATACGAAGTCTTTATGAGAAGAAGAGAGCAAAACATAAGGTTTTAATCGCTGAAAATGATCCCACTCCGTTAACACACTCACATCTCATTCAAAAAGATACTCCCGTCCCATAGCATGACGCAATCGGTCACGAGACACAGAAGAGCCAATAGCCTGTCAGAACAGCAAAACACAATCGGTCACGAGACACACAAGAGCCAATAGCATTTCACAACCAAGGCTTCTTCTGGCGGCATTTTTTGAATTCGCGCACAGACTGCAGCATACAGGATGAGCTTAACGGCGGACGGAGAAGGCGATCGCGTCTACTCCTCTCACAAATCAAATGTTTTGCCTCAGAAGACTTGGAATATTAATATTTTTTTAATAAATTATGACGGTAGTTGTGTCTGCCTGTTATATCTTGTGTTTTATTGACAAATGGTAGGTTTAGGGGCAGGGGTTGGGTTATGTGCTCATAATGTGTAAATAATGTAATATAAATAAAACTGTTGTGGCTGTTTACATTGAAAAATCACACCCCAACATATATGCAATAATGGCAATGTTATTACCCAATATATAATTTAATTATGACGATAAAATTCCCAGTATGGCGTCGGCATATTGACGCTAAGGGTTTCCTATTTAAAACAACGGAGGACCCTGCAAGTCGAAAAATGACGCTAAGGGGTACCTTGAGCGTCAAAAAGCGACGCCAAGTGGTCCTGACCAAGCTTCAATATGTGACGAGTTGGGTGTGAGAATGGGTTGTCACATAGCAAGGCACTGTTTGGAGAAAGGTAGGAAAGCTCAGGAAGTTGTTTGTTTTGCTTGTGGAAGGATGGGACACGAGGCAAGACGGTGTCACTTTTCACACAAAAGAAAGATTGGCTATCGTGATTTGCTTAAGAAGATACGCAGTTTAGAAAGCCAATTGGCACTGTTGAAAGGAAATAAGGAAGAAGCCATTCACACCTTGCCAGACACAGCACTGCATGGACAACATGACTGTAGCTCAGTCACAAGCAGATGCTGATGTGAATTGGAGGAATTGTTTTATGATAGTAAAATATTTTAGAAAAATATGTGTACTATCAAAAGTACACATACTTTTGATGTTGATTCTTTATAATTTCTGAGAAATGTGTTAATTGCATTAATATTTACATTTAATTTCTGAGAAATGTGTTAATTGCATTAATATTTGCATTTAATTTATGAGAAATGATTTAATTGCATTCGGTGACTAAATTTCTGTAGCTTTGATGTTTTTAATGTGAAAAGATTCTTGTGGGGGAAAGGTGGGGCAACCTCATTTCCAGTATAAGCATTGAGATGTTTGTTGGAAAGCTGTGACCTCCTGGAGAATTGTCAGTGATTGTCTTCTGGACAACTGTCAGATCAGCAGTCTTCCCCATGATTGTGTAGCCTAGTGAACCAAACTGAGAGACCATTTTGAAGGCTCAGGAAACCTTTGCAGGTGTTTTGAGTTGATTAGCTGACTGGCATGTCATCATATTCTAATTTGTTGAGAATTGGTGGGTTTTTGTTAAATGTGAGCCAAAATCATCACAATTACAAGAACCAAAGACTTAAACTACTTCAGTCTGTGTGCACTGAATTTATTTAATACACGAGTTTCACAATTTGAGTTGAATTACTGAAATAAATGAACTTTTCCACAACATTCTAATTTATTGAGATGCAACTGTATTATTGTCTATTGAATGCACACATGTGGACAAAGGACATCCACACTGAGAGAATGGACACAATGCAAGTGACAAAATGAAAACACACACACACACACACACGGTACACACACTCCAATAGAACATATTATAAGGTTTCATGTTTCTGCTGGAATATGACTGTCATTTTTCCATTTTTTTATTTTTATTTTTTTGACTTTTTTGAATTTGAGTGATATTGACCAATGAGTTTATATCATATTTATATTTTTTAAAATATATTATATATTTATAAAACTTATATATTTATAAAACAGGACAGAAATTGTTTGTTTTTTTGGTGATTTTTTGATGAAAAACTGCTTATTCACTTATATTTTCTTAAAAAATATCTAGAATAAAAGGTAAATATAATAAAAATCACCAGAAATAAATAAAAATAGAACAATATAAGATTTCTGGACCCCCCAAAAAAATGTGTGCCATTTTTAGCCCTCGGGTCATTTTGACCCGAGAAGGACGCTTCTGTTATAAGTTCGGGAAGGACTGATGAGTAAACATGTTTATTTGTATTTTCTTAACATTATGGCAGTCAAGCAGATTTAACCTCTCCCTCCACCCCTCCATTTTAGGGTCCGGGGTGATGAAGGTGTGGCAATTGCAGAAAACATGTTTCGTGTGAAAGGGACAGGAAGAGGAAGCTTCATTGCCGGGAAAAGCGTACATAATCAGAGGTAATAAACAAGTTAGGATGTCACACTATCTTTTAATTTATAATTTTTAATCGATACATTTTGTATTATCTAGAATCGAATGCCTGTGGCGATACGTCTGGGTCAGTGTAACTCACCTGTATTACGAAATACTTCACAGCCTTGTGGAAGATGGCTTGTTGGACTTGTCAGATTCCCTTCATGTGTTTTGTGCACATTATGTGTTCTTCCCACATCTGAAGCTTGACCTCCACACTTTTTCTGAAAATCATCAATCATCCGTTACGGTCTGAAAATGGGCTTACCCCTAACCAGATGTGGATAATGGGACACATGCACAACTCATCTGGTGACAATGAAGAGAATTTTCAGGTTTGTTTGTTTTTTTTATTGATTTTCTATGCCATACTGTCAAATTGTGCTTTTGCATGATGCAGGAAGTAATTTGTTTTTATTTCATTTAAGAATTTAGAACTGTTTGGAACAGACTGGGAGACGTTTGATAGTGTGACAGAAGATAATGTTGGAGTTTATGTTCTGGAAATTGAGTGCCCACTCACTCCTGCTCTGATGGAAACAGTGAAATCCATCTTTAATCCTCTTGCAACATCTGACTGTTATGGCAGAGATTTTACATATCTTTTGTTCAATATTTTGAAAGTCTTTAAAATACACAAACACCTGTGTGAGACCGTTGTAAACATTTATTTTGCAAATTGTGTACATATTTTGAAAATTGCAACTGTAGCACAAAGCAGCACAATGAATTAATTGTATGAAAAGTAATTTGTAAATAAATTCAGAACAGTTAATGATTTTGTATTGTTTCTTTGACATGAAAATTCTTTCAACAAATATTGTCAAAGGAACAGTTTTACTTATGCCAATAAACAGTGACTCAAAGAGAAGCTGAAAGTTGCTGTTTCAACATGCTTTCCCCATCAAATACATTTAAACATTATCAAATGGGGATGTGACCGAGAACTTTAAGTATGTACATTTAAATAATGTTATGATAATGCATACCACAATCCTCAACTTCCTTTAGGAAATCCTGTAAAAAGTTAATTACATTTACTTTGGTGTATTTCACAGAACCTTTGTCACTAAAGACATGGTGGCAATTCTCCAGAATGAAGCCTGCATCCACCTTAAATAAAATAGATAGTGTTAGCATTTCTATATGCAAGTCACATTTAACATGTCCTCACTATGAAAACACAATAAGAACCACAATGGTTTACCCTGTCATCTTTTTCCCCTGGGACAAACAGTGGTAGACATAAGTCTGGATGCATTTCCATGACTTTCTGGAGATCGTAGAGCTGCAGGCCTTTTCGCAGCTGATCAAGCATTGGAACAACTCTCATAGTGGAGTGTAAAACAATGGCTCTAAAGGCAATTTAATGGTTTCATCAATAAATATTTGTTTAAAACACTAAACAATATTAAAATATATACAGAGTAACTCAATTGTGATGTACTATGTGATAAACAATGCTTTTTGTTATTTACTGTACAACATTTCATAAGATTACAAATGCAGGTAAAATTAAACTTTTTTTGTACTCCTCCTAGTCCAGGTGAAATGTGCAAAATTTGAGCTGATATGTTCACTTTTTTCGTGAAAGCATGAAACTTGGCACAATTGTACAGGTTAGGGCCCTGAACATTTTCAGAAATGGAGCCATCGCAAAAACACCTTGTGGTTGCCGTGGTGACCATTTTACTTTCCGCCATAACCAAATTATGTATTTTGTGTCATATCTCCTGAACCATACGTGATAACACAGAAAAGGTGGTCAAGGATTACAGTGATACCATATACAACAACATAAACTGTTCAGCTGAAGAGTTAATGGTGAAATCAGCAATGTGAGAAGGAAATAACAGTATCTGCGCATCCCAGTATCACATCATTTACAATAGTCCATATTATGCCTATTCATTTTTTCTTTCTTTGATAATTAACTAATATTTTATTCAATAGTACAATAAAAGATTGTTTTAATTAATTAATAATTTGTTACATTTATGTAGCGCTTTTCTGAGTACTCAAAGCGCATGGAAGGGGGAATCTCCTCAACCACCACCAATATGCAGCATCCACCTGGATGATGTGACAGCAACCATATTGTGCCAGAACACCCACCACACATCAGTTTAACTAATATTTTATTCAATAGTACAAGTAAAATATTGTTTTCAAGAATACAATCATATATTTCAGAGATATATAAAAAATAAATAATCTGAAGTAAGTGTATTTTTCCTTACCTCTCAGGCAGAGTCAGGTAGGCGGTAGTATGTTTCCAATACATTCTTGTTCTCTCTCAACAATGCTTTAACATCACACGCAGACGGAAACGCAATCTTGCTAAACTTTTCTTGCTAAACTAATCATTTTCTGTGGGTCTCTGGAATTGTCAGTCAGCTGTCAACAACAGACTTCATTCCGGCCATTGCTTCTCAGTCCGGAGTAACCACCACAAGCACTAACAAATCAGGCAACCAGCTTGACTTAATTTACACATGCAATTGTATCACAGACAAGATTTGGTAAAACCTCTAGACATCTCTGATAATTTCTTTATTACATTTAACCTACATATTACTGCCTGTGTGCCTCTGATTCCTCTACCAGTTACTTTTAGGCAAAACCTATGCTCCCTTTAACCCTACCATCTTTCCTCTGTCATCCTCTCTTCCCTCAAACACCCATTTTTCTTCTCTGGATGTATATACAGCAACTGACACTTTATGATCCACTTTACCTTCTTGTCAAGACAATATCTGTCTAGACAGGCCAGTGCATACTACCCCTTCTAACCTAAAAAGTTGCCCCATGTATCATCATATTTACTGTATTTTTGCTGGGAAGTCTTTTGGGTGGCTCACAGATGTACTAGATTTCTCTAATACAAAAAATTAAGGCTTGACCAAAATTTTTGTGGGGAGAAGGATTTATTGAAGATGGTAGTGTAGCAGTTCTTCAGTAATGATGTTAGCATGTCTTCCTTCAAACAATCTTAACCCTTGTATGAATCTTAGCTTCTCCCAAAGTTCTGTCTGTGGGATAGAATTTTATACCTGAAGACAAAAGGGCTATAGACAACAGATACTTTTAGGACCTCCCACTGGAGATCCCTGGAATCTTATCTCACAGGTAGGTCTTTCAGGGTTTCCTGGGGAGGAGAGGTATCCAAAGAACATCAACTGGTCACAGGGTTTCCTCAGGGATCAGTTCTTGGACCCCTCCTCTTCATCATATACACTACATCACTGGGACCCATTATACAAGCACAAGGTTTCTTCTACCATTGCTATGCTTATGACACACAGCTCTATCATTAATTTTAACCAAAAAATCTAATAGTTTCTGCATTGATCTCAGGCTGCCTGGCAAACATCTAAGCATGGATGAAGGAACATCTCCTGCAGCTCAACCTGGTAAAGACGGCTTCTTGTTTTCCCTGGCACTCCGACTCTACGGCATGATTTCATCATCCTGCATTGGTTCATCACAAATCATTCTTTGGTGACCAGCTGAGCTTCAAGACAGCTTGATCATGCAGGTTTGCATTGCACAACATCAGGAGGATCAGGCCCTTCCAAATAGAGCATGCTGCACAACTTCTTGCCCAGGCCCTTGTCACTTCTAGGCTGGACTATTGCAATGCTCTTCTGGCTGAACTCTGGCGGCTCGCATCAAGTTCAAGACATGATGTTTGCGTACAGAACAGCCACAGGCTCAGCATCCTCCTACTTTCTCCTCACTCTTACGAATCTACATCCCCTCCAGAAGCCTGAGATCTGTAAGTAAGCAATGCCTTGTGGTAACATCACAGAGAGGCATTTTCATTCACCTTTCCTGGCTGATGAAATGATCTTCCCACAATCCCAGTTATTAACAAAACACCCGACACGTTATCTGACAGCAACACTAATTTAATCCCATACCCGACCCATTTGACATAAAAACTGGGACCAAAACCGCACCTGCATTAAATCTCCTTTGTGAGGTAGACAAAACTCATTTATTAAAACTTTTATTCAAATTGTGAATAGATTAAATACAGAAAGCAAGCAAAGAGTTCCCCCCTTTAATATAATCACTACAGCTGTCAATCAGTGGCAGCGTGATTGGCTACATTGCTCGGCGTGTACTGGACCAAGTCGAAATAGTCTTGGTTATTGGACCCGCAACCTGCCCATGCGTGTCACCATCCAGCCCGCACCACACCCTACACATAAATATTCCACCCATTACATCAAATATTAGCATTTCACCTGCGTGTACCCGCCCGCATACAGGACTCTGGCTTCCCCCTTGTGGACAACATAATAGAACTCTGGCTCCAGAGAGTGACTGTAAATTAAGTTTAAATGAAATATGTTTGAAATGTAATTGTGCATGTTCTGAGATTTCATTGTAATCCTTCTCATAAAGTCACTGAATTAACCATTAACTGTTCACCCGATTGCGTTGCCGTCTGCGTGTGATGGGCATTTTTTCAAATTCCCTTGCATCAGGTGGTAATGGAGTTGTGACAACTTGCTCTTGCAGAGGAACTACATACATTGCGCACTTTCCATTGCTGCTCACGGTTTTTCATTGCTGTCCATTATACCCATCAGGGTCAGGAGGGATGACAGTCAATTTCCGTTGCCCACCTCCACCTACAATTCAACTTATATAACAGAATATATAAATAGACAATCCACCAAAAATCCTTAACAGATAAAATCCATCCACTATCTATAAACATGTATGATTTCAGTTCACATAAGTCTTAAGAGGTTAGGGAAAAAATTGATTGAAACAGATTTTTGCCAGTTTTGGATATGCATTAACAAGCACCTCTGATAGCTTAATTATCAAAGGCAGAGTAAAAGGAAATTCACCCAACATAAAAAAACAAGAAAAATAACATTATAGATCTTACCTCTGAATGAGTCATGTTTTCGGTTATAGTTAATGATTTTCTCCCAAGTCCTGCAAGTGTAAGTTGTAATTCTGTCTCTCCTTTGGGCGTTTTCTCATATTGTTGGTCAAGAAGGGGAAAAAAAACCCATCAAAAAGCTTTTCTCTGGCTGTTTATATTGTCCAAAACGTTTTTAACCCCTTACTTCCTTTCTGAAAAATCCAGGAAATGACCTAAAAAGGATTTCATTTTGATTTTCGAGCCAGTTCAGAACATTCAGCACACTTATATGTGATGTAATGTTTTTTATACTGTACACACGCACACAAGTTTATTAAAACAACAATTACAGTGAATCTCACACCTAGCCATTTCCTGCTGCATTGACTGCCCATTTGACTTTGACCTTCTTTCTTGTGCTGACTATCCACTGATATTGGACTGTTTCCCCACTTTATGTTGTCCAACACTAAAGGAGTTGGTCAACATCGACACCAGATTCTGGGCTGTGTGCAAGATGTCACCTAATGGAACCTGATGAACAATTATATGACTTCAACACTTAAACAGTGAACACTTATATTACATGACCTGTGTATTACAGTGCATGTACACAGCTGTTAGTAAGTCAACACTTAAAATTTCTAATTCTTTTATGTAGGCCTATCTCATCGCGCTACAGGCTACAGACCTCCTAAACAGCTGTATTCTTTACGCACCTACATGTACTCTGAGAGCTAATCTTACCTACTATAGTTATACTATCTCTGTAATATTACTCCTCTCTGTTATTAGTGATAACTAACCCTTAAACATGTCCAAATTTGAAAAAAAAAAAAAACACTTACCTGGAGTTGTATTCTAACAAACACACAAAATCTCATATCTGTAAACTGTCGTGGCCGTAAATTTTGGAATCCAACTCTGACAAAAAACAGAATTACATACAATAGTTTTAATTTACGCATGAGTATATTAAAATTACACACAAATATTTTGAATTACGTATGATTATTTTTGACAGTGATTTTATTCCATACAGATTAAGCTAGCGCTAGAGATCAGAGTTTGCTACAGAATGTGTCACATCAACTGGAGACTTTCAAGATATTTTCATATTCATATTATTAGGTTGAATTATTTTATAGCGACTGAATTCAGCTACGTAAGGAGCCCCGCACATGACATGCGAGAAAAAATAATAAATTGTGCGCCAGTGTTAATTTTGGCAGGCATTTTTGATTTAGTCTTAGTCTTTATCTTGAGACGAAAATGCTTAATAGTCTTAGTCACATTTTAGTCATTTGAGTCTTTCATAGTTTTAGTCTAGTTTTAGTCGACGAAAATTCATTGTATTTTTGTCAACTTTTAGTCAAAGTGCCGTTAACAACATTTATTTTGGTAGCTATTTTATATGTAGTATTCAAACAAAAATAGGCATCAATTCTTCTCTCTTTAGATCAAATCAATTAAGCTAATGAGAAATTTGAATCAAGGATTGAATTTGGAAAAACTGGAATAAATTTTCATTTTTTGGTAGAGATACAAATTAAACTCATTTTTCAGATACAGTAGCTTTACTTAATTATACATTTATTTAACATCTTTTGTTGGTTAACATTTATGACACGGATAGGAATGCTGTCCCTTTAAGGTGGAAGGCATGCATGTAATACTGACACACATTCAGTTTTCACCCACCTGTTTACGCTCACTTAAGCCATAACTGACTGTATTTACGTGAGATACTTTACACAATAGATATTTGAACTGCTGTGTGTGTATTTAAGCACCGAGAACTGATCATAGGCGCTGTATGAGAACTGAAGAAGTGGAGCGTGCACGCGAGAGAGCACTTCTATCAGCGCGATTCCACCTATCCCGCCTTCACTAACTTTAAGTTAATCGAGAACGAACTGTGACTCCCGGGAAAAACGGGACGTCTGGTCACTCTATCCCTAAAAAAAAACCCTTCAGGTGCTGAGGCCATTGTTTCAGATCGCTAGTTGGCGTTTTGGTAGCCTATCCGTCCGCTGCGGCTGCCATACTGAGACTAGATATAAACGCCCCTCATCTGATTGCAATCCAATGACAGAGACGCACATTTTGAAAGACAATACAGTTAACTTAGCCTATAGGATGTGTTTTGAATGTCCTGTAGTCCTCAAATAACATTTTAGTCCCGTCTCGTCTTGTTAATGAAGATGCGGCATAAATTTCGTCATAGTTTTTATCATCAGATATTAATTTTAGCTCGTCAACGTCTCGTCTTAGTCACAGAAAAAAGGTTCGTTGACGAATATTTTTCGTCTTCGTCGACAAAATTAACACTGTTGTGCGCACGATTTACTAAAACGTTCCCTCGATTTATAAATCGCGTGCACAATTTAGCAAATCGAGGGAACGAATTAGTAAATCGTGTGCACAATTTATAAATCGAGAGAACGAAATAGTAAATCGCGCACACGATTTAGCCTACTATTTTTTTTCTGCATGTCATGTGCGGGACTCCATAGCTACTTATCCTCACAGTTTCATCATTAAGCCAGGAACCATCAATGTACTGTAGTCAATGAGATTCTAGTCTGATGACAGAGAAAATCTTGACTTCCAAAAGCATTGTGAGTATATAGTTTATTATAAAAGGTCAAAGGTCTCTATTCCTACTCTGGCTCACACTGCTTTTTGGAAACGCAGCCCTGCTTGTTCTGTTCTTCATAGAAGCCATTGGTTGATTGGGAAATGCAACCCAAATCAAGATGTTCTCAGTGACTACAAAACAAACTGGCATTAGTGTAGAAGCCTGCCATCCACTGGGTGTCATCAGCCTAGAATCTGATGACGCTCGTGATGATTCTGGGTTTGATTTTGATGCTGTGAGGAAGAATCACACAAGTAACTGGCTTCAGTTTTGTGCTTCTATTTCTGGAAAACTATGGTCGCTATAAAAGAATTCAATATCATAATGAGAATTGATAAAATTAACTCTCCAGTTGATCTTCCACATCCCGTATAAACTACTATTTCTATTGCTTAGTTAGAGCTGACACTTGAAATAAACAAACAAATGAAATAAAAATAAATAAACACATAAAAAAAATAAATTGAAAATAAATACATGTGGGAATAAACAAATATAAAATAAATAATAAATATAAAATAATTTAAAAATAAATAATATAATATATATATAAATATAATAATAAGTAAACAAAAAGGGTAATAAAATTAATTCTGGATTAAATATTATTACAAATGAATTATATTTGTTTAATAAAATCATTTATTACTCTATTTTCCTATTATTACATTTTAGGTTCATCTATCTCTATATTTATTTTATACATTTATTTTTAATGTCTGCAGGTTTGGTCCTTCATACGTACCAGGCTGTCAATTTGCCATTGGTCAAAGTCAAAGCTGATGATGAGCCTAGTTGGCCTAGTTTTTGTGTTCCAAATAGTTGGCACCAAAGACAAAGGGTGGCTGCTTTTTGGCTGAATGACTGAGCATGTTAATTCAGCTGTGGAGCAGATGCTGCTTTATTTATGTCTTGTATATTTACCTGGTATGCAGAATTATTCCCTTTCATGCAGATGTAGAACATGCTAGTTGCCCTTTGGCTGTAATCTTTGCTTTGTGTTCAAACGCACATTTTTGGCCCAAACTAAAGCAATGTAAGGCAACAACATAATTGGCTTTTGTTGTTGCCGGTTCTTTGATGTCAATTTGGTGTGTCAGAGCTTTTACCAGTTTTGTCAATAAACTTTTGATGTTTTCAAAAAGTCATTGTAGAGTCTTCAAAAAGTTTTCAAAAAGTCATTGTAGAGTCTTGCACCAGCTGCCTTTGTGAATTTTGCATTGTATCTGTTATTACAGGAAACATCTATCTTGGCTCAGCCACCGATGGTTGCTAAACCCAAAACACAAACAGATGCACATTTGTAAACTATATGATCACTGCAACAAGAATATACTCTTGGTTTCCTAAAGGGATAAATTACCCAGAATATTTTAGGGGTGAATTTTCTTTTAATCCATTTATTTGTTTGGTAACCATTTAAATCATCATATGACCAAATTTTATAGAAAGTGAGTTGTCAGTTTGAACTTTGTTCTTATTCATTTTATTGTATGGTTCTCATGATAGGTGTTTGAGACATGACCAGCTGTGCCTAGGGCCATGAAGGTCACTGATGCATCCCATAGATCCACTTACCCAGTGGTGCTCAACCTTTTTTTTTGTTTGTTTACTCCAAGGACTGGATTACTTTTTGTTTACTTCCCAAATCCATAAGCACAACCTCAACATTTTTTAATTCACAAAAACATTTGTATTCTGCTGTTGCTTTTCAACTCCATGGTATTTTTTTTTTTAACAAAATATTAAACAAAATACATTAAACATAGTCTTATTTATTTATTTTTCATTTATTACATTTTTTTTGCAAACATACTCTCCAAAAATTCTTTACAACTTGAAAGTACTTACTCTGCTTAATTACACAGTAACTAAATCAACAGCACATTTATTTATTTATTTTATTTTATTTTTTATTTTTGGTGAAATATCACTTCATTCTCACTCTTGAGATGCCAAGTTTTTACCAGCTCAAATGAAATCTGAGCCGATTTAAGCTGATTTTATCTATGACCTAGTGATTTCATACACTGTATACTGCTGTTGTAAAACGTGGGAAATTCAAGAAAACCCCCATTGATGTCATACACAATGCATGACCTCATGCTAGGCATGTGGTTGCTAACTTTATTTTCAATACAACATTCCCTGTGAGATCAGTTATGATGATCTGAGCAATAATATGAGAGTATTGTGAAAAAAGGAGAACTTCTACCCTTTCTTTTGATGTTTTGTTGTACAGAATTTAATTACAATGATCAACGGAGATGTAATGTTTCATGTAAAAAGTTATAAATAGCTAAATGGAGAACACCTGTGCACAGTTGTGGTGTGTCCCCAGGCAGGTGGAGGGGTTTGGGTGGGGTTGTGTTTTGCCGTATATAACAGAAGGTGACCAGACGTGCCACTTCCCGGGGAAATTGCCTAAAATAACCAGGTGCTGGTTGTTGGATGTGTTTTTTTACTAAGGGGGGACCCCTAAACCATACAAGTCCTGGAAGAGAGGATGGAGCCTGCAAAACACATGAGGCTTAACCTCTTAAATGCATATATCAGGTCTTTAGCGACCCAGGACATTATTCACTACCCTCTCCCTCCTTCATTTTTTAAAGTTAGACATAAACTTCCTTTGTATTCCTCAATCTATTCATGATAAATAATATAACAAGAAAAAAATAATAAAATGAATGACATGGGATGCAGTTCAACCATTTGAAGCAGCTCAAAGGGAGGGCCCTTAGGACTATAGACAATTCCCATGTAGGCACAGTTCTAGGGCGAGGCAGGTTCAGTCTCCATGCTCCCCTTAGGAATTTAAAATCCAGGTCATTTCTGCTGATTAATCAGCCAGCCACGAGCTAATGATTCGCCGTGATGGCTGCCTAAACTTTGAGTGTGGAAGGGGTACGTCCCTTTTCCAACAACTCCTGAAGAAGAACAGCTGCAGCTGGGGTTGCCAAATTTTGCCCTTTGCTTGTGAGAGAAGGTATCTTCTCAGTGGTATTGGCCACGGTGCTGAAGACAGCAGCTGAATCAACTCTGGGAACCAAGTCTGGTTCCTCCAGAGTGGGGCTACAAGGAGGAGAGAGCATTGTGTTTCCCTGACCCACCTGATAACCTGAGGAAGCAGGGCAATCGAAGGGAAGGCATATAAATGGGTGTTGGGCCAATTGTGGGCCATAGCATTCTGTTGTCTTGAAAAATAAATAGGGCAGTGATAATTGTCTTTGGAGACGAATAGGTCCACCTCTGCCTTGCCGAAGACAAGCCGAATCATTTGAACCACCTGGGGATGTAGTCTCCATTCCCCCGGAACTACATTGTCTCTGGACAACATGTCCAATCTCTAGTTCAATATGCCCAGCACATGAACCACTCATAATGATAGGAGTTTGCTCTGTGCCCAAAACAGGAGACATTGAGTCATCCTGTTAAGGGAATGTCAACACGTTATCTTATCAGTCACATGGTCCAAACCCACCCAACAAAGTCTCTACTATTGATTTTCCTCATGTGATGGTCATGATGTGCTGTGTCTTTGACCATCGATCTTGGTCTCTTGCCCCAAATTTGACAATCTCCTTCCTTAGCTGGGATTATCAATAAGTGTTCTTTTGTGTTAATGTTGCAAGCTGTTCTGTCGAAAAGTCGGTTGGTTAGGCTTGCTTCAGACTTGTGGTGCCAGGGTATCGTGGACAGATTTATGGCGTTGTCTTGGGCCTCTTTGTGGAATTCGGCTCCTCGGGTTGTTGAAACACCAATCTGATCGAATCTTAAATTGTCTGATTCGCTCTGATACTGTCAGGATTTTGGGCCTGTTTTTGTTGTGTTTTGCTCCCCATGTGTTCTGTGACCCAGTTTCTCCCTTGTGTTAATTGTAAATTTGATCCCAGGTGTGTCTCTTTAGTCCCTCGTTATCCTGTGTATAAATGCCCCAGTCCGTTCAGTTAGTGTTTGTCGGGTCTACAAGTGATGTACGTGTGTCTTCCTTCTGTTCCCTGTGGGATATTACCTGCTGTGTTGGTCTGAATTAAAGATGATTTTGATTATCCACAGTTCCGTGTACCTTCCGGCAGCGTAACGTGACAGATACCTTACAGAATGTAGTTTTAAGAGTTTTTTTAGGCGACAATGTACTTGTTTGGACTTCAAATATGCAGTTTGTTAAGAAAGATAACATCTATTTGAAAATTTGCTTTGTTTTTGGAGAAGTTAGCTCCAGGGTGTCAGCGGCCGCTCAGCGCTCATAAACCCGTGGAGAGACCACCTCACCTCGGCCAGATCTTCTGGAATTTTCTTCTGGCTCTTATGTCTTTATAGTGGTTAAACAAAATATATAATTAATTTTGGGTAAATATAATGGGCAGTCTTTGGTCTCATTAATCTATTATTTGTTCCAGTGTAAATAGTTTTAGCAAAATCTCATCATATTTATGTAAATCCAATGCTGTATCTCAGAGCACTGTCTTTGTACTTTTGAATGAATTGCCTAGCAACTTTTATGATGGCTGTTGTCGTTAATTAATCCTATAAAACTGACGGGCACAGCCGTGAACCAAATGGGTAGCTCAATAATTATTTTTGCATACAAAATCAGAGACGTTACACATTCAGATCAAGCATACAACATGCTCCTGTTGCGTTGTTTTCACCCTATAATGAGTCTGCACAAATTGCGTTTACAATAAAAAACACACACAAAAAACATTGCACGTCTTTGCACACGTTATATAGATCTGAGTTTGCTAGCGGTTGCTAGTTACCTTTTCTTATGACTACTATGACGTATTCACGTTCTGTGCATTATGACACCAAGGTTTGTTGCATGTGATGACGTCACAAGCCGCAACATTTAACTTTTATTTGCTGTACATACTACTCTACTGCGTTCTACACTGTAAAAAAATAACCGTAAATAATTAACAGTAAAAAACTATGAAAATGCTACAGTAAAAACCTGTTAAATGGTTAATGGTAAGTTCCTGTAAAATTTACAGGGAAAAACTGTAAACTGACTGATGTTGTTTGAATTTGATGTTTTTTCTTTGAAATAACTAGGTTTCTTCTTAGTTTTCAGTTATATTTATTAGGGTTGTATGTTACATCTAATGTTGTTAAATTAATGTTTATTGCATATTTCAGTTTAATGAGTCTCACCATGATGGTGTTTAGTGTTTGTGTGAATGACACTGTGCACCTTCTATATATGTTATTATTTAAAAGCTGCTTGTGATGGGCTTTGGTTCATCATGTGACTTTCTCATCACCACCTGCATTTGGTGGTTATCAGTGTATTACAAAGGATTACAAACAGATTTCAGTACATTAATAGGTTGGTATATTAACATTATATCAGATAATGAAATTATGGTATTTAAATGTAAATTGAAGTTAAACCCGTAAAACCTAAAATGTTGTTTCCGTATTTTTTTTATGGTAGAATTCCAGCTACCACAGCTGCCGTTTTTTTACCATAAATTTTATGGAATTTTTTTTACAGTGTACTCATCACTGTCTAAGAAAAATGAATACATGGACGCGGAGGTTTTGGAGTTACTACTCACGTCCGATGACGAGGAACACTCCGAATGCTCATCTGCTCCAGATTCCATTTCTAGTGGGGACGAAGCCAACTTTTTTGAAGGAATAGATCTGTTTCAGGACATGTAAGTATATATTCATGAAATATGCTTTGCTTTAGAGTTAGAGAATAAACAAAGCAAACATAGAATGAACCTGCCCACATAGCAATTTTTCTTTGGCCCAGCTCCGGCCCACACAATCAGCTTTTGCTTGGCCCACATACCGCAATGACTTACGGTCCTAGTGTGTACCAAGTCTGGATTCCAGACAAGGGCCACACATGGGCCAGAACTGGCCCAAGTCTCAGCCAAGTTAATTACCCATAACTGGCCCTGAACTGGACCAGTTATGGCCCATGTGTGGCCCTTGTCTGGAATCCAGACCTGGTCCACACTAGGACCGTAATTCATTGCGGTATATGGGCCAAGCAAAAGCTGATTGTGTGGGCCAGAGCTGGGCCAGAGAAAAATTGCTATGTGGGATCATACCTGTATGACCATAGCTGGCCCTATTATGGCCCAGACAGCAACATAGTGTTGGCCCAGATCCTAGTGTGTACCAGGTCTGGATTCCAGATAAGGGCCACACATGGGCCATAACTGGCCCAAGTCTCAGCCAAGTTAATTACCCATAACTTGCCCTGAATTGGGCCAGTTCTGGCCCATGTGTGGCCCTTGTCTGGAATCCAGACCTGGTACACACTAGGACCGTAAGTCATTGCGGTATGTGGGCCAAGCAAAAGCTGATTGTGTGGGCCAGAGCTGGGCCAGAGAAAAATTGCTATGTGGGATCTGAGGTCCTGTATGACCATAACCTTAAGATTACCCATACAACAACGACAATATTCTGAACAAATATTTAATCATGTTTAATCAGCAAACCAAGTTGAATGAATCTCACACCTAACATACAGCATTGTCAGTTCACACTTTCACAAAAACTATAAAAACATGCTTATTTGTTTTGCTTGGTCAGTGTGTTCACCCTGTTGGAGTATGGCAGTGTGAATTGGCTTTTAGGTGCTTTGGAATACAAAACAAAAAACAGTAAAATAAATAAATATTTGTTTAATGTTCACGCAATTAACACAAAATTCTTATATAAGGTAGTTTCTCTATTTTTGCAGTATTCAAGTGTTCATGTCCCTGAATAATATCTGCATGAACCTAAGTCTGAAGAGTACACATATCTAGTAGACAGCAATCCTTGTGAGTGAGAAGTCTGGTGTGGAGCCTGGATCTGGAACCGACTTCTGTCCAGGTTATCCGTCTTCACGAACTGCCCTGAAATACAATTCAAACAAACAATGTAGTGTGAGGCTCTTACGTTCACAATGCTCATTTTGGCTTCGGTGGTGAAGTGTGCAGAAAATTCTTCTGGACTGAAATTTAGTCTTTGGTGAACAGTCTTCAAGAGTGCAAATAATATTTTAAGTTTTAAGTATCTTTCAGGCTCGCGTGAGGTTTCCACGAGCAATAAAGTCTGCTTGAACAAAAATTTCACTACATTTAAAGTTTAGAAAATAATATACAGACTGTTACAGTTTGAAGTGAGGTGTGTTCATCTGTGTCTTTTTTGAATTATGATTGACCCCTCTGTAGGTTGTTGTGTCCTGTATGAAGTGTCCTCAGAGCAGAGTTAAACAAGATGGCCTTGTAGGACATACAGGAACCCAGACAGCAACATAGTGTCGGCCCAGATCCGGCCCACATCTGGCACGTGTGAAATCCATGCGGGCCAGATGTGGGCCGGATCTGGGCCGACCCTGCTTGCTGTCTGGGAAATATTTGATATATTTTTTTAAATATTCGACAAACTTTTGAATGTTTGAGGTTTTACTTACTAGTCAGATGGTTTATGGCGCTTTGGAGATGTTCTTCCACAGGAGATCCGCTCCGCTCCAGCCATCAGCATGGAAGAATAGGAACAATATGTCACATCGCCAACAAAATGTAGTATATAATGTCAGGATTATTAGAAATAAACAAACTACAGCAGAGGTGAAATGCAATAATAATAATAATAATAATAATAATATACAAAACATACAAAAAATCTTAAGATACCAGAATTCATATTTTTAGGTTTTACAGATGCATGATGATATAGTTGAAATATATTGTGAAAAATTCATATAAAGTTATTTAATAAGATTTCTCAGATCACCTGTGTTTCCTGTATCTCTGTCAGCAGCTCTCATTACAAATTTTCTTGTAACTTCCCCTGCTTTAAGTATTTTTTTCTGACGCTCCTGAAATCACAGTACAATTTATCAATATTTATTTGCAATGAAAGTTCAAAATGTGTTTGAAATAGTTTCAGCCCATTAGTTCATGTAAGTGACGTCACCGATTGACCCCCACAGTGCAGACTTTTAGGTTAAATGAATTAGCTTATAGTGACTTCCATTTATCTATTGATAAAGTATCAGCAAAACATTTACAAAACTATCAAAGCCGCTCATCTACACATAAAAGGTGCTTAAAAGCTCAAACATTCATTAATAAGAGCTCAAATGTATAAGTTACCTTACCTCTAATTGTTAGCCTCCATAGTTAACGGTTGTGATGCTAACGGTCTTTATGAAGACACTAAACCACTCCTGTAAAGTAAAGATTCAACAGAAACGTGTCAGTAACATGTAAGAAAGTGTCAGGAACAGTTGTATGTATTATTTGTGTAACTTTAGGGACTAAACTTACCTGAAAGTGAAAACAGCAGAGAGACAGCTTCTGGCTACTTGTCAGCTGAGTGAGTTGAGCCCTGTTACCATGGTAACCTCCTCTGCTTCAGTTTAAATGCGATTTGAATGCTCAACGCACGCACTCATTGGCCGTCCACACGAACTCGGTTATTTTCAAAACAGCAGCTTTTTCAATGCAGTTTGGCCGTTCGTCCTCACGCAAACACTGCACCAGGTCACTGAAACCGAACATTTTGAAAACTCCTGCCAGGGTGAAGATTTAAAAAAACTCCGGTTGCAGTGTTATGGTGTAGACAGCAAAACCAGAGTTTTTGGCTTGTGACGTCGGAGCCTGCGCTGTTATCTCCGCCTACTTGAAACTTTGTCAGGCTTCTGATTGGCCAACATGGCCTAAAACACATCAGCGTTACGCATTTACATAAATAGTACAAAAGTCAAATAAAATGTCCTGAAATTTCATCATGTATTGTTTAGTAGGCCTACATCAAACTGTAAATTGAATGAGAATATGAAAGCAGTGAATGCAAAACATTGTTTGAAGTCAGTTGTATATAAATAAAACAACAGGATATACTATTCTATAATATAACATATAATATAATATCATATGAGGCATGAATATAATTTCACATGTAAACACAATTAAACACACTTTATGTTATGCATTTTAAAAAATATATTTTCAAAATGTATTTCAATATATTTAACAGTGTTTCACATATATGTGAATATATTACCTTTCTGTATGGGAAAACATTGGGATTTTAGTCAAAAATATTTGAAATGGATTTTAAATGTGGGTCAAGATCGTTAATACTTATGTGGCCCACATATTTGACATATGGGCCAAATACTACATTTGACATCTGGCCCATGTCTTGTGTGCCGTCTTAAACCTGGTACCACCTCTGCCAAACTCGGGCCATGTTTGGCC
Source organism: Onychostoma macrolepis (assembly GCF_012432095.1). Lineage (NCBI taxonomy): Eukaryota > Metazoa > Chordata > Actinopteri > Cypriniformes > Cyprinidae > Onychostoma > Onychostoma macrolepis. The sequence goes on along the minus strand of NC_081172.1, from coordinate 17,984,739 downwards.
CACATGCTGCATGCCAGTGCCGGATGAATGGCAGATGAATATATGAATATATGAATATAACTATAAAACAACAGAATATATTATTCTATAATATGCTATATAATATCATATATTATATAATATCATGAGGCATGAATATAATTTTGCATACAAACACATAATAACACACAGTATGAGCTTTATGTTATGCATTTTAAAAATATATTTAAAAAATATATTTAACAGTTTCACATTTATGTGAATATATTACCTTTCTGTATGGGAAAACATTGGCATTTTACTCAAAAATATTTGAAATGGATTTTAAATATGGGTCAAGATCGGCAATACGTATGTGGCCCACATATCTATATTTGACATCTGGGCCAAATACTGCATTTGACATCTGGCCCATGTCTTGTGTGCCGTCTTAAACCCGGTACCATCTCTGCCAAACCCGGGCCATGTTTGGCCCACATGCTGTATGCCAGTGCCGGAGGAATGCCAGCTGTGCCAGATGCATGTCAAATCTGGGCCAAATTTGTTTGCTGACTGGGTGAGCACATGACGCGCTTTTTACTCTTGTCATTTCTATATTGCTTTTGTGCCAAAAACATCTAACTTACTTACCGTTTTACTTACTGTTTTACTTACCTTCTTTGATGTAGTGTTGAATATGTTAGAGAACCATTGAAGCCCTCAGAGCCACCCTGCACCTCAGAGCCATCATGCCAATTTGTAGAAGGAGAGGTTCTAGAGGGGACAAAGCTGACTTTCTTGGAGGAACAGATCTGTCCCAGGACATGTAAGTAGTCATGAAATATGCTTTGCTTTCTATATGTTGTTGTTAAGGGGATAGTTCACCCAAAAAATGAAAATTCTGTCATTAATTACTCACCCATATGTTGTTCCAAACACGTAAGACCTTCATTTGTGTTCGGAGCACAAATGAACATATTTTAGATGAAATCCCAGAGCTCTCTGACCCTGCATAGACAGCAAGGGTACTACCAAGATTAAGGCACAGACACGCAGTAAGGACATCGGTAAAACGGTGACATCAGTGGTTCAGCCGTAATGAAGCGAAGCTACAAGAATACTTTAAACAAAAACAAATTATTTTTGTTTTCTTTGTGCATAAAAAGTATTCTTGTAGCTTCGTAAAATTACCACTGTCGTCACATGGATTGTTTTACCAATGTGCTTACTGCGTGTCAGTGCCTTGACCGTGGTAGTACCCTTGCTGTCTATGCAGGCTCAGAGAGCTCTGGGATTTCATCAAAAATATTTTAATTTGTACTCTGAAGATGAATGAAGGTCTTACGGGGTTGGAAGGACATGAGGGTGAGTAATTAATGACAGAATTTTCATTTTTGGGTGAACTAACCCTTTAACAATATACAAGCCAAAATTAAACATATCAAGAAATGCCAAAAACATCTAACTTACTGTTTTACTTACCTTCTTTGTTTTAGTGTTGAAGATGTTGGAGAGCTATTGGAGCCCTCAGAGCCACCCTGCACCTCAGAGCCATCTGTGCCAATTTGTAGAGGGAGATGTTATGGTCGGAGGGCTAACACCAGAGGCTACAGAAATCAGAGCCAAAGGTCTCGTGGAAAAGGCTGTACATTAGAGACAGCCCCTAATCATTCTGGTGGGTGGAAAACAGAAAAGGACCCTGACCATTTTCCTCAATCCCCCCATCCTTTTCTGCCCAAAAGAAAGCCAGGTGTGCAGCCACCTATGTCAACTTCTGTTGACAACCCAACACCCATTTTGCTTTTCAAAATGTATTTTGACAAGTCCACTATCAAAACACTGTGTGCCAACACTAATAAAAAAGCGGTAAAGCTTTAGATTACAACCAGCAAAGAACTACATAAGTATACTGAATTTACAGAGTACATTTTTGTATTTATAGTGTACCTATAAAGAACGTGTAGGTATAAGGGAGCAATGTGTTACGTTTGGGTAATAAAGGGGTAACAACCAGATATGCAACCTGCAAAGAACTGTGTAAGTAAACTGAAGTTACAGCGTAACATTTTTGTAATTATAGTGTACCTATAAAGAACGTGTAGGTATAAGGGAGCAATGTGTTACGTTTGGGTAATAAAGGGGTAACAACCAGATATGCAACCTGCAAAGAACTGTGTAAGTAAACTGAAGTTACAGCGTAACATTTTTGTAATTATAGTGTACCTCCGTGTAGTATAGGGGAATAATATGGTGACATTTGGGGAATAAAGGGGTAACAACCTGTAAAATTACAAATAATTCATACTGTAAGTATTTTGAAACTAAGGGGTCCCTATTCTAATATTACGTTGTATGGCCTAAACAATAATCTTATGTTTGGGAGTGATTTAGAAAGACGATTCTTTTTATAATTTTATACTGGTACTTTATTATAGGTCTAGGTATTTTTAACCATTCTATTATTAAAGGAAACATGATAGAGATTACTGAACAATAAAACTGGACATCTAGTGAAATGATTTAATGAGTTTCAGCTATGATTTATAATTCACAAGTCAGCTTACCTTATGAAAGCTTATTCGTCGATCTCAGCAGCTTCAAACCAGCAACTTCCCAACACCATTATCACCAAATAACTTTGCATGATATACCATCAAGGTTCAATGCAGCTTAAAACAAGCTTACCCCTTTCCAGCTGTTCGCAGAAAAAAAATGCATGATACATTTGTATTTCAGTGGATGTATACTGTGATGTTGTTTTTTAGCAAAGAAAAAGAGGGTTTAATTTGACCATCAAACAATTAAAACTAGTGCAATATTTTTCTCTGTAATCACTGTGCAAGTATACACTTATTCTGTGTTTAAGCCCAACTTGTTCCTCCCTTATTCCATGTAGTTACAGGGTAAATACAACATTTGCGGGCTGTAAATTAAAGTGGTGCTTGTTCCCCCCTTATGTAGTTACAGGGTAAGTACAACAGTTGCGGGCTGTAAATTAAAGTGGTGCTTTGTTACCTTCTTGTTCCATGTAGTTACAGGGTAAATATGACAGTTGCGGGCTGTAAATTAAAGTGGTGCTTGTTCCCTCCTTATTCCATGTAGTTACAGAGTAAGTGGCTAAAACAAATTGCTCTAAAACGATTGTTTATACAGTAGGTCATACATTATATTTGGTAATATATCAATAAACATGGTGACTTTTATTTAATTCAAATATTATTTGAAATTTGGGTTTTTAAATTAAAATCACACACAATATGACAACAGTAACAACACAGGCAACATATAATAAAAGATACAAATTTATTACACCAGTTCAGAAAAAAAGCAAAGCAACTCCAAACCTATACAGCTTATACAGTTAAACCAAATTATTTAATCTAATTATTTAAGATTTTGTTCAATTTGTTCATGTTTTTCACCCACTGACGAAGTTAAACTATTATGGCTAAACCCTCACGCCAATAAACACACGTAATAAACACTGAAAGTCAAGATTAAACTATGTATTATAGCGAACTGACAGGATTTTACCGTCTTTGATTTTACCGTTTTGATCTACATCCTCAAACACCATTTTGACTAGTTCACAATAACCCAGCATTTTTAAAAAGTAGGCCTACACAGTGTTTAAGAATATAAGATTGTTGTATAGCCTACTTACCATGTAATATTATTACCCCTTTATTCCCCAAACATCACATATTATTTCCTTATACCTACACGGACGTACTGAATAGGTACACTATAATTACAAAAAAGTTACACTGCAAATTATGTTTATTACGCAGTACGTTGCAGGTTGTAATCTAAAGCATTGCCAAAAAAGCATCAAGAAATATTGCTGCAGGGAAAAAATGCAAGTGGACTGAAATCACAGAAGAAATATACAAATACATTGGTCTCACACTGCACATGGGCATTCTAAAGCTTCCAAAGCTCAGAGATTTCTGGTGTGTCAAATCCATCTTCCATGTTCCCTACCTCAAAAGGTCATGTCCAGAGACCGGTTCCTTAGCATCACATGGAATATGCACTTGAGTGAACCAGCAGAAGATGCTGCCAATGACAGAAAAAAGGCGCAGAAGAGTATGACTGTCTGCATTGAATACGGCCTCTATATGACAGTTTACGTGTAGCCTGCAAAGCTGTCTACCACCCTGACAAAAACCTTTCTGTGGATGAGCGTATGGTTGCCACCAAAGCAAGAATCAGCCTGAAGCAGTACATAAAAAATAAGCCAACAAAGTGGGGAATAAAACTTTTTGTGTTGCGTGACAGTAGTGGCTACACAGTGGATTTCAACATTTACACAGGGAAGTCCAATGTTGTAAGTGAAAAAGGACTTTAATTTGATGCTGTGATGTTGCTGGTCAGAAAGGAGTTCTTGGGATCTGGATATCACATTTACTGTGACCATTTTTATACCAGCCCAGTACTTTTCCAGCACTTTCATAACCTTGGGTTTGGAGCCTGTGGAACCATCAAGGAAACAAGGATTGGTGTCCCACAAACCAAAGTGAATGCACTGACAAGGAAATCTCCACGGGGATCAATAAGGTGGATCAGATAGGGATCATTTCTTTTCACAAAATGGATAAACACACAAGAGGTGAGTGTTGCTTGGACATAGGCAGGCCTTTTGTGCATCCTCCAAAACATACAAATAGCTGCTCCGAGAGTCTGAACTGTCTAGAACGCTCGATATAAGTGAAGAATTAAATAAATTCAATACACACAGACTGAAGTAGTTTAAGTCTTTCTTTTCTGGTTCTTTTAAGAAGTGGTTATTATAATTGTGATGATTTTGGCTCACATTTAACAAAAACCCAACAATTCACTATCTCAAGAAATTAGAATACTTCATAAGACCAATAAAAATAAAAATAAATGTTTAATTGGCCTTCTGGAAAGTATGTTCATTTACTGTATATGGACTCAATACTTGGTAGGGACTCCTTTTGCTTTAATTACTGCCTCAATTCGGCATGGCATGGAGGTGATCAGTTTGTGGCACTGCTGAGGTGGTACTGAAGCCCAGGTTTCTTTGATAGTGGCCTTCAGCTCATCTGCATTTTTTGGTCTCTTGTTTCTCATTTTCCTCTTGACAATGCCTCATAGATTCTCTATGGGGTTCAGGTCTGGTGAGTTTACTGGCCAGTCAAACACACCAACACCATGGTCATTTAACCAACTTTCGGTGCTTTTGGCAGTATAGGCAGGTGCCAAATCCTGCTGGAAAATGAAATCAGCATCTTTAAAAAGCTGGTCAGCAGAAGGAAGCATGAAGTGCTCCAAATTTTTTTGGTAAACGGGTGCAGTGACGTTGGTTTTCAAAAAACACAATGGACCAACACCAGCAGATGACATTGCACCCCAAATCATCACAGACTGTGGAAACTTAACACTGGACTTCAAGCAACTTGGGCTATAAGCTTCTCCACCCTTCCAGACTCTAGGACCTTGGTTTCCAAATGAAATACAAAACTTGCTCTCATCTGAAAAGAGGACTTTGAACCACTGGGCAACAGTCCAGTTCTTCTTCTCCTTAGCCCAGGTCAACACAGTCTCATCCCAACTCGTCACATATTGACACTTGGTCAGGACCCTTTGGCGTCGTTTTTTGACGCACAGGGTACCCCTTTAGAGTCATTTTTCGACGTGCAGGGTCCTCCATTGCTTTAAATAAGAAACCTTTAGCGTCAATATGCCGACGCAAAAGGCTTATCGTCATGATTAAATTATATATTGGGCAATAATATTGCTATTATTGCATATATGTTGGGGTTTTATTTACATTACACTATTTACACATTTATGAGCACGTAACCCAACCCCTGCGCCTAAACCTACCATTTGTCAATAAAGCACAAGATACAACAGGCAGATGCAACTACCGTCATAATTATTTTTTTAAATAATATTCCAAGTCTTTCGAGGCAAAACGATTTATTTATGAAAGGAATAGACGAGATCGCCGTCTCCGTCCGCCCTAAAGCTCTTAATGTGTGCTGTCTCTGTGTGCGAATTCAAAAAATGCCGCCAGAAGTAGCCTTGCGTTAGCAATTGGCTCTTGTGTGTCTCGTGACCAATTGCGTCATGCTGTTGTGAAATGCCATTGGCTCTTGAGTATCTCGTGACCGTGACCGATTGCGTCATGCTACGGGAGTATCTTTTTGAATGAGATGTGAGCACGTTAGCGGAGCGGGATCATTTTCAGCGATTAAAACCTTATGTTTTGCTCTCTTCTTCGCATAAAGATATCGTATGGCTTGAGAAGACTTGGAATGCAACACGACATGTTTGTAATGCATTTATAATGCTTATTTATGGTTGTTTTTTGTAATAAATACCTGTGACTGCACTTATATTTGCCTGTGTGTGTTTTATATTGTTCAGAGGTGGGTAGGTTTAGGGTAGGGGTGGGGTTAGGTGCTCCAATGAAAGTAAAAATTTATATAAAATTATTTATATTTTTTATAAATGCATGCAAACCATTAAATTAAGAAAACAACTGAAAACAATGGAGGACCCTTCACGTAGAAAAGTGACGCTAAAGGGGTACCTTGAGCGTCAAAAAGCGACGCCAAAACGGTCCTGACCACGCGTCAATATGTGACGAGTTGGGATGAGACTGTGTTGCCCAGGTAAGAGGCCTCTGACGTTGTCTGTGGTTCAGGAGTGGCTTAACAAGAGGAATACGACAACTGTAGCCAAATTCCTTGACACGTCTGTGTGTGGTGGCTCTTGATGCCTTGAACCCAGCCTCAGTCCATTCCTTGTGAAGTTCACCCAAATTCTTGAATCAATTTTACTTGACAATCCTCATAAGGCTGCGGTTCTCTCGGTTGGTTCTTCCACACTTTTTCCTTCCACTCAACTTTCTGTTAACATGCTTGGATACAGCACTCTGTGAACAGCCAACTTCTTTGGCAATGAATGTTTGTGGCTTACCCTCCTTGTGAAGGGTGTCAATGATTGTCTTCTGGACAGCTGTCAGATCAGCAGTCTTCCCCATGATTGTGTAGCCTAGTGAGCCAAACTGAGAGACCATTTTGAAGGCTCAGGAAACCTTTGCAGGTGTTTTGAGTTGATTAGCTGATTGGCATGTCACCATATTCTAATTTGTTGTGATTGGTGGGTTTTTGTTAAATGTGAGCCAAAATCATCACAATTAAAAGAACCAAAGACTTAAAATACTTCAGTCTATGTGCATTGAATTTATTTAATGCACGATTTTCACAATTTGAGTTGAATTACTGAAATAAATGAACTTTTCCACGACATTCTAACTTATTGAGATGCACCTGTACATACACATACAAACATACACTTTCAATGTGGATGGCGTACGACCACTATCAAATCGCTCTTGAAGGAAGGCAAGAATTATTGATATTGGGCAGTTGAATTAGTCTTTCCCCCACGATATGCACCAACTTGTAAAAACTCTCCATTTATGTGCGTAAAGACGCCTCGTGGAAGGAGTCCTAGCCTCAGAGAGAGTGTTCAACACGCGCTGAGGAAGTGCATCTGTTACTGGCAAGCTCCGTCGAGCGGCCAGACATGAAGGCTCCATGGCTCTGGACTTGGGTGCCAATCGTTCCTTGTGCTAGAGAAAGGAGGTCTCTCTTCAGTGGGATAGTCCATGGGGGGGCTACCAGTTCTGGGAACCACAGCTGATTGGGCCATTTCGGTGCCACTAACAGAACATATTCATTTTCCTCTCTGATTTTGCAAAGCACGCGAGGCAGAAGTTTCACTGGAGGAAAGGCATACTTGCGTACTTTCGGCCAGCTTTGAGCTAGTGCATCTACTCCCAGGGGAGAGTGTGTCAGTGAATAAAAGAGCGGACAGTGAGTGTTCTCTGCTGATGCAAAGAGATCCACCTCCGCCCTGCCAAATACACTCCAAATCATATTGACTGTCAAAGGGTGTAATCTCCACTCCCTGTGGATTACCCCGCCCCTCGACAGTAAGTCCGTGCCGTAATTCAGGTGTCCGGGGATATGTACTGCCCGGATGGAGAGGAGGTGTCGATCTGCCCACAGAAGGAGGTCTCTCGCCAGCCGCAGCAGTGGTCGCGAGCTCACACCACCTTGGTGATTTATAAACGCTACCACTGTCATGCTGTCTCTCCTGATGGGAACGTGACGGTGGAGAATGTCCGGGAGAGAGCACTCGAGCGCTAGGCATTTCAGCGGGGGAGAGCGCCCTAACTTGAAGACTGCGAGAGAGCTGATCAGTTTTTGTGAGCGCATATTGATTGAATTCAGCTCCACTCCTAAAAAGGAGATGTTCTGGCTCTGTACCAGCATGCTCTTTTGCATATTTACAGTCTTACTTTATATATTTATTTGTTTTTATTTATTTATTTGTTCATTCATTCATTCAATCAACATCGCTCTCAAAAGCAAAATGTTATCTTTTTGACCCCACAAATTCAAATGCAATTCAAGTTTATTTGTATAGCGCTTTTTACGATACAAATAGTTGCAAAGCAGCTTTACAGGAAATTAAGTTTTTACAATATATTTATATATTGTAGAAACTTAATATATTTAACTTATGGCAACATTTGGTAATTCTGTATATTGTCTGAGGGTTGGCGTCTTCTGAGATGCTCTGAGGGATTGGCATCATCTCTTCTCAGGTGTTTGGTCATCTCAGATCATTTAAGGGTTGGATCCAAACTGAAGCTTCTGTGATTCCTAGTTACAGCAAAAACAGAGAAACAAATAGAGACATAATTAGCATAGCTGCTGTTCCATCCAAGCAAAAATTATTTGTTCAACCCAAGCTAAAGAATAATAATGTGCATTTGAGCAGATATAACTGCAGTACAAGATTATATATGATGCATTATGTTAATGCTTGGCTAAAGAGGTGTGTCTTTAATCTAGACAGAGAGAGTGTGTCTGAACCCCGAACGTTATCAGGAAGGCTATTCCAGAGTTTGGGAGCCAAAGGTGAAAAAGCTCTACCTCCTTTAGTGGACTTTGCTATCCTAGGTACTACCAAAAGTCCAGAGTTTTGCGACCTTAAGGAGCGGGTTGGATTGTAGCATGGTAGAAGACTAGTTAGGTATGCAGGAGCTAAACCATTTAGGGCCTTATAGGCAAGTAATAATATTTTGTAACTGCTACGGAACTTAATAGGGAGTCAGTGCAGAGACCGTAAAATTGGGGTAATATGATCATATTTTCTTGACCTGGTAAGGACTCTAGCCGCTGCATTTTGGACAAGCTATAAAAATTGTTTTTGTTCAATTATTTAGCATTTTTCTGGTTTAATCACGATCAGATTTTTTCTAGATCCTTTATTAAATTTATATTTTGACCTCACTATTTGGGGAACAGACACAGTCTTTACAGATTGGACAACGCAAGTACTTCTATCATTTCAGTGGGTAGAACAAAAGTCATCATAGCAGTTATTAGAGAATGTGCTTACTAGTCATATGGAGCGTAGCGTCCTGTAGATGTTGTCTGACAGGAGTTCCGCTCCGACTCTGCTGGGGTGCAGGCCATCAGCACGGAAAAGCCTAGGACGCTCCCAGAAAAGATTCCAATTATTAACAAAGAGCAGTTTCTGTTCTTTACACCATGACAATAACCATTTGTTTAAAGCATAAAGTCTACTGAACCTTTTGTGTCCTCGTTGATATGTGGGAAGTGGTCCTGACACGATAATCGTCATCGCGGGCGATGTGCTGCGTGCTGTCTCGATCAGCCTCCTGAAGTCCCTCTTCAGTGTCTCTGTCTGCCGCAGCTTGGTGTCGTTAACCCCCACGTGCAGCACGACAGCACTGATGCTCTCGTCGCCCTTCAGGATCGCGGGTATCTGTGCAGAAACATCGAGAACACGAGCACCAGGGAAACAGTGAGTGTGCACTTTACCTTCAGCTAACGTAGCATGGACGTGCCGGACGATGGAGTCTCCGATGATCACAGCGTCGAGTTCCGTCTCGCGGAGGGTAGCGAAGCGGTTCCGGGTGGAGATCTCGAAGGTCGGAGGCGGAGGAGGGGGAGAGGTCGTCACCCAGGGTCTGGCTCGCGTCCCAGCTCTGGAGTGAAGGACATCTGGGAAGATCGCGTCCTGGGTGTGCGGGTCCTGTGCAGAGAAACACACAGAGTAGAGGTGGTGGAAGTGTTAGCAGCACGCTGTATACTTACCCCGGACTTGTGAGCGTCAGCCCGGGATGTTTCCAGCACGACTCTCCGCTCCTTCAGCTGGGCCTGCTTCTCCACCAGGTCACGAATCTGCTTCTCCACCGCCTGCACCGAATGCAGCTCGAAAGCGTCCTCACCTGCACTCGAAGGTAGACACAAATCCGCCATTAAAGCAAGTAACAGTGAAACAATGGTAATGTGTGTGAATGGAGTATTAGCAGTGTAAGCGAGATTAGTGGCAACCACGCTGGCGATGCTAATGGGCAATAAGCTAATAGCGGACTCGGGAAATCAAAATAAAACTAGTGATAACAATGTGCTCTGATTGTTTATATTCATATTGTTTATATTGTTTATATTGATATTCACACGTTATAGAAACGAAAATGATGGTGTATAAATTGATTTTAAGATAGAAAGAAAATAGACAATAAAGAATTAACTTGACGGAGCTCAAACTCAGAACACGCGGCAGCAACAAACAGGAAGTCATAAAACTGGCCAAAGCAGTGTAAAAAATTACAGATTTTAGAGTAGTGTAACTGATTATTTTACATTGTCTTTTTTAGTTGTTCAGTCAACATTGCTCTCAAAAGCATTATGTTACCAATATGTTATCTGTTTGACTTCACAACAAACTGTTTATAAAAATGAGTGTATCTCACAAACAAATTTATGTAAACAGTCCAAATCAACTGTATGTAGTTTTAAAGTGTTTTATGTAAGTTTTTACATTGATAAGTTTGAGGTTGACATTTGTGATATTTCTGTATTTAGTCAAATATGTTGAAATTTTTTTTTTTTTTTTTCGTTTTGTTTGTTTATTACATTTTTGAGCCATTTAGCTAGTTACTATGGACTTATTACATACATTGCCTTCAAATTGGGGGTGTAAGGATTGTATTGATATATGGAATTTGAAAATACTCAAAAGAATGACAGCACAGCATGCAAAAATACTAAGATATACTATGGCGGAATTGTTCCATGGCAGGTCTTAAAGGGTTAAAGGAATACTCCATCCCAAAATTAAAGTTTTGTCATTAATCACTTACCCCCATGTCGTTCCAAACCCGCAAAAGCTTTGTTCGTCCTCGAAACACAATTTAAGAAATTTTGGAAGTAAGTAAATTACACTGTCAGGGCACAGAAAAATATATGACACAGAGAGACAGAGAGGAGACAAATTGTTGAATAAATGTTGTTAATTTTATTTTCTTTGTGTACAAAAAGTATTCTCGTCACTTCATAAAATTCAGATTGAACCACTGATGGCAGTATTTTGGTGATGTTTTTTATACTTTTCTGTGCCTTGACAGTGTAATTTACTTGGCAGTGGGCAATTTACAATGGGACAGTCACAAACCTAAAATAAAAAATAAATAAATAAAAAAGAATTGTGTGAAATCATCTGAAATCAAACTGTCTAGGATAAATTTGAAAAATAAGGTTTTTGACCTGTATTAAAATGGCCAGCAGACAAAATAGCATATACTATTGGATTCTGTAGGACCCAGGGATTTGAAAGAGGTGAAATATATGGCCAGTGGACAAAACTGACAATTTATAAATTTTGGGTAACACTTTACAATAAGGTTCATTAGTTAACAACATTAGTAAACATGAACTAAGAATGAACAATACTTCTACAGCATTTATTAATCTTAGTTTCAGCATTTATTAATGCATTATTAAAATCACAACTTGTGTTTGTTAACATTAGTTAATGCACTGTGAACTAACATGAATAAACAATAAACAACTGTATTTTTATTAACTAACTTTAACTAAGATTAATATATAGTGTTATAAATGCATTGTTAATAGTTTGTTCATGTTAGTTAACACATCAACTAATCTTAACAAATGACACCCAATTGTAAAGTGTTACCAAATTTTGTTATATTTTGTCAGCGCTCAGTGGTGCCAGCCCAGAACTTCATATATTGTTTCAGGGACTGATGATGAAGCCATTTATCAACTCCCACTTTGTATTTTCACATGAAATTTTTTTTTTTCTGTTCATCTATGTAAAAAAAAAAATATAGAATTATTTGAATCAATAAAATGGGAAAACATTCAAAGTAGTTATATCTTTATGAGAATTATAAAATATGAACATATTTTGCACATCATTAACTAGCAGACGCTGCCATTTCACAATGACTCCACATTGACAGAATGAAGTTGAGCGCTGTTTGGAATTAAAATATGAACTATTCTAAATATTTCTCATCTTAGACACAGTCTGAACAAATGAGATATAAATGCCATGCTGGTTTCAGGTTTGCATCCAATTAGCAGCTGCATTTTAGAAGGACAATTTTTTCCTCTTTGTTTTCCAGAGTTGGCCAGCTTTTGCAGACATTCCAAGCAATTTCCAAGCAAAAGCCGTCTCCACCCAACAAGACCTTATAAACATTAATAAAGAACAGAATTCACCCAAATTCCCAGACAGTATTCAAGAGGACAGAAAATCAGTGAACAGATGTATAACACTCAGATAAATCATATTTGGGAATCCTTGCCGATATTTCTACAGCTGTCCGGCTAGCATTAAACAAGAGCTCAGTGGAAACTATGAAAGTCCATCCAGCACATTTTAAACCCAATTAACTATTAAGATACAGAGTACCAGTGTTTATGCTCTCTTACGCTCTACTTTACTTTTTTTGTGCTTTTATTGGTAGTTGGTCATAACTATAAGACAACATATGTAAATGTTGTCATGAATCATACATCAACAGAAGAGACTAGGAGCTGGCATAGAAATGGTGATATAAATGTACATTTTCATATGACTCTCATTGGTTAGACATTTTCAGGCTTCTAAAATTCAGTAAAATTTTAGGTTGGTCAGTCATGGGAATGTGATGTGCAGACATCTGCAGTGTTGAAACGGGTGTGTAAAATTAGTGAGTTGATGTACATCAAAGTGCATCCTAAGGACTGAGCCTGAGAGAGAGAAAATACTTTGATCTGAAATTAATGTATTGGTGGCGTAGTGGAAGGGTTTTGTATTACACAAGCACACTTGCACACTTGCATACTTTTTTTTTTTTCTTGTGGGGGACTCCGATATATGTGGGGTTTTAATTTTAGCTTCAGAAACCTTAAGAGTTCTTACAGAAAAAAAAAAAAGAAGAGAAAAACACAAAACATGCAATGTTCATGCCTCATGTATCTGACTTTATCAAGTGTTACCCAAATGGGAAACAATTCAAATTAAGCTGTCGCTAAATAACACAACACAAGGTCATCAAAGACACAACGTGGAATATTCAAACAAAAATTGCATTTTGCATGACTTACTTGAATAAAACCTGGTGTCGTCTTAATAAAATCTCAGAAAAGCAGATTCAAATTTTGTGATGACTGCCTTGAGGTATGTAGTTCTTCTCCTGCAGCAGTTATAGAATGGTAAATTTTGACGAAATAATCAAGAATAAAATCAAGAAAACTGGGAGGAGAGAAAAGAGAATCCCAAGAAAGGGGTGTAAGAGAACTAAGGAGCTATACAGGCCCTGCCCTACATTTAGATTGTTGCTTATGCACTGTTTGTGAATCACATGAAAATCACAAACAAACAAACAAACAAACAAATAAATAATCTGTCTGAGCTAAACCTAAATCAGCTCTTCCCACCAAAGGCTGGTCTGAACCCAATTTCCTTGACATCCAGAAACATGCTAAGCATACATGTAAAAAAAGATTTATTCATTAAGATACATTTAATATCCAGTACTCTTATGCCATGTTCACACTACACGATTTTAGCCCAATTGTTCACTCGCCGACAGGTTTTTATAAATCGCTGACGAATGCCCGACATTGGAGGCAAATCGGTGCTCGTTCACGCGAGTGACAATCACGCAGTGTGAATTATCAAAGACGCGATCTGAGGGAATCGCCGATGCGTCGCAGACGCCCGTGAAATAATTGGCATGCTAAATGTGCGTTCACGGTGACCGGTGCACCTCACGCGGAACCAGCGAAATGTAGAAATGTAGTGGCTGATAACTGTCACATTTGGCCTAGGTATGGCATGGCTGAGCACATATGGACCAAACTTCCCATATATGTTTTGCCATAGCCTTAGAATTGGAGGGAATTTTCTTTTGGATGACAATTTGTTTTGAGATATGGTCCAGATGACAGCACACAAATGAAAAACATATATGGCTTGGCTATGGCACACGATGGAATGTGTTAACGTATGGTTAACATATGGCTTTTATTTGGAAAAAACATAAACTGCTATTGTCATGTGTGGGAGGTTAGTGGCAGTCCACATCTCAGCCCATTCAACAAGCTATTGGCTGATTTTGTCTTCCCTTATTCCTATTGGTGGATTACTGAAATTTTGAAAATGTATCCGTTATTTTCCACTCTGCATCCTCTTTCAACCGCCGTATAAAAAGAAGAAGCTCGATGAAAAAGCTCGATATTTAAAAACAACAACCTTTTCCCAGACACATATATTATTCAGGTAAGTGCAGTTTTGGTGTTTTAAATGTTTTCTAGGGTACACTTATTCGTACAGAGAATTGTACCGAACAAATACAGTGTCATTTTAACCACTGCACGTGCGGAACTTAATCCGTTGCAGTTCATATGAATAAATCATCAATATAAATTATTACTAGGCTATAAATTGTATCATGTAATAGCAAGGTTTGTGTTTTGTTCTTTTCGATAAGAAACACAGTATCATCTTTAAAATTATGTCTATTTTATCAGGAAATTAAATCCATAAATGCCGTTTTGATGCTCTTTTATCTCACAATGGGGATAACCCAAGATGGCGGCGCGAGTACATCGCGAGGTTCTGGGTCTCTCCAGATTTTGCAATTTTGCGGTATTTTTCTTACTCATCTCGGGCCTGTTCGTGCAGAACAGTTGTGCCTTTACATCGTACACCCGTTGTGAGCTTTTGGATATCGGTTTGCGAATTTCCGACATTTTATGGACAATCTTGACTCCTTCCTGAGATCGCTAGGACACCGAGGCTATGCACCCTACCCGGCCGGGCGGAAGTGCTCGCAGGCGGCGTCGAGATCGTAAACAAAGGCGGGGGAAGCGCGGAGGACTAAGAGCTAAGCTAAGGCTAACACCACACCGGCTCTCTTTACCCAGCATTTTCCTTGCCAATGTACGGTCGCTAGTGAACAAAATGGAGGAGATTCGACTCAGCATCACACACAGCAAGAAACTTTTGAACTGTAACGTCCTAATCTTCACGGAAACCTGGTTAAACAGCGGAATACCGGACACCGCTATTGAGCTAGCGGACGCCACACACTCGGGCGGATAGAACATTAGATGGCTCCGGTAAGACCAGAGGTGGTGGATTGTGCATTTACATTAACAAAGCTTGGTGCACAAACTCTGCTATTGTTGGGAAACTCAAGCTAACCTTGAGTTTCTCATGGTTAAATATAGACCGTTTTATCTACCGCGGGAGTTCACTTCCACCATTATAACTGCAGCCTATATTCACCCGGATGCTGATGCCAAGCTTGCTATGAAAGAACTTCACGCAGCCATCAGTAAACAACAGACTGATCACCCGGGCGGCTTTTATTGTTGCAGGGGACTTTAATCACTCAAACTTAAAGTCAGTGCTACCCAAGTTTCACCAGCATGTTTCCTGTCACACCAGAGGAAACAAAACCTTAGACCATGTTTACACAAACATGGCTGGAGCTACGCTATGACACCCTCCCCACCTGGGACAGTCAGATCACCTTTCTTTGTTCCTCACCCCAAATATGCACCCCTCATCAATCGTGTGAAGCCATCAGTGAAGACCATCAAGGTGTGGCCTGCGGGGCAGATTCCACACTCCAGGAAAGGTTTCTACACACAGACTGGAGTATGTTTGCTTCTCAAGCCACCAGTGGCGCTCACACAGACATTGACTCTTACACCTCCTCTGTATTGGATCATATCAATATCACCATTGACAGTGTTCCAACCCAGAAACAGATCACCACATATCCAAATCAGAAGCCTTGGATGAACAAGGAAGTGCGACTCCTGTTGAAGTCACGCAACACTGCCTTCAGATCAGGAGATGCACAAGCCTACAGCACATCCAGAGCAAACCTGAAGAGGGGCATCAAAAAGGCCAAGCACTGCTACAAGCTAAAGATAGAGGGACACTTTTCAAACTCTGACCCTCGATGCATGTGGCAGGGCATTCAGGCCATCAGTGACTACAAACCCACCCACTCCACCCCCGCAGCCACTGATGTCTTCCTGAACGAGCTAAATTACTTTTATGCTCGCTTTGAAAGAGACAACAGAGAAACTGCCACCAAGCTCAATCCCTCAGCTGACCACCCACCAATCATACTCTCCTCCACAGATGTCTGCAAGGAACTGAGCCGGATCAGCGCACAAGGCTGCTGGACCAGACAACATCCCTGGTCGTGTTCTCAGGGCATGTGCGGAGCAGCTCGCTGGGGTTTTTACAGACATTTTCAATCTGTCTCTTGCCCAAGCAGCCGTACCAACATGCTTTAAATGCACTTCCATTGTGCCAGTGCCAAAACACTCTAGTCCGAGGTGCCCTAATGACTACCACCCTGTAGCACTCACACCCATCGTCATGAAGTGCTTTGAGCGGCTGGTCCTGGAACACCTAAAAGACTCTCTACCATCCACATTGGACTCACACCAGTTTGCCTACCGTAGCAATAGGAGC
This sequence comes from Onychostoma macrolepis, assembly GCF_012432095.1. Lineage (NCBI taxonomy): Eukaryota > Metazoa > Chordata > Actinopteri > Cypriniformes > Cyprinidae > Onychostoma > Onychostoma macrolepis. The sequence goes on along the minus strand of NC_081172.1, from coordinate 17,967,900 downwards.
ACAGAGGATGCAGTTTCCATGGCACTGCACTCTGTGCTCACTCACCTGGACAATAAGAACACTTATGCACGTATGCTGTTTGTTGACTTCAGCTCAGCATTCAACACTGTCATCCCAACCAAGTTAATAGCCAAACTTGGAGACCTGGACATCAATACCTCAATGTGCAACTGGATTTTGGACTTCCTGACCAACAGACCCCAGAATGTTCGATCAGGATTCACCTGCTCCACATCCATCACACTTAACACTGGTGTACCACAGGGCTGTGTGCTAAGCCGTTTCTCTACTCCCTCTTCACCTCCGACTGCAAGCCTGTGTATGGATCTAATTCCATCGTCAAGTTTGCAGACGACACCACGGTGATTGGCCTCATCAGTAACAACGATGAGACTGCCTATAGGGAGGAGATCCAGCACCTGGCCACATGGTGCACTGAAAATAACCTGCTCCTCAACACCACCAAAACGAAGGAGCTCATCGTGGACTTCAGGAAGGAGTCAAGAGGCACACACGACACCATCCACATCAATGGAATGGCTGTTGAGCGTGTCTCCAGTTTCAAGTTCCTGGGGATCCACATCTCGGCGGATATGTTGTGGAAAACCAACACCTCCAGCCTGGTCAAGAAGGCTCACCAGCGCCTCTTCTTTCTGAGGACACTGAGGAAGAATCAGCTCTCCTCGGCTATCCTGGTGAACTTCTATCGCTGCGCAGTAGAAAGCATCCTGACCAACTGTGTCACAGTATGGTATGGGAGCTGCTCTGTTGCGGAGCGCAAGGCACTGCAGCGGGTGGTGAAAACTGCCCAGCGCATCACAGGGACTCCACTACCTGCCATCGAACACATCCAGAGGAAACGCTGTCTGCATCGAGCTCGCAGCATCCTTAAGGACTCCTCTCACCCAGCCCACAGACTGTTTTCTCTCCTGCCCTCCGGCAGGCATTTCAGGTGCCTCCGGACCAGGACCAGCAGATTAAAGAACAGTTTCTTCCCCAGAGCTGTCTCTTTACTGAACTCTAACCCCCGTTGATCCACTTCCTCTCATATTATTAACTCTTCTCTCCTACCTCACATCGGCCTTATTTGCACTACTGAATGTAAATTTTTATTACAGTAACAACTGTTTACTTTTGTATCTTGCACTACCATACCTAAATTGGATTATGCTCATTTGCACTGCCGACTGTTGTTTACATTATCAATGTTTACATTAACATTTTGCACCGTATGTCTAATTGTAATATGCAATCACTTCCACCTTGTTTATAGTAATAGCCATCTGTATATATATTATATTGATAGTACATATCACCTGTAAATTCTGTTTATAGTAATAGCCATCTGTATATTTATTCACTATACATATTCACCTGTAAATTCTGCTTATATTAATAACCATCTTTCTATATATATTTATACATATATTCAGTACATATCCTTGTCCTGCACTTATTCAACCATTGTATATCCTGCACTTGCTGCTATTGCACTTCTGGTTAGACCTAAACTGCATTTCGTTGCCCTGTACCTGTACTTGTGTAATGACAATGTAGCCAAGCCACTAGGAGGCGCTGTTGTACCTACAAGTAGTAGGCAGGATTCCATTTAAATACGCACTTCCGATCAGGAGACGAGCGGCGTTTCAATTGTTTGGCGTGCTGATGGTTGCTCGTCGCTGGAGGAACAATCCGTTTACTTAAATGTGTGCTTTAGACGTTTTCATGGTGATTATTCTGAATTGAATGACTGGTAGAGATCGAATGACCGACACTGCATATTTCACGTGAGTGTTAACAAGTGGTTGAATGTTAAAGTGAAACGTTGTATTGTATGAAATTATTTGTAGTACTTTTCTTTTGTAGAGAAGTAATTTCTTTGATTGTGATTGTTCTTAGCTGATCGTAGATGCCTTAGATTCTCATGCTGGACGAGTGGTAGACGCTGAACGAGTAGCACAGCATACTGCACATGATCGTTGATGATTTACGGTAGGCTGGTGTTGTGTAAAATGATGAATAGTATGCCTTTTGTACACATTAAACTGACACCCTTTTATATAAGTGTTAAAAGTCCTCTCTTCTTTAGGAAGCATATGGTGATGATTGTAGGCCCTTAATGGTGTGTGTGATCAGCGGAAGTTTCAAAGGTATTTTATGTAATTTTTATGGTGAGGCTAGGATACCTAGCATTTTAATTCAGTTGACTGTAATAAATTATGGATAGTGGTTTCTAATTGAAATGGCAATGTGTTTTCTTTTTATATTTGTGTAATTAAATTAGTTGTCCTGATTGAAGATGTGGGACTGTATATCTGGGTTAATAAATTCTGTTGTTTAATGTTTTCTTTTTTAGAGTTGTTTTGGTCCAGCTCTAATTGATCACTGTTTTTCCTGCCTTGAATTTATATGTTTGGTTTTGTGAGCTGTTTATTTTGTTTCTTTTCATTTGTGTTGTGGCCCATGATTATTGTTTATTGTCTGGTCTGTTTCTTCCACATGCCAGTTAGGCCATTACTGGCAGCTCTACTCATTGTAACTATAGATCGGGAGGAAGTATATTCACTATCACTCACATGTGTGCTGTGGTCTGGTATTTCATGTTTTGAGGTGTTGTGAAAAGTGAAGTTTGTTTTGTGGGTCTATTGTATTAATCATATTTTTTGGTGTTACATTAATTTATTTTCTTTGAGAGTGATATATGATCCTCCGAGTTATTTGCATTTCCATCTTGCATGAGCAAATTGAGCCAGTTTCGAAGTGCAATTACTTGCCGACTTGTTGAATAAAATTGAAACTGAGTTTATAGTAATTTTGCCTTAAGGATATTCATTTACTTGAATAGCCGTGTGGGGAAAACCCTTTACATGGTTTGGGATCTCCCACCCAAATAAAATCGGAGTGGCGTAGTCAAGAATAGTGAATATGGGTGCTTAGTGCGCCTAGTCACATTAATAAAGTTGAATCTAATGTGGCGTAACAGACCGCTGCAAGCGGAAGCGCGGGGAGCGAGTGAACGCGATCATTCCTTCCCTTTAATTATCTTTTCTACTAGTTACAACCCGTTATAACGCAAATAAACACGCTCATATTCACGTAATCTCAATCGGTTCTGGCTAAAAAGATGTGGACCAGTTTTGGGCCAGTGAACATGAACTAATCTGGGCCAGATCCGCGCCAAAGGAAATTTGCTGACTGGGAGGTAGCCAGAGGTGGACAGTAACAAAAAATGTACTTGAATATTGTACTTAAGTACACTTTTTGAGTATCTGTACTTTACTTGAGTATTTAACTTCACTACATTTGAAAGACAAATATCGTACTTTTTACTCAACTACATTTACTCAAGCCAGGTTCCTGTGTTTCCTCCCTCATGAGGAGGAATCAGGTGAGTGTTACATTGCACACCCAGACCCCGCCCCCCGCCGTCACAGGCCAAGCCGTCACAGGCTCCGGGCCAGGTCCCTGTGTTCCACCTCCCTGCCCCACCGCGGGTATGTCGGTGGCCCCGTTGGTCCTGCTGGTACGGTCTCTCGGAGCCTGGCTAGCGCTCCCCAGTCTGTCTCGGTGGCTCCTGCGGACCATCAGACTCGGCTACACGATTCAGTTTGCCCGGCGTCCCCCCAAGTTCAGGGGCATCCAGTTCACTTCAGTCAAGGCCGTCGATGCCCCTGTCTTGCGTGCGGAAATTGCAGTCCTGCTGGCAAAGGACGCGATAGAGCCGGTCCCTCCTGCCAATATGAGGTCAGGGTTTTACAGCCCTTACTTCATTGTGCCCAAGAAAAGCGGTGGGTTACGGCCGATCTTGGATCTGCGAGTTTTGAACCGTGCACTTCACAAGATGCCATTCAAGATGCCATATTTTTGGGTGCATCCGTCCCCTAGATTGGTTTGTAGCGATCAACCTGAAGGAGGCGTACTTTCATGTCTCGATTCTCCCGCGACACAGGCCATTCCTGTGATTCGTGTTCGAGGGTCGGGCATATCAGTACAAGGTCCTGCCCTTTGGGCTGTCCCTTTCGCCTCGCGTTTTCACCAAAGTCACAGAGGCAGCCCTTGTTCCCCTGAGAGAACGGGGTGTGCGCATCCTCAACTACCTCGACGACTGGCTCATACTTGCACAGTCTCGAGAGCAGTTGTGCGCACACAGGGACCTGGTGCTCAGGCACCTCAGCCAGTAGGGTCTTCGGGTCAACTAGGAAAAGAGCAAACTCGTGCCAACACAGAGGATCTCTTTTCTCGGCATGGAGTTGGATTCGGTCAACCAGACAGCACGCCTGACCCAGGGACGTGCTCAGTCGGTGCTGAACTGCCTCAATACTTTATCAGGCAGGACGGCGGTCCCACTGAAACTCTTTCAGAGGCTCCTGAAGCATATGGCTGCAGCTGCGGCGATAGTTCTGCTCGGTCTGCTCCATATGAGACCGCTTCAGCACTGGCTCCATGGCCGAGTCCAGAGGTGGGCGTGGAGACCGGCAAGGCGGTTTACGCTCCCGTCGCATGTCGCAACTCACCCGCCACCTCCTCCTCTGGAGTCAGAAGCATCTGAGGTCCCTTCGTGCCATCCACATCCCAGGAGTGTTCAATCAGGCGGCCGACGAGCTGTCTCGAGCGGCACTCCCTAGGGAGTGGAGTAGGGCTGCACGATATATCGCAAAATGATCGTTATTGCGATAATAGTATATGCGATATCCGTATCGCAGAGAGTTGCGATAAATTAAATTTATTTTATGTGCCAAGCATTTGTTGCATGCATAGGTTGTCCAAATTTGACCAATCAGATGGTGCCTTGCTATCTTTATAGCCGCCTCCCAAGTAGGTGCTATATGCTATTGGCTAGACCGGGCCCAAAGGTGAATCTAGTGGCTCAGAGCAGAGAGTGGAAAATAAATATGGCGGGAGTTGAGACAAGCGAGGAAAATGACAGCAGCGAAGAACTTGTGCCTAAAAAGAACTGCACGTCTGAAATATGGCAGTATTTTGGCTTCAAGAGAGAAGACGTGTCACAAATGCAGGTACTGTGTAAGTCGTGCCGGAAAACTGTGGTCACGTCGAGAGGAAATACAACTAATCTCCACAGTCATCTGGAACACAACCACAGGGAGCTATATGAAGACTTCCGAAAATGTAAGGCCAAATCCACCAAAACTGCTAATGAAAAGCCGAGTAACAATAAGGGAGTCTTACAGACAACAATCGATCAAAGTTTTACAAATGCAACGCCTTACAGAAAAATGTCGAAACGCCACAAGGAATTAACAGATGCTGTCACACGCTTTTTAGCTAAAGACATGATGCCTGTTAAAAGATGCGAGAAGAACACGTGTTGACTGTGAATCTTAAATAGCCGAGCATGATATAGATATATTTATTTAATATAAAATTTGTAGCGTAATTGTTTTATGGTTCCAAACTTCGTTCGTGACTCTTTTTAACTTTAGAGCTGCTTGTATCCAGCTTATGTTCTGTGTTATAATGTATCATAAATGTTGTAAACAAAAAAAATCATAATCAAATAGATCATTTTAAATGTTATTTTGTTGTTCTGAGTTATGTAAAATAAATACAGAGAAATACTGAATATGCAATAATTACATTTTACTATGAAATGATGCGAATATTTCTAAATTTATAATTATCATTTTTAACTAAATAAAAAGTCTACATGTTGGTGTTATTTGTTTTTTTTAAAGATATCCTAACACAGTTAATACATTAATCTCTCATTTGGGCAATTTATTTAGAGATTATAGAGTTTATAATATAGCGGTCAAAATGACCGCTCACGGCTGTTCTAGTAGTTTTGGAATTCTGGCGCTTCTAGTGTTAACCTGTTTGTGGTCATGATTTCATTCACCGATCATTCATGTCGGATACGAGTCAGACCGACCAATATTGAGTAGCCTACACGTAAACGCTGATATGTTCTACACGTCTGAAGTATAAGTGTGTAGAAAGAATAAACCGGTTTTATAAACTCATCGATTTGGCTTAACAACTTTAAAAAATAATCTGCATGAACGATAAACCATACACTCTTAAAATCGATAGTACACAAAATATGTGTAAAAGTACCGATAACATAATAACTTAATGTTTTGGTTTGTGTCTTACACAACTGCGCGTTACTTAACGGTTTATTAAGTTTTAATATAAAAGATAATAGTCTGTTAACAATTTAGATGCTTTTATTATGAAATCACACAAAGAACCGCTGAAGTACGTACTGTTATGGAATTAATTGAAACAATACTACGTGCTCATTTAACTGCTTTATTTACAGCATGCTGAATATAAAACTCTTAAACAGGAACATTAAAACATTTCAAACTTGTTAAACACCCGCTTCAATACATTCAATACATAAAACATTTATCAAATACTACAAAACAATAGTTAGGTAAACGACTTACAGTTGATGTCATTTTAAGCGAAAGGCGGAATGATTCACGTCTTTTTTTATTCTGTCCACACCAATGCTTTGACACCGGCGTTTTAGGCGTCTGTCCTTTAGGTCTGACCCAGAAAACGGATGTCTTAATATTTTGTTCTTCTTTTTATGAAAACATGCGGCAAGCAGTTTTTGAACTTATCTGCATTATACCGACACATTTTAACATGTCGTAAATTCCAATAGTTAGCAAATGCAACTGTTTATTACTGAGATAAGACACATCAGAGTTGCGTTCTATTTAACATTTTTCATCTACCTACATGTTTATCGGCGCTACTGTTCTAGGCCTCCTCACACCTTTGTGAGATATAAACCGCAAAGTTTTTCATAGCGTTACGCTTTGAAACCAAAACCGTTTCAAAGAAGTTTCCATGACTTTGTGTACCGCGGTTTCACCATCCTTATCTTATTTTCCCAACCTAATCGTAATTGTTAGGCCTTACGCTTTGTCTCGTTAGCTCCTCTTTGTTCGCATAAGTCAATATTTCTACGAATTTGGTTGATTTAATAAAATATTGCGTCTTCATTCGAGACATTTACTTTATATTATTATATCATCCTAGTTTATATCAGATATACAAGATCGTTTCTTATTAAATATTATTAAATTGATAACAACAAACAAAAAAAGTATCTTAGGCGCGACCAGCGTTTATGGCTTTCCTGATGACAACCCTGCCCCTGTGCACCGCGCAACAAGTTGAGGGTGGGTCCGAACGCTAAAACCAACGACGACCGACCCCGATAAACTCAGTTACGGCTTCGCTACCAGGTTTGAAAGTGCAGACGGCGAGCTACTGTAAGATCTTGTCAAACGTTATCTACATGGATCGACAGAATCAGCTTCAAGAAACCAAATCGCCTGAGCCCGACTCGCTCTGCAATTTTTCTACTAATAACGCTTTGGCGGATCTGAACCGGAAATTGAAACTGAAAGCGAAATTCCACAGTGCCATCATGGATTAAAACAGTCAATCAAGATTCTAGGAAACGGCGACAAAGCTCTATATCGGTTAGGGGACAAAATGTATCTCTTGGAAAGAATTGAATTCTAAAAAAGTCGTCTGACGCCACGCAAAAGCTAATGGATCGCGACCGGAGTTCTGGCTATGCTGTGGATGAGCAACTGGATGACTAGCATGTTTCTCACCGGCAGGGAGCCGGTCTGTCTAATTACCAGAAAAATTTTGGATGTGATGTCTGAATGTGAGGATGAGACGGACATTAACGAGGTTCTCTGTCTGTGTACGTCCGTGACAGATCTATGCGTGTTGTTGGCTGTAAAAAATTGTGATTCTATGACGTGCGAAATTGTTGCATCGCTGGTCGATTTTATATTTGAGCAAAACATGTTTGTCTGCAGAGATTTCCTTTTCTGGCTAGACCACCGGTTTAATGTCGTTACTACCGTTTGTTTGTAAATTTGATAATTTTCTTCACTCAGTGTATGAATGCATATTCATCAATATATTGTTGAAATAAAAGGTTGACTCAACTAACTCGTTATTCTGTTCTCTGACTTCATAAAACGTCTTTATTAAAAATATTTAAATGTAACGATTTACGGTACAGATATCAAGTTTTTATTTGTTGTTATCAATTTAATAATATTTAATAAGAAACGATCTTGTATATCTGATATAAACTAGGATGATATAATAATATAACGTAAATGTCTCGAATGAAGACGCAATATTTTATTAAATCAACCAAATTCGTAGAAATATTGACTTATGCGAACAAAGAGGAGCTAACGAGACAAAGCGTAAGGCCTAACAATTACAATTAGGTTGGGAAAATAAGATAAGAAAGGTTGAAACCGCGGTACACAAAGTCATGGAAACTTCTTTGAAACGGTTCTGGTTTCAAAGCGTAACGCTATGAAAAACTTTGCGGTTTATATCTCACAAAGGTGTGAGGAGGCCTAGAACAGTAGCGCCGATAAACATGTAGGTAGATGAAAAATGTTAAATAGAACGCAACTCTGATGTGTCTTATCTCAGTAATAAACAGTTGCATTTGCTAACTATTGGAATTTACGACATGTTAAAATGTGTCGGTATAATGCAGATGAGGTCAAAAACTGCTTGCCGCATGTTTTCATAAAAAGAAGAACAAAATATTAAGACATCCATTTTCTGGGTCAGACCTAAAAGACAGACGCCTAAAAGGCCGGTGTCAAAGCATTGGTGTGGACAGAATAAAAAAAGACGTGAATCATTCCGCCTTTCGCTTAAAATGACATCAACTGTAAGTCGTTTACCTAACTATTGTTTTGTAGTATTTAATAAATGTTTTATGTATAGAATGTATTGAAGCGGGTGTTTAACAAGTTTGAAATGTTTTTTTTTTTTTTTTTTATGTTTTGAAAATATTTGCATGTATATATAATTTTTTTTTTGTTATCAACATTTTTTATTTTTCATACATAATATCCAAAAAAATAAACAAATAAATAAAAAATACAAAATAATAATAATAAAAAAAAAAATACAACAACAGACACATACTCAATATCTCAAAGTCCAGTCAAAGGGAGGGAGAGAGGGAAGGACCAGAAAAACATAAAAGTCACTCCTTTATACAGTCACGTATATCAAAGAGAAAGCACTGCCAAGCATCAATGGTAGAAGGCTTGGCCCCATTGATTCGTGCTGTTGTACATTCACAAGTCACTATTTGCAGGAGGCTACGGATCCAATATGTTTTTCCACACATGTGCGGTGTAAACCAGTTTTGTATTATTGTCTTCTTTGCAGCTGTAAAACCAGCAAACAACATTCTCTTTTGCATTGAAGTTATACAGAGGCCAGAATCATCATTAAGAAGACACAAACTTGGATTAACAGACCAATCAATATGCAGTAAGGATGATAGAACCAGGTTTACATGTGTCCATAGACTGATGACGACAGGACATTCCCAAAACATATGCAGAAAAGTACCTGACGATGTAGTATTACATATATGGCAGTTGAGATTCGGTTGTAGTTTCATTTTAAATCTTTTGTAAGTAGTTATGTATGCTCTATGAATGACTTTGAAGTGAATAAGACGATGAGCCAGATTTTTAGATGTTAAACTGAGATTAGACCACACTCTCTCCCAGTCGACAGACAAATTAAGGTCAGATAATTCCCTATTCCAAATAGTTTTAATAGAAAGAGGTTTTGTAACGCAATCAATAATCTTATTATATATTAAAGAAACAGACGGCCGACCAACAGATGGTGCAATCCAATCTTGCATAGGATGAGAGGAGATGGAGATGCCCAAGGAACTCCATACGCTTTGAGAGCAGAACGTAACTGAAGAAAGACAAAATATCGGATGCTGGTAGACAAAATTTGGTTCTTAATGTCTGAAATGAACATAAGCCCTGGTTATCATATATATCACCGCATGTGTTTACACCCAAAGAGGACCAAGAGGGTTGGACAAATGGACGATTTCCGCATACAAAATTAAAATTGTGCCATAAAGGTGTACTGTTACAAAATTTGAAGGTTCCTCCTATCCGACGTTCCACCGTTTTCCAGATTTTAATAGAGTTGGCCACAACCGGACCAAATTTATAATTATCCCCTTTTTTTCCTGTGCCAGTAAATAACATCTTGGAGTCTATTTGGTTTAACCTTGTCAGCTTCAATCACTCTCCAAGAAACTGTAGATTGAGGATCAACCCAATTATGAAGAGCCTTAAGCTGGAACGACCAATAATACAGTTCAAAATTTGGTACAGCCAGTCCTCCTGCGCTATTAGGATGTTGTAATGTGGTAAGCTTAATTCTGGGGCATTTATCATTCCAGATAAATTTAGAAATTATGGAGTTGATCTCCTTAAAGTAACCTGGAGGGGGAGAAAGTGGTAGCATAGAGAAAAAAAAAATTAAATCGAGGTAACAAATTCATCTTAACAGTGGAGATTCTTCCTTGAAGAGATACTTTAAGATTCTTCCATCTTTGAATGTAATTTTTGACCTTAACTAAAATATTATTAAAATTGTCTCTGGCAATCTTATTGTTTTGTCTTATTGAATGTTTTTATGTATGTTAATGCCCAAATAGATGAAAGATTCCTTAATAGGGATAAATGAGGGAATAGAAGAATTAACTTTAACATTGTTAATTGGCATTAAAGCAGATTTGCTCCAATTTATTTTATATCCTGATAAGCTACTAAAATTATCAAATTCCTTAATTATACTAGAGACTGAAACATCAAAGTGGTCTAAATATAGAATAATATCATCAGCGTATAATGAAATACTATGATTATGATCATGAATCTTAATCGATACTTCAGATTTCCTGATGGCTTGTGCTAAGGGTTCAAGAGATAGACAAAACAATAAGGGGGAAAGCGGACATCCCTGCCTTGTTCCCCGCTGCAAAGGGAATGGGGGGGGGAAATAATATTACCAGTTATGACTGATGCTGCAGGTGAGTGGTATAATGTCTTGATCATAGAAATGAAGTGTTCACGAAGCGAAACATTGCAGAACTGCCCACATATAATTCCACTCTAGCCTGTCAAAGGCTTTTTCTGCATCAAGTGAAAAGACCGCACAAGGGGTCGGGTGGGAGTCTGCAAAGTCAAGAATATGAAGGAGTCGACGATATTGTCAGATGCATTGCGCCTTGATGAAACCAGTTTGGTCCTCCTTGATCAGACTATGAATTACCTTCTCCATACGAAAAGCAAAAACTTTAGCATAGATTTTAAGATCACATGGGATAAGCGAAATCGGTCTGTAGCTGGAACAATCTAATGGGTCTTTCCCTTTTTTAAGAAGTAATGAAATCAGTGATGTTTTTTGATCTCTATGAAATACCCCATGTTCAATTGCAAAATTAAATGAATTAAGCATAAGTGTCCCTACCAAATCCCAAATTTCTAAATATAATTCAGGGGGGAGACCATCTAGACCTGGCGATTTGCCCTTTTGAAGGCTTTTTAGAGAGCCGTGCAGCTCCTCCAAACTTAATGGGGCCTCCAAAGATTCTTTATCCATCTGTGAGATTCGAGGCAATTCCAATTTATTTAAATACTGCTTACAAATTGGTTCATCAAAATCTGTTTCGGCTTTATACAGATTCATGTAAAAACCTTTAAATATGTCATTAATTGCTGCAGGGTTCGTGGTGACCTGATCATCCGATGATTTTATTGCGCTAATATATGCCTTAGACTCGCATTCTTTCAACCTAAGGGCCAATAAATGACTAGGTCTCTCTGATTCAAAATAATATTTTTGCCTAGTCCTATGTAAAATAAATTCCGCCTTTGGGTGTGAAAGTAAATCATATTCTTCTTTTAAAGAGGACAACTGTGTAGCCTGTTGATCAGTAAAATGTTGTTTTTGTAGGTTTTGCAATGATTGGATTTTATTTTCTAATTGTGTAAACTGGTGAGTTTTCGCTTTGGCAAGAGTAGAAGAGAAAGATATACAGAATCCTCGTATGGCACACTTAGTCGATTCCCACATTATTTGAGGATCCACATCAGAGGGCATATTGATTTCAAGAAATTCCTTAATATATTATTTTAGTGAAGTAATGAAAGTCTGATTACTTAATAATGATATGTTAAAGCGCCATCTAGGGGACTTGGCTTTAACATCGGAGAGAGGAACACTGCACAACACAGCAGAATGATCAGATAATAAAATTGGTAATATAGAAATGGAGGAATTACGAAATTAAAGATGGGCTGAGAAATATGTAGTCTATCCTAGAGAAAGTCTTATGTCTATTAGAAAAAAAAGTAAAGTCCTTAGCTTTAGTATTCTGAATTCTCCAAAGATCGATTAAGTTGAGCTCCGTGATAAATTTATTCAGTAATTTAGAAGATGGATTGGCTGTTGTATCAGATTGAGATTTATCTAAAGCAGGATTTATGACAGCATTAAAATCACCACCCACAACTAATGGGCAGTCAGTCTGCTCAAGTAATGTTTTGGAAATCTGTGTAAGGAACGCACTGTCTGTCTCATTCGGACCGTAAATAGAGACCAATGCTAACCTATTATTATATATTTTGCATCGGATAAAAACAAATCTACCCTTCTCATCACTACCAAGGTGTTCAATTGTTAAATTTAACTTTCGATTAACAAGAATAAGCACCCCCTTAGTTTTATTTTGAGCGCAGGAAAAAGCCGCTAATTTATAATATTTATTCTGAAAACGTGCCACGTCAGATTGTTTTAAATGCGTCTCTTGAATTAGGGCACAGGAAATAGACTTACGGTGTAAATATTCTAACACACGGGTTCGTTTAACAGCAGAATTTAAACCATTCACATTCAGTGATAAAATATTTAGAGTATGCATTGAATATTCATAATCCCAAAATTGTAATCAATAAATGAAAAAAAACAGAAGCACTTCCATTCTGTAAGTAGCATGTAAACGCTGATGTGCATTTTAGATACCAAACCTCCTAGATGAAAAATCCCTTTAGAAATAAGATAAAATAAATAACAGTATAAATGTCTGTTGTAAAAAGTAAAAACAACATAAAAACCTGAACAACCAACAACCATAAACAAGGAACAACTCAGACCGCACATTACCGAGAACATAGGTCTGACTGAGCAACAAAAATAGTGATGGTTCGTGACCGATCCACTCCAACGCAAGACATGTCTCCCGAAAGGCCCACACAGCCAAAAAATATTTTTAATTAAACCTACTCTCAATATAGTCCCTCCAAAAAGAGAGAGAAAAAAGGAGTGTCAGTCTTACCAGCAACGAGATCGTTGTACCGGATATATAGGGACAATATCTCGGTAGTAGAGAGGAGAGAAGAAAAAGCAAAAAATAGAGTTAGCAAGCGTCCATGTCCATCCTACCACCATCCCCTACTGGGCAGCTAGGACCATGTCCATCCCGGCCATCAAGTTCCTTCCATTGGACCGGAGAGACAGTGGCCGCTGTTCCCCCGTCGCCGCCCCGCAGAGCCGCGGCATATGTCTTCTGCTGAGACAGGGAGCTGATAAAATCCTCCGCTTTCTGAGGGGAATCGAAGCTTTTCTGTTCCCCTTTGTGCCGTAGTTTAACCACCGCCAGATAGATGAGGAAGGGCTGGAGGCCAAGCGCTGCCATCTTCTTCAAAACCGGACCAAATGCCTTTCTCCTAATCGCTGTAGCTGGACTAAAGTCGGGAAAAAATAGTAGTGTGACATTGTTCTGTGCGCATTTCACCGGATAGGCCTGCCGAGCACCCTTCAGGATATCAGATCTGTCATGCCATCTCAGTACACGGAAGATGAGAGTGCGCGGCCGATCGGAGCCTCTCCCTCCGTCATACACGCGGTGCGCCCGGTCAATCTCAATGTCACGGCCCCTCAAGGAAGGAATACACTTGGGAAGATGAACTCTGAGGAAACCAGCCGCGTCGGATCCCTCAGCCCCCTCTGGCAGCCCCACCAGTCGTACGTTGTTCCTCCTGCACCTGTCCTCCATATTCGTCATCTTCTCGGTGAGTCGCTCCAGCTGATTTCTTACGTCCGTGACTGCCCTCCTATCCTCACGTGCATCTGCTTGCACAGAATCAACGCGGTCACGTGTCTGCTTCGCCGCGGTAGTTATGGCCTCAAACTCCTCTCTTAGCTCTTTAACAGACTTGTTGGTCGCTTGTATGTCCTCACGCAGTTCGTGCAATGCTGGAATCAGTACAGAGTCCATCGCATCTCTTACTGCCGAATTCACAACCGAATTCAAAGTGCTTTGCTGCTCTTTAAATGCTAGTTCAATACAGCTAGCAATAGCATCGTCGAGGTCTTCTCTGGAGATGGCGGAATCTCTGAATTTTTTCTTCATTGGCGATTGCTCAATCTCTCTTTTCCGATCCCCTTTGTCTGCCTTAGCACTAATGATGGGTCCAATGCAGAGTGGTTCAAATTTTACTGACAGGATCATACAATATGTGGCAAAGTGAGCAGGGCGAAAGACTAAGCTTGCATCGCCGTCGAAGGGTCACGTGATCCCCCCTAGTTTGAAATGTTTTAATGTTCCTGTTTAAGAGTTTTATATTCAGCATGCCGTAAATAAAGCGGTTAAATGAGCACGTAGTATTGTTTCAATTAATTCCATAACAGTACGTACTTCAGCGGTTATTTGTGTGATTTCATAATAAAAGCATCTAAATTGTTAACAGACTATTATCTTTTATATTAAAACTTAATAAACCGTTAAGTAACGCGCAGTTGTGTAAGTCACAAACCAAAACATTAAGTTATTATGTTATCGGTACTTTTACACATATATTGTGTACTATCGATTTTAAGAGTGTATGGTTTATCGTTCATGCAGATTATTTTTTAAAGTTGTTAAGCCAAATCGATGAGTTTATAAGACCGGTTTATTCTTTCTACACACTTATACTTCAGACGTGTAGAACATATCAGCGTTTACGTGTAGGCTACTCAATATTGGTCGGTCTGACTCGTATCCGACAAGAATGATCGGTGAATGAAATCATGACCACAAACAGGTTAAATGAACAAAAGACGCCTTCACGCTGTTAACTTTATTTGAATGTTTCACCGATATAAAACGACCCCGAGTTGTTAGAAAAGAAGTGTATACTGACATAACTGCGAGATGACGTAAGGATCCGATGAATCGGTTCGTTGAACCGAACTGTGGGAAAGAATCGATTCATGAAATGAATCGCTTCGCGACACTAACAGAGCTCACAAAAGGGGTTTGTAACATCGCAACACAGAACTTAATATTCTTCACAAAAAGTGTGGACGTGTGTCTTTTTATATAGGTTATCTGAGCGTGCGAATAATTAGAAGTCTGACGATTTAGAGATCTGTCGCATATGACCATTTTTGGTATCCCCGACGGCCATGTTTGTAGTCTGAGGTGTATGCTGGGTATTGTAGTTCGTTGGCCTGAAAGACCGCGACATTTGAATGAGGTATTAGTTACACGTGTTCAATTTAACATCTTTGTAAAAACAAAAATAATTGTTAAAACGTATTTAGCCTAAACAAATATATGTATATAAAAAGAATACGATATACTTATGGTAAAACAGACTTGACGTGTATATGTTGAAATGGTGCACCCGTTGTTGTGTTATTTCGTGAAATAGCTTTAGGATTCGGTTGTGTGTTCTTGAAATCAAATCTTAAGAAAAAGTCAGTCAGTCCTGCTGCAGGTGTCTGAATACCCCGTCGGTCTTCATCGTGAAATTATGAACCCATCATGAGCACCATTCTGGAGAACGTGTGTTGTGTTAGACTGTTTGCTTCGCGACCCTCCCTCAAGTTCGTTATGTTCGCTATCTCTGCATGTCTTCGTCTAATTGAACGTGACCAGTATTTTTAACACCCGTTAGCTCACGTCTATATTTTCTAGTTTCATCATAAACTAGGTAAGCAGGGACTTGTAATAATATGTAGAACATCTGATAAGTTGTTCGTCCAGAGTTTTATCTTACTGCGGTGTTATAATATAAATTTTCCAGTTTTAAGTTGTCTAACAAGAGTCTCACTGTGTGTGCGAAAGTAAAATACCTTGTACATTTTATCACTGAACGCGTGACAGATGCTGAGGATATTGAAAGGCTACGCCATATGATGTATATGCAGGCGAATATACTTTACGTAAGTTTAGTTTCTGTTCAGATGAGGTAAAGGTGTCACTTTTCAAAGCATACTGTACAAAACTTTATACTCATTTTGCGGTGTAACTACAGAGCATCTAGTTTACAAAAGCCACAAGTAGCTTATAATGATGCAAGGAGAATCTTACTACGGAGGCCTAGATGTCATAGTGCAAGTGAAATGTTTATGAAAAGTAGAGTAATCACTTTTAAAACACTGTTACGAAATCTTATGTATAGTTTTACCTGTCGGCTTAATGCTTCTAAAAATGAGATTATTGTGGGTTTATCAAATATAGGGGTTAGTACTACACGGTATCAGTCAAATCTGTGGATACACTGGTATTGCTGTATTTTGTAACTCTTTATGTCTGTGATAGATGCTATGGGTTGTATATGCTGTCTACTGTCTTTTTTAAATCTGGACCTTGAGTCTGTAATAAAGTTTGATTGATTGATTGAATACATTTGCTGCAATGGTTGTACTTGTTGTTAGAATGTTTCAAATTGGATCCAGGCTTGTTTTATGATCGTACCCTTGTTTGTCAAACTAGTCTTAATGATATTGTTCACATTTTAAACAGATTAAACAGGTTAATGTCCTCTTTCGGCATCTATAGTTGTAATAATGCAAAACATAACACCATTATAGGGTTTCTAGATGATAAAACAAAACTTATGTATGTTGTTGGGAGTTTGTGGGAAAGCCGTGTGCTTGCGTGAGAGAGTTTAAAAGAAAAATGCTTTAGGTTAAAGTTAAGATTTTACTACACACTATAAACATTCTAACTTAGAAACATTCTAACTTTTTTTTATTTCCAACAAACCGGTTGTTCTTTTTTATTGATTAATATGATAGAATCATGCTGAATTTACAAGGATGTGTATTTATACAATAATGTTTCATGTACTCACTGGTTACTGTATACATATTCAAGAGAAATGCGTAACCTCAGTTGTTTTAATCAATCTAAAGTTTTTAGTCCGTCATTATAATATCTTATTATAATAAGAAAAGTCTTTCATACATTCTATTTTCATCTGCCCCCGGGGGCGGGTCTCTGTTACACAAAAAGCAACTGAGTGTGGTTGTGAATCTTATATGAAAGCTAAAAATGGCCTTTTAAACTATTTTTAACAGTAATATTGAACTTTACACATTTTACACATATTTTACACATGCATCTTAACACATGCTTATTTTTTTCATTTCAATTTTGCACATATCATAACTGTACATACATATTTGTCTATATTATATATTGCGTTTTTGCTATTTTGTACATTGTAAATTATTATTTTATTATCTGTGTCCTGTCCTGTTGCTGTCTTTCTGTTGCACTGTGGAGCTTCTGTCACTATAACAATTCCTTGTATGTGCAAACATACCTGACCGATAAAGCTCATTCTGATTCTGATTCTGATGTCATCACAAACCGTAAGACACATCAGTTTGGGTGATAAGATGGAGTTATCAAATATTTTATTGTTGCTTATATCTATTATTTGATCAAATCTTAGTGAAATAAAACTATAAAGAGCCAATTGTTGCACCTTGTTTAAGACACTCTTTTGTTGTAAACAACCTTACAACAGCTAATTTTAGTCTATTTTAGATCTAATTCATAAAGAAAAAAAACCTCTGTAAGCGCATTGCATTCATCAGAGGATCATTTGACAACTTCGGATCCTCATAGCGGTTTTAGGTGTGAAAGATCTAAAATCTACAAAACCTTAAATTATTTGTTAAAACAAAAGTTACATCATTGTTTAATCATACTGTTTTCCATCATCTTGTAGAGATACCCTGTGTGATGCTAAAAGTTTTTATTTGTAAAAGTGTATTTATACGACATCGTGAAAGTTGAAATGTTTAACTGCAGGGGTTGTTTTAGTGTGTGTGTGTGTGTGTGTGTGTTTTTCATGCGAGTGTTTGTGGTTTATTAAAGTATTTTTAGCAGTAATATTGAACTTTGCACATGTTTTACACATACTTAACATCTTAACACAATTGTATCATTAAGATATTTGTCACAAACCGTCAGACACATCAGGCGGGGGTTGATAAGTTGGATTTATCCTAATCTGCTGTAAAGATTCTGTGAGACATTTGCACCACCTTGTTTAGGAATTACTTTTGTTGCAAACTACCTTATGACAACTAATTTTTTGTCTGATTTAGCTCGTAAATTTAATTCGTAAAGAAAATCTCTGTAACTGACTTGCATTCATCAGAGGTTCATTTGACTGTTTCAAATCCTTGCTTTAGAGCATCATGATTTAGGTTTGAAAGATCTAAAACGTATTTGTTAAAACAAAAGATATATCATTGTTTAATCATACTGCTTTTCATCATCTTGTAGAGATACCCAGTGTGAAGTTTTTTATTTGTAAAAGTTTCGTATGAAACATCATACAAGTGTAAATGTTTAACTGTATAGGTTTGTTTTAGTGTGTGTATGTTTGTGTTTATGTTTGAGTATTTTCTTCCTAAACTATACCTAACTTTTAACTTAACCAGCTATGTATCATACAAAAACTTCAAAAGGGGACGCATCCTTTGATAAATGAACATCAACTGTATCATTAAGATATTTGTCACAAACCGTCAGACACATCAGGCGGGGGTTGATAAGTTGGACTTATCGTTTATTTGAATTATTTCCTCTGTCAATTATTTGATCACTTCTTAGTAAAATAAACCTATATAGACCAGTTGTTTTTATTTTAATAAAATAAACCATTATACTGTGAAAAAAAAAAATGCTGCATTTAAACCCCACGGTTAATAATACAATTTTTAAAGTGAGAAAGAAAGTCTAATCTTCTGTAAAGATTCTGTGAGACATTTGCACCACCTTGTTTAGGAATTACTTTTGTTGCGAACAACCTATGACAATTAATTTTTTGTCTGATTTAGCTCTAATTCATAAAGAAAATCTCTGTAACTGAAGTTTTTTATTTGTAAAAGTTTCGTATGAAACATCATACAAGTCTAAATGTTTAACTGTATAGGTTTGTTTTAGTGTGTGTATGTTTGTGTTTATGTTTGAGTATTTTCTTCCTAAACTATACCTAACTTTTAACTTAACCAGTTATGTGTCATATAAAAACTTCAAAAGGGGAAGCATCCTTTGATAAATGAACAGCTACGCCAAAGTTTACGATGCCAGACCCCCTCAAAAACTCGTTAGATTGCAAATGAGTTGCGTCTCCAGAAACACCTTTAGATGTTTTACAGCAACTCTCTTGATCTGATACGGTCGCGTCGTTAATCATACGTCCAGACACACAGTGTCGTTCTCATTTCGCTGCCCCCTGCGTGAGACGAAGTATTTACATTTCGTGCGATAATGTAAAAAGTTTAGGCGTCTAATTATGGCTAAAAATCCAAAGACGTCCGAAACATTTGCTTTCATTCCGGTTTCCGCTCACATATGCGCGTATGCGTTTGAACCGTTATAGCAGGCTAGAAAGTTTAAAGATTGACAAAAATCAAAGAGTAAATAAATGTATTATACTACTAAAATAAAATAAAACAAGACAAACAACTTTTTCCTGTGGCTTATTAGAGGCTATTTTTATAAGAAAAAAATAAAAACCTAATTTTAAAAGTGAAAAAGTTTGGGTAATGTAACACGTCAGAAGTCTTAAACTTGATAAAAAATAGAAGAGTAAATAAAGGAATTACTAAATTAAGTGCGAATAACTAAACTAAAGTAAAATAAGCAACATTTCCCTGGTAGGTAGGCCTACTGTTTGTTTAAAAGGTAAAAACTAGACTAACCTAATTTTAAATTGAAAAGCTTTAGGATGAGTGCCGAATTGTTTCATTAATTAAGAAATGCTAAAGATTTATTAAAAATAACGTTTGTTCTAATGTTAAAACATTACTTTAATTCTTTTAAATCTTTGCATCTGTCTCTCCTTACGCTGTTAGGGGGTGGCGGAAGGCGTGGTCTGGATTCACCGGCGTAAACGCATTCTGAGTTTTGATGCGCTAGTGTGCGGTTATCTGACGGATGGGCTGCTCTTTTTCTTTTGTTTAATTTTTGTAACAAGATTTTGACTTTTTACTTAACGTTCGCTTCTGGGTCAGCTCTATTTGCTGTAACTTGTGAGAAAAGCTACCTTTTAATCTGTAATGTTAGAACGTTGTAAAGTACCTTAACGTTCGCTTCTGATGCTTTTTTTGTTTTAGAAGATGGTAAGATGAGTCAACTGTATATTATTTAGCTTGTAATGTTATGCTATTGTTTTAACTAAGGTGTCCGATGCTTTGTTTGTTTTAAATAAACAAACACGTACACTTCTACTTCTTTTTATTTAACTTAAAATGTTTTTAAACTAGTTAGAGTTCGTTACAACAACACTAGCAAGTCGTTGCTCATTTTATGTATGTTTTTTGTTGATATGTGTGCGTGAAAAACTCTTATAAAAACTTCCCTTTGTCCCGTTTAACACAGTTTCACAATTTAAAGTTTAAACACATAATAGTCTTCAATGGCCCACACAAAAACACGGTTCCCAAAACATTCATAAATACCTTAGGATCACTGGACAGTAAAAACAGATGCTCATTTAGATGGGTGGGGGTGGACAAAACAGGTGTCCAGTTTGGGTGGGTGGGAGGGGTGGGGGTCTTATCTATATGAGAGGGCAATAAATCAAAAATTTGGACACATAGCACACTGGGATCTCTCTTACCCTATCCTACAGAAAAGCATTAAAAACTGCTAGATCTGATTACTTTTCGTCTCTTCTAGAAGAAAACAAACATAACCCTCGGTATTTATTCAATACAGTAACTCAATTAAGTGAAAGTGAAGTGACATACGGCCAAGTATGGTGACCCATACTCGGAATTTGTGCTCTGCATTTAACCCATCCAACGTGCACACACACAGCAGTGAACACACACCCGGAGCAGTGGGCAGCCATTTATGCGGCACCCGGGGAGCAGTTGGGGGTTCGGTGCCTTGCTCAACCTCAGTCGTGGTATTGAGGGTGGAGAGAGCGCTGGACATTCACTCCCCCCACCTACAATTCCTGCCGGCCCGAGACTCGAACTCGCAACCTTTGGATTACGAGTCCGACTCTCTAACCATTAGGCCACGACTTCCCCCAATTAACTAAAAATCAAGCATCAACAGGTGTTGGCATTTCCCAAGAGCATAGCAGTAATGACTTTATGAACTACATCACTTCCAAGATCGATACTATCAGAGATAAAATTGTATCTTTGCAGCCGTCAGCTACAGTATTGCATCAGATAGCGCACTATAGATCCCCTGAGGAACAATTCCATTCATTCTCTACTGTGGGAGAGGAAGAATTGTATGTATGTAACTTGTTAAATCATCTAAACCAACAACATGTATGTTAGACCCGATTCCATCTAAACTACTAAAAGAGCTGCTTCCAGAAGTCATAGATCCTCTTTTGGCTATTATTAATTCATCATTGTCATTAGGATATGTCCCCAAAACCTTCAAATTGGCTGTTATTAAGCCTCTCATTAAAAAAACACAACTTGACCCCAAAGATCTAGTTAATTACAGACCGATCTCAAATCTCCCTTTTCTGTCAAAGATACTAGAAAAGGTAGTATCCTCACAATTATATTCCTTCCTAGAGAAAAATGATATCTGTGAGGAATTCCAGTCAGGATTTAGATCGTATCATAGTACTGAGACTGCTCTCATTAGAGTTACAAATGACCTGCTTCTATCATCTGATCGTGGTTGTATGTCTTTATTAGTTCTACTGGATCTTAGCGCCATGCTCAACACTATCGACCACAACATTCTTTTGAATAGACTAGAAAACTTTGTTGGCATTAGTGGAAGCGCCTTAGCATGGTTCAAATCGTACTTATCTGACCGCCATCAGTTCGTAGCAGTGAATGAAGAGGTATCATATCGATCACAAGTGCAGTATGGAGTACCTCAAGGCTCAGTACTAGGGCCGTTACTTTTCACGCTTTATATGTTACCCTTGGGAGATATTATCAGGAGACATGGTGTTAGCTTTCACTGTTATGCTGATGATACTCAGCTCTATATTTCTTCGCGGCCTGGTGAAACACACCAAATTGAGAAACTAACGGAATGCATAGTCGATATAAAAAACTGGATGACGAGTAATTTTTTACTGCTAAATTCTGAAAAAACAGAGGTGTTAATTATCGGACCTAAAAACCCCACATGTAATAACTTAGAACATTATCTAACACTTGACGGCTGCTCTGTCAATTCTTCTTCATCAGTCAGGAACCTAGGTGTGCTGTTTGATAGCAATCTTTCATTTGAAAGCCATGTCTCTAGCATCTGTAAAACTGCATTTTTTGCATTTTTTTCATCTCAAAAGCATATCTAAATTGCGACCAATGCTCTCAACGTCAAATGCAGAAATGTTAATTCATGCGTTTATGACCTCAAGGTTAGACTATTGTAATGCTTTATTGGGTGGTTGTTCTGCACGCTTGATCAAGAAACTACAGTTAGTCCAAAATGCAGCAGCTAGAGTCCTTACTAGAACCAGGAAATATGACCATATTAGCCCGGTTCTGTCAACACTGCACTGGCTCCCTATCAAACATCGGATAGATTTTAAAATCTTGTTAATTACTTATAAAGCTCTGAATGGTTTAGCTCCTCAGTACTTGAGCGAGCTCTTATCACATTATAGTCCTCCACGTCCAATGCGTTCTCAAAACTCTGGCCGTTTGATAATACCTAGAATATCAAAATCGACTGCGGGCGGCAGATCATATTCCTATTTAGCACCCAAACTCTGGAACAATTTGATGTTAATTCATGCGTTTATGACCTCAAGGTTAGACTATTGTAATGCTTTATTGGGTGGTTGTTCTGCACGCTTGATCAAGAAACTACAGTTAGTCCAAAATGCAGCAGCTAGAGTCCTTACTAGAACCAGGAAATATGACCATATTAGCCCGGTTCTGTCAACACTGCACTGGCTCCCTATCAAACATCGGATAGATTTTAAAATCTTGTTAATTACTTATAAAGCTCTGAATGGTTTAGCTCCTCAGTACTTGAGCGAGCTCTTATCACATTATAGTCCTCCACGTCCAATGCGTTCTCAAAACTCTGGCCGTTTGATAATACCTAGAATATCAAAATCGACTGTGGGCGGCAGATCATATTCCTATTTAGCACCCAAACTCTGGAACAATCTACCTAACACTGTTCAGGAGGCAGACACACTCTGTCAGTTTAAATCTAGATTAAAGACCCATCTCTTTAGCCTGGCTTACACATAACACACTAATATGCTTCTATTATTCAAATCCGTTAAAGGATTGTTAGGCTGCATTAATTAGATCAACCGGAACCGGGAACACTCCCCATAACACACGATGTACTCGTTACATCGTAAAGCTGCGTTCACACTAGCAGCGACTTTTGTCGCTGCATGTCGCCAGGGGCTGGCGATGAGGTCGTTAGTGGGCGTTTTCACTACTGGTTGCCTTGACAGCGAGTCAGGTTTCTTGCCGATAAATTCAAACATATCGGAGGCAAAAGACTAAATATAATCTAAATCTAAATTATATCCGTACATACAAACAAAAATGAATGAGAGACAGAGCCTACTTTCTTCCATTGCGTATGTTTATCTCTGGTTGAGAGGAGAACGATCACATGAGCTCAACCGTCTTCTTTCCTATTGGCTGTCGCTCCCGAAAGTCGCTCTCATTTGCATAAAGTTGAAGGATTCTGAACTTTGTCGCGTCGCTGGACACGCCCCATCCGGTCGCCAACGGTCGCCGTCGCTCGTGTCGCCGGAATTCGCCAGCTCTCCATTGAAATGAATGGGATCGTGTCGCTTTGTCGCTGCATGTCACTTGTAGTGTGAACGGGGCTTAAGTAAAATGGCATCTATGCTAATATTTGTCTGTTTCTTTCCTATTCTGTTTCTCAGTCCATATCCGGACAGATGGTGGATCAGCACCAAGAGATGATGTCTACAGCCCTGATCGTCAGCGGAGACCAGGACACCCAGATGACCCCCAGAGACATGTCCCCAGTGAAAACCTCGATTGAATACAATAAAACTAAACAAATATAACAAAATAACTCAAATATAATAAAATACCTAACTACATAATACTACTATTGTTAGAAATTGCAACAAAATTAAAATAGAAATATAAACTTTTGAACTGCGGGTTTCGTCTGGTCAGAGGAGAACTGGCCCCCCGACTGAGCCTGGTTTCTCCCAAGGTTTTTTTTTCTCCATTCTGTCACAGAGGGAGTTTTGGTTCCTTGCCGCTGTCGCCTCTGGCTTGCTCAGTTGGGGACACTTAATTTCTAGCGATTATCGCCGATTTGATTGCACAGATGATATTTAAACTAAACTGAGCTAGACAATGACATTTCTGAATTCAATAATGAAATGCCTTTAACTGAAAATTGAAAATTGAGTGTTTAATCTTATCATTATACATTACTGACACTCTATCCTCTAATTTGATACTGTTAAGTGCTTTGACACAATCTGTATTGTTAAAAACGCTATATAAATAAAGGTGACTTGACTTGACTTGACTTCCATGTGCAATAGGGCCCTACGGGGTTACTTCACGTCTAAATGCCACTTAACCCCCTCGGGGAGGAGGTGACTCCGCAGTGTGCCTCTTCCAAACGGAAGGGCACGCTTCCCAGTGTTGTCCAAGTCCTACTGTCTGGGTTGCCCAAGGAACAACAGTAGTTGACCTTCTCTGTGTAGAGCCCGGTCCTATCGTCTGCCTTATAGGAAGGATCAGGAGGCCTACACAGGGCACTGGAAGGGGCAGCTCCTGTGGCGTTTTGGTAGGGATCCCAATTCGTCGGTCATCCGGCGTGACTCGGAGTGACCGACTGAAAGGGAACGTCTCGGTTACGTATGTAACCCTCGTTCCCTGAAGAAGGGAACGGAGAAGTCACATCCCGTCACCGGCTCGGCTCCTCAGCGAAAGCATGAATTAATGCGGTACACCCGCTGCCTCTTATACTCATGCTGTGATCAGCGGCAGCTGGATGTAATGATCGCATGCCAATGTCCATTGGCTCGTTTAGTTACACTCAAAGTGGATTGGTCTCTCTGGTGAGATCCCAATTCGTCGGTCATCCGACGTGACGTCTCCGTTCCCTTCTTCAGGGAACGAGGGTTACATACGTAACCGAGACGTTTTATGTCAAACGGGTCGGGTCGGGTCGGGTTCGGAATTAAATTAGTGTTGCTGTCGGATGACGGGGTCGGGTATTCGGTTAACAACTGCAGGTGCGGGTTTATCAAACAGAACCCGTGCAGGACACTGCAGTACATCATTTAATAACTTGTTTCCTTTGTGGTACTCAGAGGATGAGACCTGTGGCTCATGCTAGAGTCCCGACTTGGGATCTGGCCATGCTTTCTAGAAGGGTTGTCCCTGGCACCCTTCAAACACTTAGACTCTGTCTCAGAGAAATTCCTCACTTTCAAAATGGCATTCTTGTTAGCTGTCACTTCTCTTAAGAGGGTAGGAGACTTACAGGCACTGTCAGCTGCTCCTTCCTACCTACAGTTTGCTCCGGGTAGGGCCAAAGCAATCCTATATCCTAGAACGGGCTATGTGCCTAAGGTACCATTGAACACCACATGGTCTATGATTCTGCAGTCCTTCGATCCTCCTCCTGGTGTGTCGGCAGACCAAGAGAGGCTTAACTTACTGTGCCCTGTCAGGGCCTTTGAGACTTATAGTATATTCAAAGAATGTCTAAGTGGAGGAGAACTGAGCAGTCATTTGTATGCTTCGGGCATCCAAAGAAGGGGTCCCCAATCTTTAAACAAACCATAAGCAATTGGATTGTGGAAGTGATATCTAGTGTCTATGAAGTGCATGGCATGCTCTCGTCTCTACCAGTATGGGCTCATTCTACAAGAATTGTGGCTATTTCAAACTTTACTGTTTGGGGTGCCCCTCCAGGAGATCTGTGATACTTCTGGCATGCCTGTGACCGATTTGTTTTAGCCAATAAAAAGTTGACCTCTTTTGTTGGGGATGTGCTTTGTAGCTTCCATGGTATGGTGTCACATGTCACGAGTGATACAGCACCAATCAGGACTGGAGTAGTTGCACACTTACTTTAGATGCAGTTATGCAGGGACACATGCAGGATGCAGCATCTCCAAATATGTTTAATTGTATAAGTGATCATTAAGAAATATAATATTTCGTATTTGTTCAGAGTGGGTTTATAATTAGTGAGGAATTTGACTAGCTAACTCTTTAATTGGGGTTCATTGGGGATCTTTACTAGGATTCTTAAATAATTGGCACATGATTCTATACACTGAAAAAATAGTAACATCTAAATTAACTGGTTTTACTGAAGTCTAAAATATTACTTACTATCACTGAATCAACCTAAATACATTAATTTATACCAACAAGGCTATCAGGTAAAAATAGCATAGGTACAAATGTGCACCAGCAGTGTATAGCATTCTCGACAGGTTTATCATGATTGCAAGTTCTTGTCATGTGGAAAGATACCTTATACACTCTTAAAAATAAAAGTTCTTTATTGGCATCAATGGTTCCACAAAGAACCTTTACCATCCATGGAACCTTTTCATTCCACAAAAGGTCCTTTACAGTGGAAAAATGTTCTTCAGACTAAGAAAAAATGGTTCTTTTAAGAACTGTTCACTGAAAGGTTCTTTGGGGAACTAAAACTGGTTCTTCTATGGCATTGCTGTGAAAACCCCCTTTTGGAACCTTTATTTTTAAGAGTGTACAGCTGACGAGCAACATAGTCATATCATATAGTTTCAGCATTTCATTTAGATCCTGAAAGTCTATTCTTATAACTCACCTCTCTAAACAGATGCATAAAATGATCTTAAACGACAAACAACTTGAACATGTATCTATGCACTGATCAGTTATGAGGTCTCTGCAGAGCAAAAGTGGGCGTTTCTGACTTTGTGGGTGTTTTCAAACTGCTGGGTGTTTCTAAATCATGCAATAAAAATGATCGCCCTTACCTAACCTCACCCCTAAACCTACCCGTCACTATGAGCACGTCCTGATTTTGCTGAGTTAGATGTGTTCCTTGGTCAACATATTTTGTTGACTCTGGAACAACATTTTAATCCAAAATTTTAGTCTTGACCATATCCCTACACCTAAACCTAACCTTAACCATGAGTAATCTCTAAAATCAGAGGAAATGATAGATGAATGACACTGATGTACAAGCACCAAACACTGATTGTAAGGCAAAACTTCACAAAAACTATAAAATGGTTCTTCAAATCTGATTGGTTAATTACAATGTTGTTCCAGGGTCAGCAAAGATGTTGATCCAGGAACATCTTGCACTTGGTAAAATCAGGTTATGCGTCACTATAGCCCTATTCGTACGGTATTAGTATTACCTGGTGACCTCCAGTCATTCGTAATAATTGCGAAGGTTGTCTGTGATCTTAATCCCATGCGAATCGGCCATGTCTGTAATTTGTAAAGTAAAAATTCCCCCGCAAATGACCTACCATATTTCGCCGAACACCGAGGTCCATTGATAATATTAGTCCCATTGCGAGTGATACAGCATTTCGCTGTGTCATATATAATTTTTTCAAGGTTTTTGTTTCCTGAGCGCCTTTTTATCCATCTTTTACGAAAATGGAGGCTGCCAAGTGTTTTGATCATATTTTGGGTGCTGGGTCATATCGCTATACACCATTCTACTATACAATTTGCAATTTTGCATTACAAAAAATCTGAACCATCAGAAGAGCGAAAACAAGAATGATTAGATGCTGGATGACATGTATAGCAGCATGCAGTAAGGAACATTCTTCTATTTATGATATAAAATGTTATGCAAAGCCTTGACATCATATCCGAGAGATAAGTCTGTAAATTCGAGTAAAATCACAGGCTTCGTTTATCCCGTGCGAATGCGCCACACGAAATTCAGATGTGGGGGGGGGGGGGGTAATTTCTAAATCACACGAGGTCCCTAGATAATACTAATCCATAACATATCCATAAATCCATAAAACGTAGGGCCTATAGGAAAATATGAAACAATATTTCAGGAGCAGTCAAATCACAGTCAGACTGCAGTTATAAACACAAATTCACGAGAAACCAAGAAGAACAAAGAGGCAAGCTGATGGAGATTTTTCCCTTTTTTATGTGGATAAATGTGCGTATTTGGTTTTTTGTTACTACATCAAGTTTAAACACATGGGTCAAAAATGACCCATCTATACAAGCATGATAAAACAAAAGAATAAGGACATTTTGTTAAAATAATAATTTTAGCAGTTATTTAGACCAACACATTTAACACTTGAAATATGTTTATTTGCTACTTTGTCACACATAACATACAGATATCACTGATAACCGATAACACTGAAATTGAACTGTCTGTAGTGCAACTGTGGTGAATGTGACTGAATAGATGAAAATAAAACTAACAAAATAAAATCACACAGGTACAGCGCCATCTCAGTGCTTACATGCCTCACAAATGACAACTACAGGTTTGTGCTCCTTGCACACATGCCTGGCACTGGGAACACCAACTGATGACTTTTCAACTGGGCAGATCTTGCACCTCTTTCTCTTCGATTGATCCTCCTGTCTGATGTATACCTGTGGCTGGGTGGTGACTGTGTTTTGTTTTTATCCCACATCTTCCCATTGCCTCTGTAATATAGTTTTGAAGGTGGGGTGTGCCCTCCAAGCACCTCTTCATATGTGGCATGACAAGCTCTTTGACCAGCTCCTTGATGAATAGCCATCATGCATTGGTCACACCAGCCATATAATCAGGGTGATGTGCAGTGAAGTTGGTGTAGGCCAGGGGTGGTCAACGTCAGCCCTGGAGAGCTTCACTTCAGCCATCTCTCTTCTTACTTTATACACTGTGCCAAAAATCTTGGTGTTCTTTTTGATTGTAAACTGGGTTTTGAAAACAAATTAGTGCAGTGGTCAAATCAAGTTTCTTACACTTATGGCGTTTATGAAAAACAAAATCTCTACTTTCTGTAAAACAGTTTGAACAGATTATTCACTTGTTTATTTTATCTCATTTAGATTACTGTAATTCACTATAATATGGCATAAGCCAGTCCTCTGTGACGCGTCTACAGATGGTCCAAAATGCTGCTGCAAGGATGCTGACAGGCAGGCAGGCAGAGGTTTGATCACATCTCGCCCATTCTTATTTCACTAAACTGGTTACCAATCAAATTTAGAATTGTTTTTAAAAATTTTACTTTTGTTTTTAAAGCTCTTCATAATCAAGCATCATCATATCTTTCTGAAGCAATCTCCATTCACAAACCATAGGTCACTAAGGTCCAGCAATCTTGGTCTCCTTAGATTGAGGTTCCATTCCAGAGGTGACTGAGCCTTCGCTATTGCCGGTCCTAGTCTATGGACCAAATGACCAACTTCTGTTAGAACTGTACCCTCTTTACCAATTTTCAAATACCTGCTTATAAAAAACATCTATTATCAATAACTTTATTTTTTTTTTTTAGCCATGTCAAATGTTGGCTACTGTTATTTTGTGCTTTGTTCTATTGTGTTTTCAAATCTGTTTGATTTTAGATGTATTGTACAGCACTTTGGATCAACCGGGAGTTGTCTGAAAGTGCATTATAAATAAAGAGAAAGAAAATTCCAAAATGTTTTTTATGTAAACAGAAATGTGCCTGTGCTGTTATTATACACTGCATGCACAATCCAGTAGTTGCCCTTTGAGGTTTTCATGTTCTCCAGTCAGACATTCCAAACATTTCTGTCATCTTCCGGGTGTGGGTGGGTGTTTTATCTAATACTTAAAATGTCCAGCACTGCAATGCAAATAATCACAGTGAAAATATTTTTCTGCCCAAATCTGCCTCTTGATATCATATCCTAAAACCATTGTGCGACTGTTTACATTGCCGACAGTTTCCTGATAGTTTAAGATTAAACAAGTCGGTTTACATTTTTGACATACCAAAGTTTACATGCCTAATTAATCCCCCTTCAATAAACTGTTGCAGAATACATGGAAACTGTGAAACGGTGCACGCTGACTTCTTTCATTCATTGTGACAATGCATTTATTGATTCTAAACCTTTGGTTGCTATGTGTTTAGATTTGTGGGTTTCTAACCATGCCAGTGACAAACCTTTTCTCATCAAATCAACTGTAAAAATGGTTCCACGCTCTTAATATTGCCTGAGAAAACCCTCAGCATAGATCACTCCTGAAACCAGCATAAAATATGTTTTGATTACTGCAGTGCTGGTCTTTAGCTTGTGAAATTGGTATGCCTTACACAAAGGTTCAGGTGCATTATAAGGAAAAAAAATAAAACATACAGTACTGATAACATGACTTTCCCATATCTTATGAAAACTATAGTCACAGAGTAAATTTCAACTTTTAACATCCTCCCTAATGCCCATAAACAAGCGTACTATAGGGTTGAGTGAAGACGAACTGCAGTGGTACTAGTCTGACTCTTTTGGGTCGAGAGCCATCTCCCCAGGCTGGGGAGACCACACACGGCTCTATATGTTGGGGCCTGCTGGGAACGCTGTGAGTCCCTCCACACGGGCAGCAATCAGAAGATTTAGCAGAAGAGAGGGCGGAACTGTGTGTGAGCCAATGAGAATGAATCAATGAGAACGAACCAAAGTGTGCGTCGTTAAATGAGCATTAATTTGGTTGGAGAAATTATATAGGTGTTGTTACATTAACTAGTACTTCACTCATAAAGCATGCATAAAACATGCTAAAAATAAAATGCCAGAGACACTATACAAGACACAATGTTCTGGGATGCATGTTTATTCATAGAAAGGTTTGTCTATGAGTGAAAAGGAGGAAAGTTCCTTTTATGGACATTGTGTGGGTTTCAGAAGGGTCCGTTTTTACTGCACGTCGTATCTCTCACATACTTTTGAGCAATAAAATAAAATGAGTCGTGGTGTCTCAAATCAATATATTTTTGTCCCAAATGTCTGGATTCTCAGACTATAACAGCTGCATCCTGTTAGTTCTGTCTGTACAGTAGACTGGCAGTGTCTGCTTGTT
The DNA here is from genome assembly GCF_012432095.1 of Onychostoma macrolepis. NCBI lineage: Eukaryota > Metazoa > Chordata > Actinopteri > Cypriniformes > Cyprinidae > Onychostoma > Onychostoma macrolepis. The sequence goes on along the minus strand of NC_081172.1, from coordinate 17,936,717 downwards.
AAAGCAACTTTTCAACTTTTCCATCAGCAATTCAATTGCTGGAGCATGTTCAAATCGTCTCTGACATGTTTCCAGACTACAGATGGAGACGGCAAACTTAAGCTGTTTTGGGACAACGAATGTTCAAGTCCTTTCCTTTTCATGTATCCTCTTTCTCAAGTTTTTCCAGATTGCAGCTGTCTGCAATTCCTACTCCCCCAGAATATGATCCAACTGTATATTTGATCCAACTGTAACATTTAATTTTACCTTTATATCAACTTTGATATGCACCATTGTCTAATGTTTATGACAAACCAAATATTGTAATAATTGGTTATAAGGAACCACAAATGTAATTTCTTCAATTTGTCAGTTTTACTTGCAGTCTCTCTGAAAAGCCTGTGTGGAATTGTCTTGTTTAAAATGAATCCACAGTAAAGTAAAGCAAACAAACAGACAGACAGTGTTTCACTGTTTGGAGCTCTTTTCTAATATTACCCCATGTCTACACCAGACGTGAACAGTGCAACATAACTAAAGACAACAGAACTCATAATATTCAGTGATTAGGTCTACACTGGATGCGGCACAGATTGCCACGACAAAGCGCTTATGCTGCTCTGACATGAAAGACAAATTCACGATGTTCACATCCAATGTAGATACGGTTGTTGGGGTCACAAAGAATGCAATTCAAACTGTTTTTTCACTTATGCTACACAGAATCTTGTAATGCTTGGAGGCATCTCTATGGTTTTGTTGATGGAGTAATCCTGTAGTTGCATATCTAGTATTTCCTCTCTTCCTACTACATGTGCAAATCAGTGGGTGGGGCTAAAGACAATAGGGATAGTTGATGAAATGTATATGCATATATTTTTTTTTAAGTCTTGCGAGTTCAAATGTTCAAGATGTTTTAAACCATTCAAGCGGCAAACAGCAAAAGACTACTCAGTTTACTACATTTACTCCATAACAGAGGTTCCTGTTATGGAGTAAATTTAACCCCTTTTCACACACAAAATATTGTGAGTGATATTAAATTATTCTGAATGTAATTTGTAACTCGCTTTATTTTAAAATCCTGACAAAATAGCCATTTTGCTACTGGAGATTTTATTTAGAGACAATATATTTCATATACAATCACAAATGGTAATACATATATTTTTAAGTTCCATATCTGCAATACCATGATACAAATTGAGTGAGTTTACTTTCTTCACACAACAGTTGTTTCTGAATGAAAGGTTGAAGTGTATATAGTTAAGACATGGAAATCAGAACCAGAAGTGTTTGGAGTGGCTCTGAAGTCACTGCATGTATTAGATAGATAGACAGATTAGATATACAGATGAAGGAAATGTCATCTTTACACAGTATTATGTGTTTGTCTGTAAATTCCATCATATATTTAGAACAAATTTTAGTGCAAATGTATAAAATAATGCTTAAAAATGTAAATAAACTAAAATCACCGTTTGGCAAGTAGTAACAAACCTATAAATGTGTAATTCATGAAAAGAAATAAAAAATAATACTAATAAAAATACATACTGACTACTGTTTTTTTTAATTTTCAAAAATCATGTTTTTTTTATTATGCTATCATGTTTTTATTGTGTTTTGTGTTAGTTAGCTGTATTTTTTTTTTTTTTTTAAACATAATCAAAATAACCCAGCTGCAGTTTGATTGAGATTAATTGGAATGCACAATGAAAAAACATGATTTCTGAAAATTGTTAAAAACAGAGTTATCACAGAGTGTGTGTGTGTGTGGGAATTAACCTTGTCTTCTCAAGAATTAGGAAAAAAAGTAATTAATTGCTTTTGAACAAACAATTACTATTAAATGTTAAAAGCACCTTTGAGCTATAGCATATAAAGTCCCCTGATTCCTGTCAAATTATTAAAACGTGGAACAAAAATTTAAATACACCTGAGATTAAGAAAATATCACAATACAGTACGATTTAAAAAATGCTAATTAGGTCATGCAGTGCAATTTAAAATATATAAAATTACGTCCCAGTTTTACTAACAGCTTGTGCCAATGCAAACTGTTTTTTGGCATTAAAATAGTACTGTCAGATTTACTAAAGACACACAGTGAAGAATTAGTGCTGAAATTTCCCACAGAAATGTCCACACCAATTTAAAAAGCTTAAAAGGTTAAAAGAGAACTCAATGTGAATAATAAAAAATAAAAAGATTTCTATTTGATTGAAATTTTCACATTTTCATATTAGCTATTCAAACCTAAAAACTAAAACTGATTAAATGTATTCATTGATTACATTTATTCATTTGGCAGACGCTTTTAGCCAAATAGCTTAATGGAATAGTTCAGCCAAAAATGTAAATTTGCTGTTAATTTACTCACTCACTCTCAAATGTAGGTGACTTTTACTCTTCAGTAGAACAGTAAAGAAGATTTCCAGTAAAGAAGATTTATTTTATTATTATTATTTTTTTTTTTACTATTTCTTTTTGGTAGTTGAACCAGTTCACCAAATTGGAACGAATCATCTGAAACAGTTGGCAAGTCGAGCAGCACAGATCTACAAGTTACTAAATAAAAACTCACTTCCGACTAAAGGCGAGTAAATTTGCAGCAAATTCTCATTTTTGGGAGAACTATCCCTTTTGCACACTCCATACAGGGTCAATCCATTATTATGTTCAAATGAAATTAACACACGGTAGAAACTTCGGAAACTTGCCTTAAGGGAATAAAGTTTCTTAGCATTCAAAAAAAAATTGCACCCATCCTCTAGAGTCATTTAGCATTAATGATAAAATAGTATTAGGATAAAAATTCTCTTCAGGACAGAAATCTTATGACAATCAGCATGCTTTTGGAAATGATGGGAAATAGACCTCGATCCATGTGTCTATCCCTTCTTTTGGTAACATACAAAATAGAACATGTGAATGTCAGATGTTAGGTCAACAGGGTGAGAGAGAAGCTTGTACTTTCCATTGTGTTTTTCCTCCCAAAGGTAGGTCATGCCGTTGTCTGTGGCAGGAAAGCTGCAGTGATCCAGGGACAAATGAAGCCAAGGGTCTTTGATGACCTTTTCTGATTTTACATCGACCTGCCCAACAACTTTCAACACAACGCGACGCTGATCATTTTCAAGTGCCACACTCTCCACTTTGCCAAAGAACACTAGAAACACACACACACAAAAGAAGAGATCATTTAGTCTGCTTCCAGAAAATGCTATTTCAGTTTGCACCACAATAAATGTTCAAGAACATCACCTTTTTTATTGCACATTTCAGGGATCAGGTCTGTTAGTGGTTTAAGTCTGTATTCTGCAGGAGAGCTGTTAGGCTTTGGTGTTGGTTTGAGACGTTCAGCACAGCAGCTCCACAGGGATGTTTTGTAGTAGTAATGCCCACAGCAACTGTGGTTTTGTTTGGTGTCATACAGTACGGAAGTGGTTGAGGAGGAACAGCAAGTTTGATTATCATATTGCAGCAATAGGCTTCCACAGCACTCTGCTTTCCCACGTAAATGGGTTAGGTTGTAGAGATGACCTGAGCAGCATCTCAAGAACTGGTTGTGGTGGTCATAGACTTCTGAACCACAACAGAAATTGCCATTCTTCTTGTTGTGGCTAAATAGAAAATAAATGGGAAAGAAAAGTAATTCAACAACCAACACAGAAACTGCACTGGGCAGCTTTTTCAGGATGTTAGTGGTTTTAAAATGTCTTGAGGGTTTATCGGGTGGCCTGGATGATTGAGAGACTCCCACTTTAAAGTTGTACCAATTGAATAAATCTTCCGTGAGAAATGCAGTGCCAGTAAACACGTTCCCTATGGTGTCTCAGATGTGACACGTGATTTTCCAGTTACAGACAAAGCCTCATTTGTCAAGACAGCGTGGGTAGAGACTTCATGAAATCTGGTTTGCCTAAAGCTACTAGATTTTTAGAGATTCACAGAGGTGCTGCTATTTGTTCCCTGACCTGAGACCGAGACATATTTGAGCTGGAACATGCATAGAAAGACCAGTGAGTAACTTTTTACAGTTTTACCCCTAAATAAATGATATATACTTTTGACAAATATGGTCTACATAAGGCATGTCACTCCCTCATGGTGGTTGTGTTGTTAAGATCAAGGGACAAGGATTGGTTGGTTAGCATGACCCACGTATCCCATACTGGTAGCTAAATAATCTGGATCTACAGAATCAAAAGTCATTCAAAAGTAGCTCTACATTATGAAAAAATACATTTAGAATTGTAGATGGCCCATAAACTGTAAAAATAACTGTCCACACCTTTTTTTAGTTTTTCACTGCATGTCTTTATTACATCCAGACAGCAGTTTTTTGATAGCAAAAGAGGGTTTGCACTAGCGCAGACTGTTAGTAAATCTGGCACTAAGTTTGCTTTTAAATCATATGAAATTGTTGTACTCTGTGGGCCTACCTGTGTCCGTTACAGCAAACATGTGTGTGAGGATTGAAGGTTTGTCCTCCACAGCAGTGCTCGCCATGGCGAGGACGGGTCGACATTTGGCAAGTAGTGTTTGCTGAAGTATATATAACACCTCCAACACACTCTGATTGCTCAGGCACATTGAGATGAAGGGTTCCATTACAGCACAGCACATTGTCATCTGACAGAGTGTATACATCTACGCCACAGCACTGAAAGACACAGGTATACATAATACTGTACAATAATGTATGCAGAGTTTATGAATACTGTATACTGTCATTTCTCCAAATACTTTATAAGCACATTTTCAGAAAATCACTGTGTTCAGATAAATCTCCAATTTATTTTATTTTCTATTTCTGCAGAACTAAGCTTCAGGTCAAAAGGCAATACCTTGGTAAGTGCTGATGCCTTCTTATACAGATTCCCTGAGCAACAAATTTCTTTCTGGGGATTGAAGGGTTTTGATCCACACTTCAGTTCTAGAACAGAATGAGTATGAGTGTGAGATTATTGCAACAATAATTATACAATCATCATAATTTCCAACAATGATGAGAGGTTAGGCAAGTATGAACTAAACAGACTAGCGATAGATACTGAAACTGAAAACAAATGATCATTATCAAAGAGAGGTTTGTAAAAAAAAAAAATAATACACAATGAGGATGCCAAGTGCTTTACCTGAGTTTTTGGGGAATGTGCTTGAGATTTCCAGTAACACATAAAAACAAACACAGAAAAATTGTTATAAAATAGACCTGTAGAATTATTTTCTACAGTAGTCAACATGCAATAGATACTGTTGACAAGGTTTAACATTCCTACACAAAAACACATGTATGTATGCATGTGGGGGGAAAAAAATATTTGATCCCTGCTGATTTAGTACATTTGCCCACTGACAAAGAAATTATCAGTATATAATTTTAATGGTAGGTTTATTTGAAAAGTGAGAGACAGAATAACAACAAAAAAATCCAGAAAAACGCATTAAAAAAAAAAGAGTTATAAATTGATTTACATTTTAATAAGTGAAATAAGTATTTGATCCCCATCAATCAGCAAGATTTCTGGCTCCCAGGTGTCTTTTATACAGGTAAGGAGCTGAGATTTGGAGCACTCTCTTAAAGGGAGTACTCCTAATCTCAGTTTGTTACCTGTAGAAAAGACAACCTGTCCACAGAAGCAAGCAATCAATCAGATTCCAAACTCTCCACCATGACCAAGACCAAAGACTGTGTATAAAAATGGTTGTAATTCCTAAGCATTGTATGTTATATTTTTGGTTAACCCCTTGTATTAAAGCTTAAAGTCTGCAATTCAATTTCATCTTGATCATCTTTTTATTTTTTAATTCTGTTCTGGTGACTGACAGAGCCGAAATTATAAAAATTGTGTCAGTCACAAAATATATATGGACCTGACTGTATATTTACATTTAGTCATTTAGCAGACCCTTTTATCCAATGCAACTTACAAATGAGGACAATAGAAGCAATCAAAATCAACAACACAGCAATAATGTTCAAGTGCTGTGACAAGTCTCGGTTAGCCTAATGCAGTACACGTAGCAAGGTTTGCAGTACACGTAGCAATATATATATACACATATATATATATATATATATATATTACTGTAAAATGTATAGTCACTAAGAAAGAAAAGTTGTGAATAAATATAGCTGTTACTTATGTTCCTTAATACTCTTGGAGTCTGTTTGACTCACCAAGTGGGAGGAGAGCCTTGCTGGCATTCTTTTTTTTTATCTGTGAGAACAGGATTCAGATTATAACCTACAAACAGATATATTACTGTGTGACTAAAACACATGAAAGAAAACAGTAGGTACATGATGTCTTTGCTCCACTGTTTAGCCACTTGCACCACATTTCTTTATTTATTAATTATTTTATCTAATAATCACTATAAGAGCGGTTTACACACACCTGTTGCTTCTGAACAGCAAATTTCATTTTTAGGCTTTACTTCTAGCGTAGTAGTGTTAATACAGCAGCAGTGGGTTGTCATGTCATACGTTTTGTTGCCACAACAAGAATGGTTTTCCTTCCGCTGAAATATGTTGTTTTCACCACAACACAAATGAGATGTGGTCAAGTACATGTCTGTAAATGAGTGTAGGAGAAAAGTCATTATAAAAGAAGTCTTCCTCAATCTAATGGTATAAAGATCAATCAACCTCAACAAAAATTTTTAAGCACGCAAAAATGTATAAAATCTGAACAATGCGCCTGTCAAGGTGTTCAAGTTCCATGAAATGAATTGGCTACCTTTGCCACAGCAGAGCGCGTGAGTGCTGCTTTGAGTCTGAATACTGCCATTACAGCAAATCTCATTAAGGGGATTGTAAGCTACAGAACCACAGCAGTCAGCCACCAGCTGGCTTAATCCTAGAGTTATACTATCTGCAACACATTGAAATACAAACAACAAGTGTTAAATCTGTCTGTATGTCCTAAACTCGTTATGAATCACAGCCTCTATTTTTAGTGACTCGCCAACCAAATTACAGCTGCAGGAATCTCTCCTACCATTACAGCAGGAACTTCCTGAGAAATTGTAAGACACATTCCCACAACGGTGCAGATGATGGCTGTCTTCCATCTGTCCACTGAAACCTACTTTGCTGCTGACATCAAGACAGATCACTCTTATTTTACTCTTACCAAAACATTCTGTTAATATACATTTAAGTGATAAAATCTCTTATGAAACTGTGTTTAAGACTCAGAGCTAAGGCTCTGTGTAAGGTCACTCACTGGCTCCCTCTGTCATGATGGCAAATTCCTGAGAAAGAAAGACATGATTTGTTATGAAATGTGGTATCTAGTCTCATTTGGGTAAGACAACTCTGAATGCTAAAAATTAAAGTCAACATGAATATGACACTGATTTAATTCAAGTTCCTGGTCTTGTTGCAAATACATTTATCAGTGTAATCTAAAATCAAAATTCAACAACTTCTTCTGCCTTGCTATTATGATAAATGGGATGTAAAGGGGCACATGATTATAGTGTTTAACCTCTCCCCTCCCAACTGGCTCTGGTTTTTAACACCCATCTGTCACAACTCCCAAGAACACACACACACACACACACAAACTCTCTCCCTATAATTTTAATAAGAAAAAAACAGGTTGCATTTCATGTTAACTTGAAGCATGAAAATGCTGGACGAAAATATTTTGAAAAAATGTCACACTGTTTTCTGTCTTTCTTTCTTTTTTTCTTTTTTTTCCCATCCATACACTGGAAGTCAGTGGGGTCCAAAACAGCATTGGACACCACTGACTTTCATTGAATGGACAAAATATATTATTTTGTTTTCCAGAGAAGTGCATCATACAGCTTTGTAATGACTTGAATGTGAGTAAACAATGAGAAGGCTGCCATTTTAAGTGTATTATCCCTTTAACCTAAAACCATTTTGTGCAAAGTTCATTTGTATTCACTCCCCATATGCCCTGCTGATACAAAAATGTATGCAATGTCTTTTCTAATTGTATAAGTGTTGGTACACATAACTTAACTGGAAGGGCGCTGATGCTATTAGACTCCTTCATATTTCTGGAGAGTGTGTCTTTCTGGATTCTATACTAAAAAACACTCATGCTTATGCCTACAACCAATGGGCCCCACTATCACAGCAAAAACTGCCTAATATATAGCTAATGTAAAATGGCATTGCCACATGTTGTGAATACATTTTCCCATTCGAATTTCTACTAGTGTACTTAACTTTTCTTGGGGTTAAGGCAGTTTTGTTATTTTAATATTAATATTTTTAAAACAGATCTATATTTGTTAGAAGGTAACAATAATATATGTATTTCGTTCAGTTAAGGGGTTATGGTTTGGCTAAGTATTGCTACATATTAAAATAAACTATTTTAATGTTATTTCCGTAATTGGCATCAACAGATTAGCTACGACAACAAAACAATGTGGCAACGAACTGTCTAAGATTAAAAAAAAAAAAAAAAAAACTGAAAGGTCTGAAAAAGGAAACAAACACTAGATGCTGAGTCCCAATTCGCCTACTTATACTATGCCCTAAAAGTATGTACTCTTTTTGTGAAGAAAAAGTACATACTTTTGAGTATGTAGCAGAATAGTAGGCAGGCTTTGGGACATACTACTTCATCATAGCTGCCTCTTTAACGGACATTCTGTTGCTTAGTTACGTGCATCCTGTCACTGTTTAAACTGCCCTGTTAATCATCTTATCACAGTTAACATCATCCACATTTCGTTTAATTTGATTTCCTACCCTACTGGAGAGAAATAAAGCAGCACATCGCGGGTCTTTCACGCCGAGAACTCTGCCTATGGGATCAGATTCCCGCCTAAAGTATTGCAGTCACGGATAAAAAAATAACAAGAGTGAAAACAAAATTTAAAAACGCAAGTAAAAATATATTGTACAAGATTTAAAAACGAAAGCAAAATTTTTCAGAATAGCAAACAATGGTCACGGATAGAAAAATAATAAGCGTAAATCAAAAAATTAATAACGCATTTTTAAAAATAATAAGCATGAATCAAAACGTCAAACAGTTTAAAATCATATTGCACAAAATTGAAATATTAATGCAAAATTATCTGACTTGCGCACAAAATCATGTTTTCCTTGGTTACATTTATCTGTTTTTTCTGCTCTCAGACATTTTCTGCTCATATTTTTATTTTTTGTGTGCTTATGCTGTTTTCCCTTCGCTCTTGTTTCCACGTTCTGCGCTTGCTTTCCCAAATGTTGCGGTAAGCATCATCATTGGTCCACTAGTTCTTGATTGACAGCTCCTCCGCAGCCAATCAGTGGAAGAGGGGCGGTGACGTCACTCCAGTGCGTCTCATTAGCTCCGATGTTCATGTTCAGCGTTCACTTGTAGGTGAAAATGTTTAACTGTCAGCTGGGTAACATCTTTCCATACAGGACACCGTTACACCGTGTCCTAACTACACGCGACGCGACAAGATTCCAGCGACAAGCAATTTGGGTGTCCACACCAGACGCGACGCGACACCACGACGCGACAGAATCAATCAAATATCACAGCCAATCAGAAGCCTGTGTGGGCGGGCTCTCTCTGGAAGAACGAAATGGATACGTTTATAATCTAATTCATAAATTTTAAAGCTTTTTAACATCATTAAATACACATACTGAGTGACTGATAACATCTTTGTTATGGAATACACTTGTTGGTTTTGCAGTGAGTTCACAGTTTTAATGGTCATCTTTGATTTAATTTATTTTTCAAGATCTGAGGTAAACTATCTGTTGTTGCTTTCAGTATGGCTATAGGGTCACGCAATATGATATTTAAACTCATATTAGACACGTTTAACTTTGAATAAAGCATATAATCACCTGAGATTATCTACTGTCATATAGTTTGTATGTTGTTGTTCCAGCCGCGACGTCGCGGAAATAGAAACCGTTTCTAAATTAGAAATTTCGCGTGTCGCCGTCGCGGCTAGTTAGGACAAAAACTCTGATTAACATGGAAAAGATGCCTTTTATCGCGTGTCGCGGCGTCGCGTCGCGTGTAGTTAGGACACGGTGTTATACAGTGAGGAAAATAAGTATTTGAACACCCTGCTATTTTGCAAGTTCTCCCACTTAGAAATCATGGAGGGGTCTGAAATTGTCATTGTAGGTGCATGTCCACTGTGAGAGACATAATCTAAAAAAAAAAATCCAGAAATCACAATATATGATTTTTTAACTATTTATTTGTATGATACAGCTGCAAATAAGTATTTGAACACCTGTCTATCAGCTAGAATTCTGACCCTCAAAGACCTGTTAGTCTGCCTTTAAAATGTCCACCTCCACTTCATTTATTATCCTAAATTAGATGCACCTGTTTGAGGTCGTTAGCTGCATAAAGACACCTGTCCACCCCATACAATCAGTAAGAATCCAACTACTAACATGGCCAAGACCAAAGAGCTGTCCAAAGACACTAGAGACAAAATTGTACACCTCCACAAGGCTGGAAAGGGCTACGGGAAATTGCCAAGCAGCTTGGTGAAAAAGGTCCACTGTTGGAGCAATCATTAGAAAATAGAAGAAGCTAAACATGACTGTCAATCTCCCTCGGACTGGGGCTCCATGCAAGATCTCACCTCGTGGGGTCTCAATGATCCTAAGAAAGGTGAGAAATCAGCCCAGAACTACACGGGAGGAGCTGGTCAATGACATGAAAAGAGCTGGGACCACCGTTTCCAAGGTTACTGTTGGTAATACACTAAGACGTCATGGTTTGAACTCATGCATGGCACGGAAGGTTCCCCTGCTTAAACCAGCACATGTCCAGGCCCGACTTAAGTTTGCCAATAACCATTTGGATGATCCAGAGGAGTCATGGGAGAAAGTCATGTGGTCAGATGAGACCAAAATAGAACTTTTTGGTCATAAATCCACTAAACGTGTTTGGAGGAAGAAGAATGATGAGTACCATCCAAGAACACCATCCCTACTGTGAAGCATGGGGTGGTAGCATCATGCTTTGGGGTGTTTTTCTGCACATGGGACAGGGCGACTGCACTGTATTAAGGAGAGGATGACCGGGGCCATGTATTGCGAGATATTGGGGAACAACCTCCTTCCCTCAGTTAGAGCATTGAAGATGGGTCGAGGCTGGGTCTTCCAACATGACAATGACCAAGCACACAGCCAGGATAACCAAGGAGTGGCTCTGTAAGAAGCATATCAAGGTTCTGGCGTGGCCTAGCCAGTCTCCAGACCTAAACCCAATAGAGAATCTTTGGAGGGAGCTCAAACTCCGTGTTTCTCAGCGACAGGCCAGAAACCTGACTGATCTAGAGAAGATCTGTGTGGAGGAGTGGGCCAAAATCCCTCCTGCAGTGTGTGCAAACCTGGTGAAAACTACAGGAAACGTTTGACCTCTGTAATTGCAAACAAAGGCTACTGTACCAAATATTAACATTGATTTTCTCAGGTGTTCAAATACTTATTTGCAGCTGTATAATACAAATAAATAGTTAAAAATCATACTGAGTGACTGATAACATCTTTGTTATGGAATACACTTGTTGGTTTTGCAGTGAGTTCACAGTTTTAATGGTCATCTTTGATTTAATTTATTTTTCAAGATCTGAGGTAAACTATCTGTTGTTGCTTTCAGTATGGCTATAGGGTCACGCAATATGATATTTAAACTCATATTAGACACGTTTAACTTTGAATAAAGCATATAATCACCTGAGATTATCTACTGTCATATAGTTTGTATGTTGTTGTTCCAGCCGCGACGTCGCGGAAATAGAAACCGTTTCTAAATTAGAAATTTCGCGTGTCGCCGTCGCGGCTAGTTAGGACAAAAACTCTGATTAACATGGAAAAGATGCCTTTTATCGCGTGTCGCGGCGTCGCGTCGCGTGTAGTTAGGTCTGTCACTGCTGTACGTCTGCCTGGCGATCCGTTAACCTTAAATGAGTAAATTGATCAATTAATTATGAATGAATGAATAATGTTTTTGCATCGATTTGACTACTGATCAATGAAAGTGGTAGTGTTACAGAGGAGACAGTTACAGAGAACAGGTCGATTTGATATGTACACAATGATTTATTTGCATAGTATGTGTATTTAAATAAACACTATGCAACAAGCTACATATATAATTGCATAAAATTAACGTTTTAAATATATAAGGTTAGAATACAGCAACAATATGAAAGTAAAACACCCAGCAGGTGGCTGCAAGTATCTTTAGAGTAAGACATTAAATCATTCATTCAAACGCAGATTCATTCAGTGAGAAATAAAGTCAATCATTCAGTATGAAAGGCTGCTGTGTGTTGCTTGTAGGACACTGTTCTGCTGTGGCTTTGTTTGGACTCTTCATCAAAATAGAGCAAAATGAGAAAATAGTTACAATATAACTAATTCAAAATGTACTTGTTATATTGATTTTATACTACAGTTCAATAAAGATTTTCAATGGAGCTGATATTCGGGGGAAACACGCTTCCTCCTGTGATATTCCTTATTGTTGTAAACACAAAATGTGATAAATCTTACAAAACCATCAACCTTATCAATTACATACTGTACATGAAAGAAAAAGCTGCAAAGCTGTTTACAAAAAAAACAAAACAAATACATGACAAAAAAATAAGCAAATTATTGCCTACACACAGTTTAACAAACTAAACAATTGTGACTGGGATGTATTACTCTTACTCATATTATCCTCTCCTAACAGTATAGGACTTATTATTAGTCAGATATGGGCGAACCAGACCTATATAATGGTGACTTCGCAAGCCAGGAGCATATTGTGGCTGCTCCCTTTTGCGGTATGGTCATAGCCGAATGAATACAGGTGAATATAACCACGACGGGTCGCTAGGATGGCTCATTTAACGTTAACGGATCGCCAGGCAGACGTACAGCAGTAACAGACAGACACATATAACGGTGTCCTGTATGGAAAGATGTTACCCAGCTGACAGTTAAACATTTTCACCTGTACAAGTGAACGATGAACATAGGAGCTAATGAGGCGCACTGGAGTGACGTCACCGCCCCTCTTCGACTGATTGGCTGAGGAGGAGCTGTCAACCAAGAACTAGTGGACCAATGATGAGGCTTAAATCTACCCTGATTTACATGAAACTCTAACCGCAACATTTGGGAAAGCAAGCGCAGAACATGGAAACAAGAGCGAAGGGAAAACAGCATAAGCGCACAAAAAATAAAAATATGAGCAGAAAATGACTGAGAGCAGAAACAACAGAGAAATATAACCAAGGAAAACATGATTTTGTGCGCAAGTCAGATAATTTTGCATTAATATTTCAATGTTGTGCATGATTTTCAACGTGTTTGAAGTTTTGATTCATGCTTATTATTTTTAAAAATGCGTTATTAATTTTTTGATTTACGCTTATTATTTTTCTATCCGTGACCATTGTTTGCTATTCTGAAAAATTTTGCTTTCGTTTTTAAATCTTGTGCAATATATTTTTACTTGCGTTTTTAAATTTTGTTTTCACGCTTGTTATTTTTTTATCCGTGACTGCAATACTTTATGCGGGAATCTGATCCCATACTCTGCTCATGTGTTTGCATAATGATGCATTTAAAAGTTAATGACCAAACGTATCATTATAAAAGTTCACAGTGTTGCTGCAGATGAAATATAACGTGGATAACATTAAATTAATATTTTTTTAATCAGGTTAGACATTGATTATTTATCACTCAAATTACTTTCTCTACCTGTCTGTTGGTCTCGCATATCCGCCATGTTTGTAGTTTTTTTAACACGTTTTATGCGTGTTTGTAGTTCTGATCGATTCCTCGTCCGCCGCGCAATGTGTTGTGGGCAATATTAGCCGTTAGAGTGTGCATCGATCTGTACTTCGAATTCAAACCGGAAGTAGTAGACCATCCGGGAATCTTTGGCATACTTTTTTAAACATACTGTGATTTGGGACATACTAATTCTATTTTCGAATACTATTTAGGACGGATAGTATGCGAATTGGGACGCAGCACTATAGCTCTGCCCAGCCTCGACAAAACAAACAATCAAAATACTTGTCAATAAATAAATAAATAAATAAAACTCCCAAATTCAGTTGGTCATACTGCAGAACTCCCAAATCACGTCAAGCGCTACGCTACCACGGTCATCACTGTCCCTCGCCGCCCAGTCAAAGCGGTATCCAGTCTCGGTGGGTGTGCAACAGTGCTTTGCTCTAACATTTCCTTGA